>NC_133541.1:62684411-63284411 GCF_048773025.1 Camelus bactrianus
TTCCTTTAACATAACTGATTCTGTAACTCACGTTAGTCCGTATGTTATATAAAATAGAGGCTGTGACCTTCATTTTCTAATTTTTTTTCACATGGGAACATATCTCCATTAAATAAAATGAAGAGACAAGTGTATGTTGTGATATTATATATTCATATAAATATATACATTGAGTTTCTATGTAAATATTGTTTGCTGTCTTGTCACTACTGATGTGGGTTTTGCTAGTCCTCATATTTTGAGTGCCCGCCTTATTGTCAGTGCTCTTGGATGGACTGGTGGTTAATAGTAATATTATATTAAAATTAACCATCACAAATATCTGTCACTTTGAAGGGACTCTTTCGAGGCCAGGCAATCCATACACATTATTTTTAATCATTATTGGAATCCCCAAAGTAGCTATTATTTCTCTCACTATAAAGATGGTAGAATTGAGGCCTTAAAGTTTAGGTACCTCACCTGAAGTTACAGAAATTTGGTAAATTTAAGGTAATTAAAATCTTTTCCTCTTATTATATTTAAGATATATTAGGTTTGTGTATTTATATATTTGGTTTACATATTATATTAGTCTAGGTCAAAAATGATATAATATTAGCAGTTTCACGTGGTTCAACCTAATAACTTACCATATATATAAGTTTAATAGTTTATTTTTTTAAATTTCAGCTTTATTGAAGTATAACTAACCAATTCTGCATGGCATCATGTAGAACCTAAAAAAATATGAAATTATAAGATATTTAAAGTGTATATTGTGTTGATGTGACATATGTACACATTGTGAAAGGATTCCCTGCATCTAGTTATTAACACGTCCATCCCCTCACTTATTTATCTTTTTGTGTGTGTGAGAACATTTAAGTTCTACCTCTCTAGCAAGTTTCAGTTTTACAGTACAGTGTTGTCAGCTGTAGTCACCATGTTTTACATTAGCTCCTCAGACCTTATTTATCTCATAGCTGAGTTTATACTCTTTTACCAATCCCTCTCAGTTTTCCCCACTGTCCAGCCCCAGCAACCAGTTTTCTACTCTTTCTTTCTGTGAGTTTGACTCTTTTTTTTTTTTTTTTTTTAGATTCTACATGTAAGTAATACCATGTAGTATTTGTCTTCCTCTATCTGGCTTATTTCATTTAGCATAATGCCCTCAAGGACCATCCATGCTGTTGAAAATGGAAGGATTTCCTTCTTTCTCATGGCTGAATAGTATTCCATTTTATATATATACCATGACATCTTTATCCATTCATTTGTTGATGGACACTTAGGTTGTTTCCATATCTTGGCTATTGTGAATAATGCTGCAGTGAACATGGGAGTGCAGATACCTCTTCTCTATCCTGTTTTCATTTCCTTCGGGTATATATACCCAGGTGTGGGTATGCTGGTAGTTCTATTTTTAACTTTCTGAGGAACCTTCATATTGCTTTGCACAATGGCTTCATCAGTTTACATTCCTACCAGCAGTGCACAAGGATTTGCTTTTCTCCACATTCTCACCTACACAAAAACACTTACGTTTTGTCTTTTTGATAATTGCCATTCTAACAGGTGTGAGGTGATATCTTATTGTGGTTTTGATTTGCATTTCTATGATGATTAATGATGTTGAGCATCTTTTCATGTACAGGTTGGTCATTTGTATATCTTCCTTGGAAAGATGTGTGTTCCTTTCTTCTGCATTGTAAATCAGATTATTAGTTGTTTTGCTGTTGAGTTACGTGATTTTTAAAATGTGTTTTGGATGTATATGATTTGAAAATATTTTCTCCCCTTCCATTAGTTGACTTTTTTTTGTTGATGGTTTCTTTTGCTGTGCAGAAGCTTTTTAGTTTGACATAGTTCCACTTGTTTATTTTTGCTTTTGGCATCAAATCTAAAAAAAATCTTTGCCAAGACATGTTTATTTTTTCTAATTTACATCTTTTCTACTCTATGTTTGCATTTTAAAATTTTCTGTATACTATTTAAGTACATATATTTATAAGATCATTTTAAAAAGCAGCTTGTGAGAGGTGATTACTTTGAGAGCATAATTATAGTGAATTTAATGGATGTAATTTTTGCAGGATGAAATACCAGAACTAGAAGAATATTTCCTCGTAAATTTAACTTACGTGGAACTTATCATGGCTCCTTTAACTTCATTTCCTCCTAGACTAGGTATGATGGGATTTTTGTTTGTCTCTGTTTACTCACTGCAAATGAAGTAGTTTCTTTCTTTCTTTTTTTTTTTTTTGGTCAGAAGTGATCATTGTGATGTTTTTTAATCTCAGCTATATGTGAAAGTATGTTGGACTTTCAGATTTATTTTAATTTGGAGACCATAATATATTATCATTTTGTACACTGGACAGCATAAAGACATTTAAGAATTATTGTGTGATGCTTTTTAAGCATTGCAGTTTTTTTAGAACCTAATTTGTAATCTTCAAAATAGAATTAGTTCTTATGAAGGCATTTTCCTTTTAATATTTAATTTGCTAATTAATTAGCAATTAAATAATTCACTAATTTAATTTATTTTCGTTTGTTCTCCAACCTATCAGATGTTTTTATTTTCTCTTAGATTAAGCAAAACTTTTATTTGTTTATTGGTTGTGTTCTCTGCTTCTTTTTTGACTTTTTATCTTTTTCTTTTCATGCTTTAGAAAAGACTCAGTTAATTCATTACAGACTAAAAGGTAAAACTTGTACCTCAGTACAAATTTATGTAGATTACGTTAAAAAGATCTACTCCTGTTATTAAAAGACAAACTCTTGTTTATGATTTGGATGTTTGATATTGGAGATTTTGTCAGAAACTTGTAGATGTGATGGACCACTGGCGGCTGGTGGTGAATAGCACTGAGGTTGCCTGCTCCCCACCTCATGGTTAGAAGGGCTCCGGGCAGAGGGAAAATTAGTCTGGGTTAAAGGGGGAGAAGCAGGGCCTAGAGCGGTGGCCTGAGCATAGAGGTTCCTCGTTTACTTCTGAGGCTCAATACAACAACTTTGAAAATAGCAGAAGGGAATCATCAGTTTTTAACTTATTATTATTATTATTATTATTATTATTATTATTATTATTATTATTATCATTATTATTATTATTAGGAAAGTTTCAGTTCTTTTGCAAAAGAAATATATGACTCTAATGACTAAGCTGTTTACATCAAGCAGTTGTTACAAGGTAATTATTGTTCATACTAAGAAAACTAACAGAGTACATCATATTTCCCGATGCTCATATTAGAGGTAATTTGAATAGTTTAGCCATTGGTAAGTGCTGTCTAATGCCCCTGTTTCAGGTGCTTTGTATACTGGTACCAGTATTCCTTACATTTTCCCATTTTACAGATGCAGGAGCTGAGGCTAAGAGATGCTAAGTAACATGCTGAAGTCACACAGCTAGGAAATGGTGTAGCCTCTGGTTTGATGGGTACAGATACTGATTTTACATTCCTTCCTAGTCAATGTTGGTCTTTTCACTCAGAGAGAATTATACTCTCCTCACCCCTTCTTCGCCCAGGCAGCTGTCATGAGTATCGTAGAGTACAGTAGAGCCACTGAATTTAAAAAGAAAAAAAGACAAACATACTAAAAAAAAAGAACAAAACATTAACAGGCTTAGTTACTATTTCAAGACTGAATAATGAATATTGGTAACATACTGAGTGTGATGGACAGAATACAAAATAAAAAGGGAAAAGAGAAATTTAATCTTAGTTTTTATCCCACCTAACCTTCCCCCATCTTTCCCACTTTTCTCAGCTTCTGTTTGTATCCCTGTCTCTTTTTCACACCTGTTTTTCTCTGCAGTACCTCCTGCCTTTATCTCCCTCTTTCTTTTGTCTTCTCTTTCTACTCTTTGTGACCATCCCCGTTTTCCTCTCCTCTTGAAATGGGTTGAAATAACAGAAATAAAACCATAACCTTAGTTGCTTGTTTTATACTGTTCTCGGTTCAGTATAGATTTCTATTAGTCAGTGGTTCTTGTTAGCAAAAAGTTTTTCATTTGAGTGTTATAAGTATTTATGTCTTATTTTCTTAAACATCTTTTGAATAACATCGACAGTACCTCTGTATTAGGAATTATATAATACCAAAGGGGTAGGCTTTAAAATTCTGAATCAAATAGTTCTCCATTAATCATTTACACTTATTTTAAAGTATGTTTCCACATTTCCTCAGATTCAGAGGGCTTGACGGCACAGATTATTATTGATGCCAATGATGGTGCTCGAGGCATGATCCAGTGGCAGCACAGCAGGTAAACCCAGGGCTGCGTGACTGCCCTTTTTTAGGGGTTTAGATGCTTCACTGTCTACTGAATAAATACTTATAAGGAAAAATGATGTATTCTCTTTATTATAGGTTTGAAGTAAATGAAACCCAAGAAAGTTTAACACTGGTAGCCCAGAGGAGCAAAGGGGCTCTTGGCCACGTTTCCCTGTTTGTGTATGCCCAGAATTTGGAAGCACAGCTGGGGCTGGATTACATCTTTACCCCAATGGTGAATTCATTGAGAATTATAGTGATTTAGGTTCTGTAAATAAATTAGTGTAAATATAATTAACTACTGTAATAGTCCACAGTAAATTAGAGCAAAGATTTTCAAGTGGAATAGCTCTCTTCACTATTTTAATAAAATATATAAATTGCATTTTTAGTACTGTCCTAAAGATTATTCTGTATTTCGTTTCATTCATTCACCATTTTATTGCAATATTTGATAGTGGAGAACATAGATTATTGTGTTAAAGAATTTATATCATTAGATGACCTTCCCAGAGTATTTCTTATGCTTCTTGAAAATGTTAACTCTTTCATTTCTTTGTTTTAATTTAGGGAAACACCTTTATTATTTGAAAATGCTTTTTATTTTGTCTCTTCATGTCCTTTACTGCTTAGTCAAATGTTTACTTTTCTTCCTGTAGAACTTTTACTGTTTAAACTTAATATTGTCAATTTAAATAAAAAGAGATCATGTGAAAAAATAAGGAAAAAATCCCTATAGACAGCTTATTTCATATTCACAACTACATTGTATTTGTTTCCAAGCATTTTCTAACGACTCAGAGTGTATTTAAATATAATACTGTCTACTTTACTTTTTTGACCAGATTCTACATTTTGCTGATGGAGAAGGGTATAAAAATGTTGACATCATGATTCTTGATGATGACATTCCAGAAGGAGATGAAACATTTCAGCTGATTTTAACAAATCCTTCTCCTGGGCTGGAGCTGGGGGAAAATATACTAGGTAATTGATCATTTCGTATACACAGCTCCCTCTCACTCCTTCATTTCTGCTGTTTTTGTAATATGGAGGCAGTTGTAGAGGGTTTAGAGAGACTTAAATGGATTTCTGTGCTCAGAGTGAAAAATATTTTAAGTTAATCATTTTAGAATTTCATGTCAGCGTAACAGTGCTTCTAGCCTGTATGTTTTGTGTGTGTGCGTGTATGTAAAAATGAAAAAAGTAGGTTGGTAGCAAAAATATTATTAAGTGATTTCTGCAATTATTGTACATTTTATTTAATTTGTAAATGTCTCCCCTTTGGAATTTGAATTCTGCTCTGATTTTCTGTTTAGTGGCAGAAGGAATGACAAGTTAGCAATTTCAGTGTCATCTAACTGCTGTAGTGTTTCCACATAAAGTTGAAGTGTATTGATACTTCAGACAGATGGTGGGAGCCAGAATTCTTTGGTTGGAGCAGTTTGACATTGTTAGGAAAAGTCATCCAAGGTCGCTGCTTGTTAGATATCATGCTCACTGCTTAGAGAAGGTTAAAAAAAAGAGAGACAGAGGAGGAAACCTCGTAGAAGTACTGAACGTTAAGATTGAAACAGCTCTAAAAAAGCCACTTAATTCAATTCCCTGTGGTGATAGGTAGGTGGATTTAAAAGACTGAATGTTGACTGACTCTTCAGCCCCTTGTTTTAGCTATTGGCTGAGACTTTTTTGACATTCCTTTAATTTACCTTTGTATTCCTGAATTATTGACCTGTTTGTGAAAAAAATCTGATGTGTGTTAAAAAAAAAAAAAAAGAAAGAATTGTGAGTAACCCAAGAACTGGTTTTTACTTTTATTGTCATACTGATAAAGTTAAGTGCTATTTCTAAGTTGCCAGAACTTTTTCTTGAGGCTGTGGCCATTGTTTCAAATTCAAAGAGGATGTTGAAAATAAACTCTTCTCATTGTTGGGGAACATAATAGGTTTGTATGTAAAGGGTTGTAGAAATGGACACTGCATTGGTTAAGAGTCTTCCGTATGGAAACAACAGAAAACCCAATTAAAACTGACTTAAATGGAGACAGTTTATTGGCTCATTTAATCTGGGAGTCGAGAGACATGTAGCTTTAGATGAGGTGGGACCAGAACTTAGCATGCCACCAGAGACACTGTTGTTTTCTGTCTCTTCTCCTTGCCTTTCGGAGTATTGGCCTCATTCCAAGGCTAACATTACTTGTACTGATGGTTGTCAGCATCATTCTTCTACATCCCGTGTAACAAAAAAAGAGAGAGTATTCAAAATCAAGCATTCCTGCAAAGTCCTAATATAATTCTGATTGGAATTATGTAGGTTACGTGCCCACTAGTATGAGTAGCAAGAAATAATATGTTGTGGGCTCTGTCAAGGTTACTTTACAGTTGTAATTTTCTATTTTTAAATATTAAAAAAATCTTCAAAACATTAAGTGCTTTGATACTAAGTAATTTCTTAAACTAGGCCCCACGAATTGACCTTTATACTATTTCCAAACTTCCATAAGTTTCGAGTAAATATCCTTGTGTACAAATCTTTGGATGTATGGGCAGTTAAGATTCTATCTGTTGAGTACCATGGGTGTTTAGTGGGAAGGACATCAGCTGCCCTCTATGTTACCTGCACTCCAAAGTGTCTGTATAAAATTGTTTATCCTTGTCTACACCAGGAATTTCTTTGGTCCTTAACATTAAAAAAAAAAAAAATCCCTATTCTAATGAATAGGAAATAGGTGATTATACTGTGTATTTTTTTCCTTTATTTCCTTGTTCATTAGTGAGTTTAATACTGGTTATTCGCTTGTTTGTTTGTTTGTTTAATTTGTGTGATTAGGTTTTTATATATCTGAATGTGCTTTTCTGTGGTTTATGCCTTTATTGGTTTATAGGAATACTTAATATATTCTGAAGTCAGTCTTTTTCTTGTGTTAAATATGCTGTATTTAACACATGTACATAATGCATGTTGTGTTATATATATTCTCCTACTCTCTCATTTATTGTTTAAGTTTAATATGGTCTCTTTTGTTATAAAATAGTTAAAATATCAAGTATTTTTGGATATACTTTCAAATTCTGTTTATTTAGATCTTTCCCACCGAAAAGCTATAAAATATTTTACTATTTTTTCTAATATTTTCATACTTTTTGTTTACATTTAATTATTTAGCATACCACGGATGTATTCACTGGTAGTAAGTGAGATAAGGATACTTTATTTTTCTTCTGAAATGTAAAATCAATATTCTGTTATCATATAGAGATGGGACATTCATTTGGTGTTGATTTTCAGTGTAAAATTTATTTTTATGTCTGTCCATTTGTCTGTGTGTCTGTCTGTCTGTCTATCTATCCTTCTGTCTGTCTATCTGTTTTTCCTTGGCTCTTTTCTTCTCTGTTTGCCTGTTCATGTGCTATAATAAAATAGTGTTTTATTTGCCATAGCTTTAAAGTACATTTTGTTATTTTTCAGGCCGAATGCTTTCTATTTTTCTGACTCTAAATCATCTCATTTCAAATGGTCTCTTCCATATGAACTTTAGAGTCAAAAATTGAGTTCATTAAAAAAAACTATTTTGATTGAGTTTGAAATTTTAGATTAATTTGGATGGACTCAACATTGTTATAGTACTGTTTTTCTGTTTATAAATATGTATACCTCTTCATTAATTGTCATCTTCTTTTAGATCATTGCCTTACTTTGTATTCATTCCCTCAAGAGCAAACCCTTAGACAAGAATTTGGATGGAAGTAGTTTATGTGGGAGGTGATCTCTGGAGACATAATGAGAATCAAAGACATGAGACAGAGAGAGGAAAACTGATAGGAGATGTACCATCAGTGAATGGTACTGCTGTGGGCAACTGGGGCTCAGTCTTTCTGGGATCCTTCTTAGACACTGAGTTGAATAAAGCTCAGAGCTGTCCTACTGAGAAGGAAGGAAGCTGGGATATTCAGCCATCAATTCCTATTCCTCATTTTTTGAGGATCAGTCGTGGGTGTGTAGTCTCTGGCTTTCTGGCCTGATTCTTGCTTGAATTAATGCTCTTCTGGGGCAGACAGAAACCAGTGGGCAAACAGCTGCTGAAAGTGACTCAGGAGCGAGCTGAGGGTTTTGGGCGAGGCTCTGACAGCATCTGCCACAGTCACACATGAATGTTTTATAATTTTTATAAGTCTTATTTTTTTACTTTGATTCCTAGGTATTGTTGCTATTATGAACGAGGTCCCTTTTCTATTATATTTTATATAGTTATACCTGGTATATAGAGGTATTATAATAATCTTTCAGAAAGCATGCCCTGAAGCAGAATTCCTAGTGTTGAGCACCAGGCCTGCCAGGTCCTAACTTGTGAGCTTCCACAGATTGGCCCATCTGTGCTTCAGTCATCGGTTCTGTGAAATGAGAATAATAATAGAGTCAGCCCCGTAGGGTTAGAGTGAGAATTAAATGAGCTCATACAGGTTAAGCAGTTTGTAAGTTCTCAACAGTCTTAGTTGTTTCAGTTGTTATTCTTAACATTATTATTAGTGGTAGTAAAAAATAGAAAGCCCTTGATTTCTGAAGGTTACCCGGCCTATGTTTTGAACTCTTACTATATAATAGTTCTGATGATTTTTTTCTCTTGCCTTTTCTAAGAAGGCAGCCATGGTGTCTAGAAAATAATGACGGTGCTGACTCTTTCTTTTTGTTGCTTTTACACTTGTTACCTGGCTGTTAGCTCCAGGACAATGCTGAGTAATAATAGCATGATGACAGACTTTGTTTTGTTCTGTTTTTAGTGGCAACCCTTCTAATGTTTCAGTGTTAAGTTTGGTATTCGCTGTTGGCCTCTGAGAGATAACACTTCACCAGGTTGAGGAAGCTGCCTTTTATTTCAAGGTTACTATTTTTATTTATAGCATCAGTGAATATGGAATTCCATTAAATGCCTTTTAAAATTTCTCTTGTTTTTCAGATGATCTAGAAGAGAGTTGGCCTAGTTTACAATGAAACATCCACATGTTCCCCACTACTTATAACCCATTCTGTTTTCATTTATTGTTTTAATATTTTTATTTTGACAGCCTTAATTACTGTCCTTGCTAATGATGATGGCCCTGGAGTCCTGTCATTTAACAACAGTGAGCACTTTTTCGTACGAGAACCAACAGCTCTCTACATACAGGAGAGTGTTGCGATGCTGTACATTGTTCGGGAACCTGCACAAGGACTCTTTGGAACTGTTACAGTTCAGTTTGTTGTGACAGAAGTGAATTCTTTAGTGGAGTCTAAAGATCTGACTCCTTCCAAAGGCTACATTGTTTTAGAAGAAGGTGTTCCTTTCAAGGTACAGTATGAACCTTTAATAAGAATGAATGATTAATATTTACAAAATGAATTTCTCTTGGAGGAGCACCCTAGATCCTTGAAAGAAAAATCGCATCTTAAGTGGTAGGTTAAGGTATGATTAGATTACTGTGTGAAAGTGCTGTAGTGCTGTCTTGTTTGCATAACAGGCAGCTGGAGAAATTTGCTCCATTAACAGGATAGTGGAATGAGCAAATGATAAAGAAAATGTGCATGTTGCAGTTTTAAATGTTAAGTATATTCAAATGGCATACTTCACAGTATATTGTCTGTAAATCATAAACTTACAAGAAGCTCCAAACCATTCATTGCAGTTGTTAAACCGTAGCCATTCTTTTGCCACATTTTCCTGAAAGAAAATATAACTGTTTCCTTCACACTGCTTGTTTGATAAGCAAGTATCCTGTTTGAACAGGAATAGGTAATTGGAGGAAAAATGCTAGATTTGGGTTAATCATAAATATGAATTATACTTGCAGAAGTTTACCTTCTGAAACTTCTTTTTTCTGTATATTAATTTGTTTCTGCTACTAAAATTTATTTTTAAAACACAGTTTAAATTTAAAATAGCTAATTGCATTAGCTTAAGATATTTTTCAAGCCAGATATATAAAGTATAGTAATTTTAAAATTTTAAACTTAAAGTTTGAAAAAATTTTAAATTCTTTTATTTAAAAATAGTCCATCTAATAATTAAATAAGTTTGTTTATGATCAGTTTGTGTAAACTTTAGTACGTTTTAAAATTCATGTTCATTTGTCCAATTTATTCATGTTTTTTGAAGTTCAGAACCCTTAATTGATTTGTTCAAGAACACGTATCTTGATACAGATAAAAAGAATTCAGATTTGAAGTATTTTATGAATTTGCTATTGCTTTACATTCACATGCCTTTTAAAAATGTTTTGAATTTTATTTCATTTATTCAACTTTTTGTATATTTTTAGTTTATTATTATAATTTATTGTGGCTTTTTTTCCTTAAAAGACTCTTTTTCAAAGGTGCTTAAAAACTTTTCTGTTTATTATGCAAATTAAATATTAGAGCAAATTTGGATTAAATAGATTTTTCTCTCACCTACATAACTGTCTTTTTCCCACATGTTTTTATTTTGAGGTATAAAAAAGTAAAATACAAAAAGTTAAGTGCATTGTCCAGTGACTTAAAAAATATGTATACACCAGTGTAACAGCCACTCAGATTAATATATGAAACATTACCATCACACGGAGGTTTCTTTCTTGTCCTTTGCCCTTCCCAGAGGAAAGGGCTTTCTGGTTTCTCTCACTGAAGCCTCATTTTGCTGATTCTTGAGCTTTTTATAAATAGAATCCTACAGTATGGATTCTTTTTGTGTCTGACTTCTTTTGGTCAGCGTCATTTTTGGTTACACATATGAGTAGTTGGTTCTTTTTTATTGCTCAGTAGCATTTCATTGAATAGGTTACTATTTATCCATTGGGTTGTTACTAATTTGTGCCTGCTATGGTATAACTGTTTTTTAAGAGTGAATCTTAGGTTAGAATGAGACTAGTGCAGTTATGTAGCTAGGGCAGGATAAAGAAGTAGCAAAATTGAAGACCTAAATTTAATTTTTCAGTCTCAGTGATATCTTCAAATGACATAAATACTTATTTTTAGACATTTCAGTGGAGTATGTCACAGTGTTGAAGATCTTGAAAGTTGTAACTTGAAACAGTTGTAACTATTACATTATAAGGACCAGTATTAACATAAAAAAGAGGTGATGTTTTCCAAACACGATGTTTTTTGTTGTCAGAAATGTTTAGCACATTACTCTATATGTGTGTTGCAAAAATACTGTATTCTAGTAACTTTATCTTTTGATTGTGTTTTCAGGCCCTGCATATATCTGCCATATTGGACACGGAACCAGAGATGGATGAGCATTTTGTCTGCACCTTGTTTAATCCGACTGGTGGTGCTAGACTAGGGGCGCGTGTTCAGACACTGATCACAGTTTTGCAAAACCAGGCCCCTTTGGGGCTGTTCAGCATCTCTGCACTTGCAAATAGGTATGGTTTGTTCAGAAAGAAATTATCACTGCTGAAGCTAAGTAGGAAATACCTTTTGACATGAAGACAATGCAAAAGCAAATTGATCTCTGACGATTGTAATGGGGACTTTTAAAACGAGCTCTGGCAGATAGATCCAGAGAGGCCATTTGCCCTTCCGTAACAGGGAGCATCAGAAACCTAAGCTTGTCCTGTGTATGCTGTCGCTAGAATTCTTACATTCTCAGAATCTACCCTTTCAGGTGAAAGCACTATTTTATGTTTTTAATATTAAAAAGTAAGGAATAATGTAAATTATATTTAGCTGCTCAAACCAAATGACTGACTCTTCAAACATATATTAACATGATTGTAGTTTTAAAATTCCTTGTGGAAACTGACAAATATTTATTTTTTAATATCTCAGAAATATTCCGATAGATCTAGTTTTATTAATATGTCAAGAATTTCCTGATTCATTTTTCCCTCTAAAATGTATTTAGTTTATGTGAGAGGAAACTTAGGAATGACAAAGCTTTATTTATTTTAGAATATGTAATGTGAATTTACTGAATTTCTGACTCGGTATTCTCTACAGTCATAGTATCAGATCATAGTGCTTTTTAAAATCTTTATAAATGAGTATTTTTGAGCTCTGGAGTCAAGTCTTGTTCCTGCATAAAATTTGTAGATGGTTCTCATCTAGACTTGTGTAAATTTAAAAATGTACTATACATATACTAGCAATGCTATATATATATATATATATATTTAATATATATTTAATATGTAGAAATTATATTCTTTTTCTGTTTTCTGCAACCATTTGTTTCTTTTAGAGCCACCTCTGTAGACACTGAAGAAGCCAACAGGACTGTGTATTTAAATGTGTCACGTACTAATGGCATTGATTTAGCCGTGACTGTGGAGTGGGAGACAGTTTCTGAAACAGCCTTTGGCATGAGTATGTTTAGTTTCTTATAACAGCAAAATTCTACAACCAAGAAAGATTACATGTATAAAATTTACATTTCCTCCATGAATTGTATCTTACAGATCTGTTGAAAATGTAGAACAGATATGTAGTTCTTTTATTGCATTCATAAATATTTATTGAATGCCTGTCCTGTGCCAGGCATGATACTGATCTCATGGAATTTAGAATTTAGGAGGAGATGGAAATAAATCAAATAAGTAAAAATCAGTGTGTAGTTTGAAGTATAATGTTTTAAAGGTGAACTAGGAGTGGTGAGACCATAAGGGAATGCTTACCAGGGTATTCATGTTTGAACTGAAACTGAATGATGAGTAGGGATTTTGCAAGGACCTGATTGGAGGAACATGGAGGAGAACGTGGAAAGCTATCAAAGCAGAAGTCTAGAAGCACAAAAAAGCATAAGTGAAGAACTGAAGAATAGACAATGGGTTTAGAAATAAAGGGGCATGTTGAGTTTGGAGAGCGAGGTAAGACCAGATCATTGAAGAACTTGAATATGTCACATGCATTAGACTTTATTCTAGGGTTATGGAAAGTCTCTGAGTAGGCCAAGTATGAGGGAAGATTACCATGTATATATATGTGGGTGGTGTGATCATATTTACATTTTGAAGATATCATTCTTGGTACCATATAAAGAACAGTTCGGCACAGGAGAAATGAGAGGATAAAGGAGACAAACAAAAGGGCAACAAATGATGGTAACTTGGACTGGGTGATGGATTGGATGTGAAGAAGTTACCTGAGATGTCTCCTAGGTTTCTGGCTTGTGCAGTTGGATGGAGAGTCATGCCATTCAGTAAGAAAGGGAGTACTGAATGGGAATGAGGTGTTATTTTGGTGAGGGGAGTAAACTATTTGCATTTGAGTTAATAACTTTTTTAAATTGAAATACAGTTAGTTTACAATGTTGTGTCAATTTCTGGTGTACAGCATAATAGTTCAGTCATACATGTATATACCTATATTCATTTTCATATTCTTTTTCATTATAGATTACTACAAGTTATTAAATATAGTTCCCTGTGCTACACACACAAACACACATATATACACATATATATAGTGGTTAGTATCTGCAGATCTCGAATCCCTAGTTTATCCCCTCCCATCCCCTTCTTCCCCTGGTAACCATAAGTTTATTTTTCATGTCTATGAGTCTGTCTAGGCTCAAAAAGATCTCTGCTGAAGAGAGAAATTTGGGAACCTTTAGCGTGCACATGGATTTTAAAGTCACAGAAATTGATGCAAACACTTGGAAAGTGAGACTGAAGATAGAGAAGGGAAGAGGGCCCAGACTGAGCTCTGAGAAGCCTCAAATTGAATGGCTAGGGAGAGGAGAAGGAGACTTAGAAGATCTGGTGAGAAACTCAGGGAAAGGTGGGATTACAGGCAGCAGCAGAAGAGCATTTTAAAAAGAAAGGAGGTAAATTGTGTCAGCTGCTGGTGAAAAATCCAGTAACAGGAGAACTGAAAAAAAAATAACTGTTGTAATTAGCAATACAGTAGACATAAAATGGCAAGAGCTATTTGTATAGATGGATGCTAGCCGAATAACATTTTGAATGGAGGCGAGGAAATGGAGACCTCAAATATAGGCCACTAGTTCAAGAAGTTTGGCTGAGAAGGTAGGACCTAGCAAGAGTAGTGATGGAGTGTAGGATTCAGGATTTTTTGTTTATTTGTTTAGTTTGGAGAGGCCTAAGCACATGTAAATGCTGATGGAAAAGGCCTAGTAGATAGAGAAGGATGGAATATGTAGAAGAGAAAGAGGGTTAATTAATAATGGTACAATTGCCTGGAAGGCAGGAAAAGATGGAATGCAAAAAGGAAAGATTATGGTTTCTAATTTGGAGTTATCTCATTAGAGTTTGGACTCTGCATGTATTTTGTGGAAATGCTTGTGAAAGTATATGACATTTAAGAGATTCTTAAATGTCAGCAGGCGTTGTTTGTTCTTCATTCACCGTCTTCCTGAATTAGAGTAGGGAAGGATTTGACCATATGGTCAGGACTTCACTGGAAAACATTCAGACTCTTAATGCAAAAGCTGTGATGTACCTTTAAAAGGTGGCAAAGCAGGAATTTAGAATAATGGGTTTCTGGGAAAGAAAATCACTAATGGATAGCACATAAAAGGCATAGACATTATGACTTTCTGAAGTGGTAATCTAAAAACGATCAGTAATTTACAAAGACCCTAGGTTTCAAGTGTGGCGTTTGTTCTTGTTGCATCATGTTCACACCACTGAAGTTGAAAAAGAACTTTCTATGGGAAACTGTCATATAATAGAATATAGAAGATTTTTAAAAGGTGTTCTTTATTAGATAGAGTTTTTTTTTTGTCTCCATTTAATTGTACAGAATTTTAGGACATGTACCTGTTATAGCAGGTGATAATACTTGAAAGCCATTTGTAGGAGATGAGTCTGCTTTGGCATTCATAAAATATATAACATGTAAAGCTAGAAATCATTGGATGGGGATAATTTCAAATGAATAGTGTTTAAGTTTTTAAAAGCTAACATTTAACATGTTTCCATAAAAGATATTTATTATTTTTAAATTTCTCAGTTATATTTTTGTCATCTTTATATGTATTTTAAAATTTCTCAGTTATATTTTCAAAGCTGATAAAAACCATTCTGAACATATTTTCCTGTAAGATACACATTTGCTATTTATTTATAAATATACTCTGGAAAAGTCTTTGTGAGTTTAGAGCAGGGTATTAACCATTTTTCTTGTCTTTTTAAATTGATATTTTTAGTTACTGTTTTGAAGTTCTCTAATTTGTCTCTTCTCTGTCTTTCTCATACACACATGCACATAGATCATGGAAGCATCTTTATTTGTAGTAACAAACTCACTTAATTTCAGTGTTTAAACAACAAACTTAGAATAGGTGAAGTTTGGAGAGGATTTTACACAAGCAAATCATGATTTATCTTTTCCAGGGGGAATGGATGTCGTGTTTTCTGTATTTCAAAGTTTCTTGGATTCATCTGCTTCTAGCTGGTGTTTCCTGACTTTGGAAGATTCAGTTTATGGTGTAATGTTAAGAAAATTGTCTTCTACTGTTTACCGATGGCAGGGGATTTTTGTTCCACTTGAGGTAAACATGACCTGTTTTACAGTACACAAACTAAAACACACATGTGGATTTTGGATGCCTCATGAATTACTGTTATTCCTTGTTTCCTAGGATTTAAGTATAGAAAATCCTAAAACCTGTGAGGCCTTTAATATTGGTCTTTCTCCCTACTTTGTGATTACTCATGAAGAAAGAAATGAAGAAAAGCCTTCTGTTAATAGTGTGTATACACTCACATCTGGATTCAGATTATTCCTGGTAAAAAAAAAAAACAAACTTCACTTACTTTGTAGATTGCTTAATTTAAAGACAAATCAGATTCGTGAGATTGATCTGAATACAAGATAGTGTACATTCTCTGTTAATGTGAAAAGGGCTAAAAGGGCTTAAAAACAGGTTGATACACATTTTGGCAGAGTGTCTTAGTCCAGGGATATTTTTGTCTGTTTTGGAACGACACCTCAATAGGCATAGCTAGGGATCAGAAGGAGTTTTCAAGTTTTGAACTTCAAATATTTACTTATACTGTTACTGTATTTAGAGCCTTTCTTAGTTAAATTTTCCTTTAAATTTTTATTCCCACTGTTCTGTCTTCCTTGCAGGTACAAACGATCATTATTTCACAAAGTTCTCAAGTAAGGTATTTTACTTCAGACAGTCAAGATTATTTAATTGTTGCGAGTCAAAGAGATGATTCTGAATTAACTCAGGTTTGATTCTTTTAAAATGAATTTTTTTTCTTTTTGGTATCACAATTGAAACACATCAAAGATGTAGTCTGTAGGTTTAGTGTAAAAGAAAACCATCATTTGATTGTGGTAAAGTAGTAAAGAAGAATATAGATATTGGTTAGTCACAGTCAGTTTTTAAATGATAGAAGTTATGAATATTATATTGTCTTCAAGAGCCAGAGCAAGTGTAATAATAAGCATGAACTTTTAATTTTAGAATTTAATTGCATTAGAAAACATTGTGGAGAAAAATCACACAACAGGATAGATGGAATCACTGATAATTCATGCTTAGCATTGCCAAAAGGGCACTCAGCATCACCCTGGAAATCCCATGTTTCTCTAGTAAACTGTATCTCACTATCCTAATGATATTTATTTGATAATTTTTGTCATTCCTCAGACTCCCATACCTGCTTCTCATCTCTTCACTGTCAGCTCGTGACTTTGTTGAAAACTACCAGAAAGGAGCTTCCTCATCTTCCCAACACCAAATTCAGAAACCCTCTCAAAACCCAGTCTTACTCCTCCCGCCTGTTGTGCAGGAGGAAATGTTTCTCATGTGAAAGCCAGGCTCTTCACATAGGTGCCCCTCTCGTCCTCATAAGGGTTAGTTACTCTGTCTCATGCTGGCGTTCCCAGCACCTCTTTCTCGGTCAGGTTATTGCAGTCAGTGTAAATGCGGCCTCTCCAGGCTTAAAAAGTAATTTCTCTCCTGATCTCATCCCCCTTGGCTTGCTGTTTCATTTCTTTCTCCCCTCTGTAGTCAGAATCTTGAAAGAATTTTCTGCTTGCTTTGTAAACTTCCTCACAGTCACTGATGACGGCTGGCGAATATAGTGGGTGTTTTTCTGTCATTATTTTACGTTACTTCCCATCAGCACTTGACACTTGCCTCATCCTCAGATTTAAACCGTCTCTTCTCTTGATCATCGAGATACCACACAGGTTTTCATTCTGTCTCTCTGTGTCATCCTTCTCAGTCTCCTTTGCCACTTCCTTCTCCCTTTTCTGAACTTAGATACCTTGGACTTTTTCAGGTTCAGTTTTGGTTCAAAATTTTTTTTTCTTTCTCTTCACTCACTGAGTATTTTATCAGTCGTGTGGCTTTAAGTATCAGCTATAGGATGTTTTCCAGATTTACCTTTCCTCTGTATTCTAGGCTTCATAAAATAGAATGTCTCTTGGCATATCCACTTAGATATCTCTTAGGTATCTAAGATTTAACATATCCCAAACTAAACTTGAAATTGTCCCTGTGACACTTGTTTCAGGTGTTTGCTTTCATCTCGGGAAATAGCAGCCTTATAAATGCAATTGCTCAAGATAGAATGCTGGGTTACAACTTTCTTGATTTTTCTTTGTTACTCATTCACATCTAATTTATTATTAAGTGTTTCTCATTCTGTCTCCTGATGCTGCTTTGAGTACAGATGTTTCTTTTCACCTCTCCTTCTTCCTCCCTAATCTGGGTCTCCAGTACTTCCCACCGCACTAGCAGAGTACCTTCTGTTTGGTCTCTGAACTTCTCTGACATCTTCAGATCCATGTTCCATCAAGGAACTGGAGCAATCTTTTAAAAATATTAATTCATTGTTGTCCCTTATTAATTCATTGCTGTTCCTTATTTGAAAATTATTCAGTGATTTCTAATTATGTTTGGAATAGATTCCAAATTATTTAATTTGGACTGTAAATAGGATAACCCTATCTTCTTATTGGCCCAGCACAGTACTGGATTATGCCTGTTGTCTTGACTCACTTGCTAAGGTTGTCTCCTTCACTCTCTCAAGGTTCCCTGTGGTAAATTACATGATCACCTTAACAAAAGGTACCTTGTAGTCTTACCTCTCCAGGTTTATCTTTGTTCCCCCAGTTCCCCGATGCCATCAACTTCATTCTAGCTGGACCAGTCTTCAGATTATGATACACGTCTTCTGCCTTAGAAACTGTCATGTTGTTCCTTCTAACTTTACTTCCCTAGTACACTCATAATTCCCTGTTATACCATCCTAACTGTTATCTTGAGCACTTGTCTCAATGTAATAATCAGGCATTTATTTAATTATTGGTGTGTTTATTGTTTACCTTTTCCTAGCTGTTAGTAAGATCCATAAAGGGAAAAGGCACTCTATCCGTAACTTCTAGCAAACTGCCTGGCTCATGCAAGGTTCCCAGTTACTGACTGAATAAATATAATTCTTTGGGAAATTGACCAGATTACATAAGAAATCAGACAGATTGGGGTTTTTTAAATTTTTAGTTTTAAATACACGAATACTCACCTGAAACCTTGTATGCATTGCCACCTTCAGGACTGAAACGTTTAGGTGTTTCTCTTTATATGGCTTGAGCAGTGTGTATTGATAATACAGCATTAGAATACAGCATTTCTTATCCAGTTCTAAAATTTTTGTATTTAAACTAATTCTGTCTTATTTTTGTCTTCCCTCTTCTCTTGCTGTCACCTACCCCTGCCCAGATGTATATTTGAAATTGATTTATTTCCAGATGACTTCTCTTCCACTCAGTCTGTGTGTGTGTACTCAGGCCCACACACATATACGCACACACTGGCAGAGGGAGTGGGCGGTGAGAGGGAGGGTCAGTTTTGGTATTTTCTCATTGACAAAAGTATTTTTGTAACTGGAAGATAAACATCTGATATTGGCTCCTCCCTAGTCCTGAGGGTTCTGTATTTGAACCTTCCCTGCAGGTCTTCAGATGGAATGGAGGAAGCTTCGTGTTGCATCAGATGCTCCCCGTCCGAGGTGTGCTGAGCATGGCCTTGTTCACCAGAGGAGGCGCTCTGTTCTTAGCTGTTACCCAGGCAAATGCCGGGCCAAACTCCCTGTTACTCAGGTGGTCTGGCAATGAGTTTATCAACTTTCAAGAAGTGCCCATCAGTGGGACAACACAAGTGGAAGCCTTGACTTTAGGCGATGATATTTACTTAATTTTTGCCAAAACTATCTTTCTAGGTGAGAAGATACAGTGCTTGCAAAGCATACATATCATTAAAATTATTTTGCATTATATAGTCTGTTCATATGAAAATGCTCTTGTAATAATTTTGCAGCTAATCCTTAGAATGTTTCTTGATGGACCTAAGTATTGACTGTCGGCTACAAATGGATTTTGGGAAAAAAGAAAAACATTTTATATGTTATGTCCATAATCTTGAGGTGTTCTGAACCACTACTTAAAAGATATTAAAATAAAGTTGGGGATGGGTGGGTAAAGTAAAAGATCTGTGATGATCTTACACCCAGAGTGCAAATAGGTAACTTTTTATATGACTATACTTGGAATGTCATTGATGATCTCTGGTGGTAAGAAGTAGCGCTAAGCAGCTTTTGATAAGACAGTTTAAAAGTATTCTCTGAAAACAAATATGCGTTTTTCTGTTTAGTAGAACTTTCATAGGTAAAATTTCAACATCCCTAAAAAGAAAATACCTGTTACTATTCTCTGTTTGGTATCAGGTCATGATTAGTGGCTAACCATGTATGTATTCCATGTTGTAAGTGCAAAAAGACTTTTGAAGTGCTTCCTAGTAAGTCATATTTTTGTTTAATTGAATGAATTTTGAGGAGTGTCCTACTAAATTTGTTTTTTAATTAAATTTAATATTTTAATTATAATTTTACTGTGTAATTTTGTCATTTTTCCCTGTAACTTTTGCCTTCAGATTTGACTTTTATTCTCTTATTGTAGGAGATCAGAATTCAATTGAAATTTTCATCTGGGAGATAGGAAAGGCTTCTTTCAGATATTTTCAATCCCTGGATTTTGCTGCTGTTAATAAGATCCACTCCTTCACACCAGCTTCAGGAATAGGTAAGGGCTTTTAAACTGATAAAAAATCCTAAAGGCAGAGTGGAAATCTAAGATTGTAATCTCATTGAATTAGCAGTATTGTCACATTGCCAGATTCTGGGTGTTTTAATAAGGATGTAAAATCAAGATCTTTATAATAGTATTTCCGGAAATACTAGAATTTCAAAAGGATAGATGCTTTTAAAATGGGCATTGTGCTTGAGAAGAATCAGAGTGACTAAAATACGGGTGAAAATATTAGTGAAAGTTAAATAAAGGTAATACGTTTCTTTTGTCTAGGGAATACATGAAGTGTGACATTGCAAATATATATTTAAATATGAAGGTGTTTATAAGGTGATAACAAGTATCTGCATCTGAGAATTTTTTTAAAAGTCAGAAAGTGATTGTGAAAATGCTGCTGTCCTCCTTCACTCTCCCCGCCTCCTCCTACAGTCTGAAATCCTTTCTTGGTCCTCTGTACTTTAGGTCCACATGTCAGAAATATAAGCAGTATTTTAAATCTTGATGGTTTCTGGAAACAAAGTCTATTACTGAGACCCCAAGGGGTTAATGCTATCTGGAGGCTGCAGGATTATTTCAGTGTTGGTAAGAAATTACTGGGTAGGCTAGTGGCAGTAAGGTGAAGAAGCCAAGGGCAGTTGGCGTGGTGGGGTTGGGGGCTGCCTCCCAGAGCACTGATAATCAGTGTCTTCTGTTGAGGTGCCGAGAGAAACTTAGAAGCCAATCCTGAGAGGCTCAGCAGACAAGTCTGGATGGATCAGAGTCCCACTTTTAAACTGAGGCACAGCAATTCAGCGTGAATTGAACAACATTTATTAATTAGACGTTATATGTAAGTCGGTGTTTAAAGTTATGAAGAATTCCTTGCCTTCAAAGGTTTAATGTCTGATTGGAGAGGCAAGAAAAGTATTAAGATAATAATTCAAGGTGGAGTAGCAATACCATTTGCTGTGTGAGTGATAGAATTGGAGTGGTTAAGAGGTCTCAGAGGGGAGCTTGAGCTATGCTTGGGGAGATTGGTAGGAAATATTGTGGACAAGGGGGAAGGTGTGAGCAGAAGAGAAAGGCAGAAGTGTCTATGGCATTGAGTGTGCAATGAACAGACTGCAGTGAGAGGACAGAGGCTTGGACTTGGAATGTGGTGCTGGCAGGACTGGGAACCTAGGCAGAGCCTGTATGGGAAGGTCTGGAGTGTTGGGCTCTTGGGTTGAACTGTGTCCAGGGGTAGTCCAGTGGTTCCCAAACTTTTTGGTCTTAGAAACTTTTCACCCTCTTAAAAATTTGAGAACCTCAAAGAGTTTTTTGTTTGTGTGGATTCTATCTATTGATATTTATTATATTAGAAATTAAATCTGGGGAATTTAAAAGATATATATTAATTCATTTTAAAATGAAGCAGTGAACTCATCACCTGTGCACATAATTAATAGGTGTTTTAATTAAAAAAAAAACCCTAGATTTTCCAAAACAAGAACTTTGTAGGAAGAGTGGCGTTGCTTTTTTGTTTTTACAAATCTCTTTGACGTCTGGTTTGATAGTTGGATCCCCATGTCTGCATCTCTGATTGAGCCCATTGCAGTAATACCAGTCACCTGGCCTGTGAGAAATCCCCCTGTGCACTCAGAGAGTGAGTGAACTGGGCAACATCTTAGTATTGTTAAGAAAACAGTTTTGCCCTCACAGGCCCTCTAAAAGGGTCTCAGGAACTCTTAGAGATCCATGGACTATGCTCTGAGCATTACTGAGGTGGAGAAATCCTTGAAGGCATTTCAAAGGTCGGTGATGATCAAAGGCGTTTTATGCGTCCACCTGGCTTTAGTGTGTAGAATGTGCTGGGTGCAGTTTGTAGCTGCCCAGGCCAAAGTGATGTAGATCCCCTAGTGGGTGGTTAGAGGTGAGGAGCTGAGACCGGAAGATCAGTAAGAGGACAGGTCGACACATGGGGGTAGTTGAACTCACAGAAATTAAAAACCTAATATAGTTTCCTATGCTATACAGTATAAACTTGTTTGATATATTCGATATCTTGTAGTAGCTTATGGTGAAAAAGAATATGAAAACAAATATATGTATGTTCATGTATGACTGAAACATTGTGCTGTACACCAGAAATTGACACATCATTGTAAACTGACTATACTTCAATAAAAAAAAAAAACCTACAGAGTAAATGCAGTTGAGGAGGGTAGAGGATTTGGCATGAATACAGGAATCTATTCTTGCATTTTTCTCTTTGGTGTCCTCCTGAGACAGGAAGAGGGCAGGGCACAGCCATTTAAGGAATAACACAGCAGTTAACACCAGAATGGCGAAATATTCAACCCTCAGTAGGCCTTGAGGCTCAAGATGGTGGGAGATTTGACTTGCAGTAGACCTTGAGCTTCATTATACGCCCATTGTAACATATTAACATAGTGAATAACATGCCCACAGGCACCCATGACAGTCCCAAGGCTAGCCACAAAAGGTCACAGTGGGAAATGGCCAACTTCCTGGGAATCCCAGCCCCTTCCCTAGGCTAGTTAGACTGGTCCTTCCACTTATTAGCATACGAAGCTACCAAGCCCATAAAAACTGGCAATACTGCCCCTCACGGCTGCCCCGCTCTCTCTCCCTCTTTGGAGACAGCCTGTGCTCTGTCTGTGGAGTGTGTACCTACTTTTACTCTAATCTGACCATCCAACCTCCACACCTTGTGGCCTTTTTCTTGCCTTTCAATATATCTCTGTAAATAAATCTACCTTTACTCAACTGTGGCTTGCTCTTGGATTCTTTCCTGTGCAAAGCCAAGGACCACACCTGGTGGGGCATGTCCCAGGGGCTCAACTGAGTCATGGGATACAGCCCTCCTCACGCCCCACATCCGTTTTCCTGCATTACTGCTGCTGCTTTCTCTCTCAGGCACTGTACCCTTTAGGCACTGCCACCTTCAGGCACTTTCACTGCTGACCAGGAATCAGAGGTTGTTCACCTCTCATTTTTAGTAGATTGTTTATCTCATTGTCCTTTGCTTCCCCATGTCCTACTCCCTCCTCCTCAGCCCTGCGTCCTCCCATACGTCCATGCCGTGTTCTCCCCACGTTCTGCGCACGTTTTCCAGCCTCCACACCAGTTCACGCTGCAGTCAGTCCTGGGTTTGTCTGCTTTGCTCATCCTCTTCTTAAATAACTTCTCTTTACATTGTCAGCCTCTGCCAGACCCGGTCTGTGATGTCACCCTATGATATACAACTCTGTGACTTATCATTCACTCAGCAGTTCATTAACTGAGTAAATCACATAGCTTTCATCAAGGATTTGTTTAGTTTTTGTCTACTTGTCTCTTTTTTGTGTCTTTAGAATTTTTGCTTCTTCTTACCTCAAGTTTTCAAGTGGACTAACTACGTCTACTTGAATCACTTATTATAATGCAAATAGTCCCTAATGAGTGTTTTTAAGGATGAAGAGTGCTGCCTGAATGGGCCATTAATTGAAGTTATAGAATTCCCTATAAAGACTTAAAAAAAAAGAGAATAGTCATACCTTCTAAAAGAATTTGTGAAAAATTCTGCCAGAGGCTTGTGACGGGACCCATTGTGAAGTCTCTATTTCTTTTGCTTCTGTGACTGGAGGATGTAGAAGTATGGAAAGATTATAGGTAATGATTTAGAATGGCTTATTATAGATCCCCTGAAAGCCAAAATTATGCATTAATAATATTCAAGGACTTTCTTATTTTGAGTGTGTCAAATATTTTATTAAAAGTGTTAGATTGGAGCCATGACTATGAGAATTACGTATTTACTCTGGTTAATGACTTGACAGAGATTATTGGGTGGTGACTGAATTCTTTAAATGGAAGAGGAAGAATGATTATGACAAAGACTGCAGAGATGTATAAACCCATCTGTCCTTTCTCCCTTTTCTCCTTTATTATTTAATAGATATGTCTTAGTGCCAATTAGGTGCCAAGCACAATGGTAGACCCTGAGGAAACAAGGATAGGCAAAATCAGATATAGTTTCTGCCCTGAAGAAGTTAAACATCTGATAGGGAAGAGAACCATTATATATGATCACACAAATAAATTTTAAGCTACAAACAGATAACTGCTATGAAAGTATAAAATACTCCCATAATACAAAATGGAGAGGACATGACCTGGTCCAAGGGATGCTCAGGAAGCCTTCTAAGGAGGAAACATTTAATTGGGAACTACAAGGTGAGTAGGAGTTAATGGGGCACAGATTTGAGCACGAGGCAGCCTCCAGCAGCATGCAGAGGGCAGAGGGTGGCAGTGGGCATGTGCTTTTAGGAAAGAACCAGAAAGAGGCCAGTGTGGCAGTGAGAGGCGAGTGGTACGGGTATAACCGAAGGTGTAATCAGATGGGCAGATAGGGACTTACAGGGTTCTTGTCTTTATCCTTAAAGTATTAGGGTGCCTTTTGTGAGAATGTGATGAGGAGATGGAGAAAGAGAAGGTTGCAGAGAGAGAAAGAGAGAGAGAGAGAAACAGACACAGAGACAGAGACTGTGTGCAGGTGTGAGTGAGTGTGAGTGTGAGTGTGAGTGTGTGTGTGTGTGTGTGTGTGTGTGTTTTAAAAAAAGAGCTTTGAGTGCCAATAGGAGAAAAACTTAGAGGCTGGTAAAAGAGAATGTCTGAACACAAGCTGGATCAGTGGACAGTTACATCACAATTCAAACCAAATATCTTGAATGTTTGAGCTTGGAAAGTGGTAGGTGATAGGGGTGCAAAATCATAGAAGTGGGTTAATTCAGAAGCTGTTTCACAAGTCATAATCCAAGGGAACTGATGATAGATTAGACATGGGGGGCAGGTGAGAGAGAATGTCCGGGTTGACCCTAGTTTCTGCAACGAATGAATGGGTGATAGTCCTCTGGCCATTATGGTGATCACTGGGGGAAAAATCCAGGCTTTGGGGGACAGAGGTACTGAATTTGATTGGGATAAATTGAGATGCCTTTGAGTCATTCATGTGCAGATACTGAATAAGTGTTAACTGGTTGGAGCTTAAAAGGGAGTCCTCGACTGCAGCTGAACATTGGAGGTTTATGCATGAAGAGAGTCATTTTACTACAGACAGAGGTGAAATTGTCTACAAAGAGACTGTGCAGTATGAAAGAAGGGGCCTTCAAACCAACTTTTGCTGAATTCCACTTTTTAAAGGGCAGGTAAAGGAGAATATGTGATAAAAGGAGTCAGAAAGTATGGAAATCTGTGGCTAACGCTTGCTGAATGTTTATTATGTCCCAGGTCCTATTCTAGTGCCTCACTTTATCTCATTTAATCCTCAAAGCTCTGGATGCTGCTGGAAAAACTTACCCCTCCCTCCCTAGTACCTGAGCACTCTCAGTTTCATCAGAACTATCGCCTTTGGAAATCATGGCCTTTGGACATCACTTGTATTAATTCATCCCTTCCTTTATCCCTGTTTCATCACCCTTTAAGAAGACCAAATTCCTGGGGATAAAGAAACTGTTTTCTCCATGTGGTCTTAACATTCTTTGCACCATATGAGCCCTAATTTTCACATGAGATGCTCAACTCTAGCCTCCCCCAACTCTCCAAACCCTTCCATTATGCCCTGTGGAGCAGCTGCACTGTATGTCAAACCTTCCTCAGAATCTTCCCTTCATCTCCTTGCTCTGGAACTCAGCTCTCTCCTGAGGACGCTGCTTCCCATGCAGCCCTCCCTGGCTGCTCTGTCTCTTGCTGGTCCCTCTTTACATTCCCAGATCTCTGAACGTTAGGAATGCTTTATCTAGCACTTAGTCAGAGAAGTTCTCTTTATCTACACTTACTTTTTAAATAATCTTATCCAGTTGCCTTCCTTTGGCATATTTTTGTCTTTTTTAAATAGTTGTGCTAAATGGAAGAGAATTTTATAATCAGGACTAGTTAGAATCCTGTTCCCCAGAGTAGAGATTTAGGGAATTTTTTTCCCCGTGTAAATTCTGTGTCCCAATTTCATGATCTTGAACAAACATAAATGTCTATTTTCTGAGAAAGTAGTTTCTGCATACACATACGCAGCTCCGACATTTCCTACTCTGAATGTCTGATTGTCTATTCGCTGCCTTGTTATCCTAATATGATTGTGTGGAATCAAATAGGGTCTATCTCCAAGGGTTAAGATATATAGTCAGTGATGTTCAGAATACTTTAGTTTATGATTTTGATTTGGACTGTAGAATCAGTTAAACTTGAGAGATGCAGAGATTCATCTGAGGAGTCTGCTCTTTACTGATGTATACAGTTTCACAGAGCTTTTTGAAAACATTTGACTAGTTTTAAAAATGCAAGTTTACTAATAGCAGCCTTTCTTGATCCTTGCTATGTAACAGTTACTGAACTGAAATAGTACTTAAATTAATTACCATAAGTAAACATGATCAGTAGTTCTTGTTATTTAAGAGTAAGGATATGGACTATTCCATTTTAACCTATTGACTAAAATGTTAA
The DNA here is from genome assembly GCF_048773025.1 of Camelus bactrianus. Classification (NCBI taxonomy): domain Eukaryota; kingdom Metazoa; phylum Chordata; class Mammalia; order Artiodactyla; family Camelidae; genus Camelus; species Camelus bactrianus. Next base: position 62,711,166 of record NC_133541.1, read on the forward strand.
AAGAGACTCATGAGTTCTGGTTCTGTGTACTCTTTTAATGCCTGGTTAATCTTATTTGATAACTTCCTATTCCGATGTGTTCTTCCAAGTACTGGAATTTGTGTATGTTTCTCTATGATTTCTCACCTTTCTTCCGAGTTTTAAGTCTGAAGATTGCTTAATGGTATGTACACAGTAAGCCCTCTTTCCCATCCTAATTTTTGTAAATACAAGTAATATGCCATTGCTTTGAATTATTGACAGCATGTTTTCCTACTAACATCTCAAAAAGCATTGACAGAATATACACCAAGATCATAAATTTGTTAATATCCTTGGACACCTTTAAGAATTTATCAAGTGAAAATAATTAAAATGATGAACCCTGTCTCTCACTAATATTGAAAAGTTAGTAAATAGCAGTAGACATCCAATGTAGGAGAATTATTAAATATATTTAAAGGTCAGCCCTAGGATTAGTGTCTATGCATTAAAATTATAAATCTGAATGTAGCAAAATATAAAACTATAATATATATACTAGAAATACAGCATTAAGCTTTTTAATTAACTTTTTAAATTTAGACTGTTTATAACTATGTCAGTTATAAATTCACGTGGATGATGACTGGAAAGAAAAATACAAAACTGAAACATTTAGTGGTGGGATTATGGGTATTTTTCAGTTTTAAAAACATCCTACCGTGGTCTCCAATAAATAAATAAATATTAAGATGAATACAAAAGAATCCAGAATCCGTTGGGTTTTATCATCCAGTGATTTTTTTTTTTTTAAATTAAGTGGATTGTGGGTACATTGTCAGGCTGACTTGATTGTTCCACGGTATTTACAAATTATTATTTTTATCCAGTTGTTTCAGAAATTGAATCGTATTTAGTTACTTCAGCAATCAAAAAGGAACTTTGAGAGGTGGGAGGGTTTTGCTGAGCTACCCATGCAGGGAGTGTGGGATATGACATTCACATTTCATTCTCTCTGCCTTTTCTTTCCTTCCTGCAGTCCACATACTTCTTGTTGGTCAAGCTGTGTCTGCTCTTTACTGCTGGAATTCAGAGCTGAATCAGTTCTCTTTTATTCTGGAAGCACCTTCTGCACTTGAGGCAGCCTCTGTTACAGTAAAGTCCCTTAATTCAAGCAGGAATTTGATTGCTCTGGCGGGAGCCACCCACTCACACCTATACGAACTGGCCTACATCTCTGGCCAGTCTGACTTTATTCCCAGGTAGGTTCAACATTTTATGCTGAGTGTCTTTATCTCACCATAATTTTATATGATATCTAATTTCTAAGTCTCTCTTTAGTGACTGAAAAAAGATATAAAATATAAGAGCTATTTATAAGCCACAAGTTTGGTTATTATCCATTTTTAATATCTATTTTACTCAGTTAATCAGTATTATATGAACATTTTGTATGGAAATTTTACTTATGAAATGTGATTTCTGAAAACTTTCAGTAATAATGTTATGAGAGTGTTATGGTTAATCTACCATTTGTATGTCTTTAATTTGTTGTAGTTGACTTACTTATATATACTTCTTATGCTAGTTCAGGTGAATTGATATTTGAACCTGGAGACGAGGAAGCTGTAATAGTGGTGAATATCCTTGATGATATAGTTCCAGAGGAAGATGAATCCTTCAGAGTTCAGCTTAAAAATCCCAAAGGAGGAGCAGAGATTGATATTAATGGTTATGTAAAAATAACTATTCTGTCCAATGATGATGCCTATGGAGTTGTTGGATTTGCTCAGGTAAAGATCCCACACTTAGAAATCAAATGATTTATTCATTGTATTTATTTATTAGCTGCTATCAGCACTCAGTGAGTCACATTTTTAGTGTCTTAAGCCTCTCTTCTTTTCCTTTCCCTGCTTCACTCCCTACTCTGTATTATGTGGTGAATTCTATTGATGCTTGCAGTTTACAGACTTACACACTGGACCTTGGAGTCAACTTGTCTTAAACTTTTTTATTTGTACTGATCCCTTTTATAAGTTTAAGTTTGAAATATACCAGTTGGCCTTGGTCCAGGAGTTTGGCTCTGCTGTTACCCTTGTTTCCAGAGAGTAATAGTGAAGCAGATTGCAAATATAACGTACACTGCAAATATATTACTGTCGTTTGCCTTTGTTACTTCTGTGTATTGAGAAAAAGAGAGAGAGAGAGGTTTTGAAGGACAGCAGTTGACCTTGCTACCTAAACTCTTTCCCATATGAGCCCTGTAGTGTGATCATGAAGTTGACCTATGAGGGAAATTGAAAGTGTTTGGAGAATTGGGGTGGAAGATCATTGTGCTCTAACTCGCACTTTAAACGGGCATTCTGTTCATAGAATTGACTCTAGGTTATAAGTGGGTAAGGACAGAAACAGACCAGTTGGAGACTGCTGCAATGATTCAGCAACAAATGATAGAACTGTGGGTGCAGAAATGTGCCTTTCACCAAGATACTGGCCACCGCTAGGAAGAGTAGTCTTGGGGGATAAGTGAGGAATTTTGGACTTACTAATGCCCTGATTCCATTGCTTGCAAGGCGTTGTAGGATCACAGTGTTAACTCAGTCTGTCCCATCTCTGGAGCCAAAGGCAAGTCAGCTTCCTCTGAGGCAGCTCTGCCCAACAGAAACGTAATGTGAGCCCCTGGGTAATTCTAAGTGTTATAGAAGCCACGTGAAAAAAGTGGAGAAAAAAAAAAAAAACAAAAACAAAGCCGGTGAAATCAGTTTTTATATTATATTTTATTTGACCCAGTGTATTTCATGAAGTATTATCGTTTCAGCATGCATTCAACATAGAATTATTGATGAAATATTTTCCATCCTTTTCTTCATGCTTTGTCTTCAAATCCAGTGTACATTTTTCCAGTCTCAGACAAGTCACATTTCAAATAGCACTTGAAATGGCCGGTGGCTACAATGTAGGACAGTTTAGCTCTCAGATATGAGCTGTGGGGGAGGGTTAGAAAGAGAGAAGCCTACCTCTGTCCCCACTAGGTATTCACATGACCTGTTTCCTCACTTTGTTTCCTCTCTGCTGAAATGCCATCTTACCAGAAAGCTCTTTTCTGATGAAAGATTGCAACTCCCACCATCCTACTGCAGCTTTTAATTTCTCCTTGCTCTTCCTACGGCACTTATAATGGCCTACTTTGTCTATTGTCAGTTTCTTTTTACTGAAATTGAGGAGTATGCTCCCTGGCATATTGCTTTCTTCACAGCTCTCCCTGGGCCAGAAAAGTACCTGGCACACAGTAGGTGCTTACTCTGAACCAGTCATTGTTCAGGAAAGGAAACAGAACACTCACATGGCCTTTTCAGGATCTCATACAGGTTCCTTGGGCAGGAACCCTCCTGCTCTGCTGGCTCGGCTTCACCTTCTCACCCAAAGCCTTACTGCAGATGGAGAGTACATTCTGTTCCTCAAGTATTTAAGCGTAGATCTCTCTTCATGAAGATTGTTTAATAATTGTTATGGAGCTGTGAAATCACTGTGGTTTGATCCTTGCCAATAAATAGTATCCTAGGGTCCTTCAATCCATTTGGTAAAATTCCTCAAGATAAGCCTCTTGTGTCTGGACAACCTCGTTTCAAGATGAGAGTCAGTAGATAATGAGTTTCTTGAATATTTTCTGGCTGTGTTAAATCTTCATTTTACTAACCCTTGTTAATAGAGGGCATGAAGCCAGAGAGAGGCTTCTCATTTTAAAAGGCATTATCTTTTGTGAACAAATTATATGCATATTTTAAAATCAAGACATTTTCTGTAGAAGTGTTTGATTGCCTTGAGCAAGATTTTATTACTATGTAACATCTGTAACAATGTGTTAAAATGCTGTGTAAAAATAGTGCTATAGGATTGGATAGATACTCAAATTAGCATTCTAACTAGAAGCTTTCATAAGCTTAAATGAAATTTTGTAATTTCATTTCAGAAATTGAGGGTATCTTTTTTTTCAGCTTAAGTAAAGGTAAGTAAAAAGAAGAGAAAAATCTTACTGGAAAGATTTTTAAACATCTTTATTGATTATACTTCAATATAAATAAATAAATCAAAAAATTTGATACTCCATATTCTTGCTTTTTTTACCTATGGATAAACCAGGGTTGTTGTAAGAAGAGATTCTCTGGAGTATTAATTTTGAGGAGAAGTTCATTAAATGGCTGGCAAGAGAAGTTGCAAGTGTTAGGCGAGGAATGTTTTAGTCACACAGAGGCAGAAATCAGTTTGGAACAAAGGAAAGAGACAAGGAAGTGTAGATGAGAAGAAGTGAGTAAGGAATTCTAACCTGAGGGAAGGGGATAGTTCTGGCAGGAAAAATAGTTGTAAAGACCACAAGCTAAGAATAAAACATCACCCATGGAAACATTACACCTGGAGAAATGTTTCAGAGGATGTGAATTTAAGGATAAGAGACATTTGTAAATAATCATAGAGAGCTCCCTGACTCTTATGATGTCTTTACATTTGGATGGGACCTTGGAGACCACGTAGACCAAATAGTTATTTTATAAACAGGAAACAAAGACCTAGAGGGATTGCCGGAGCTTAACACAAAGGAAGAAAAAGACTTCTTTGTTCCCCTAACTCTGTCTATGACATTTCTCTTCTATGAGCTATTTACATGCTATGTATACTCCTTTAAAAAATGTGTGTGCTTTCTGAGTATAAAAATAATGTATGTTTATTGAAGAAAAATTGAAAAATACAGAACCTGGAAGAGAATAAAAATCCTGCAAGAATTTTCATTTACTCTTAGTCTTTTAGCTATTCAAATATGTTCTACTTATTCGTACATGTTTAAAGTAAAATCATGGTCATTCTATATTACTGTTTTTTAAAATAGTTTTTCACTTAATATAATGTTGCTTAGTAGTGTGAAGTTTGTAAATGCATAATAGCACGAAATAGAAGTCTGCTTAGGTAATTTCAAACAACTGTTTATGACTTCCTGTGTATTTTTCAGAATTCGTTATATAAGCAAGTGGAAGAAATGGAGCAAGATAGCCTAGTAACCTTGAACGTTGAGCGCTTAAAGGGAACATATGGTCGTGTAACCGTAGCGTGGGAAGCCGCAGGAAGTATTAGTGATATATTTCCTACCTCAGGAGTGGTATGTAATTTTCAAAATTACAGGCGAGTCACTTTTAAATTATGGTTACTGTTGATGCATGGGACCAAACCCTGCCTTATGGATGAAGTATTTGAGTTTGAGATTCCTACTAATCAACATAGAGAGAGATACAATTTAAGGTTAATTTTATTGTTGTGATTCTTCTTTTTTTTCCCCCTATAATACCAGAATTATCCGTTAAAACATCATCCCTTTTGAGATTCAGTACACTGGTTAGCCAGATTATGGGTGTATTACACTGCCAGAAAGAGAAAACCAACTGTGGCTGGAAACGTGATTTCAATATTTGAGTAGCATAGAAGCAATAAATAGTGAATAAGTCCAAATAAAACAGCCTGGCATATGGAAAAGTTAACTGGGGTTGCTGAGTGATATAGGTTGAGGTTTCTATAAGTCGACTCTGAAATTGGGAGTTGTGGGCAGAAAGTTATTGGGAAGAACAGCTATAAGGAAGTGAGGAAAGCAAGCATGTGCAGAGAGAAGTTGATCCACAGGCAAGAACGCCTGAGGTTGAGGGAGTTCTGGAGCTGAGCTGATCCTTTGGAGTTGTTTCCAGTTCGGGTGAGGGGACTGTGATGTTGCATCCCTGTTTCAGCTGTCTTTCATTTCTGGTCACCTTCTGGTTGGGGCATAACCTTGGGAGAAACAGTTCTCTGCAGCTGAGGGCAGTTCCCAGTGAGAAATACAGAAGCTATTATTCCCAGCACCCGGGGGATGGGTTCATCAGCCCCAAGAAGGGGTCTGGGAAGATGACCACATTATCTACTGTTGGAGGATAGTACACAATTGTGGCACAGGTTCAAGAATGGATTCAGAATGGGCCAAAGAAGTAGATGATTCACAAAGAGGGTTCAAGTAGCCTTTAGAGCCTAACTGGAAGATGGGTTTTCTGCTTGACTTGTCTTAGGTTTCATAGATTAATCTGTGTGTTTTGCCCAAGTGCTTCTTTGAGGGGTGCTTTTAAAAGACCTCTTGTGAAATTGTCTTTAAAAAAGACTGGTGTCATTCTTACTCATGTTTCTCTTCATAATTGTATGACGTTTTCTCCTTTTACTAAAAAAGACAGTTGTGTATTACGGTTCAACATTTTGAGGTTTCTGTATCATTTGAGAGGTGATTGGAGCTTCGTGTTTTTAAGAATATTATGGCAAATTTTATTGCATTTAGTATTTACTTTATTCAAGGTACCAAAACTGTAAGTTGTATTTCTCAGTTTCTTTGTGTTCTGAATTATATTTCTCCAATTAATATTTCTTATATAAGCCTGATTAAAATTATTTCTAATTTTAATGCATAATTGTACCTTAAGTGTACACTGTATTTTGGAGGAATTAATTATTTTATCCAAAGATCAGTAAATTCTGTTAAGGGCTGGACAAAAAATATTTTAGACATTGAGGGCTATATGGTCTCTTTCCCAGCTATCAACTTTGCCTTTGTAGCACAATAGCAGCAAAAGGTAATATGTTATTGAATGAGCTTTGTTGTGTTCCAATAAAACTTTATTTATAAAAACTGGATTTGGCCAAAGGGCAGTAGTTTTCTGACTCCTAATTTTATTAATAAAGCTCTTGAATTTCTGTCCTCAAGTGCCTTTCTTAGGTGGAGCGATGAGTGTCAAGAAAATAGTTCTGTAATGCTAGTTTGAATAGTTACAAATCGCTTGTAGCCATGTTACTGGATAATAAGGTATGAGATAGGGGACAGTGGGAAGTGGCATGGTCAAGAAACAGAAGCCCTATCAGAAAGGACTTCAGATGACTTTTAGCAAATTCAGATTTGACTCTTCAGGCAATGGAGACACAAAGGAGGAGAAAGATGCTGGGATTTCTATCTCTGCCTATCTTTCTCTCTCTATTTCTGCTTTAATTAATTCATTGTTAAATAATAAATCTGTTCAGAGTTTAGACAAGGGAAGTAGAATTTTTAGCAAAAATTTTTTAGAGAAAATTGTTTAAACTATGATACTTTTTTATGTTTATAGATTAAAAAAAATTTTTTTTTATTAATGGAGGTACTGGAAATGGAACCCAGGACCTTATGCATGCTAAGCATGCACGAGGTACCGGAGATTGAACCCAGGACCTTGTGCATGCTAAGCATGTACTTTACCACTGAGCTACGCCCTTCTCCCAGATTTTTTTTTTCCTGTGAATGTGAATTTATTTATTTATTTATTTCTCCCAGATTTTTATATATGGTACCTAGGACATACATTTCCAGAAAGAGATAGTATGTACTCAATATTTAGTCAAATGTAGGCTTCAGGATAGGACATTTTAGCTACGTGTTTTATTAGCTTAAATTTTAGTAGTGGCTTACTTCTTTCTTTTTCCTAACAATCTTTCACTTCTCATATGAAAGACATTAGATGGACTTGTAAGCTCATATTATGTTGCTTAAATATCTCATTATGTAAGATATGGTCAGTATTAAAAGATAATCTAATCTTTGGATATTTTTACTGCACAGTGATAGCTAGAAAATAAATAAAATCTTCTTTCTTTAAAATTTTAGATTTCATTTTCTGAGGGCCAGGCACTGTCTACAATTACGCTGACTGTTCTTGCTGATGATCTACCAGAGTTATCAGAGATTGTGATTGTGACGCTCATTCGTATTATCACAGAAGGGGTTGAGGACCCATCAAAAGGTGCCACTATTGATCAGAAAAGAAATAAGTCTGTGTTAACCACTCTGCCCAATGACTCACCCTATGGCTTGGTGGGCTGGCATGCTGAGTCTCTCTTTGTTAGAGTGACAGAGCCTAAAGGTAAATCGTGTTAAATATTTTTCAGGTTCTAATAAGTTTTATTGGATAATATTTACTAGGGATGTAAACTTTTTTATATGACGTTTTTCAGTTTGACAGGTTGTACTCAATTCTTTTTACTTTTTAAATTTTATGATCATGTTATCTATCACTCAGTGATACTACTATGTGAAATACTTCTGCTTTTTGAGACATTACTGTCATAACAGAAATGTTAATATTTTAGTATATCATTGTAGTAGAAGCTTTTGGTTTTTATTTTACTTTATTTTTTTTTATTCTTTATCTTTTCTCTTTCCTCACTCAGAATTCCCCCTTTGTAGATTTTTAGTAGTTACAGGAAACAACGAACAACACAGAAAAATTTATATGCTGCTTGAGGTGTTAATTGTTAAACTCAAAGCAGTAACTAGAATAGTATTTTTTCTGTAAAGTGTAAGTGATCAGTCCCTATTTCTGTATTTCCTTTGAGTTTAGAGTTGAAATCTTTACCTAAAGAACCATTTTTATCAACTGAAGAATTAATAGATTTTTGTGGATAAAGGTCATTTGACTTATTTGAATAAAAGTTTATATAATATGTATGTGTTAAGAATATGTTATGCAAAGGCTCTATAATTTTCAGACAGGAACATGGACATCTTTCAAGGACCTCTCATTTAAATAGTTGATGGAAAAAATGACATGTAATTATACACCTGGGTCTGTCTGTCTTATATATGGGAACAGAAACAGTAGTCTTAAAATAAAATGATCTGTTCAGTTACCCATTCAACAGTTATTTCTGAAACACCTAATAAGTATCAGAAATTGTGCTACATGTTCTGAGAGCAAAGACACAATATTTGGTCACTAGGAACTTACAGACTGGTAGGGAAGATTGACAGTCATGTTTTTTTTTTTTTCGTTTATATGGCAAATCAAATTTAAAAAACCTAAGAAATGAAATAAAAAACAGATGCTTTGAAATACTTTGAGCTTTGTGATAGCCACCTCACTATAAGAATGAAATTGCTCTTTTAATGTTTAGTTATTAAACAATGACTTTTGTGTGTTTAATTTTTTATTTTCAAAGAATCGTCTTAGCATTTGTAATTATCACCTCTGCTCAACCTGCAGTTATGCACTTTCCTAATATTTTCAGTAATTTCTGTTAAGGTGCATGACTTTTGCAACAAAGGAAAGTGAACTAGAGAACCAGAGGTGAGGGTTTAGAACTGGGATACGGTGCTAGCAGTGTACGGGGAGTTTCAACACAACTTTGGAGACAAGGCAGATGAAGCACAAAATACTCTTTCGGAGAGTGTATTGTTTTTATTTTACCTCTCTTTCCTTACCTGTCTAAATGCAGTAGTGCAGAGCATTCTACTCTGAGTGCTTGGAATAGCATCAGCAGCAAATAGAAAAGCTTATTTACTTGAGATGTGTGTGTCTCACAGAGAACATCACCACTCTTCAGTTACGAATTGTTCGAGATAAAGGACTTCTTGGAGACATAGCCGTTCAGTTGGTAGCTAAACCCAATTTCTCACTACATGTAAATAATCAAGCTACTGAGAATGAAGATTATTTACTACAAGAAACAATGATGGTAATGAAAGAAAACATAAAGGAAACTTATGTTAAAATTGCCATTTTGCCGGTGAGTCTTGGCTGCAGTAAATATGATGTAGAATAAAGGAAAATGCTCTTAGAGATAAAAATGTGATGCTCTTATAGGTAAAATCTTTTTTAAAAAGGATGCTCTTTAAATGTAAAAATGTGAGTCCTCTAATGTTTCTGGCCACCCTAATATTTAATAATGAATATTTTATAGCTGAAAGATAAAGATAGTAAGTGTATTGCTTGTTTTTAAACTGAAATATTGTTTGAAGGAACTTGAAGCATTGAATTTGGATTGATTATAGTGTAGTTGGATCCTCTATTCTGTTGGTTTGTTAGTTGTTTTAAACTAATGACTGAATTAATAAAATGGCCAAATCAATCTGGTTATTTTTGTTATTGGTTTCATAGGGCAATATTTTCATTTCTTGGTACGATTGCTTGAATTAAGATTAGTCTTCTGATGGTTTAGAGCTGGTTTTAGGGCTCTCACTCTCCTGTGTCTAAGGAGAATGTGTATATGCATCTGTAATGATCCACAAGAAACTGAAATTGGTTAGTAGTATTTTAGTAATATTATATAATTAAACATTGTTTATATTACAGTACTGAATATAATAATATATATCATATACCATTAAATAAATATAATATTTTATAATGATGTTAAGTGTTACTAATAGCGATGTTAGTGGTATTAAATAATAGTGGCTTCTGGAGAGGACATTCTGGAAAGACAGGGATGGGGAAGAGCAGAGTTTTCTTTTCCTTTTCACTAGATACCCTTTTTATCTTTGGAATTTTTATTACCTAGTGAAACGTAAGGTAACAATTTTTTGAAAAGTTAATTAAAGTGCAGGATTATAGTTAGATTTACAAGTCTAGAGCTTTCACTTCTAAGATGTATGTAGCATTTACCAGTTTCTCCTAAATTGAGAGGGTTTATATAGGTAAAATGTATTCAATAGGGTGTGATCAAAATTGCGGGATAGATTTTTAACAATTGTTTTAGTTGCTCATGAGTGTCAGGCTGCCATTGAAACATTGCTGGTAAGCTTGAATATCCCCTAAGATTCTGAAATTGTCAGTAGGAATGTATTAAAATATATAAAAGAATCTTTTCTATATTTGTAACAGAGCTGTCCATTCCCGTGATCAGTCATTTATTCTTTACTGAAAAATATTATACTTCCAATGAGAAATTGAAAAATAAAATATCATCCCTCCCCTTCCCAGGATGATGCCCCTGAGCTGGAGGAAGGATTTATTGTCAACGTCACTGCAGTGTACCTGCTGAACTCTGGCTTCTCTGCTGGACAGCCAAGTGTGTGGAGGCCTGGAATGGAAATAGCAGAGATAATGATCGAAGAAAATGATGATCCTAGAGGAGTTTTTAAGTTTCATGTTACCAGAGTGAGATGAATTTTCATATATTTATAGTAATATATTCATATATTTGTAGTAATATAGTAATATAGCTTATACCTGTTGACTTGGCCAGTGTCATATTTTCTGAAAAATAATTGGCCTTACTTGTAGATATTTATAAATATCTGTCTGAAAATTTGTCTTACAGACTAATTCTTATTTCTCTTTGAACTAGACCAGATTAAGCAAGTTTATTTACATTACATTTAAAAGTTAAGAGTTCTGAAGACCTATTATGCATATTTATATCTAGCTATTGATTCCTGCTTTGAAGACAGAAATATAAGGACTTATGGAGAAATAATAAATTTAGACACTGATGGCTTATAAGAGTTACCACTGTCGTGCATTTTAACTTATATCCTTTACTTTAAGGATGTTGATGGAGTTATTACTGCCTATGAGGTACCTCCACCCCTGAACATTCTTCAAGTTCCTGTAGTCCGGCTGGCTGGAAGCTTTGGGACAGTAAATGTTTATTGGAAAGCAATGCTGGACAGCGCTGGCCTGGAAGACTTTAAGCCATCTCATGGGATCCTTGAATTTGCAGACAGACAGGTATGCCAGTTATGGACATACTAGCATTTTTTGGTTGTACTGCAAACGTTTTATAGGCATCCATCAAATGAATGTGCAGTAGTGATTACTAAATGTATTATACTGTATAAATTTCCATGTTGAGCAAACAGAAAAATTGTTAGTTAATGTATAATTTATTAATGGATGTAGGAAGAGAACATAAATAGGCAAGAATTTCATCCTTTCCTGAACTTCCCCACCTTATTCTATTTTAAATAGGAGTTATAAAAGAAGATAATACTTGGCTTAGAGGTGCCTAAGAATGTATAAAAAACTACATGATGAACCATACTATTCCTATGAATTGTAGGTTCTTTTATTCTTTTTATTTCTTAATGCTTATAGATATGAATATTTATTGAGGATTTGTACTAAAATTATGTACATTTATTACTAATACCCAAAACCCTTTTTACAATTAAAAAAAGACTAAAATGTTAGAAAAGAAGCCTAATAGTTAAAACTGGAAAAAATTGAAAAATGATATTGTAGATTTGGGCCAACCAATCTTAAAAACTACAGAATATTCCCTAAGAAGTGTTAAGTTTGTAAAACTGGGCATTTTGCAATATGTAAGAATAAAATATTTTCATAGATTTTTAAATCAGTAAGTGGAAAAAGCACATGAACAACCATGAAAATATTTGTAACTTCACATAGCAGTGTCTCTTTACTTGCAGTCTGATTTTGCCTGCACGGAGCTGCAGAGTGTGCATCAACATAGCAGTTGCCTTTAGGGGGTATGTGAATGCTGCTCAAAGATTAACATAGAGACCTAGATTTTCCTGCACATAAAGATCTATTATTAATATTTGAAATCATGAGTTTTTAACAAACTTAGAACTTTAAACATTTGCTACTAAAAGGAAGGGAAGTACAGATTTTTACATTAAAAATAGAAGCAGATAAATTGATTTTCATTGAAGTAGCCATCCAACTTGAGTTATGTCATCAGCGCTTTATTCTTTCCATGAAGTTCAGGCCCCATCCCATTTAGCACATCCTTAGGATCATCATTATCCTTACAGTTAACATCCTATAGGGAAAGTATTCTGTATTCTGCAGTATAGATTTGGGGTGTAGACATTTTAATAATCTTACATTTTAGCATGTGCTTTTGTTTAGGTTTCTGTTTCTCTGAGTGTGATGTCCAGATGTCTCACTTTTTTTTCTCATTAAATTAAAGTGAATTTAGGTAGGAAAACTTTATTTTTTGATAAATGTCAGTGTCATTTCCCTCTGGGTACAGAAAAAGATTTGAAATGTGGAGATACAGCTGGGATATTTTTATGACCAATAGTGAAATCACACGCTTGACCAAGTACTTATTTATAAGTTATAAAAAAACTTTTAACTTAGACCCAAAAGAATGAAGCCCTGATCATAAACGTCTAATAACAGCAAATTTGGCTTTTTTTCCTGCCTGTCTTTTTCCCTGCATTAAAAGAACAATGATTTGAAACCAAGGGGTTTAGTCTAATTGCAGAAGACAAAAATAATTTGTAAGATACCATTTGATATCATACCACATTAACACAAGTATACTAAAATTTATGTTTGTTTAATGGTTATTAGAGCTTGCATGACATTTTAAATATTTTTGTTTAAGAATAAGTCTTCATTTTTTTGGTATCTATAAATAACCCTGTATTTTATTACATATATAATTTCCTTTATCTTGGAAATAGTAGACTAAATGTTTTACTTTGAAATACTGTAAATATATATATAACTTTAAAATAGTATTATGAGCATAACACATAAAAATTCCTGCTTTTTCCCTTGGTACTATCTATCTAAATTTCAACTAAAAAGTTGAAATGTATGCGATCAGAAATTGCTATTACATTATACCATCCCTCTTCTTTCTCTCCCTTCCTCCTTTCCTTCTCTTCTTTTATAGGTCACTGCAATGATAGAAATCACCATAATTGATGATGCTGAATTTGAACTCATGGAGACATTCAGTATTTCCTTAATCAGGGTGGCTGGAGGTGGCAGGCTTGGCGATGATGTTGTGGTAACCGTTGTTATTCCACAAAATGATTCTCCATTTGGAGTATTTGGATTTGAAGAAAAGACTGTAAGTGAAATATACCAGGAAGGAGGTGCCTTCCCCTAGGCTAATTTTTCTTGTAATTTATAGTAGTAAGGTATTTTTCTTTCTTTTTTTTTTTTTAACTGTTCATTACTCTTCACTCATGATTTTTTCTCAAGGGTCTTTTGAGTTGGTGATTGAATTAGGGGCCAGTTCTCTCTCCTAGGCACACAGTTTGATAATTATGAGAGCGCTTAACATCAGGCAGTTACAAAGGGAAACAGATTTCTGTTACTGAGTGTAATAGACCAGGAGGTGCTTTGTGTCTGTACCTTCTGTTCTCTGCCTGCTCTGCTGCTAGACCTCCATCCTGGTCACAAGCCAGGACTCTGTCATACCCTGGTTTTACACCCCAGGATGGATTTCGCTGGGAAGGGATTTACATTATCCACCTTTCAAGTCCTCTCTCTTGATTTATATTGAACAAAACACCACAGTCACCGCCGCACACGTCTGTCTCCTATTTCTTCTCTCTCACCTCTTACTTCTCACTGAATGCTTACTTCCAGGGCTCACAAGAGTGGGACCAGTTGTCACTGGTTCAAGCCCTGAGGGAGAAAAAAGCTTAATCATTTGTGCAGCCAGGTTTGATGACTAGTCCTAAATTATCTCTGCACCTTAAGTATAAAATATAGTGCTGTAAACTATTTCATAATTATTATGACTTCAATTTTCAAAGGAAATTCCAAGGAGAAATAATCATAATATATAATTTCAGTAATAGGTAATTTCATATACAGCTTTTCTGGCTCCTATGTTACCATTTCCTTTATTTAATCACTTATAGATAATCAGTAATTCACCATAGATCATTTTAAATAGTAGCAAATTGTTCTAATGTCTGTTGTCTTTACTGTTCTGTGGATGCAAGGCTAGGCCTACAGTTTGCCTGTTAGGGCTGGAGTGGCCAGATGCTCCAAAATTTAAATAAACACTAATAACTGCGTAGTGATTTGATCATTGAAATACCAACTTCATAAGAAAATGGAAAACATAAAATGAACAGAGCACTTCTACTGCTGCAGCCTAATGAGACTTTTTCTTCCTTGGGAAATGAAAGAGCGAAAGTAGGTGTTTGGAAGTAGTGGTAGATTCGCAAAAGAGTAGCTGTCAGTGTTTCCAAGTCTGGGAAATACAAACTATATAAAGAAGAGAGTAAATACACCCATAATATTATCGTTCTGAGATAGAAATCATTAGCATTTTGTTGTATTTCTGTCCAGATCTTTTTTGCATATATGCAGAGAAATATTTTAATATATATGAATGTGTAACTTATTTTTAATAAAATTTATTAAATTATTAAAAATGTATTCTCTATTAACTTCTGAGGTTAAATAAAGTTTGGGGTTTAAGTAGTCAATTCTCAAATTGATGAAACTTTGTAATAATGTTTTTTGCTTTTAATTTTGTCACACATTTGGACTTAGCCATTGGCCAGTATATTTACAGGTTTCTCTCACTGTATGAAAAAATAGTTATGCTACTATTTATAAGTAATTTTTAGTTATTTATTTTATCTTAACTGCCATCATAAACTTCACTGCATAAACTTCAGTGTGTTCTTGGTCTGGGAACTACTGTATTCCAATAGCCTCAGATCTCCAACTTGTCTTGCAGTCTAAAAGGAAGATTTAAGTCACCCAAACCCTGCTGTGTTATTCTTCATAACCCTCATTGTGAGGAGTGAGTGAGTTGCTACATAAGGCATATATTAACTGGGCTTTCCACTCAATAGGTGTCAATTGCTGTTTTAATTGTTGATGATATTAGTGGTAGCTTTTTGCTCAGCCCTTTGTGGCTACTTTTCTTATATCCTATCTTTTTTTTTTACTGCCCAAGTCTCTTGATAACAGGGAGTTTATTTATTTATTTTTTAACATATTTGTAAGATACACAGTATTGTGCATGTAGTGAACATTCTGTTAGCATTATTTGGCGATTCAGATTAGACTCAGAACTGAAGAACACTGAGAAACGATTTTTGGTATTAATCTGTCAAAATTAGTAAGCTGCTCACAGGGAAGTGTGCTAAGTATACCAAAGCACTGGGAATAGTAGAGACTCATGCAAATATACTTGTGAAACTGAAACTGGAATGTTACTGTCTATAGAAACAAAAAGGACTTATACATGTGGTTTGTTGATAATGGATTTCTTTTCTTTCTCACTTTGCTTTTTTCTTATTAAATATTTCTGGTCTCTGAGGAGTGGTATGAACAGCACTGGATGTGGAATCAGAACATCTGAACTAAATTCCAGGCTCCTTTTCTCCAAATATATGTATATCTGTGGCCCTCAGATTTCTTAAAGTGTCTGTGAGGCTTAAATAAGATGAAGAGAACTGACATATATTAGAAGCTCGCTAAGTATCAGTTGACTCCAAATTCCTACTCTTGGCACCAATGCAAAATCTCATGGGAAAGCAGAAAACAAAACAAGATTGTATTCTCTGCTTGTTAAGTGTCTGTCTTGAAAATGGAAAGCACTGTATTATATTTTTGTATTTACATAACAAGTATGCAGTATAAGCTCAGTTTGGACTTTGCTTCACAAAATCAGTATAGGTAACTCAGTTGAACCAGGTCTTTTAATAGTAAAAAATAAACAGTACAGGTAAATTAACATACTGAATTTTCTTCTCTCCCTATGTTAGGTTAGTAAAGCCTCTTTTAAATTTGAAGTTGCTGAAGTTGTCAAACTGCAAATAATTCAGAGGGCAGTTTGGGTCTGTATTCTGTGAGGGGCCTGACTGCTGTAAAAAGAACCCTCACATCTCAGTTCCTTAATATAATAAGAATTTATTTCTTTTTTATGTGAAAGACTGCATCATTGTTCCTAATTGGGGTTTTATGGACACTTCTCCAACTGGCATCTCAGGCACCAGACTCTCTCCATCTTAGTCACCCAGCAGGTGGAGAAAGAGGGAATGTGGAAGATTATGTGGGAAGTTGATGGCCAGACTACGGTAACATACTTCACTTCTGCCTGTGTTCCTCTGGCCAGAATTCAGTTACAAGCTCCACCTGATCACAGGAGAGTTTAGGAAATGACAAGTAGCTGAGTGTCTAGGACAAAAAGGGAATGGGATTTGGTGAAATGTATTTTGGGGGGCATGTTTGTAACAGAGTTCTAAATTCAAACATTGCAGTGATTGTGAATAGAAGTAAGACTCTGTTTGTTTTTCCTGATTCTTTCTTTCTTCCTTTCTTTCTTCTTTTAACCTTACTGGGCTTTCTTTTTTTTCAGGTAATGATTGATGAATCCCTTTTGTCTGATGACCCTGATTCATATGTGACATTAACAGTTGTCCGGTCTCCAGGAGGAAAAGGAGCCGTTCGACTTCAGTGGGCTGTGGATGAGATGGCCAAAGATGACCTCAGTCCTTTGAATGGGACACTCCATTTTGATGAGGTATAATCATCATCAGGACTTTGTAGTTTAAATTTGTCCTTGTCTGATTTTCTTCTCCGTAGTATTGCTTATGAATTCATATGAATTCACTGTGTCTGGAATTTTTTGAAATCATGTGCACCGTGGGGAAAAAAATCACAAACACACACACACACACACACACCCCTAAATATCTGAAATCAGATTTAGTTCATACGCTGTCTTCATGCTACCATTAAAACTACTCTTCTCTCAACATTTCCTCTCCTGATTGAAGGCAAAACCAGTCAACCAAGCTGCATACCTGGTATCACCCCATCTCCACGCATTTTGTAACTCTTGCATGTATTTGATAACTGAGTTTGATCATTTTTCCCTTTTAAATACCCTTTCTGTTCCTCCTTCTCTGTCATGGCTGTGGCAGTGCATGCCTTCATCTTTCATTTGGTGGAGTCTTTTAACTGATATTCCTATTCCAAATCTTTTCCCTTTTCTGTCCATTATCTGTGCCACTGATGAGGGTTATCTTTCCATAAGGAATATATTGTTATGCTACCCCATGCTTAAAATGATCCAGGGGCTTCCTCTTACCCACAGAAATTCAGACTCAGTAGCATGGAACACACAGCCTCTCAGAGGGAATCCTGGTGTACCTTCCTCCTTGTCTTTCTTAATTGCTTAGTTCTGTCTTTCGTGTGTTAGTAGTAGCAATCTCCGCCTTATCATCCCAGAAGAGTCTGGGTAGTTTCATAGCGCCCTCTTATCGAGTTGCTGTTTCCTCATTCTGTTGACTGCCTCTTCTCTATAGCCTTCTCTTCTGATGTTAAGCGGAGTTCAACACACTTGTGTGTATTATCACTATATCTGTTTACATGTTGAGAAGTGTACTTACCACAGGAGTTATTAGGTCAAATCATATGGAATTGGAACTGTCCGTTTTGTTGTACAAAATGGCAATTTCACATGATTAAAACTGATAGTAATTGTGTGTCTCTCCCCATACAGGAATGAGGTATCCTTTAGCTAAGGTTTACAAATAACCTACATATTTGAATCTCCATAGGCACCTTGGAGCTGTTGATTCTTGAGTATTACACACAACACAGGTTATTCTGATTCCCTTCTACAGACTCTTAACTTGCTTTTCTGGGAATAGGTGATATTAAGGAGACTTTCTTAAGGAGTGGCATATCTCTTACTAGAGTACTGAAGGTGAGAGATTTATCTCTAATAAGCTGATCTTTGCTTTATTAGGATAAAAATTCTCCTGAGTTGACGAAAACAATTTAATCTTTAGATCAGAATGACTGAGCCATCCCAGGCTAAAATAAATTTAAAAGACCCACAACTAATTTTATCTTGGGAAAAAACACATTAATTTCAAGGATAATGAGAAAAGGCCACAAGTAGTAAGACAGAAAAAAAGGATAAAGAAAAAAAAAGATGACAAAATGATAAAATATTTCTCTTCTACAGTGAATAAAATAAGATGTTAAAAAAGTGTGATTCAGAACTTTCATACTTAGTCAAAATATCAATCACATACCATAATAACAGAAAGACAATCTTGAAATTACAGAGAGTACGAATTTTTGACAACCACATACACTTTGAAAAAATGATTAAGGTAGTGTTTCAGTCAGTCAGAAGACTGAATGAAAATAATTGAACAATGGAAGGTGTATTAGGGTCCATCCACATGTGTCCCAGTGACAACTCTCACGGTGACAACTTTGAGGGAGGACCAAGCTCCCTTTGCCCAAGCACTTGGTTTTTATGATTCCTGAGGCTGACTTCTCCTTCCCAAGTCCTGTAGAGCAGGAGTATCAGTATTAGCTGGAGTATCAGTAAACTCTTCTGAGAATATGACTTTGCTAGTTTCCTGTGTCCATGCAGCTTCCTTCTCCTTGGCCAGCTTTACTAACCAAAAGAAGCTGGGGATGCAGCGTATGGTGCAGTTAATCTAAGCGTGAGGTTTCACTGTGAATCCAAGTAGTGTTTATCAGAGCCAACCAGAGCCAAGTAGTGTTTATCAGTCAAATTCTCAGTTCTTTTTTTCTGGAAGGAGGGATGGAGAGGTGGAGGAGAATTGACAAGCTGATTCTAAAATACGTATAGAAATGCAAAAGACCAGGAATAGTCAGAAACTCACAAAGAAGAATTGAGGGTGGTCTTCCATAACTAGATTAAATAACCTGTATCTAAGGTAAATATGACAGTGTGATATTGGGCTCTGGGATAGACCAAAGAGAAGAAAATGGGAGTCCAGATTTATCAGTCTTTTATGGTTTTTGCTTTCATGTGTGCATAAATCATTCCTAAATTAATAAAAGATGAAAGTGAGAGTGAATTAGTTAAGAACCAGAAAAACAGTAGAACTTATGAATAGGTTAAAAAAAAAACCCAAAAATAACTTGACAAAATAAGAACTAACCAGAAAGAAAGAACCATTACTTTGCAAATCTAGACAAATAAATGTAAACATCTATGTGAAATTGACTCTAATATAGTAGATACAGAAAGTCTAAGCAGATGAATTTCTGTAAACAAAATAGAATAAGAAAAATTAAGGAATGGAGTAGAAGGTCCCTAAGATGGCTTTCCAAAGGAATTTGACCAAACATTTAAAGAGAAAATAATCCCAGTGAAACATGGTCATTGTCTATTTTTTTTTTTTTTTGAGTCTGTTGACCTTTCATCTGAGCATTCAACACCAAACACACAGAGAAATGTATTTTTTTCTTTCAGTTTTCTCATAGGTAATCAAGAAATTAATCAGTGATGCCCTGTGGTAATTCATTTGCCACTTAGACATTCTGCCACTCTTTTTTTAATTGAATGAAAGATTCTTTAAATTCTGCAGTGCTTTACAGTTTTCAAGTTTCAGATGCGTGATTTCATATAATCCCATAATAACCCCCTTTTTTCTCCCCTACCCCTGGGTCCCCGTCTTCCCTTCCCTCTCCCCACTGTAACCACTAGTTTGTTCTTTGCATCTGTGAGTCTGCTTCATTATTTGTTTCATTCACTAGTTTTTTTGTATTTTTTAGATTCCACATATAAGTGATGTCACACAGTATTTGCCTTTCTCTGTCTGACTTATCTTACTTAGCATAATACCCTCCACATCCGTCCATGTTGCTGCAAATTCTGCCACCATTTTTGAGGTATTGGTTACTCTAATGGAACTAATGATCTTAAACCAGATGTTACAGATATTTCATCCACTCATTTCTTAGATTCTGATACATGATGGCTCAAGTAACATCTAGGTTGCATGCCCTAGCCCTCTGTAAGCTTCTCATTTGTCATGAGACGAATTTAGAAATTACTTTGAAATTTCTTTAAAGATTTTCCATAGTCATAATGAGCAATAATTTGCCTGGTTACTAGATTCTAATTGCTAGATCTAGTTTCCAGATGATTAGAAAGATTTTCTCGTGTTCAGCAGGACATCCATACCAAAATGACAAACAGTCTAATCTTCCCCCTACTCCGCCAGGAAGTAAGGCCATCCTTGGTCAGAGAACTGCATCAGGAGGGTGGGTTTGTGGATCCCCTTGGATTTGACCTTCTCCCTCTTCATTGCTCACCAGCCTGGTGCATTGCATGTACAACTGCATAACAGCTTTATTGTTCTCGTATCCTCAGCTCTGACACACCTGTGTCTCCATTCTAACAAATGGTTTTGTGGCTAAGATATACAATTCAGAGCTGCTGATTCACAATGTGTGGAGAGTAAAAGGGTTGGGAGTGATTCACTGCATCCCAGGAATTATAGATTTTCCATGAGTATATTTAAAAAGGCCTTGAGGCAGGAAGTATACAGTCTCATATAAAATTTTTAAGAAGTACAGAAATAAGGGGCTATGAAGAGAGAATGGCTTGAGAGAAGAGATTAAAATAATGCTTTTTAATATTAAAACTCTCAAAAGATGCAGTTGCAGAACTGAGATGTACATGAGAAGCAATAAAACGCTGAATTCAAGCAATAGAAAGTTAATCAGTGATGCTTGGGGCAAACTGGAGTTTTGCTATCAGCATAGAGAGGAAAAAGTAAAGAGAAAAATGATTCTGTCATGGTTGTATCTCAAAGTATTAACCTAGTTGTCTTCTGTATATTTGCTTTTCCTCATTCTTTCTCTTCCAGTCTACACTGAAAGTTTAACACATGTTGCAGGAAATTACTGAACTAAGTGTAAGACAAGAGAGGGAAGGAATACTAATCAGCACTCTTGAGACCAGCACCTATGGAAGGAAAGGGAAGGAAGCAGGAATGGGTAGACGGCAAAGTAAAAATGGGTAGCAGAAAGCTAACCTTTATAAGTATTGAACCTATGACCTTGATCTGTTTACATCATGCTGTGACCATTTAACTCTCTTTAAGTGATTGAACTTTCAATGGTTGAAAATTTTCAGTAAATTTAAAAGTTGTGTTAAAATTTCCCTCCTTTTTCCTATTAAGAACTTAAATGGGATTTATGCTCAGAGCTAATTTTAATATAGTAGTTCTCTCAAGAAGAAACCCATAATTCTAGGGGACAAAAAGGATACACTTTAAAAAATGCTTGTAAGTATAAATACTATTCTGCTAATGAGAACATTCAAAATTTAACTTTGGCCCATCTGGAAAATATGTTCCTCCTCTCATTTGACGTAGACCGAGTCCCAGAAGACCATTAAATTGCACACACTTCAAGGTACTGTGCTGGAGGAGGACAGGCATTTCACCATTCACCTGCTACCAGTTGATGAGGTAGAAATATCTCCAGTAAAAGGTGAGACAGATTGACACTTTTTGAAATTAAAAAGTAAATTTTCAGAGACAGGTAACCAAATAATCAATAGTTACAAAGATAGGTAGTGTTAGTTTTTATAATTCCTAAAATGTTTGCTTAAACATATATTATTTGCCACTCATATTACAGTTGAAGACTTTCAAAAACTAAAATTACAATTACCAGTGTTGGTAAGGTCATATGCCAAAGATTTCTACTACTTAACTGTGTGCTTTTTAAAAAATAAAGGTGTTTATTTTAGCAATGTTTATAAAGTAAACAATGAAAAATTTCCTGAACATTCAACAATAGGAGACTTGTTAAATTTAACAAAATACTATGCAACTATTCAAAACAATGTGCCAGAAAAAGCCTTACTGCATTAAAAATAAAGAATACTTAGGTGACATGAATAATTATGTTAATAAAGCAGGTTTCATAACAGCATGTTCAGTGTAATTCCTTTTTTGTCATGTGCATGTCGTAAGTATGTTTGTAATTATTTACTTGAAATGTGGATAGTGGTTTTTGATTACTCGTATTTCTACACTATTTATGATGATCTTGTATTACTTTTGTAATAAGATGTTATTTAACTTAGCGCATGTCTCTTTCAGCCTACCTATACCTGTTTTCATCAGAAAGTAGTTACTTAGACATTTTGACATTTCAGAAACAGGCATCAGAATTCTCATTTGCCTATGGTCCATGTGAAAATTTGTTTCTTAGATCTGGAAAGGATTAGTGGTACTAAAATGGTTTCATTATGTTATGAAGAGTAATAACCATAAAAAATGGCCCAGCAACTTTGATATGAAAAGTTAGTTACTGTTGACATATAGATAACAGTATCTTTTTTGCCATGAAGAACTTCATCCTATGCAAGGGTCTCTGGCCAAACGAGCAGAATTCTATGGCCAAGGAAATTGTCAAAATTGTAAAGAGCAGCACTGTACTCTTTACAGTTACCTAGGGTAGTTATTCTTTTTGTATTTTTATCTAGAGTGCTTTCCAGCAAGTCTGTGAATCATATCTTTGCACCATATCCTTCCATAAGTCTTAAGTCAGCTCAGTTGTCTACATTGTATTAAGTGTCAGGGTTGATGTTATGTAGACTAACTAAACACAAGAACAAGAAGATACCAGTGGGTCAAGGTAAATTGTTCGTTAACATAAAAAATGCATAATATATTTCTAACTGGGATGTCCTTACACATGACAAACCACTCTTGGTCCCATTAATCCATTGCCAAAAAGTGATAGATGGTATAGTAATCCAGTCCTTTGTTTCGTGAAACCCTCATGTGTACTTCTGGAAGCAATTTTTTTTCAAGTTACTGCTAAATTATACTATGAGTCCTTGAGTTACTTGATACGGCTTTTATTTACATTTTAGCAGGAATATTTGATGCATTTTTATAAATGCTTAAAAGCAAACAGTAGAATCAGAAAATTAAAAATATAAAAGGGCCCCCACGAATTCTTGCTTTTGCCACGTAGCAAATAGTTACAGCCATGCAGCCAGTTGCAACGAGCTACCAAATGGTTACTGTAGAAGTGAATGAATGCAAATGGTAGAAGAGTACTTGCTTATCATGGGAATGATAGTGGAATTACTGTCCACTTTATCCTACCCTTTTCATGAAAATGTGTGATCTTGGGCAAGTAGTTTACCTTGTGTCTTCAGTCCTCAATGTGCTTAAATGTCTTCAGTAAGATAAAGATACTATTGGTACTTAATTTATATGATTGTCATGAGGATTAAGTCAAAAGATTAGTATGTGTAAAGCCCTTAGCACATTGCTAGGCACATACCAAGTGAACACATGTATTTTCTGCATAAGTGGTATACATATATCATCTTCCACTTAGGTAGCGCATCAATCGTCATTCGGGGAGATAAGGGAGGGTCAGGAGCAGTTGGGATAGCTGCGTCATCTCGGCACGTCCTCATTGGTGAACCCTCAGCAAAATACAATGGTACTGCTCTCATCAGGTAAGGGCTTCCTAGTTTTTGTTTGCCTAGGTGAGGGTCTTGATGTTTATTTTTATGCCCTAAATACTTTGTTCTCAACACAGACACATTCTTCAGGCATTGCCATTTTATGTATTGGTAATATCCTGTGGAGAATAGAACACATTTCTGGTGAAAACTGAAGATATACTCTGACCTGTCTCTTAGTTAGGTCATGAGATTTCTGACTGTTTCTTAGATGATTTGCACAACCCATGCCAAGGAAAGCATATTGAGTGACATCAGAAGATCTGTGCTTCCAGCCCTGTTCTGTCACTAACCATGTAAAGTGACAGTTATTTCGTCTCTGTAAGCTTGTGTGTCTTAGCTGCAGAATCACTCCTTAAAAAAATCATCTGGAGCAAAGATTTTATGAGTCTTTAAGTGTTCAAAAATTAGGGCCCATTATATATCTAAAGTAGTATGATTGTAGGCAGTTTTGATTGTCACAGGTTTTCTCATGAGGAGTGGGATAGCAGTTATCAATGCAGTAGCTGAATTTGTATTGAGACGTTATCTTTTTGGTAGCTTTTCCATTAGCGTTACATGTACGAAGTGTTACTGTTCTCTGGGGTATTCATATTTCATACCTTGTATATTAAGTGAAAAGTCTTTACAAACTTAAAAAAATCCTTTAAGCCTTCTCCTTGTGATGTTCAGCTTTTGCCAGTGTTCTGGTCGAGCAGGTTGCACAAGTGCAGTTCTTTGGGTGTTACTCTTGGAATTGTAAGACTTTCTTTTGCTTTACTGTTGATAGATGAGGCTATTTAAATCTTGAAGTAAATGAAAATTGTTTATTGTTGAAGGTTACAGCAAACATTTAGGAAAAGTTCCTTCAGTAAAAATGTGTTGAAATATACACTTGTGTATTGTTGTAGCCTCGTTCGTGGCCCAGCGATTTCGGGGGAGGTCACAGTGGACTGGAGGATACTCCCTCCTTCCGTGGGGGAATTCGCTGAAACGTCAGGAAAACTGACGATGCGCGATGGACAGTCTGCGGCAGTTGTAGTGATACAGGTACCAGTGTTCCTGATGACTGTCATGCCCTTTGCTCTGTGTGTGTGTGTGGCTGGGGTGGGGTGGTGGGAGGTGGTTAATATCACAGAGTTTGTTGTGGTTGCTTATGTGATACTTTCCTTCTAATGTTCACATTCTGCTGCTCATGGCCCTTTTTGTCCTTCTCTAGGCTTTGAACGATGACATTCCTGAGGAAAAGCGTTCCTATGAGTTTCAGCTCACTGGAGTCAGTGAGGGGGGAGTGCTGAGTGAATCCAGCAGCACTGCCAACATCATGGTGGTGGCCAGTGACTTTCCCTACGGCCGATTCGCCTTTTCACAAGAGCAGCTTCGAGTGTCAGAAGAAGTACAAAAGGTAGAGAGTGAAGTGCTTAAAATCTTAAATATCATTTTTATTTTTGTATCGTGAGTGATCTTTAAAATGTGTTTCTTTGTTCATATTCCAAAGGTTTCACAGACTGGTTGATTTGTTCCTAATATCATTTGTACATAGAATTTATATAGTTTTAAAATTTTTATATAATTTCAGCATAATCCTAGTGAATAGAATTAGAGACATTCAAAATTAAGTCTTGTCTGGTAGGTGACTCATCCAAATCAAATGGAAAACTGCTTCTTGCGCAGGTTAACCTCACAGTCACCCGTTCGGGTGGCTCTTTCGGGCCCGTGAAGCTCTGGTGTGAGACCGTGAGCGGGACTGCAGAGGCTGGCTTGGACTTCATCCCTCCCCCCGGGCAGCTCCTCTTTGAAGCAGGGGAGGTGGTGAAAAGCCTGCATACTGAAATCCTTGATGACAGCCTTCCTGAGGGCCCTGAGGAATTTTCCCTGGTGATTACAAAGGTGGAACTCCTGGGAAGGTAAAGTGAAAAGGAGGATTAGGAAAAAGGAAAGAAAACAGAAAGAGAGAAAGGATGAGTCAAAGCTCGGGTGTGCAGGGATTACTACGGAATGTAAGACCCTCCTTTTTTGTGCTTTTTCTCGCATTTATAGGACACTAAAACAGGACATGGTGGCAAAGACTAACTTAACTGCACAATGTTCTAAATTACATTTTTTCCCTGAAAGTTGGAAGTCTGTGTTTCTATTCTGTGCAGTCACTCTGGGCAGCAGGAGAATTGAACATGGTATGGGCTTGTAGTGATTTGGTGAGGAAAGAGAGTAACTGCTCTGTAGGTCAAAGGTCAGCTGGCGTGGCAGATTTCCGTTCTCCCATCTCTCTTTCCACATCTGTGAATGGGCTGGAGTGAGAGACTTCTTTCCCTGGTTTCTCTGAAGGCTGTATTGTCTTCCTTGTGAGTGAATGAGGAAGATGCAGATTTTAAAGCAGGGGAAAAGTTAGAGTCAAGTAGTTAATGCACCATGGTTTTGATGAAGATCAAGAATTAACCATATCGAGGCCCCCTCATTCTCTGATTTAGTGGAAGCGACTCGGTTAACAAGGGTGAGAAACACAGGTCGCCCGACGAACTACCCTCAGTTTGAGTGGCCCAAGGAGCACCTGCTCCTAGGCCTACACCAAACCTTCGACTGGAATGATGTTTGCATTTGTTTATGTCCTAAAGGAAGTTTTCTTGTGCATGAAATGAAAATGTTTTTGCATTTGTTCTGTTAATGCAATGCTTTAAAAGCTTTTTTTTTTTTTAACTAAAATGTTTCACAGAGTGACTGAGGCTGAATATATATCATTCCCCCGGGGAAAATATTGTGGGCTCACAAACATTTCAAATCCTAAGTTTCCCAGACATAAATTCTGTGTCTGATGATGGGTATGAGTTTGTATTTATATTAAATATATTAAAATTTGAGCTGGTCACCAGCTATTTTAATCCAGTGAGTGAAGTTTGGTAAAAGTAACTCATCTTGTGTGAGATTCTGTCTGTGTTCTTAACTAAGTAGGGCTTGAAGCATTTGTCCTTTCTGCTGCCTTTTTAAAAAAGCAATTCCTACTTAAGCTTAACTCTGAGGAAACAAGTTTTTCTTCCAGATAAATTTCTAGGCTTCCTTTGATCTGAAAAGGAAAGTACTATAAACCCATTTTGCCTAGTTGCTAGACAATTTACTGCTTTGGTATTAAGTTGTAGTAAGCAGCTAAACTACATCCATCTCAGGCTACTGATAACAGTTCCTCTTATCATTTAATATTTTAATCCCCAGTTTTCTAATTTTGCCTTCTATATAATCTCATTAACCAGCTTTCAACCTGTTCAAACTATGTAGGGTAAAAATACTAGGTAAATATAATTTGGGAATTGAAGGAAGGGCTAAAATGGTTCAGTGCCATTTTTTTAGCCTGAGAGATTACAGCAGTATAAACCCTTTAAGTCAAACTTTTCTTTGATGGAAAGAATATCAACCTTAAAAAGTCTTTCTTAGCAGAAATATATTGCTAGATGAGTAAACTACCATCTGTATTTAAAGAATAGAGGCATTGATTTAATTGTCCACAGAAACTGAAATATTTTCTTGAATCTTGATGGTTTCGTTTGAAATTTCTTTAGTGGCTTCGCGCTCATGGTATCTTTAAAGTAACCTTCTCTTCCATAAAAAATAAAAAAATAAAAAATTAAGTAACCCTCTCAACCTAGCACTGGCAGTCTCCCGCCCGGCTGGTTTCCATCCCTGGGTGCACTGCAGTTCACTGTGTATCCCCTTTCTTGACCGTTACTGTAGGATGTGTTCAGAGTTCATTTTATGACTTTTTCCCAGTTTCCCAATAGTTTTATTATCTTCCCACTGCCTGCGCTCCATAACTCTGTATTAATTTTGGTTTTATGAAGGCAGTGATAATTGGGAGCAGTCCAGAAACCTATTTCAAACATCTTTCAGGAAAAAAAATTTTTACTATTGGGATCTTGAAAAGGATTAAGAAGCCTAATAGAACTAAATCATAAGAACTAATAGGAGCCTTCTCTGATTCATGCCAAGCAATTATGTACTCAATTTATTTTATTTTTTATTTTATTTTTTATGACTTTGCAAGAGGGTATGATTTTACCATCCAGGAAAATGGACTTCAGGTAGATCAACCTCCCGAAATAGGAGACATCTCCATTGTCCGAATCGTAATAATGAAAAGTGATAATGCAGAGGGAATCATTGAATTTGATCCAAGGTATACTGACTTTGAAGGTAGGCTCAACAACCTTACTCGTAAATTTACCACCAGTTTCTGCATGAGAGTGCTTGAGCACGACATTGTCAGTGTAAATTCCCATATGTGATTTTTCTTGGTTTGGGATGTGTGCATGTGTATGCACATGTGTACACCTTTATGTGTATTTATAGAAGACTTTCCATGTATTTATATGTTTATCGTTAAAATATATTTTGAGTTACCGTTGGGCAGTCTTGAATCTCACTTGTGTATGGCAAAACTGTACGGTTAGGAGTGAGGCAATTAAAAACATAGGAGAACTTCTGCTTAACTTTATTGAAATGCTTATATTTCAAATGATTTGATGAATTTATTTCTAATTTATGCAATGCCTAATTTCCTTTGTGATTAGAGGTCAGTGAATATTCCCATGCTAATGAACAATCACCTTTGAAATAAATATTTTACTGGACTGCAGGTTCAGGTAGTATCTGGACTCCTCATCGTGCTTTCTTGAAACAGTTCCTAATAGCAGCTTGCCTGCTACTGTCAACTCTCCCCTCCTGTAGAAGCAAAATGCAGAATATATGGCTGTGTTTCTTCCTATTTCCTCCTGGATAGAAGGAGGTGGCTGCCTGTCTGATTTTATTCAAAGGCAGAGTGTGAATATACATTTCAAAATAAACGTTATCTTCTTGTTGCAATTAATTTATCAGTTTCACTATCTCTGTCAAATTCTTTGGTTTTCTACCCATTTTTAAACTTCATCAGAGATCACTTTAGGAGCTGATTTATATTGATTTCATGGGTGAAGTCATGGAAGACATCACCATTTTGTGAATTTCAGTCTACAGCAAGTAAAATCAGGCTGCATTTTTACACTAAGAAAAAAAAATGAGACTTGGATTTTTTTTCTGTTTACTGATTTCTGTTTAATTCACCAAAACTTTGGAGGGTTTGGGGCAATGCATGTTTATAATTACAATGTAAGTTTGGTAATATTTAGCTCTGGCTGGTGTAAACTCAATTACGTGATGTTTTAATATACAGATCTTAACATGGCTTAAGAAGAAACGAATTTTTGAATAGAATTTTTAAGTGGAATCAAACATTGAAGATTTTTTTTGGATTTACAAGTCGGTTTTATAGGAACCAAAAGTGTAATAGAATCATATTTATATCTGGACTTTTAAAGCATTCATATGATAAAAATAACAAACAACTCAATTTTTATATTACTTATTTTTCAACTAAATATGCAGAAACAATCCAGAATGGTTTACTTTGAGTACACTTTTAAGTGTTTTTTATGTTCATCTAACATTGTCTTAAAAAGCAAGGGTTCTTTACTTGTATGTGGCACACAGGAAGAATGCCTGTTAATGATTAAATCAATGATTTAAATTCCAGCTTACACTGTTCACTATAACTTTGCACTTGTGACACACTATATTTCTTGTAAAAAATGTCATGAAATTTTCACTGATTGTTTTTTTAAAGCGATAAATGAACTATGGAAAAATTGAGTGCTTGTATTACACCGTTATATTCAGTTGTCAGTTTTGATTTGACTGAACCTTATGAAAGTTTGGTTGTTTGTCTGGTATACGACTTACATTCCGAATTCCTGTTACAGTGGAGGAAGATGTTGGGATGGTCATGGTTCCAGTGGTGAGGCTTCATGGAACGTACGGCCTTGTGACAGCCGATTTCATCTCTCAGAGCTCCTCTGCAGTTCCTGGTGGTGTCGATTATATGCTGCATGGTAGTTCAGTCACCTTTCAGCATGGGCAGAACTTAAGTTTCATAAATGTTTCCATCATTGATGACAATGAAAGGTAATTTTTTAGTGATAATTGGAAATAACGTGGACATGTGTTTCATAAATGTTTCCATCATTGATGACAATGAAAGGTAATTCTTTAGTGATAATTGGAAATAACGTGGACATGTGTAAAGAATGAATATCATGTTTCAGTTCATACCTGTCTTTTGCACTGATAATAGAATTTTAGATTACACATGTGCCCATTGAGAAACAAGTGAGAAACTTCAGAGGGTGCTGGAGTAGGGAAAAAGGGACTGGAAGATCATTGTGATTGAATGTCACTTTTTCTCAAATAGAGGAAGAAATAATCTTTGTTCCCCTAGATTAGAAAAGTCTAATCAGAATGTGGAAGCATCCTGCAAATCACTTTCTTTAATGCATTAAACAATTAAAAAGAGGGGAAGAAAGTCTGATAACTATCTCAGGTTGTGTATAATATGGAAGTTGATCATTTGTACCTTTAGCTAAGCACCCTCTTCCTACCAGTGGATGTGTGACTACTGTGCCTTGAATATGTATGCCCAATTTGGAAAATGAATGGTTATTTGGATTTTAGAAGCATTTTAATATGTTTAGACTCACAGACTTGCTCCTTCTTGCTATGCAGTGAATTTGAGGAGCCGATTGAAATTCTGCTCATTGGAGCTTCTGGTGGAGCGGTCCTTGGGCGCCACCTAGTGTGCAGAATCACGATTGCCAAGAGTGACTCTCCCTTTGGTGTAGTAAGATTCCTCAATCAAAGCAAAATTTCTGTTCCTAATCCCAGTTCCACAATGATTATACCCTTGGTGCTGGAGCGGACTGGAGGACTCTTGGGAGAGATTCAGGTACAGTTATTCTTCCCATGGCTTTACAAATAATTTGATGGATTGAGTATGGTATTGGGTTTTCTTATTCCTCAAATATATTCATTTATTTATTCACATCCAATAATATTTATTAATTACCTAGTAGGTGTAGGTAGCTTCCAAACCTTAATAAGTACATGAAAATGTATAATGCATACAGCTGTCTTCAGGGAACTCTTTTAAGAGCAAGTTAAAAATTAAATGAAGGATTCCGGTAAGTAAACAAGTATTTGTTAAGTGCTTTCCATGTGCCAGGACCCTGTTGTAGGCCCTGAGAAGACACTGGTGAACAAGACAGACTTCATCTCTGTCCTCATAGAGTTTTCAAACAATAAGCAAATAAATAAGGAGAAAATGATCTGATAACACTAAGTGTTTAGCTGGAATGTAAAGTCAGGAGACATAATCAAAAGTGACCTCATGGCAACCCTTGATTGGATGGTAAGGGTGTGATATTTCAGCTGAAAGCTGAATGGTAAGAAAGAGGTGCTCTTGTAATTGTTAGAGGGATTGGCATTTGGGCAGAGGGATTAGCTAGTGCAGATCTGCAGACCTGGCATGTCTGAGGTATGGAGAGGTCTGTGTGCAGGAGTGTGGGAGGTTGGAGGTGAAGGGGTAACAGCACAACATAGGTCACAGCCAATAGCTGTGTGATCACAGAGAACTTTCTGAGCCAAGTGAAAGATGAGTCTAGGTGCACATAGGATGCCATTAGAGAGTTTTAAGCAGAGGAATGATGTCAATGTCACCAGCTTGTCAGCTCACTTACGACTTCTGTGAGAAAAATGGGTTGTCAGGAAGCTAGAGTAGAAGCAGGGAGGACAGTTAGAAAGCTCTTGCTCTCTATGGCCCAGGGCAAAGCTGGTGGTGGCTCAGACAGAGGTGGAGTTGGAGATGGCTACTAGGTGCTTCAGGGGAAGGGTCAGGGAGGCAGGGGGATGTAGAGTGTGGGTTGTGGAAGTTCAGAGCTGCAGACACAGACTCAAAAGGTGTTGACACACTGGAGGCATTTGAAACTCTGCAGCCGAAGGAGTATGGACAGGGATGTGAAGGTTAGTGACCAAGCCCCGGGCTCCCAGCATTGAGAGATCTGAGGAAGGAGAGCCAGTCAAGAAGACTGAGAAGTAAAGAATAAAAACTAGGAAGGTATGTAGTGTGTAAGTATCAAGCCAAGGAAGACAGGACACAGTATTTCAAGAGAAAGAACTGGTCAGCTGTGTCCACTGCTGATGAAAGATGAAAGAAGCAAAGAGAAGTGCCCAGTTTTCTTTCTTCATAGATCTAAAAAGTATACAATTTTAAAGCACAGAAACTTAAAAAAATGCATTTATTACAATATAAAGGTTTTGGTGCTTGTATCAATTTAGGAAAATTATTGTTCCTTTTACTCTAGGAATTTATGTAAGCCTATTTAGAAGAGGTTGCAGACCCAGCAAAGTTTTCACATGATTTTATTGTCAGATTCAAATAGATTTTGTTTGACAGAACCTGTACACCAGCAAGACAGTTTATGCTTCTTTTTTTAAGTTTATATAAATGACCAGGTATTCAGATTTTTCTTGTTAGACATTGTTATTCATGAAAATGGATATTGTATAGGAATGGCTTATATTTGCAAATATCATTTTAAAACACATGAGTTGAAAACATAGAAATTTGTTGGAAATAATTCTAGAGTAGTTTTCACATGTATGTATGTATGTTTTTAATACTACATATCCTGCTAAATAATTCTTTGTTTAAAATTGATCATCTTTGTTTAAAATGGATCATCTCTATTGAAAAACAAACACTGTGCAGGTGGATTGGGAGATATTTGGACCCAATTCTCAGGAAGCCTTACCACCACAGAATAGAGACATTGCAGACCCAGTGAGCGGGTCCTTCTATTTTGGAGAGGGGGAAGGTGGAGTGAGAAGCATCATTCTGACAGTCTATCCTCATGACGACATTGAAGTTGAAAAGACTTTCATTATTAAACTTAAACTCGTGAAAGGAGAAGCTCAGTTAGACTCCAGAGCTAAAGATGTTACATTAACAGTAAGTCTGACTTTGTTTTTCCCGTAAAATTTTGGGGTTTTTTTTTCTGGGCTTGTATTTCTTTTGATCTGTTTTCCAATTCTTGTGACAGTATTAAGTGTCTTAATTGCTGTGGGTATAGCAATATCTTAGTAGTTGAGAGAGCAAGTCCTTCCTACCTGTTCTTCTAGTGCCTTTGCTATTTTGGGACCTTTTATTTCTACATAAATTTAAATTTTAAAAAATTTTGTGCTATTTTAATTGGTTACTTACCATTTAGCTATTACAAAATACTAGCTATATTTCCCATGTTGTGCAGTATGTCCTTGAGCCTGTCTTACACCCAGTGGTTTGTACCTTCTACTCGCCCACCCCTACATTGCCTCTTGCCCCTCCCCACTGGTAACCACTAGTTTGTTCTCTGTATCTGTGAGTCTGCTTTTTTTGTTGTGTTATATTTTGAATTTAATGGATTTTTCGGAAAATGCATTTACATTTGTTGAAACTGTATAGACTTACGATGAATTGAAAGTTATAAAACCAAATGAAGTCATAATAAATCCTGTGGGTCAGATGTTCTGGCTGTTAAATTAGTTTATTACATAGCCTGATTATTAGTAAATTTTAAAGGCTTTAATAGAGTGAGAAATACTTACTTTACACTTTTTGAGAAAGTTTGATGTTTGGGGAATATTTAGTACTTTTAGAGAAGAGGCATTTGTTACATCATTGGACATCTTTGCCATTAAAATGCATAAAAGTTAACAAGTAGTCACAAGTCAGATTGTTGGAAGGAAGGATGGTACTTGTTCCATTAGTGAGATGATGAAGTGGAACAGATCTGAATTCAGTGTATTTGGCATGAACCACCCAGTGCGTCGGAGCAGAACGTAGCTGGGGACCAAGGTTACTGAAAAAAGAAAGCCAAAAGATGCACTTTTTTTTTAAGTTTGGGAAATACTCTTGTCTGGGGTCTGTGTCAGTCAGGTGTATCCAGAGCACTGGAACTAATAGGAAATATATACATGGAGAAAGAGGAAGAGTTTTTAAGGAATTGGCTCACAAGATTGTGGGGGCTGGCCAGTCCAAAATCCATAAAGCAGTCTGCAGGCAGGAAGTCAGGAAAGAGCTGAAGCTGCAGTCTTGGGTTTGAATTTTGTGGGGCAGGCCAGCAGGCTGGAAACTCAAGCAGAATTCCTAAATTGCAGTCTTGAGGCGGAATTCCTTCTTCTCTGGGAAACCTCAGTGTTTGCTTTCTAAGACTTTCAAGTGGTTGGATGAAGTCCCTCCACATTATCAAGGATAGTTTTCTTTACTTCAAATCAATGGGTTGTAAATATTAATCACATCTACAAGACACGTTTATAGCAACATCTAGACTAGTGTTTGACCAGACGACTAGGCACGGCAGCCTAGCCAGGCTAACCACTGCAGGGCCTTTGTCCCTCTCCATGTTATATTGTAACCAGTAGACAGAGGTTAGCTAAACTTAACTGATGCAAATATTAGATGAATAAAGCTAAATTCAGGCATTGAAGTACTATCCTTTTGAAATTCTACACATTGTAGTTTTCTGAACGCTTAATCCCATTATCCTTGGGGAATGAGAACCTCCTTGTTTTAGATAACAATCAGTATATTAAAGAAGGTTTTTCAAAATCAGGTAACTAAGTAGATTATATCTAAGTGTCATTGTTTTGTTTCTTTCGTCTCTGCAGCTTATCTGCGTATTGATGTATTGGACACTGTGATTTCCTCCATAGTTGTTCTGTATGTTTTCACTCTGCTCTCTGCTTCTGTTTCTAGGTACAAAAGTTTGGTGATCCAAATGGAGTGGTTCAGTTTGCTCCTGAGTCTTTATTTGAGGAGGCCTATTTGGAGCCGTCAGCTCTGGAAGGGCCCCTGGTCATTACTTTCTTCGTCAAAAGAGTCAAGGGCACTTCAGGAGAGATTATGGTATCATTTTGCATTTCATTTTTAAGTAGAGTAAATAAGATGTGTAACAATTGTGGTTGAGAAGAACAGGGAAGTTGGGTGTTCTGGATAATTAAAGTTTTGATAAAATGAAATGACATATGAGTTTTCACAGAAGCTGAGCAGGTTCATCTAAGCACCTTTGGGCTCTCCCGCACCAAGCTCTAGCTGTCTTTCTAAATTCAGTTACAATTAGATGAAAAAGATCTTTCTCACACTTAATCATGAAGAGGAGTGTGACTGAACTATATTTATAATTTCTTGTTTACCATAATTTGAAGCTTTTCCTACTTAACAAGCTTGTTCCTGGTTTTTATAAATTGCTTAATATATTCTTAATATATTTCTCAATATAATTTTTCTGTTTAGCAGCTGTTCTTTAAGGGGTTGTATTTCCGTGTATATTGATACAGAACTTTGGGAGATTCTCTTGCAGATCAAGATATCTATCTAACAGATCAAGGTTTTCTGATTGCTAGCAAAACATTTTTTGTGCAATTTCTCTATAAACTTACCTCTTTTCCTATATTGAGGATTAATTGTTACTTCTTTGGTTGAAACTATGGTTTGAAGGAAAAAATTCTTGGAAAAATAAGGGGTTTAGGGAGGAAAATTCTTAATTCTTGAAATCTTAGATATTCTCTTTTTATTAAAAACAAACAAAAACAAATTCCAATGTGAACATCAGATTATCTACTCACTTTTTACCTTCATATACTGTCTATTGTTCACTATTGAATGTATTTGTAGAGCAGATACTTTAAAGTTAACTTGTTTATCTTTTCAAATTATGTTATTGTTTTAGAAGCAGGTGAAATGAGATTTCATAATCCTGTTCTGCAAATTGCATACAACAACCCAAAAGAGTTAGGATACTTCCTAAATTAACTAACTGCTTGGAGAGTTTGACTTTGAATATAATGATGCACACTTAAGGGATTTTTTTGGAGATAATGAGGAAAACTGATTTACAGGATTTTGAATCAAAATCCTGAACTATATAACTTTGTTGGATTTTTTTTCCCTTTTATTAGGTTTACTGGAAATTAACTAGTGAGTTTGATATTGCTGGAGACTTTCTTTCTACGAAAGGATTTTTCACCATTGCTGATGGAGCAAGTGAGGCACGCTTTGATGTTCTTCTGCTCCCAGATGACATACCTGAGATAGAGGAAGTTTATGTGATCCAGCTTGTTTCTGTAAAGGGAGGAGCAGAACTGGATCCAGAAAAATGCATCACACGGTTCTCTGTTTCTGCAAATGATGATCCCCATGGGGTATTTGCTCTGTATTCAGATCACCAGTCAGTACTGATTGGACAGAATCTTAGTAGATTCATCCAAATTAACATAACCCGGCTTGCTGGAACATTTGGAGATGTGGCTGTTGGATATCGAATATCATCTGATCGTAAGGAGCAGTCTGTTGTTACTGAAAATGAAGAGAGGCAGCTGGTGGTCAAAGATGGTACCAGATATAAAGTGGACACGGTGCCAGTAAAGAGTCAGGTTTGTGGCATTTCTTTAGTCTCCTGATTATTCCAGTAAAATTCCTTCAAGAAAGCCCTAGTTAATCTCATGATCAGTTTAAAATATTACTCAGATATTTAAGTGGAAGCATAAAAAATGCCTTATAAAATGCATAGTAATTATTGTATAATACATATACTGAAATACTTACCAGTAATAAGTAAATAAGTATATTCTTATTTAGAGATAAATATTTTTGTTTAGATAGTAGCAGGCACTTACTTAGATTACAGAGTTCCAGGAATTGTTCCAAATGCTACACACTCACACACCCCTGGTTGCTTGTTGACACACACACACACACAACCCTGGTTGCTTATTGGAAGGAAGATATTTGTAGGCTTCCTTGAGTTCCTACCAAAGGGCGGTGCAATGAGAGACACTGATGTGTTCCCTGGAGTTTGGTGGAGGCTACATAGTATCTGCTTTTCTGTCCTTGAAATTCTGGAACGTGGGAAACTGGCTGTGGTTTTCTGTTGGTTTGGTAATGAGGAGAGAGGATAGCAGACTATTCTGCCAACCCTTTGGTGACAGTGATAGGAGTATACGGATTTCTGGTGGGTCATATAGATACCTAGCAGTCTTTCTCAGTCTGACCCAGTGATTTGAAAGTGATTTAAGTGACTCTTTGTCTTGATCCCCCCAGGAGGATAACTAGTGTCATTCCAGGTGCATAGGAGAGAAGGTAATTTACTTCATATGTGGGAAGCATTATAGCAATGGGGATTAGTTATCTCATGGTTGAGAAAGTCTGTACCAGAGGGTTGCCAGACTGGAGTCATCTTGATAAAGATCTGCAGGGTGGATTGTGAAGCTAGGAGACAGTCAAAAAGGGCATCAGAAGAGTATATCGTTTCTGTGGAGGGATGGTGAAAACTTGAATTCTGAAGTCTTTGATGAACACCTGAATTGATTCCATGAAAGGTCAAACATTTGGATGCCTGTTGGTGTTCAGCCAGTGTTATTCAAGAAAGAGCTACAGCAGTGAGGCAAGATTTTTGTCATCCTGTCTCAAAGCCACCATCCTCTTCCCCTGCAAGTGCCAGAAGATGGATTGAAAGATCACAGGTGGGAGTGGAGGATTGAAAAATCACACCGTGATCCTTTTCCCAGCGTAGAACTTGACCCGTGGGTCGGGGAAAAACTGGGATAAACAGGGGAACTTTAACTGAATGTGAGATGTACGTTTTTATTGATACAGATCTGGTGTATACCTTCTTAAAAGTAGCAGAAGCTTTGAGATCTGCCCACAACATTGTCAAAAGGTGGTGCAAAGAAACCCCACAAAGCAGTGAGAGGAGAAAAATGAAGCAGTTTTCCTGTTATAGTCCACAAAGTTTAGCCTGCTCAGTAATTGATGATCCTACTTTCATGTAAGTGTAAGATCAATAGAAAATAGGCTGTCTTTTAGCACATTACACCAACTCGTACCTAGTATGCAACTTTTGATTTTTTGTGCACTGCGTTTTTACTTCTGCTGCTTAATAAATGGAAAACATGGAGCCATGGGTTCCATAGTTATTCTTACATCCCTAAAGCTCTTTGGGAAGTTGACTCAGTGCCATGACCTTGTTTCATCAGTTTCTGTATCCATTTCCTGTATCCCCAAATTCTCAAGACTGGAATAAAGAGTGCAAAGCTGGGGAAATGAGAGGTGGATTAAGGTAACCAGATTATCATTGTACTTACAAGTTAAAGGAGTTCTAAAAATACAGTTTGCTTTAAGTAGGTAACTTTTAAACATTTTCTCATACATGTCAAAATAGTATCAGCTTCTGAACACATTCAGGTTAAAATTTCTGCTAATGAACACTAGGAGGCATTCCTTTAATTTTTCTAGGAATAGTTTTGTACTATTTTATAGCAAGATTTCATTTGACAGTTAGGCATGCCACAGTGAAATTACACTATTATTTTACAAGGTAGATAATACAAATTAGTTTCAGACTGCGTATGAGAAAACTGAAGTATGTGATCACATGGAATAAGACCCGTGACCTGCCTAGCTTTTAGATTATCTCTTGCGGTGGTACCCGGGACGTTTTGAAGGTTGGTAGTCCTCTTTTCGTGTCGCTTAGAAAGCTTAGTGATATAGCTTATAAAGATACTTAGCTTTCTTACTTCCTGTTTGAGTTATCTTTGGATTTCTTTGTATCTGTTTTGAACCCTATTTTGTTTTTATCATTTCTATTTTTAACAGAGTAATAAAAGTTAACTAAGTTATGCATGCATGAGACCTTCCTCTTATTTGCTCACATTAATATCTTCCATTAATATATTTAAATTTTGTGGGTTTCTTCTCTCTCTTGCATTTCAGGGTGTGTAGTCTAGACTGCACATAGATTATTAGGTGTTGCTGTGTGAATTAGTCTTCCAAGGTGGTTTTTTAGGGCAAGGTGTAGATTTTTCCAGTGGTCCCTTTCTCCCCTCACACCCTGGATATAACGCATTGCTCCTTAAAGTTTGGGGTATTAGTTATAAGTTACAGACAGTTCTGCCTGCTCTACCCTCCTGATAAAAGGTAAGACTTTGAACAAGTCAGCCACAGAGAAGGACCTTCAAGTGGGTCTTGAAACAGAATAGTTTCCATTAGGTTCTGAAAACTGGAAGACTCGAAGCTGGTTTAACGTTAGGACCAGGGAGTGAACAGTTACCCTCCCTGGTTAACACAGCCTTCTTTTATGAAGTACTCACTGACGATAAGGATCATTGGCATGCTAAAGAAACAAGTGTCTGCATTTAAAAGAATGTAAGTTAGAAAGCAAGATAAGATTATATTCGTGGTTGTCATTTATTCTGATATTTACTGAGCACTTACTATGTGTCAGCTGTTGTGAGAAGCCCAGCATATGCAACGATGAAAAAGACAATCCCGGTTGTCGTGTTGTTGCTCCCGGTCGAGTGCAGGAGAAGGCCCTTTAACACCAGTTATAAAAGCAAGTGAAGGAGCAGTGTTTAAGATGTGCACAGGCTATTATGGGACTGTGAATTCTGTTTGTGCCCAGGCGCCATCAAGAATGACGGAAAATATGTAGACTCGTATTGGTGATGTAGTCCTGGATCAGGGACATGGAAGGGCAGAACACAGGCTCAACTCCTGAAAACTTCTGTGTTCCTTTTCAGATTAGTCTGCCTGCTTTTCCTCTGTAGGCAAACCAGCGTTTCCCCAAATCCACGGTTATTCCTGTTCAATGTTAATGTTTATTTCCTGCACCCTGGGGTTCTGCCTCACCGCGCAAGTCTGTGTGCTGGATGGGTCTATGAACAGAGAAGCTGGGCAGGAAGGCAGAAATGACTGAGTGCTTTGAGCTGACATCTGGCCCTTTATGCTTTAGACAATAGGAACTAAAAAAAAAATCCTTAGCCGCCCAGCCAGTGAACCGCATGGGGAAGGAGAGAAGGGAGGCACGTGATTGAAGTCAGGACACTGTGATTTGTTTCTGTTTCCTTAGCACTTGCTCTGTGCTTCATGTTCAGTGAATGTCATTTTGAAAAAAAATGAAGATTGATTGAAAAACATCTGTTCTCATGTTGCATGTTTGAAACCACTATAGTACAGATTTTACACTTTCAGGAGTGTGATATGTGTTCCAGTACATTGTATTTAAAAGAAGAACAGATTTCACAGAAATGGTTGTTTTTACATTCAGTAAAGATACATGGAATCTTCAGTAATATTCCAGGTTATGGGATAACTGGGGGCCTCTCCATCATCAGTAACAACATATCTGTGGAAAAACGTAATATAAGTGTCAAAAAAGTCGTTTAAAGCAAATGCAGGTTTTAGATTCAGGATTTCCTTATTTTACTGGATTCTAAAACTTTGAAAATATGGTAGTCTAATACATGGCGTTAGTAATTTTTACTTGTCCAAAATATTCAAAAAATCTGTATATCTAAATCATTATCCATTTTGAGTAAATGTAATTAGAGTTACTAGTACCTATTCCCTGAAAAGGAATGAAGTGAACTTTGCTGATTGCAGGAGCTGACACTGTTCACCAGCGAGCTCTTTTCATCCCTGTGGCGTGTGATTCCATCACTAACACTACTACGGGGGTTCCCATCATTCTTGAGGTCATTTGGGCACAGAGGGAGAATTTGCAAATTTGTGTTTTTTTTTTAATACTCTACGACTGTCACTTTTAGCCCT
This sequence comes from Camelus bactrianus, assembly GCF_048773025.1. Taxonomy (NCBI): domain Eukaryota; kingdom Metazoa; phylum Chordata; class Mammalia; order Artiodactyla; family Camelidae; genus Camelus; species Camelus bactrianus. The sequence goes on from NC_133541.1 coordinate 62,751,424, forward strand.
GAAGTTTTCATGCTGGCTCTTTGTTTTATAACATGGGGGGAAAAGTGCATATGTTGATGAAACTGAAAAGAAGGCAAGAACTAATGACTCATGTGAAATGTCAATACTTCCCTTTGAAAATTATTTTTTACTACTAAAAAAGTTATTGATACTGTTTATTTATAGGTCTTCCTACCACTGGGCTCTAATTTCACCTTGCAACTCGTGGCTGTGATGCTTGTCAGTGAAAGTTTCTATGGCATGCCAAAAATTCTCCAGGAAGCAAAATCCGCTGTCCTTCCAGTCCCTGAGAAAGCTGCCAATTCCCAGGTAACTGGCCCTGGGTGTGGTACTATCCCAGAACCACTAGAGGGCAGCTTTTACAGGAAGGACTAAGATTCTTAGAATTTCTTAAGAGTCACAATTTCCTTAAACCTAAGTAATCCTGTGAATGTCAAGGGGAACATTATGGATACACTATATGAAAGTAATTTGTCAGTTTTTGACAGTGGGTGGAAAAATGTATTTCCTTTTTAACGTTTTAGAAAGTTTGGATCTTGCAGAATTTGAATGTAAGATGTAGATTTTTAAAAATAACATTCATCTAGAGTCAAAACTTGCAGGTTTTTTCTTGATAATGAATGTTTAATATTGAGGTATTTTATGCCAAATAGTTAAAATTAGAATGAAACGTCAATTAATATTTTTCATTTACTAACATTGTAAATGTTTAATTTGGGGGCTGTTTTTACAGTGGCAGGTTTGTGCTGATGTAGATGATCGCTAGTGGTGAGAGCCTGTGTCTTGGTCACACCTAAGTATTTGAATCTTCTATCTGAGTTCATTTTAGGAAAGATCGTTTCCTCCTCACTTGATAAATTCACGGGAGAAAAGCGAACACCTTGAGGGCCTGGCTTCTGGTGTAGGCCAATTCTGTCAATATATGAACAAGACAGGGCTGCCATCTCTGGCTGTGGTTATGTGTGTAATTTTTAAATCATAATGAGGTATCAGCATGCATCCTACTCCCTCAGGTGGGAGTTCCTTCAGCTTGACCAGGGCAGGCCTGGCCCAGGATGCCGATGCCGAGTCTCTGCAGAGGAAGGGGCGGGAGTATGGGCAGACCTGGCCGCTAACGGAATGCTCTTCGGTTGCTCCCTCTGGGCTGCTTCTCCACAGGAAATGAACTTGCTTTGTCCCCTAAAGTGGAATCTACCAGCATGAAAAATAATTGAGAGGGATTGTTTTCTTCCTGTGCCCCTCTATTCAAGAGGGAATGAGGGTATAGAATTAATAATGCTCTGAAGTTTTGTTATCATCTTCTTGTTAACAGGTTGTTGTAAAAAGGATTCCTTTCAAACTGAACTATTCATTTGGTGTAGCAAACTGTTTTCTACTCCTTGTCCATACATGTTGTCATAACACTGTGTCACCTCAAAGGGCTGGATAAGGGCCAGTCACGATGTATCCCTGTCCTTGGAGTACCTCTCTGCTCCTTACCAGTATTTGTATGTGATGTGTGCGTGTGAGAGAGAGAGATGTGGCTAGGATACTTGCAAACAAGCTCTAGCCATGTAGCAGGCATGGTTTAAGATACACATTTTGGCACTTGCTAAGCAGAAATCTCACTTTAGTAGGAATCCAGGCTGGTGTCAAATGAAGTTTGTTTTGTTTTTTTTTTTCTTCTTTGTGGCTTCAGAAGCTGTCCTGTGGCACCTTCTCACACTTTTCTGAAACTCTCCATCCCAATTTAAAATGGAGAGAGTGCATCTTAATAGAGAACTGTTGATCCCGTGATCTCCCAGATTTGTAGAAATTAGGACCAAAAGAGGTAAACTGAATTGTCTAAAGAACAATGTGAAGCCAGGAATCTGGTTTCATTCTTACTGTTTGACCAGAACTTATTTCGTCTATGAATCATCTGTGACTTCTAGGGTTCCCTGGGAAGGTTGCCCTTAAAACAAGATCTTACTTGATGTGGATGAAAAAGATGTTTGAAAGTTTTTGATCCTCAATAAAAGTTATTAAATTGAATCAAATAACTGAAAAGAACCTTAATAGAAAATCTAGTTCATGGTGCTCACTTCATAAATGAAGAATTTATTATTATATCTTAGAAAGAAGTCAAATTTCAGTTATAGAGAAATCAAGTTCTATAAAGACCCATGAACAAATCATAATAAAATGTAATTTTAATCTTTGCTTTCATTTAATCATAATTACAGTTCTTTTTATTGTTAATTCAAAGGTTTACATCTTGATAAAAAATAGAGCTATAAACTACAATCAGAATTATAAAGTAGAATACATTTTCAAATCTCAGATGTCGTTTCTTAAACATTACACTTTAATTGAATATATTTTAAAACAAGGAAATACATTGTGTAAATGAAGAGAGAGTTGATTTTTAACTCATTCTTCAGAAAACAAGAACCTTTAGAAAGAAAATATTCTAAGCATGTTTTTCCTTAGGTTGGATTTGAATCTACAGCTTTTCTACTCACGGACATCAGTGCTGGAACAAGCCAAGCCGTGGTTTCTAGGAGAGGCACGTATGGGTCTCTCGAGGTTTCCTGGGCGGCCGGATATGCTCTTGGGTTAGGAGTCCCCGAATTCGCTGTTGGCAACATGACCCCCAAACTGGGTGAGTTGTCGCTTTTCTAGGACTTGCCCCATAGGACTCAGAAATGTATCATTGTCCACTGATTTTCTTGGATCCTCTTACTCTGTCTGCACTCTGAACTATTTGCTTTCTAATACAATACTCTCATATATAAGTGGTCAGAATTGTACAGGCTGCTTGGTGAGAATGAGAGAAACTATTCAGTCAAATTAAAAACGTCATACCTCACCTGGAAATAGTGGCCACTAAGCAGACTAGTATGTTTATATATGAGGAGTTTGTTAAAATTATTTCTGAAAACCTAATGTGGTCCATGCAGTAATCAAAAGAGACAGACGTTTATATCCATTTGGGTCTTCATCTGGATATTTCTGACAGCAGAGCAATTGTTATTCCAGCTACTTTAGTTCTTAGTTATCCCATCAGCTCTGTGAGATGCAACTGTCAGATGGTTTGGCCTTTACCTTGTAAAGCAGACGGGGGTTGAAGGCACGGTTTGTGTGGTCTAGGGAGCCCCTCCTATAGGTTTATTTACCTCCCCCCTCCACTGACTTTAAATGTTTTACCTTTTGTAGACTGTCATAGAATTTTGGAAAAGAAAATATTTCACTACATTTTTAAGAGTTGAATCCCAGTTGAAGAGCTCAGAAATGAAACACTTCTCCCCTTTTCATGTTCCCTGTCAGGGAGTCTTTCCTTTTCCCATGGAGAAGAAAGTGAACGAGTCTTGCTGTGGACATTTCCTAGCCCTGGGCGACTAGAGGCTTTTGTTATTCACCTCTCAGGAGTGCAAAGCAGTGCCCCCGGTGGGGCTCAACTTCGGTAAGAACAGCTTGATTCTTAGCCAAGAAAGTCTCTGAGGAATATGCTGGAATTCACCAGTTGAAACAAAAAAACAAAAAAACAAAAAAAAAGAAGAGAGAGAAGCAGAAGCTTCTTGAAGCAGATGCAAAAACAGCTCTAGTGTAGAGCAACACATGGCCTGCATGCCAGAGATGCCATGGAGGGCTGACTTTCGCGAAGTCACCGCCCACTGCTTGCTTGAAGAGTTTATCACGACTGTTACCTCGAGAATGTTGGCCTGGAGTGACATCTCCTATGATAAGAACCATGATGTCTTCTGAAAGGCAGCCAGAAATACCTGATTTCCCCAAGGGATAAAGAGTAAGAATAAGACATCATAGGAGGATAATTACGTCATTTGTACCAGTAGTTCTGTTGAGTGTAATTTACGTCGGTATATTTGCAGATACACAGGTTCGGGCCAAAAGCAGTTGACCCTTCTCGTATGTGAGATGGGATTGATCAGAATACGGGGCAGATCTTAGAGCCAGACTCCTCAATTTAGTTCTGGCTCTGCCACTTACTTGCTGTGTGACTTTGGGAAAGTTCCTTGATTTTCTGTTCTTCAGTTTACTTATGGAAAATGGGAAAAATATGTTGGAAAAATCAGTGTGTGTTCAAGTATGTTTGTATACATGTTTACGTGTGGGAGATGTTGGTTGGCAGAATCAAATAAGGCTTTATACTGTACATATACCATTTAAAAAGTGTTTGGACACAGAACATATTTCAGGGTAGCAAATTCAAATGCTTTTAACAATAGCAATAATAGCTAACAGTTTTACAGTGCTTACCCCATGCCAGGCATTGCAAAGGGTATAACAAATATATATATTTGTTTACTCTTACTCTTATTGTTCACAACATCCATATGACATAGATACGATTGCTAGTCCCACTTTATAGATGAAGAAAGTGAGTCACAGATAGATTATATAATGGACCCAGAGTCACATAGCTAATAAGTGTTGGATCCGTGATTTGAACCCAGGCTGTCTGGCCGCTATCAGAACTCTTAACCACTATTGACAGTAGAGAGTGATGAGCTCTGAGCTGTCCTCCTGAAAGATATTCAAATTTAGATGAAAAAAAATTGTTAGCCGGAGAAATTATGTCTATGGTCTGGATTAGGTTGATAGGCTACCATTGTTACTTCTAACATAACTAGTAACTCACAACAGAACTCCATACGAAAAAGCTAAGAATAAATCACTCAGTCATCACCGATTCATGTATAAAATTTTAGCAAAACTTGTGTGAGAGAATAGTCCCATTACTGGCTGATAGAAAGAAACAAGGATTTTACGTCTAGTAGAGGCAACTATTGCTATTAGGTTAGATAAGAAATCTGGCTGACATCCAGAGCATCCTGAGAGTTTCTGGTTCCCGTGTGCTGATCATAAGAAAGAGCCTGGCGCTTCAGACCCTTCAGAGGGCTGCTGTGGGGTGACTGGAGAAGCAGACCAGAGCCCTGTGAGCTCTTCCCTTTGCTGACACTTGTGAGGACCCGCCACCTGCGATGACAGCTCCTGTTCTTGTGTTTCTCGTGTTCTGGTGTATTCATCAATAAGTGAGTAGGGCTTGACAGAATTTGAAAAGGCATGTCATTTTTAAGATGCCCTCACAAGCAGCGTCTTAACTGTGTGAAAGATGAATCTCTACAGTGGGATTCATGTTTTGCTTCGATTCTCTGATGGTTTAATTTTTTTTTTCCAGGTCAGGTTTCACTGTTGCTGAAATTGAACCAATGGGAGTCTTTCAATTTTCCTCTAGTTCAAGAAATATCCTCGTGTCAGAGGATGCACAGATGATCAGATTACATGTACAAAGACTGTATGGGTTCCACGGGGATCTTATTAAAGTTTCCTATCAGACAACTGCAGGAAGGGCAAAGCCACTGGAAGACTTTGAGCCTGTTCACAACGGGGAGCTGCTTTTTCAGAAATTCCAAGCTGAGGCTGATATTGAAATAATTCTGATTAATGATGAGCTTCCTGAGATAGAGGAAATTTTTTATGTTAATCTAACTTCCGTAGAAATTAGAGGATTACAAAAGTTCGATGCTGATTGGAGACCACGCCTAAATATAGATTTCAGTGTAGCAGTGGTCACAATATTGGACAATGATGACCTGGCAGGAATGGATGTTTCTTTCACCAAGACAACTGTGGCCACAGCAGTTGACACAGCTCTCATTCCTCTAGAAGCCACCTCCTTCCCCGCATACCCTGACACCACCAAGGTACCTGCCATTCCACAGCCAACCGAAACAGAGGCATCTGGTGTATCTGCCGCCGCTGAGAGCCTTGTCACCCTTCCTGGTACATCTGCCACTTCTGAGAAGCCTGACGTGGCCACTGTAACTGCAGATGTGTCCGATCGGGGAACATTTAGTCTTGGGCCACCCGTTGTTTACGTTGAAGAGGAGGTGAAGAATGGCACGTTTAATGCTGCGAAAGTTCTTGTCCGAAGAACTGGTGGGTCTGCTGGCAATGTCAGTGTGACAGTTAAAACTTTTGGTGAAAGGTCTGCTCAGAGGGAACCAAATGCATTGCCCTTTCCTGACGCCTCTACGATTTCCAACCTAACATGGGCAACTGAAGAGGAAGATTTTCAAGAGCAAACCCTTATCCTTACATTTGTAGATGGAGAAAGAGAACATAATGTGTTGGTTCAAATTTTAGATGATGACGAGCCTGAGGGACAGGAATTCTTCTATGTGTTTCTCACAGACCCACGAGGGGGCGCACGGATTGTGAAGGGAAAGGATGACGCGGGGTTTGCAGCTTTTGCCATGATCGTTATCACAGGTATATCTTTGGAATGATGGAGATAAAAATGAACTTTTGTGGTACAGGATTTGTAGTAAGATCATTCTGTCTTAAATTTAAGAGGGTGAATTACTTGAATCACTGATAGTAAAGCATTGAAACTGTTTTCCTATGTCTTGAACCCATGTTATGAACTCATGGTGTTGTTCTGAGGTGCCAGGCTAGAATTTAATGGGCTGTAAATGTCATGTAGCTCAGAGCCAGTGAACAATCTATAAATCTGTACTTTCACAATACAGGGTAAGCCTTGAAAATACTTAAGTTCATGTTTTTCCTCTGGAAAATAGTTAATCATCCACACATGATTGCCTATCCTGTTTAGAAACCTCATTTTGAATTTCCTAACCACTTTCGCTAAATCATCCCAAAGTCTAAGATCGCATTGTCAGAAATTCTCTATATTTGTTGGAAAATAGATTTAAACTATTTTCTTCTGTTCTCCTTTTGAACCAGTGTGGTTTATATAACTTTTGTACGTGTGTATGGGTCAGTGATTTTTTTAAGAGTTCCTCATGTATGTTATAAAATTTTTTAGTGATAATTTGCAGTTTTCCTCTGAAATCATACTGTATTTCTTTAAGTGGATGAGCTCAACTTGTCATTACCTTATACTAATTAGAGTATTGACAAGGCATTGTCATGTAGGAGTCTTGCCTACTCTGCTCTTTTATGCAGACATTTATGAGTTCTACACAGTATTTTGGAGTTTCTGATGATGCTATTATAAAACAGTATAATGGAAAGAAAACTAAAAATTAGGAAGCCTATATTTTTGACCCAGCTCAGCCACTAATTAAGAGATGTTGATTAAATCATTTAGTATCTTTGCCTTATGTTTCTTTTTTTAAAAAAGGAAATTTTTAGAATAAATATGTTTATGATCCACTTTTAGGATTTGATACTTCCTAGAATTTTATTTTGGCCATTCAGTTACAATTCAGTCATAAGTTTACAATTGTGTAATTCCTTCTACACCTAGCAGTGTGCCATTTGTGTTACTCTGTAAATTTACACCAATTCGAATTTTCATTTATTTTTATTCCTCCAGTTTATCGAATATTGTGAATTCTGTTCTCCAAGTTATTTACTGATTTTGAGTCACAATAGCTTAATGCCGTCTTTGTATTTCTATTAAAATTGTTTTGGCACTGAGCAGCCTCCTCCCCCAATTCCATGACACAGATATTTCATTACAATAGCTTAAATAAGACCAGAGCTGACAGTCAAAATATTTAGCAGTTTGTTTGGCAGAGGCAGAGACCAATCACATTGGTTGCTGGAGGCTTTTGGCTGTCCCAAATATTACCCTGTTAGTTACTAGATCATAGGAAAATCTTACATTGGTTAGGATGGTGGCAGAGGGTTCTTTAGGGACTCAGGACAGCAGCTGTGGTCCAGCTGAAATGGAAGTGCTCCTCAGTCAGCTGGGCATACCAGCACATACCAGTATGGCATGCCAGTACTATACCAGTACAGCATATCGGTGCCTACCCACTTATCACCTCTGAGCCTAACTCTCCAGGCAAATTCCCATTTATCAGCTCTGAGCCTAACTCATCAGTCAGTTGAGCCTCGACGAAGTTCCCTAATGTTTACCTTCCCTACATAACACGTGGCATCACACACACAGCAAGTGATTGACTCCTCTTGGTGTCACGTGATATAATTTACCTGACAGTGTCACCAGCACTTTTGCATGTTGTGTACCCTGAGTTTCTTTACTCTGTCTGCAATGTTCCCATCATCTCACCTGGCTTTTCATAGTGGTTCAGTGCTGAGGGTGAGGATGGGCAGTCTGGCTGAGACAGAACACACACGAGACCCCGGGATGAAAGTGGTCAGTCACGCGCACGACCCTGAGCTGCTGGCTCCATGTTGCTCACGCTTCAGACCTGTGAAGTAGGGGCTGGTGACCACTAGCTCTCCCTCTTTGGGACAGTTCAGTGGGTTTCTGTTTTCTTACAGAAGTACTGCCTACGTGAAACCTCAGGAGTTCCAGGGTGAGGGGTACAGGTGGGTTTTGAGGCTGATTGGTTTTAGGATCACTTTGCAAACCTGGGTCACTGAGAAATGAAAAGCAGCAGGAGCCGTTGACTGGTATTTCTCTCATGTGAGAAGCTCGCTTGTATGTTGGCAAGATTTTGGAGTGATTATTTCAGTGTAGTGTGGGCCCTAAGTTCATTCCAGCTTAAACTCATTGTTATACTTTCAAGTTTGTAATTCTCTATTTTTCTTTTCAGGGAGTGATCTTCACAATGGCATCATAGGATTCAGGGAGGAGTCCCAGAGTGGACTAGAGCTGGGTGAAGGAGCTGATATGAACACACTGCATCTTATTGTCTCAAGGCAGCCAAACAGGTATGTTTGAATATATATGGAAATGTAATATCCTGTGTGTCTATACAGTGTATAATTTGAATTCATAAAATGGTAGAGACAGGATGAAATGCTGATAGAAGAAGGTGGTGGGGAATTTGGCATGTCAGTGTTCAGATGCTCTAGTTCCTAATCTGTGACTTACACTTGGTTTATGAGCATAATGTAGGGTTACCTTGAACATTTTATACTTTATAAAGTGCCATACAGATGCCAGATTATATAAGTCATCACTTCATCATATTTACTATTCTCTGATCATGCCACATATACAACCATTTTCTGTTAGGGAGAGCTGGATTACCAAAATTTTGCTTGCAACTTAGTACTGTATAGTACACATCTTCTGAATGTTCATCATGTACATGTACTTGGTATGCACACATGTACATGTATATATACTACCTTTTACAATATCTCTTGCCCTTTACTTGTAGAGTAGCAACCATTCCTAGCAATAGTGTTTTTCATTTAGGAGGATTCTTGTTAAAAGATAAAAGAATGTTTACTTGAAGGCAAGGTTTTCTATAATTTTTATTTTCATATTTATGTTGCATAATGAGCATATTTCTGTTGCATAATAGGCAGAAAAATGTTAACTTCTTTTCACATTCCTGATACATAATATCAGGAATTATACCTCAATACATATTTAATCAGTATTGGATAGAATGTGGTCAAACAATGCCACGTAAACTCTGGCTTTAATTTCTTAGCTGCAATGGGGAGAATTGGTTATTTTCAGCATTATCAGTGAGAAAGTAAGTCCCGTGGTTTGGATGAAGAGGTACACTTGGGTACAGTGGTAACACATTCGGTCTTAGCTGCAGGAGTAATGCACTCTGTGACTGCATTTGCATAGGTTTTGATTTGTTCCTAGAGCTTTTGAAGATGTCAAGGTCTTTTGGCGAGTCACGTTTAACAAATCAGTCACTGTGCTCCAGAAAGATGGTGTGAACCTGATGGATGAACTTCTGTCTGTGTCAGGGGCCACGATCTGTACCAGGAGTCAAACAGAGTGCTTTATCACCATTGAGCTCAAACCAGGGAAGGTAAGAAACAATGAGACACAGTGTTGTCAACTTCTGATTATATTTCTTTAGAATTAGTAATTTTAAAGCCACTTTGTTGAAGCTTACACGTTGGTTATGTGGAGATTCTTTGTATCTCACCTAGCCATAGCATCTAAATCTCTTTGGTGGACAACAGACTTCACACTTAGAATTCATTACATTGTGAATTTTTGTAAATAAGCTCATCAAGTTGTACACCTAAAACTAATATGATGCTATACACCAACTATATCTCAATAGCAATAATAAAGAAGCTCATCAGTTTTCTCCTTTCTGTTCCTTGTCATTTCCAAGATTCTTCCTGGCCCACTTGCTCATTGTGTGAATGATCCTTTGAGTCATTTTCAGCCTAAATAGACTGAATGTTCAGTTTTTTGCTTTTATCATATCCATAGATTTGGCCACATCATGTTATATCCATAGATTTCATCCATAAAAAGAAAGTTCTCTCATTTACCATTCATTTAGAGTTTGTTTTAGTCTACCAAAAAAGTACAGAGCCCGTGCTTGGGGAGCCTTTGGATAAATTTCTGAGGGTTCATGTTGCACGTGGCACCCAGGAGCCAGGCGTGCCCCTCTCTTTCTAAGGGAATCTGCATTTTTCAAATGGTATTGGTCACCGATGACCTAGTAGAGCTTTAGTTATTTTGTAGTGGTGTGTGGTTTTTTTAAATGACTGTTCTATGATACTTTAATGCCTAAGGAGCACTCAGTAGTCCTCGTTCTTTGTCTACTGCTTAATTTCTTAAACTCAAACATTTAATACGAAAACTAGCCATTATATGATGAACGTTCAAAAGTATCATGGTTTCTTTGTACATGCCAAACACTTCAAACAGCAGAAAAATGTGTTGCACAGGTACAATTATTTCCAAACTTATGATTATATTTTAACCCATTCTAAATAACAACCCTGTAGATTTAACTCTTTTTTGAATTTTTTCTCTACTTGTTTTTTCACTTCTGAGAATTATTGAAACAGTTATATTGATCTTCTGTAAGGTTACAGTTATACGTATTTTCATATGTTGCTGGAGTTGCAGTAATTTTATTGGTTCCAGAAGAGGAATAATACTGTTTCAGATCCCTGAGCTTACACGCCCTTGCTTATCACCACTTTGTTCTTTGTTGGGACCATGGGTCCTCTTTCTCTTCCTGAGCTGTTTCAAATGGGAATTACTGATTGTCTGATTGGAATCCATTTTATGACTTCACTTGTTAGATCAGCGTGTTTTCTAAGTTCATGCTTTGTAGGTTAGTTTTTTCAATACCTTGTGTTTTCCCCAGAATGAGTTGTTCTTTAAATTTTGCAGTGCCCACTTTACCTTAACCATTGCCCTGTTACTTTTGGAGCTGGTCTGTTAGTGGTATTGGAAAGACGTGCCTACCTTGTTACTATCTTGTTATATTTAGGAGGACAACCTAGAGGCTTTTTCTCATAAGAGATGAGATAACAAATCTGTGACCTTAGTGCAGCTCTGTGGCTCATTTCTTCTGTTACACTGGAACAAACATACAACTGCATCATCTTTCAGCTTGTGTGTGACCACCAGTACTCTCTAACTTCTGGCTTGTTTTCATCTTCATTTGTATGTGGTTTATAGGTCCTAATAATTTATTCCTATTCTTAGTACAATTCTTACTTTTTCTAGGAATAATTATCTTATGAATTTTTAAAATTAATTAACCCTTTCCTACTTACAAAGAGAAGTTTTATCATTCCTTAGTAAATGAACATATACTTAATAAAAAACATACCTGTCTTGATATGTTAACGTTCTCCTACATATTAAAATTAATAAAATATTAAGTACACACTATTACAGTCACACTTTTGTTTCATTATAACCACTTTTTGATATACTACAATAACGTTTCTTCTTTAAGTACCATTATAGATGCAAATTCAACTAATTTTAAGTGCTTACTAAATCCTTTTCTCTTTGCCACTCAAATATTCATGTCATGGCCACTGAAAGACTTACTAAGCTGATCTTTTGTCTTTTCATATTGCTTTATAAACCTCTGAAAGCTTAAGTGCTCCATAGCAATAACATGTTCTAGAGCCATCTTGATTTTTCTTGCTCTAAGACATCCAAACAACTATTGGCTTAAGACTTGATTTCTTCTGCCAGCAAGCATTTCAGAGATCTGAATCTAGGTACTGGAGATATGCATGAAAGTTGGCAGTTCACACAGGTGGTGCTGCTATGAGCCATCTTGCTAGTGACGGAGCTAGAAAATGTGTTTTTTAAAATATTGAGTCCCCACTGATTTTTTGATAATGTGTTATATTATTTTATTTTACATTTCTTGAGTGGCAGTTTCATTAGCAACTAATACTTTCTATTGCACTGAAAAAAAGGAACTGAAATTTCAATATTTAAAAATATTTGGCTGTGTAATTCTACTTGAAAACACTTAAATCCTCCTCTCTGCATTTGTCCAAATAATCTTATGCCTTCCTCCACCTCCACAACTGCACATTTCTTAACTCTCCCTTAAAGACTGATCAAAATACCACTTCCTCCAGTATGTCTCCCATGATATCTTCAGTTAGAATTCTTAATTCTCTAAGTTTTTGAAGGAAGTGTCTGTACCTTTCTTGTGGGAGTTACTGGTTATATGCAGGGTTAAAACTAATTGTGCATATTTTATCTTGACTGTTGGACTCTCAGCTGCTTGAAAATTAGAACATAGCTTTGTTCATCTTTGCATTCTTTCCGTCATCCTCCATAAATGTGTTGCATACATGAGTAATTGAAAATTCTGTTGTTTTTGTTAGTATTTATTAATTTATCTCAGAATTTTTGTTGAATTAGAATCTTGGACAGTTCTCACCAGACCTAACACATTTATCTCATACAATGGATGTTAACCTTAAAATTGTAGGAAGTCTTTTGAGGTCAAAGTCAGCTCAGTCCTATATTGCTAGTTGAGTAAATGTTTTTATCAATCTTTTGCTGACCTGGTTCTTGTAAAGTGAGACTTTATGTACGTATGTGTTAAGGGATGGAAACAATTTTCATAGAGTGGGAATACCTTATTGGTAGAGCAGCCAGGTACAGAGGGTAAAGATCCTGAAAGATAAGGAAGCTGCACATTGATACTGTGTGGAGGGGTCTCTACCTGCTGGAGAGAGAGAGAAAAGAGGAGAGCCAAACAGGGGTGCTCTTGGACAGGCTGGAAGGAAGGAAAGGAGGAAAGTTAGAGTGTAGGTGGGAGAAGAGATTGCTTCCTCTGAGCTCACTCTCCTTGCAGGAGACTACTAAGAATTCCCAGGTACCAGAGGTCTTATAATTAAAGAATAAGAGAATGTGGTAGGCAGTCAGAGGATGCTAACTGTGTATTTTCTTTCTCCTAACTAGGGAAATGCTACTGAGCCCACATCCCGATAGTTTCAGTTAGGCGGGAGAAAGAATTTGGTTTCATCTCTTTATTTCTCCTTCTAATTTAATGTTTAAATCAGAGAGTTGAGTTTTCTTCTGCATCCTGAGAAACAGCTAATTTTCAAGGCTTTTTGCTCTCATTGTCTTCCCAGCTGTTAAAAGGTAAGGTATAGACTAGAGTTACCCACATTCCAGTTTTAGTAAGAGGAAATTTCAAAAGAGGCAAGAGATCGTAGTCTTCTTTTCATGTCTGATAAACTGGTACTTAGGGATACACCTGTGGCTGGTTCTGTGTCTGCATTCTTTTGTAGTGGAATTTGCGAGATTATTTGGACATCCCAGCAGAGCAGCACAACAGTGCTCTTTGACTTTTGACCTAAGAACCATCTCTTCATTTTTTTAATCAAAGGAAGGACTTCAAGGATACTGACCTTATTCTGGAAAATACAGTATGGTGGTTAAGAGCTTGGGCTCTGATGATAGAAGACCTGGGTGCAAATCTTAGCTCTTCCACTAATTAGCTGGGTGACATTAGACAAGTTGCTTAGCTTACCTGAGCTTTCCAGATTTGATGAGGTTAATAACAGGGCTGTTAGATTAAATGAGATAATAAATGAGAGATGTTTTGCATGGTGCTTAGCGAGGAGTTGGTCCTTCCTAAGAAAGGGTTGGTATTACTATTCAGAATGGGTGGGAATAGAGACCAAGACGGTTCAGTGACTTGAGTAGTAGCACATCAGCAGCAGTGCTGGGGCGTTACAGCACAACAGCACAACACAGCAAACACAAGGCTTTTCGCCATAGACTTAACCACTGATATATGGTGGTTTCTCCTAAATTCAGTGCAGTCTCCAGATGCTCAACTTGAAGTTTTTCTACTGCCTCATGTCTTAAATTATCATCCCTATAGTTATTCAATACTTTAATTTTTTCCCCTTTTTAAATTGAGATATGTCAGTTACAGTGTGTCAATTTCTGGTGTACAGCATGATGTCCCAGTCATGCATATGTATACTTATATACATTTTCGTATTCTTTTTCATTAAAAGTTATTACAAGATATTGAATATAGTTCCCTGTGCTATACAGAAGAAATCTGTTTTTTTTTTTTTTCTATTTTTATATGTAGTGGTTAACATTTGCAAATCTTAAACTCCCAGGTTTATCCCCTCCTACCCCCTTTCCCCTGGTAACCATAAGATTGTTTACTATGTCTGCGAGTCTTTCTGTTTTGTAAATGAGTTCATTAGTGTCCTCTTTTCTTTTTCTTTTTATATTCCACATATGAGTGATATCATATGGTATTTTTCTTTCTCTTTTTGACTTACTTCACTTAGAATGACAATCTCCAGGTCCATCCATGTTGTTGCAAATGGCATTGTTTTATTCTTTTTTTTTTAATCACTGTGCAGTATTCCATTGTATAAATATACCACAGCTTCTTTATCCAGTTTTTATTTTCAAGTTAGGAAGAATTTAAGTAACTTTCCCAAGTCAATTACTCGGCAAAGATTAGAACTCGTCTTTTGAATTCCAGTCCATTTGCCCTTTCCGTGGTGGGGAGTCTCATGGTTCTATGGGTTCTATCTTGCGGTTCTATATTAGCAAAATATATAAAGGTCATAGTTAATTAACTTAAGATGCACTTCTTAACCCACGAAGTCTGTTTACTAGACAAATTGTTTAAAATTTGTTGCAAATATTTTGAAAAAATATTAAAGATATTGTTTCATGATTACCTTGCTTCTGAGCAGATCTGGGCGCAAGAAATATCGTTTTATCTTGGGCAAAGATCATCTTGGAATGCTGCTGGCCTAACTAGGAAAGGAACTTGAATTCTTGTGAAGTCTACAGTCAGATTTAGATCTAGAGAGGCTCAGATGTGATCTGTAAGTTATGCCTTCCCAGGATACTTCAGGCATATTATTTGAATAGAGTATTTTGTTGTAAGACTGGAAGATTCCTTTTGTCTCTTCTAATTATGTGTTGGCACCTAATCTACACACTGTTCAATTTTAAATGGTTCCTTTCTTAGATTATAACATATTCTTTTGACTCAAAGTGTTTAATGTTTTAATCATCATCACATTGAGAAGAAATATTATACTGAAAAATATAAGAATCTACGTTGGATTGTAATATACTGAAATCCTTAGTTAAATAAAACTACTGTGAATTCAGGCTCGTTGGTCATTAGGGAATAATAGTTCTTGAATATAGTTACCTACACTTCCCTAGTGCTTCAGTTCATTGTATTTGCCAAATTTAGCTTCTTAAAAGCAGAAAGAGTATATTTACCTTTATTTCAATATTCACTGAGTGGTGATCAGCAAAAGTAAAGAATAATATATACCCCAGGAAAGCTAAGTATGTTTCTTCAGACAATAAAAGGAGATTAAATTCATTCACTGTGCTACTAAGATATGACTCATTTTTAAATAATAACAAAAGAGTTTGTTGGATTACTTCAGGACATAAGAATTCTCATTAAAATGATCACAAAACAAGTAATGAATAAGGCCCCCTTGCTGATAGATTAAAAATGATGCATTGTATCACATTAGACAGTGACGCATGCAGTTGAAAAATGCATCAGCTTAGCTTCTTTGAGTTATGCTAGGAAGCTAACAGTGCTGCTAAATTCTTAGGTTATTGTGTCAGAGCAAACAAGTAGAAACAGGTGATTGAAAGTATTTTATAAATTTGAATTCAGGCTTCAGAAAATAAATTATTTGAGATTGTTGTGGAAGAACTGAGGTAAAACATGAGAAAATTATATCCAACAAACTAGATTTCTTTGATACTAAAATTCGGGAAATTTTGCAAAATACATAAAATTACTAAATTAACTGTTATCAATATTTGGTCATATTTATGGAAATCAAGCCTTTTGAAAATAAAACCTTACAAAGCTGAAGCTCCCTTCCCCTCTTATCCCCAGTGTTTCTCCAGCTGCATGCCCTGCCCTACCCTCACTGCCACCCCTTCACCTGAGATCACTTCTGTCATGTGTTTTGTTTTCTTTTTAACTTTTTAAATAAATATGTAATCCATTAACAATATGTCATAAGCTTTATGTAATTAAAAATTTTACATTTATTATATCATGCCATTCATATCCTCATACAGCTTGAATTTTTTCACTCATTATGTTTTCAGATCCATCCTTGTTGAAAAATATTGAAATAATTCATTCCTTTTGACTACTAGATAACATTTCACTGTGTGAATTTTATGTAGCCTTTTATTTATTTATTGACATATACAAAGATCATCTCCTGACACTGATTTTCTAATAAGCTCACCCAAAGAGTAAAGGTGTTCTTAAAGAGACCGAAAAAATAAATCTCATGGTAATCTATCAGAATTTAATTCTGTAATTATACAGAATGTATCTCTAGATGTATGTTTATTTCTATAATAATGCATATGAATAATACTATTTCTTGATAACAGAATTATCTTAAAATAGAAATCTGTTAGTAATCATCCTTTATTTTTTTCTGTTAGTAATCATCCTTTATTTTTTTCTTTTTCCTCATTGTCAGATACCTCGAGTTGAAATGCATTTTTTTGTGGAACTGTATGAAGTAACTACTGGAGCAGCCATAAACAATAGTGCCAGATTTGCACAGATTAATTTCTCACAGAGTGATAAACCTCCAAGCCTCGTGTATTTCTCTGTGGGTTCTCGGCTGCCAGCGGCTCATAAGAAGGCCACTGTAATCAGTTTGCAGGTGGCCAGAGACTCTGGGACAGGACTCATGATGTCAGTTAACTTCAGTACCCAGGTAAGTGTGCACGATGTATTAACACACAGTAAGGTTTTCTTCTTTAACTATAGCATGTGTAATGAAGCAGAGAATAACTGATACATAGGGGGAGGGTATAGCTCAAGTGGTAGAGCACATGCTTAGCAAGCATGAGGTCCTGGGTTCAATCCCCAGCATCTCCTCTAAACATAAATAAATAAATAAACCTAATTACCTCCCCCCACCAAAAAAAAATGACTTCAAACGAGAATAACTGATATATTATTTTCTGAGGATACCCTCATAAATCACATTATGTTTGTTACATTGAACTTTATCCTTGAAACAGTTCATTTTTTTAACTTAAATTTATGTTTTAAAATGGTAGCTTTTTGTTTTTCTCTTCCTTTTGGAAAAGTTGATTGTACAATGCAAAGTGTCTTACATAAATCTGTTGTATAAAATCTCTAGAGAGTTAAAATTTCTTCAGAATGTAGCTGTATAAGACCAGAAACAAAAAGCGTGGATCTTTGTTCTGGTTTATACTTGAACTAGTTGAAGATACTCTTCAGGACTTCAGACACTAACTGATTTTTATGTTTCTTTAAATCTGTGAGCTTATGAGGTCTCACTGCCCCTTTCATGTCCATTCTTTTGGGTGATATCAAGTGAAAGAGAGCGAGCAGGTGGGTATCCAGGGACTGAGCAGCAATGCTACAAAACACTAAGTGACTAGAGCCTGGGGCTGGTCCACACAGCACCCTACACCTTCTCAGAATTGTGGCTTAAAGTTTGTTTAGTAGACAGACAATGTCTGTCTACTCTGCTTGAAGTATGATTGTAGAGATTGGAGCTTGCCCACCTAAGCCTTCTCTTTTTTCCCCTTGACTCATATCCTCCAAGAAACCCAGAGTTTGAAAACTCCCATTCTGAACCAGTGCTGCCATTTCCCCTGTTTCGAAATTTCAAACTTGGTGACACTCTAGGTCTCAAGGTTTCCAAGTTGTTTTTTATTTTTTAAGCAAAGTGCTGTTTAGTATGTGCTTGGTCATGTCGCTATTGAGTGGCTCAAACATATGGACCCATTTGTGCATAAAATACAACATATGTGCAGCCAATTTGCTGCAGCAATCATGTGAGTCAGGGATGGGAAGTTAGAACTGGAGCTAACTTCCAGTTCTGGGTCGTGAGCTGTCCGGAAGCTTGCCAGGCAGAAAGCTTATCCTTATGATTGAGTCCTCAGCTTGGCAAGCAAGAAGACCGAACTATCGTATGAGACTCTAGAAATAAACTCCTTCTGAATAGCCCTGAAATGGCATGAACATGGAAAGAAGTATTTTGATTCATGGTGGGGAGATTTTAGCATTTTTGCTTTTAAGCATTTGAGATGGTAAGAGAGATGGTAAGAGAAAATGTGTGCTTCCTCCTCTTTCTCCCATGAAATATATATCATCATATGCTCGCTACTTTGTAGAATGGAAGAAGGAAGAAGTGATAAGAAGACTTGAGGCACATTTTAAACTAGTTCATATACTCAGTTGAAAGGGGAATTGAAGATGCCAAAATAAGAACCCGAATGCCAGTATCTGTGTCATAGTCATTTATATTCTTCCTGAATTATTCACACATGATTCCTTGCAAAACACATGCTGTCACCAGCCTGTAACTCATAGCATTTTTATAACACTATAAAATCAACATAGAGGAGACCCACAATGATGAAAATTTATCTTGACTGTGTCAACATTGATATCCTAGTTGTGACATATTATAGGTATGCACAATATAACCAAGGAGAGATGTTGGGTAAAGGGTACAGGAGACCACTCTTTATTATTTCTTACAGTTGCATGTGAATCTGTAATTATCTCAAAATAAAAAGTTTTATTTCAAAAATTAGAAATGAAAGTTTCCCCTCTCTGGTATGATTTTATTTTCCTGTTGCTTCAATGCCCCTGCATTTTCTCTCTCTGAATACTAGGCAAATTGCTGGAAGAGAAAGTCATACAATTCTATTTTCCAATAGCTGGCAAGGATGAGAAAATAATTATGGATCAAGTTGCTATTCTGTTGTAATGATACCAGTTTTGATTTTACTTAAAATAGAATTTAATGACATAGTTAAAACAGTAGCTGTAGCATACCTGTTGTTTGGTAAGTCAGCGTTCTCAGTACATAAATACTACAGTCTTAGCAGAAGTTCCCTTCTGCCTACGTGTTTGTGATCTAAAGGTAAGGGAGATAAGGATTTGATATAATGGAAATGTCGCTCATTCCAGTTATCTTTAAATTAAGCCTATAACTAAGCCAGATTTGAAAACCAATTCCAGATACTTTCATTTGTATATGTGCACACTAACCCAAAGCCCACAAGTTCAAGAAAGAACATGACTTTCCTTCCGATTCTCACATTGCTTATTCTGTCAAAGGCTGTTTCTATGTTAATCTTCATTGTTGCTTTTAAATTGCATAGTGCTTCTTGGTGTTTGTTATATGTATTTTATAAACACAGTATTATCTCGATTATTCCATTTCCTTTAAATGTCTGAATTGTGAAATAAATTCCACCAGAAAAACAGTGACCAGAGTGTATATATGCACTTTACAGTAATAAAATCATCACCACCTAACTTTATCAGGATCCTAAAACTAGCTGCCGTAAACCCTTCTCTGATGCCATCTGGCTTTTTCCTTGCAGGATAACCTCTCCCCATCTTGCAGATAACTTCTATCCTGAATTTCATGTTGAATTATTACCTTGCTTTTATTTATAATTTTGCCCCTAACCATAAGCTGTGTAGGTTTACCTGTTTTGGAAATTATACAAATGAGATTCTTCCAATGGTAGTGTTTTATGGTGTGCTTTTTTTGCTCATCAATATGTTTTTGAGAAATACCTGTGCTAGTGTGTGTAGTTCTTTCACTTTTACTCTTGTGTGATATTCAAACTTTAATTTATCCATTCTGAAGCTAGTAGAATTTTGTGTTGTTTCCTTCAGTGAGGCTTTTTCTACCGCTAGGCAGATGCTCATGAAACCTTTTATCTTCCTTGATTTTTCACTTTTTTGTCACACTTGGTCCTCCTTCTGGAAGTGTGCTGTTCCCCTTTGGGTGTCTGGAACACCACCCTTTCCTGCTCTCAGCCTTACTTCTCTGGCAGCAACTTCTTGTTGCCCCTGTTGGTCGTCCTGACCAATGAATACTGGGGTCTCCCTGGACTCACTCTCTAGGCTAGACCGTCCACACATGTCCTCTTTGAATATCATCTATAAAATGCGAACTCCTGAATTTTTATCGCTAGCCTCTTCACCACCCCTGATCCAGACTCATCTATCTGATTGCTGTTATTGATGTCTTCGTTTGAATGGTTTAAAAGGCATCTCAGGCTTAATGTATATGATAAATAACTGGATTTCTCCCGTAATGATATTTCCCTCAGTTCACTGCCATTCATCCAGAAAAACAGCTAGTAGTTTCCTCTTTCTCCTCTTCCTTTCCATCCAACACTGAATTAATCAGAAGGTCCTGCTGACCCTATGTTCAAAATATCTTCCCAGTCTGAGCGCTTCTCACTTTTCTGACTCATAAAACCTAAGCTATCATTTTTTTAATCAATTAATGTAAAAACCTCCTATCTTTTCTTCCTGCTTCCATCCTTATCCCCTGCTGTAGCCTAACAATCTACAAGGGCAGAAGTACTCATGAAAATATGAAATAACATGTGTCCTTCTGCTGGAATCCTGCAGTGTCTTCCTGTCATACTCTGTGTCGTGAATGTACATGATCTGACCTCTGGGCATATATGCCTCTGAATATCTTCACAGTTTTAGTATGCTCACAATTGAGAAATTCTGTGAGGCATTTCTTTCCTAACTCTCTTTCTTGGTCTGTTCTAAGGCATCAACCCTATCACTATAAGATGTGTATTTTTCTCTCTAATTTATCTTAGGGGATTAGAAAAAAGTATAAAATGCCCCGTTTTAATAGTAATGTTGTTGTGGCCCATCAGATCGTTTAAGAGAAATAAAATTTGTTAGGATAGGATCAAGGTTTTATAGTTTCACTTAGATGGTGTTGTTTAATTTCTAGGAGTTGAGGAGCGCTGAAACAATTGGTCGTACTCTCGTGTCTCCAGCTGTTTCTGGGAAAGACTTCATGAGAACTGAAGGCACCTTAGTCTTTGAACCTGGCCAGAGAAGCACCGTATTGGATGTGATCCTAACGCCAGAGACAGGGTCTTTAAATCCATTTCCTAAACGCTTCCAGATTGTGCTTTTTGACCCAAAAGGTGGTGCCAGAATTGATAAAGTGTACGGGACGGCTAACATCACCCTTGTCTCTGATGCGGATTCGCAGGCCTTTTGGGGGCTTGCGGATCAGCTGCAGCAGCCCCTGGATGGCGACGTTCTCAACAGAGTGCTTCACAGCATCAGTGGGAAAGTGGCTACGGAGAACACGGACGAACAGCTCAGTGCTGTGATGTATTTGCTGGACAAGGTAAGAAGCCCTTGCAAAGTATTAGCAGTTGCAACATACATTTTTAGAGAACAATAAACCACATACAGTTATAATGTCAGTTATCATGGATGTATGATAGAGTTAAATTTCTGAACATAAGAATGAAATTCATCATGTCTGACACTGTGCTTTTGATTGGATATGACTGATGCCTGTTTGGAAACTTCAGTCTTACGCTGACAGAGTGATGAGTAATTTATTGCAGCAGTGAGGATAGTCCAGGGTCTGAAAGGAGACACCTAGTGTCAGAAGCTCCAAGCTCGTTCTGATTCTCCAGAAACTGGATAAATATCTTTTGAGATTCCATCTCAGTTTTTTGGAGTCCATAAAAAGAGGACTTGGACTGGATTACTTAGTTCTTCCAGCTTAAATGCCATGAAACAGGAGCTAGTGCCCTGTGCTTGTTCCCTAATCTGGATACTGAAAACTTCCACAGATAAAGAAAACTAAGGAATGACCTGATGATTTCAGGCATTCAGATTGGTGTGGACTCCGGCCAACTAGGTTTTGTTTTGAACCTATTTATTTACATTTCTGTAAATTAAGAAATTAAATGGAGATAGGAGGTCCTAAGAATGTAAATGAAAGAAGATATCTAAAAAGAGTTTTACTGAAGGAAAAAACTTGTGGCAGTTTATTTTGGGCTTTCTTATCAAGATATTTCTTATCAACATATTCATACACAAAGGAAAAAAGTTTTGAATGCATCCACAGTAGTTTATAAATACTGTATTTCTTACACAAGATCTTTAAATACCTGAGGTGTTTATGGTGGGGTTTTAGATTATCATGCCTATTTTACTTCTTATGATATCTCTTAAAATGCAATGTCTAAAGGTTAGAAAAGAAAATTATACAGTACATGGTCAAGGAGAGGAGGCCTTGCCAAGTAGCTTGTAAAGCAATAAGAGGTGACTGCTGTTTCATGCAGAGTTCTAGGGGTGAGAATTTACTCTGGGAAATGATGTTAAAGTTTCTAATGATGAAATAGTATAGGACAAAAAAGTTTGATTTTGGCCGAGTAGAGTGAAAGACTGTACAGTAGCGACATTTTAGAAAAGAGAACTTCTTTTTGTGTAATTTATAAAAGATATAAGGACATTTTGTTACTTTCTTATTTCTCAGCAAGTTATGTAAGAGATCATTAAAAAACATTCAGAAGTCATGAAGGAAATGGCTGATAAACTTGACCACATAAAGTGGTCAAACAAAATTTCTCTTTGCATATACCACAAGCAAAGTCAAAAGACAACAAATGATTGTATGTTGATTATATCTCAGTAAAACTGAGGGAGGCAAGAAAAAAAAAGACAGCTAAAAGGTCTGGGGAGTATTTGTGCAAATACATGTATAACAAGAATATTTCAGCATTACTTATAATAACAAAAATTGGAAAAAATAGCCATTAAGAAAGATCTGTTATATCCATAAAATGCAAAAAATTTTCATGATTTAGACAAATTTATAATAATGAGAATAAGACAGCAATAAAACAAGCATTGAAAATATAGATAATCATATGGTAGGGTTGATATTTTAACAATAAGATACAGGATGCCCAATTAACTTTGAATTTCA
This sequence comes from Camelus bactrianus, assembly GCF_048773025.1. Classification (NCBI taxonomy): domain Eukaryota; kingdom Metazoa; phylum Chordata; class Mammalia; order Artiodactyla; family Camelidae; genus Camelus; species Camelus bactrianus. The sequence goes on from NC_133541.1 coordinate 62,774,386, forward strand.
GATAAACTGAATATTTTTTAGTATATGACAAATAAAAAACAAATATTTTTATTTGCATGTGCTATTTGGGACATACTTATATCAAGCAATTATTGGCTGCTTACCTGAAATTCATACTTCATCTGGGCAGAGTCACCCATACTTCATCTGGCAACCACTCATATGTCTCCTGTGTACTTCGTATGTTCTCTAAGATATCCTCAAAGTCAGGAGTGCAGAATAGAACTTCCAAATACTGAATAGAACGTCATTTTATAGGGTCTCGTATTTTAAGTGAGATTGTTTCTTATTTGTAAGTTTTAGTCTTCCCCAGATTCTAACTTCTTTGAAACAGAATCTGGTTTATCCTGTATATTTCTTTATAGGAAGAGCTCAACAAATCTTAATTATTGTTGAATTAGTAGTAGAAGTGACTGCTTATTTATGTTCAGAAGAAACAGATACTGTGCTAAGAGCAACAGCCTTAAATGACTCACTGTAAAGGTGGTCTGAATAAAACCCAGCTGTGTGGCTTTGGGCCAGTTTTTGCCATGACATAATATTCTGTCTTTTGATTTTCTTAGATAGAGGGCAATGAAAATTATTCAAAACACTGTCAGTTGCTTTTGTAACAGTTTCTGTCCTTTAAGACTGTTGGATTTGATATGCAAAATTTAAATTTCATTGGGTTTTGGTTTCCAGGTTATTGAAGCTTGGTGAAACACAGGTCAAGGGGCATTGCCTCTGATTTTGTGTCCTAGAACACTCAGAAGAGTACAGGAATAACTTCTGTGAAAGTTTGGTAGGCTCTCCTCCCCCACAAAGTCCCCTTTTACTTTCTCTCATGACAGTTTTAAAGCTCTCCCTGTGGTCGATTCAGGTTTTCTACCTTTTTGTGAGCCAGGTTTGGTAATTTGAGGGGTTCTTTTTTATTGTTGTTTATGTAAAATGGCTTTTAGAGCCGGTATGTTTCTTTTCATCATGTACTTTTGAATATTGTATCTTATATTTCAGTAGTTATTTTTTTACATTTGATTAATTTTGTAATCATACTAACAATGATTTAAACTTAGCTCTGTATTTTCCTACCTGGTTCTGTATTTCATGCTTGCAATAATTTTGACTGACTTGTCTGCAGACTGAGTCAATCTGTGTTATTTTAGGACAAGCCAGTGGGAGGATGTTTTGAGTCAGGGCAGGATGGCTGTCACTTTTGCCTTGGAGGACTGGCTGTTCATCATCTCCTTCTCTGGAAAAGTTAGGCGTCCTCTTTCTGCCTCAGTTTCCTTACCTGGAAACAACAGAATAACAGTAACACCTCCTTCACAGAAATGTTGTGAGAATTAAGGAAGTTAGTATAGTGTGCTGTGAACAGTACCTTTACAAACCAAGGGTTATATGAATGGCCTTCTTGTTTTATTTTTTGTGTGCTTTACTAAAGGAAACTTTCTGTTGCCCTTGAATATGCATGAAAGGTTGGTTCTAGAATTCTTGGATCACTACCTTTAATTCTTAAAACTGCATATGTTGCTCTGCTGGCTTCTGGCATTTCATATGCAAAGAATTCTGACGTCAAACTGAATTTTTGATCCTCTGTTAGTAATTTTTTTTTCCTGTCTGATTTCTGATATGTTTTCTTTTAACTCTTGAAATAATATTTAAAAATCACCCAAATACTTCTGGTGGTGTTTCTTTTCCTAATTTTCTTTGCTATAAAGCAAGCTTGCATTTTAGACATGAGTTTTTCTTAAGCTTATCAAAGATCTGTGTTGCTTTTCTCTAATACTTGCTGTTTTATATGCTTGCTGTATCTTATGGGTTTGTCCTGTTTGTCTGTAATATTTTCTCTGGGTTCTGGGAGCATTTCTTGAGCTTCTTTTTCAATTAATGTATTCAGTTTAATTGTTTTAATAGCAGTGGGCTGTTCCCTGTCTCCATTGTAGTTTTCATTTCATTAAATTTTAATTTTGTACCTTTTATCTTTTCCCTATGGATTATTCTCCATTCTCCCTTATTGTCTTTAGGATGGCTACTCTTATAAACTTAGATCTTGAGTTTAGCCATCAGCTTGACACTGTATAGATTACAAAGCTATTAAAAAATATGAGGAACATCGAGCCACTTCCTCAATGAGCTCTGCTAGTGGGAGTAACAGAAAAATCATTTCAACACTGCCATGAGTTCATTAGTAAAGGTATGTGCAAGTTGCAGAAGGAGTGATGATGCATGTCGGCAGGTGGGACATAGCATAGCAATCACAGTGATTACTAATTTGAATTCTGAAGAATTAGTGGGGACTTCTCAGGTGTCTAAGAGTGTAGTGGAATAATAAGTCAGTGGCTTCACACCCGTGCGTAGTCTGACAGTAAAGATAGGGTTCCCATCATTCTGGCAAGGGGAAAATTAAATCATGAAGACGGCTTTTCCTCTTACTCTCCTTGTCCCTCAAACAACAAATAACCCAGTCCTTTCAGGTAGGAAGGTTCATACTTACCAGTAAAGGCAAGAGTGAGAGGAACTCTTGACTACTCTTGGTTGAAAAAGGATTTTCTCATTTGATATTTGAGAAAGTTAGTGATATGTGGTGGCTTCTGTCCAATGAAAAACAGATAATTAAAAAGGATTTTACTTCTATTACAGACAGATATTCTTGTGCTTATTCCCTTAGTTGTTGGTCAAAATAAAAAGAATCTTTGGGGTAGATGTAAAAGTGAGATTAATTTTGACTCCTGATGTTAGATGTTGTTAAAATTAAGTGACCCATGCAACTGTTTTGGGCTTTATGTAGACACTAAATAGAAAATATTTTGGTGACTATGCCTTTCTTTATAAATGAGTATTTATGCTTTTAAAGTATAAATGTATTTGAAATATGATTTTGATACTTATTTCTCTTAAATTCTTAATAGATTCACCCTCATTTTGTTAATGTTACTAACTGATATACCATACATATCATTTAAGCAGTTTATTCTTGAAGATGTAATTTCATACTTGGATTTTTTTTTCCAGATAACCATTGAAGGAAAAAAAGAGGCATTAAGCATCGTAAGCCGAAATCTTTTCTATGAGATTCTTTGTGCTCTTGTTAACCCAAAGCGCAAGGACACTAGGGGATTCAGTCACTTTACTGAAGTGACTGAGAATTTTGCCTTTTCTCTACTGACTGATGTTACCTGTGGCTCTCCTGCTGAAAAGTAAGTATCTTTTAATTTAGTAGTGGTACTTTATGTATATTCTTTCACAGTTTACAAACCAATATGCAATGCAAATTGACATTTAGATGATGTAACTAAGGATTATACAATCAATGCATTGCACCTAATGGACAAATTAAGTTAATTATTTGAAGGAAGCGTTGAAACTGCACCACAAAATCAGTTTATACTGTGAAGAATATATTCCTCTTGTTTTGCAGGCTCTTTTAAGAATAAAAAGTCTTATTGCTTACTTGTGTTTATATAATGAGTAGAAGATAAATTCTGAATAGAATAAAAGGAAGGCGATTCCCACGTTTAGACGTGTTTTAATGCACTGTTAATTGTGCTTCCCCCTGGAGTCCTGGTTCAGTTTCAGCCATTTGGAGGCAGCTCCCTGAATGTTGCTGAACTTCAGACTAGTTGTTTCATGACTGGAATTTCATGGCAGAAAGCAAGCAAGAAGAGAAGGAAAAAAATTAAATTCAGCTTGTGTTCATTATTAACTGTACAATTATTTTTGTACTTACATGTTAATATTCTCCAGAAGTCTGGTTAAAAGTGTTGTTCGGTGAAGTCAAATAGTTCATAGCTTTGCGTAGTCCCAGTTCTTTCTGTTTGTTTTTCTATATTTTGGCAAGAACTCTGGGATATTGAGATAGTGTCACATGTGAACCATCTACCCTGGTATGAATGTTGGTTCCCATATCTGCGCCCTCAAAGGCCTGGCGAGGACTCAGGAAAGTATAAGGTGCACAGAAGGAGTGGCTTTTTCTGTCTTGTTGCCTAATGTATACTCAGGATCAAGAGCAGTGTCTGGTACATGGTGGATAATCAGTAGTTACGGAATAATGAGTGAATAAAATGAGTAAGTGAATCATTGTGTTTTCTGCCATGTACATCCTCCCTATAGACTTATCTCTCCTTCTCAGTTGTTTAGGAAGAGGAAAACAGCATGTATAGTGGCAGTTTGGGGAAATTATCAATTGGAAAGATCTTCAACCATTAGAGATTGGATATAGAATAAGTTAGGTAGGGTGTGTGTGTACGAATCAGACTTAGAATTTTGGAGCCATCAAATTGAGGACACCGTTAAAGATTAAAGAACAGGATAAATCCATAAACACGATGACTACATAGGAGATAATTGTTCAGGGAAGAGAAGGTGTGGGCTAAAAGTGAGGCAAGGATGAGAGGAGGATGGCACCTTGAGAGTAATTAGGTGGTAGAATTTAACGTATAGGTGACAAATTAAAAATAGAAAATAAGAGAGATCAAGACTGATTCTTTCTTTACTCAGAAAACTCTGAAGATGTTGACCCTTCTCATATGCATTATTTATACATTGTCTTACACGGGATTCAAGGGCATCTACTGAGAGTGAAGGGTTTGAGAACAGAGCAGGGATGTTGAGAGAAATAACATCTAGAACAGTCATTTGGAAGCCAAGTGAAACCAGTGTCAAGGGGCATTGAGGGTCTGACTGAGGTTGGTCGCTGTGGATTTGTAGTGGTGCCAGTCTACATGTTAATATGGGTTTCCCCCACCTCACTTCAGTCTGGGTGTGAAGCAAATCTGGGGATTGATCATAGTGAGTACATTTGGAAGGACATGGATGTAGGAGGTTGAAGGTCAGGGAGAGTGTAGTCACCGTCAGGTAAGAGGGACCAGGAATTTGGCACACTGGTGTCATGGTTGGATAGAGTACCCCTATACGTGTTGTGTTGGTCTCAGAAGGCCAGCATAGTGAGTCCATGATGGTGCTGATGGGATAAATCTCAGTAGTGGGTATGCAGCTATATGGCTGAGGTTCGCTGGTCTCAGGTACATTGTACCTGGTAGGGCTGGGCGAGGGGGAGATCTGCAGTGATAGCCTTTAGCTCAGAGTCACCAGTGAAGATATGGGAGTCTAGATGGGGAAATTAAGAAATGAGTTTCTCATAAACTGTTGTGAAGGTGCAAGTGGCCCATGAAGATTGAGGGGTTCTAACAGCAGTCTTGGACACAGGGGTCCAGAGCCTGTATGAAGGGCTGGACTAAATAGATGGATATTTGAAGGCACTAATTCAAATGTGGTAGTTAAAGATTGTTTTAGAAAGGGTATATTAACTAGAGGGAAAACTTAGCCCTTACCATTTCCTTTTCTTTCTGAAATCTATTTAAAATTCTCAGCTCCATTTCCCAGGTTAGGGGTCTTGACAAGGTATTTGTCCCTACAGTACAATCATACATACTCAGCATCTCTTCTGGCCCATTTAACTTTTACAATTTAGTGCATAATTTTTACCCTAATATCCTAATAGTCTCCCTCCTTTTTCAGGCAGGTTTCAGTTTTGATTCATCTTTGTGTCTCTTCATTGTTTGCAAACATGATAGGTCCACAGGAAAAAAAATGCATCAGATTTTTTGGAGGACTGGTTAACAAATAGTTTCATAGAACCTCCAGCCTCCCTCAGGCAAGGATTCTAATTTAGTAAGAATGGGATGTGATCTAGACATCTGTATTTTTAAACAAGCTTCAAAGTGATTTCAGTGCCCACTGAGGTTTGGAAGCAATTTCACTGAGCACAGGATCTTATGCCTGGGAGAATGTTCAAACCAGAATTGTTAAATGGATAAAGATCACTGTTCAGGGCTGTTTCTTTTACCAGTCACATGGCTGAAGTTGAAATGCTCTGATGAGTTAGAAAGGAATGAGGTAACTTGATGAAAACATGGCTCTAGATATATAAGATTTATAATATTCTTAAATATAATGCAGAGTGTTTCAGTTTAGTGGTGCATCCTTTCCAGCCTAGACCACCAATGCTGATGTGACTGACGCAGAAAAATACATTTAACAGCCACTGATTCTACGTGGTGTCTGTGAAAAAGCTTTCAAAAACCCATGTTTTAGGTTATAAGGGGGATCAAGCAAGAGGACACAGAAAGTTGTGTGCCAAAAATCATGACAATTCACCATAAAAGCACTGAAAGCACATTCTCTTTACTGCTTCTAGGTGGGTAGTGTCATGTTTATACACAAAGAACAGAGCCCCAGTGTAATGAATTTTAACAAATATAAATGGATATACATATACAAGTACATGCCATTTTAGCAGAATCTGCTTTTCTGTCACAGAAGCAAAACCATCCTTGACAGTTGCCCATATTTGTCCATACTGGCTCTTCACTGGTATCCTCAGCAAATCAATGGGCACAAGTTTGAAGGAAAAGAAGGCGATTATATTCGAATTCCAGAGAGGTTATTGGATATTCCAGATACAGAAATAATGGCTGGGAAGAATACATGTGAATTAGTCCAGTTTACAGAGTATAGCAGCCAGCAGTGGTTTATAACTGGAAACAGTCTTCATGCCCTGAAAAATAAGGTAATCTATCATTTGAAAAATTATGTGGTTGGAATTTGATTTTTCCTTAGCAAACATTCTCCTCAGGATGCACTGAGTTGATCAGATTTGTGGTAAGTGCTACACGTGGTGAGCTAATTATGAAACATCCCATCTTAATGATCCATTTGTAGAATGTTTAGTCTCAAAAATAGTTAGAAATATTTTCTTCATGTTTTATTGAGTAACATATATATAAAAGTGGAGAAAGTGAAAAAATACAGCTTCTGCTAATACTGTGTGGTGTTACATATCCCACTCATGGTGAAGTCTGACAATGAAAGTGAGCATCGTCAGCTGCTCAGTAACTGAGGTGGAGGTAGTGCATTTACTGTGGAAAACCAATCAAAGGCCCTGCGTTCTTAACTCTGTATAGCTGACTCTGTACAGCCGCAGTCTGCAAGTGACTAGAAAAATGACATAAAGCTCAGATTGGGAGATTCAATCATGACATTAATTTGAAAATATCATTAAATTTTCTATTCTTTGTGGCGTTTTAGGTGTTATCTTTGAGTGTGAAAGGTCAGAGTTCACAACCCCTGACCCACAACAACGAGGTTCTCTACAGGATTTACGCTGCTGAGCCTAGAATTGTTCCCCAGACGTCTCTGTGTCTTCTCTGGAATCAGGCTGCTGCTAGGTACTTGTTAATAACTCTTAAAATCAGAATTTGCACCTTCCTCATTCCAGGACCATTGAGCCCAGTTTTTTGCACTGACCGTACTTGGTCTCAGGTTAGACTTTAGACTGGAGAACAACCTCTATAAAGAATGAGATAAAGCAGCATAGGAAGTGGTCTAGCAGGTGGCAGATGCAGCCAAACAATTTAAATATGGGTTTAACACATTATTTAGTCCTTCATTATTACTACTTCTATGGGACTTAGTCTGAGTTCTGCTCAATTCACATAACCTTCTTGTGGTTATTGGTTAATTTATTAAGCAGTGGAGGAAATTCTTTTGACCCCTTCCATCTGGGCTAGTCCACATATGGCTTGGGGTACCTTTTGGGATTAAAGCCATGCACAGGAATGGGAAGAGAGTGATTCTTTCTGTGAATCTTCTTGGCCTAAGACCTCATGTCTCTAAGCAGTACTGTCACTGGGAGCTCAGTCAATGCTGTAGGGTCAGGCATTGCTGGCCTAGAGGGTTTAGGGTTCAAATCAGTCACTAGATTCTGTTTATTACTGACTTTCAGCCACACAAACTAAATTCCAAGAAGGTTTAACAGCTTAGTTGAGTAACCAGCTGTCCTCCAAACACCAAAATTCTAGTTAGTCTTTTTGTGAGAAAGTAATTCTTAATTGAAATTCCTCATGCTTTAGGACAGTTCTTAAACCTAATATATAGATGCTCTACAGTCTTGAATATATAATTTATAATGAATATTTCAAGCTTGAATCTGGTTAAGAAGTTTTATGTCCTTAGGAAAGTAAAAGTATCAAAAGGAGCTAGAAGGCAAGAAGCTCAACCAGCAGTCACTGAGGAAGGTGTGACACTGTATTTGCTATAATTATGAGAAAGTTCTTATGCTAAAAAAAAGGCAGGTTTTATAGATGTAAACACCTGAAAGAACCCTGGAAAACAATTATGTAATATAACTGAATCAAAATCTAAAACAGATGAAGAAGGAAACTTAGAAAAGCATATAAGCAACTTATGTGGTTCAAAACACAAGAGGTGTGAAAAATGAGGAAGGGTGAACATTGCACATTTGATGTCTATGTTGACGTTTGGGCATTTTTGAATGCTTGGGAGGAGTACTGTCTGTTTAATTCCTTGGATGTGTTTGCTTGAGATTAGGTAGGGACTGGTACTGCTCTTTTGAGAGGACCAGCTTGTTTGGTATTGGAATGCTTTTGCAGGTTTGGTTCGTATTTTGGCTCTTTCCTAAGGTATCTGTGGGACCTGTTGTGTCAAGTCTTGGACGAGATGTTCCCACCATTGTTTCTTCTTGAAAATGTGGTCTGCTTAAGTCTTGAGTAAAGATCACTAGGTTCAATAAGTTATTTTTTCTTTAAAAGCCATCTCAGCACCTTAAGTATTGATGAAAGAGGAGTACTGACAATTGTGTTTTGGCCCTAGCTGGTTGTCTGACAGTGAGTTTTGCAAAGTGGTTGAGGACGCTTCACGCTACGTGGAATGTGCCTGTTCATACATGTCCGTGTATGCCGTCTACGCCCAGACTGACAACTTGTCTTCATACAATGAAGCTTTCTTCTCTTCTGGATTTATATGTATTTCAGGTGAGTTATAGTATTTTTGAGTCAATAATTTAAAATATGTATGAGAATAAAAGCCTGTTTTCCCATAGTCCTTTTATATATGCAAGATACAAACTTACTGTAATTCATCCGCACCAGCAGGAAGTAAACTTTCCCATGGTCTTACTCATTAATTCATATAGTGGTTATTTATGGAGGGTCAACTTTGTACTGAGGATAAGGAAAAAACCAGACATAGTTCCAACTCATCAGTAATATAAAGTACAGTGTAGGGTAGAAGCTAGATAAAAAGGGTGTAATTGATAAGGTTGTGGTTTAAAAAGCAGGTTCTGCAGTAGAACATCAAGACTGTGTGAGAAAATATAAACAAAGCATTTTGTGTTTTTGTTAAAAAAAATAACCTCTCTCATTGGATTTGTATTCTTCACTAGAAACCCTAAATATGCTCAACTACTGTGTTCAAAGAGAAGTTGTCTTTCGCCTTCCACGTCTAGGTCCTGTTTCTGGCAGGAATAGGAACTTAAATTGTATTGATGTCTGTCATGCTATTTACCTTTAACTTAACTTAGAATAACTATAGAATTATTCTCATCTGTTGTTTTGATTTTATGGTTGGGAGTCTGGGAATTCCTTAAATTATATTTCTGTCCCTGCCCTCACCCATTCTGTGCCCCGAGTCATCTTTTCTGGCTGCACAGCTGCTTCAGTGAACAATACGCTATACAGAGAACTGGGTAAAGGGTAACTCTGGAGCCAGGCTGCCTGGGTTCACATCCTGGTCCTGCCACTGGCTAGTTGTGAGACCTGGGACCAATACCTCAGTTTCCTCAGTTTAAAAACATAACATATGTTTTTAAATTGTGTTAACCTAACAGAGTGGTAGATATATTAACTCAGACAGTCTGCTTTAGTGATATTTGTATGTAAATGTGATTATCATTGAATTCATGTCTTTTATTTGGTGTGCGCACAGTCCCCTAATAGTCTTTATCTATTAGGAAAATTTCGTGGAGGTAGAAGCATGTAATTAATGACTCTTCTTAGTCCTGGTTGTTAAAATCTTTCCACTATAATTTAATGTTCTTTGTACTGGTTGTTAAAATCTTCCCACTATAATTTCAATTTATAAACTTATACATTTTCCTTAATGCATCTTAATTCTGAACCTAACTTAGATTCAGTGGCAAAAGTTAATCTCTTATTCTTAATAACATCTTCCATAAGGATGGTGTTACTTGCTTAACAGATTCTTCTAGGTACACATAGTTCCAAAATCAAATGGAGACATCCTGTTTTACTTTGATGCTAATATATTTACAGAAATTTCATAGACTGATGAAAAGGAATCTAAAGGTAAAACATTGACATGAAATCTAGATGTCATTTTACATATTTCTATAGAGACATAAATCTAAGTGGTGATATGACCCACAAAAATCCCTTGCTTATTCTAAATACTGAACATCAAAGGAAAGAGTTTTAAAAACTAAAGCGAGAATGTTATGTGATTTTTTAGAAGACTTAAGCAGGACTATAAAATATTTCCTTAAAGAATTGTTAATAAATGTTTGTTTTTTGCAAATAATTCTAGGATAGATTTGCTCGTGTATTTGAGAATCAACACTCAAGTATCAGTATCTACTTTTATTACTGTTGACTTGGCGTCACCTTTGAAATTATTGGTTTTTTTCCCTCTATCCAGGACAGATTGTAATATGCATTGCATGTTCTGTAGATCGAGAGACTTAAAGTTTTGTCTTTGTGCTCATTTTTAGCTTTAGGGGAGGATGAAGTCCCTCTAAAGGTCCCCAGGAATCAGAGAAGAGACTTTTATATATCTTATGTACATATTCTCTAATTTGTCAGTCCACGCCGAATATCCCTCTGAATTTGGAAGCAGTCTGACTAGCTTTTGTTGTAAAACGTGTTAACATACAAATATAGACAGGAATTAAACCTTTTAATTTAAATCAGGATAGATCACAGTGTATCTTTTCCAATTCTAGTTTTCAGTTCTGATTACTATACAGAGCAGAGCAACTAAAGTCATCCAAGTGTGTAAAATGGGCATGTAGGCCAAGAAGTTTAGTAATCCTCAGCTGAGAAAGGCGAAAGATTAAGGTATGCACCTGTGACTTTTTAAAATTGTAAACCAGTTTATCAAATTCCAAGAAATTAAGCTAAGGTCATCCCTTGAAGCTAAAATGATGGAAAGAGAGGACAAGTAAAGTGTGCACATCGATGTAGCACTACGGAACTCACCTCAAAGGTGACTTGGAAGAAATACAGCCTAAAAGAACTTTAGATGATAATACCATAACGTTATAGTATAATTGTTAAGAAATCCAGGCATGGTTTGCGATACTAGTGCTGTGTGGAGGGTAGTGTCAAAGAAACCTACTTTGCTTCCCATAACTGTTGATACTGATGTATCAAAGGCTGAACACTGGATTGGAATCATCCTGATTTTGACTCTGAATACAGTCACTGTGAACTTACGAACTTAATGAGACCCTGTAACGTTCCGTAATCCACTTCAGTTTTAACATCAATACATGAACTGGGTCATGTTTGATGTACTTGTGGGTGAGTCTCCTATTTCGAAGTGCCTTTAAGCTGAGATTGGAAATGGACCACAGTCTGCATATCTGTTTCATTTGTTCTTTTTTTGTTCTCTTATGGTGGAGTAATCCTTTAGTCAAACTAAAGCTTTGCCTTTTAAATGGCTAATGGTTTTATTTACTCTACAGATTACTGAGTCTATAAATGCCAAGACAATGTCATTTTTATAGTAAGTAACAGGAAATAATTGTCTATAAATTGGTAAATACTAAGACTTACAGGATAAGTAAATCAACGCAATCCAAATTCCTTTGAAGCATACTTATTCTTTTGTTCACATTTATTAAGCTGCAAGATTATTCCAGTTATGCCTTTTATATTTTACAAGCTGATGTTCTGATAGTTTTCCCAGGGAGAAAAGTCTTTATCAGATGCTACCCATTTATTTCAAATTATTTTTAAAGATAAGAGAAGTTTTCTAAAATTTTATGTCAGATTCTTCTAAAATATCAAGTTCATATTCACAGTAATCATTGCCTTAGATAGCCACTAAAATTATGGGGAAGGTTTATCAAAACAGTTTCTATCAAATGGGGAGTTGTTTACAAGAATAGGAGAAAATACGTAAGAACTTTTAAAAAAGTAGTTTGAAGGGATAACTGCAGGTGATAAAGGTGAGAGCTTAGACTAATTCTAACATGGCATAAAAATGTTAGATTTCTCTTGCTTTGTACATGTGGGTATATTGTTTAGGGAGGCCTTGACTGCAAGTAACAAAAGACAAGTCAAATATCTTAAGTAAGCAGATTTAGTTCCAGGGTTTATTAATTCAGCACCTCAGTGGCATCATCAGGGGCCCAGCCTCTTCTCATTTTTCTGTTTTGCTCTTCTCAGAGGTTTTATGTTGTTTTCTCAGCCTTGCCCCTGCATGGTCTTGAGCTGGCTGCAGCGGCTCTAAGCATCCCTCAGCTTTGTCCAGGCTTGCCAGTGGAAAGGCACTTACTTGGATCCTGTTTTAAGAGCAATGAAAACTTCCCTGAAAACCACCCAGAGTGTTTTCCTGCACTTCTCTTTGACCAGAATTGTCATAAACAGTCTCCGTCTGGGAAAAGATACAGATAGAAATACAGAGACAAATAAAGGGAGAGCAGCAAGTAACTCTCCTTTGAATATTGTGTCTCTGTCACCCAACGCAGCCCCTGACATACAGTAGTTTTTCATTGGCTGCTTGTTAAATTAATAAATATATGAGTATACAGTGTTGATCTGACATCCTCCAATAATGAGATGTACCATTGGCTAGTTCAGGTTCATACTTTTAAGTCCTGAACCATCTCGTTTTAGCCATTTTTTATAAAAATTTTTCTGAGATACACTCTTTCTTGCTTTCAGTTTGGACAGTTTAACACAGCACTCTCCAATAAATCTTTTTTCGGTGATGGAAATGTTCTCCCCTCTTCAGTGTGGTGGCTACTAGCAGTGTCTTGTTGAACCCTTGAAATTGGGCTGGCACAATTGGGGCCCCAATTTTTAATTTTATTTAATTTTAATTAATTAAAACTTAAATAACCACTTGTGGCTATTGTATTGAACCTCACAAGTTACCTGGAGGCTGGTCTCCAGGCCACCTCGTCCCTCTGCAATCAACCCTTCTCTCTAAAACAGAACTTACATACTCTCAGGAGTTTCATGTTGACTTTTGTTTCACCTAGAAAACTTTTCAGGATTGACAATTTTGTTTCCCTGCCCTTGGCTCATTAGTAACTGTAATCAAGAGGCACGATACAGAGGGAAGAGTTTGCAGGAATATGGGAAGCAATAGAGATGAGAACAAAAAGTAGAAAAGGTGACGGTACGGCTAGCATTAGGTGGGAGAATAGGAAGAACCTAAGCTAAAAGGCAAACAACTGATTTACTAATGTGATCATTTGGTTTTGTTTAGGTTTATCTGTAGAGAAGACAGAGCTAGATACGTAGATAAAGAAATAAATTTATAAATATTTTAAGTATATTTTCATGGGAAAAAGTGTTAATGTTTGGCCTCTGGAGAGACAAACTTCAGTAATTTGAAAAGTAAATTCCATTTTTAAAAGGATGTCAATAGATTTTTTTTTTTACTGGATGTGCATATTCATATACAAATATTAGTATGTTTATATACATACACACATTCAAATATTACATAGATAAATAAGGTCTTTGGTCTGCTTTTATCATAGCAAAATAATCTAGCTGTTCTTTAGAGTTTTGCATATCTAAATCAAAGATTATTAGGTTATCATTTTGTCAAGGATGATTTCTTTTCCCTCTTGTTGTCTAATTGTATAGAAAAGTCATTCGTGTTAGTAAATGGATTAATTGCTTTTTTCCAGCAGAGTCTGACCTGCATAATGCTAGGGAAAAAAAGTAAAGTAAAATTATTCAATTAGTTACTTGTTTGTTTTTCTACATAATTGCTAAGGAATCAATTTTTATAAAACTGTTTAGAGTACACCTTTATGTAATACCTGGAATTGTTATACTTTATTTTTTTAAATTCTATTTATAGTTATAACTTTTTGTACTGTATGATTTGCATGTTAAGGGAATTTAAGCCAAAAAATTGTTACAATTTTTAAAAACCTGACATGTAAATTTAAATCATGTATGCTAAATACAGCCATTCCAGATCAGATAAGAAGGTAAATACTTAGCATATAGTGTTTTAGGAACTTGGTAACTGAAGTATTTATTTCTTTGAATCAAAGGTAATCAGTATATTTCCCAAGGCCATTTGGGGCTAGGGTTGATGTTTTTAGCCCCATTATTTGCCCCTAAATAAAAATGCATTTAGATAGCCATCAGTTTTAGGCTAATAGAATCTAGCTCATTTTCCTGCCACTGGCTTTGAATCCTGGACTGCCACCAGGTGTCATGCTAGCATTTTATTTTATGCTTGAGTTTTAATTGAAGCTTAGTGGACTTAATTATTCCTCATCTGGTCAAGTTTAACTGTGCTAAATTTATATCATGAAATGGAAGTGTATTGGAAAATTACCAAGTTAAGGGAAAAGGCTGTGAATAAACTCTTCTTTTGAATTGGAAGAAAACAGTTGACTCATGAGTGTTTCTGCTCAGCCCAGCACTCATTCCTTACCTCACATTGTTACCATCCGGCACGGTAAACCGACTGTAAAGCACGTATTTGTGATCCTGTGGCCTGCAATGAAATAAAACTTGCAGGACTCTGCCTTTAAGTCAGTGTATTACACACACACACACACATACACACACACACACACACACACACACTCTCTCTCTCTCTCTCTCTCTCTCTCTCTCTCTTTCTCTCTCTCTCTCGTCTTGACTTTTAGGTGATTTTGACCATCATAGGAAAGTAAAAGTATACATTAGTGAATTTGGAGCAACAGCTTCAATAATTTATAAGCTACCTAATAAAGGTGCAAAATCAGACAAGACTCTGCAGTGTCTGGCTATACCTCGTACCTGTGTGGGTGGATCTTGGAGGCAGCTCCAGGAACTGCACACCTGTCCCAGAACACCCCCATGGCAGCCTTCCTAACAATGGATTAGTCTGGATTTCTTGGCCAAATTTCTAGGCCAAAAGCCTTGGTGAATGCCAGGCCTCACTTCCTGTGTGGAATTTCGTCTACCTTATTCAGATCTAAACATATTGAAAGCTTTTCCCAGAAAGGAGTTATGGGAGGCACTCCTGTCCCGACAGTTAGTCACAGAACCCATAGGGGCCTTTTGCAGATGCCCAGTCCTTATGTACACATGTGGTGTACTTTAGAAGTTTGTTCCATAGCTTCAGAAAGAATAATGCGGAAGCGAAATGTTAAATAAATGCAGCGTCTCCTGTTTGTCAAGGAGGCGTTGATAAATGAGGCAGTGCATGCAAAGTACCCGGCCAAACGGCACACACAAGCCACTTGTTATGTTTCGGTAATTCTTAGACAAAATAACCCTGTTGAGGATGAGAGTGGAATACAAGGCTTAAGGAATAAAGCAAATGGGTTACCTTATGCAGCATATTTTTTATTTTAAAAGGCAGGAAATATTTAAAAAATACATATACACTCTACATTTAAAACCTAGCATTAAAAGAAATTTATACAAATTGCAATATAAAAGATTTATATTGCCACTCTGTCATGGATGTAAAAGAATTATGGATTAGTCCTGAGGTTCTGATCTTCCCCTTGAAGTAGTATAAGTGAACTATAGGTGAAGTCAGGATTTTAAAAAAGTAATAATAATTTTCTTCACACCACTTAGAAATGTAGATGTTTAGGTTAAAAATCATCTCGGCGGGTAGAACACGTTTTGTTCCTAATTCTGGCACCCAGGAGCATACGTTGCCTTTGAAATTCATAATTACCACTGTTGTAATTACATAACTATTCCTAGTGGATAAAAAGGGTTAATTTCCAAACCTGAGTTTTGGTAGCACCATTCACAGTTTTATGCCTGAAAAGTCCTATTCACTTCCCTTAATATCTCTTATTTAGCCAAACCACCTGTTCTTAGAAAATTAGATTGGAATTTGGTTCTTTTCTTAAACAGTAAACCTTGTCTAATGGAGACATAGGAAACCAATAGTTTAATGAAATGATTAATTTGCTTAATTTGTGCTTTTTATTTTATTTATTTTTTTAGTAGGGAAGTGGACAAGTGTATATTAGACATATAAAGTTACCCTTTGGGCTTAAATTATAAGTGTGAAGATTTTATATGTCTTATAAAGTGGAGTAGATTAAAATTGCCGTATGACTGTTCCCAGCAATGCTGTGCTGTGTGGCATAGGCAGGCTTCAGGCTTTATGTGCTTAACATTTCTGGAGATTTTCTTGATGCTCCTGTTTGTTCACGGATTGTAAAACCACACATGGGCTTTTTTGTTCCTACAGGTCTCTGCCTGGCTGTCCTTTCCCATGTCTTCTGTGCCAGGTATTCCCTGTTTGCAGCTAAACTTCTGACTCACATGATGGCAGCCAGCTTAGGTACACAGGTAGGAGAGCTCTGGGGTTTCTAACTTTCGTGAGATGTTCATGTTTCTTCTTCTGTGGTCCTTGAACCAAATGTATCAGTAAAGTTTAATCTCCACTTGGTTGAAATAAGCTTGTTTAATTTTATAGTGGAAGAGGATGAGGAAGGAAAGCAGTAGAAGGAAATGAGAGCAGCAGGTCTAAAAAGTATATTTTATGAGCTTCTTTCTTTAGAGAAGTACTACTTATAAGAAAATGGCTGCTTCTTATCTGAAGCATCATCTTTTCAACTTATATATGTGAAATATATTATTGGTGTGTATATATATTAAAATTAGCACATCTTAATCTGTTTGAATATAATATACTCTGTTACACATCCTTTATATGGAGGTCATTAAAATGATATCTACTGTGAGACATCCGGATAATATATTTTGCTTCATTTAATATTATAGAATACATTTTGGTAGAACATTCTTTTTTTAATGTTGTTCAGGTGTTCATGGCAGAAGAAATAGTGTGAAAAATGTTGTCATTCATTAGCATACAGTTTAAAGACCAGAAGGCAGATCAAATGCCTTTTCTGTCATGAGGTACTCAGAAATCTAGAACTATAGATGTCCATGTAGATCTAATTCAGTGTGGTAAGTGTGAACATGGATTATTTGTGAAAATAGATGAGGACTTAATTTTCTGTGAAGGTCAAGGAAGTCTTTATAGGGGAGGTGATATTTGGGCTGGGAATGAGAAGTTCATGCAATTTGTTGATTAGGGGAAAGATGGGCATAGATGTTTGTATAAGCAAACAGAAAAAAGCATGATCATGTCTGTATTAAGGCTGTAATTACAGATCCGGACGATAAGAATGTGCTATACAGTGTTATTATTGAGAAAACTCTGTAGTATTATTTTATAAAATAAAATTTCTACTTTTCTGAGTGGGCAGGGGCACTTTTGATGTGCAGAAAATGCTGGTTCCTGATTGGGTGCTGTTATATGTGTGTGTTCAGTTTACATAAATTTATTGTGTTTGCACTTAGGATTTATACACTGTCTTTTAGACTGCTAATGGCATTTTATTGAACAACATACAGAACTTTAAAAAATAATACTAGTAGAGGAGCTGAAATACTAAAAAGGAAAATTATCTGGGACATTGGACTCCTCTTGCCTTTTTTGGTCCCAGGAGTGAAAATAACATGTGTAAATTTCATAACTTTTTTTAGGGAACAATTAAGTGCTGAATTCTAAGTAGAAGATCCCAGATTGTGCTTTTAAAGTACCTATGAACTATGAGAGGTAACAGCTGTTTCCAAAGAGGGGCTTACATGGAGTTTGACAAAGCTATTTATACTGCCTTGGTAACTATCTTAGCTGTCTGATCTTGTCTTTGCTTCTTGTGTTTAAGATCTTAGAAAACCCGCCTTCCATAATTAGAGTTTACTTGGCTGTGTTCACCACCCACTCTGGTGATTTTTTGGCAGCAGAATTTGTACAAGTCTTAATTATAGAACCATAGAATTACAGACAACTCTTCAGTGTCCTAGCAGACAAATTTGCTCATGTCTAGGGATATGAAAAAGAGACTTAGGATTTATATCTTGGGACATTGCCTTCTGATTCACATTATACTTAACATTAATTTTGGAGAAAATGGTTAGTTAAATCCATGTTTTTCAGTATATTTTTAGAATAGATGAAGCAATGTGGCATGAAAAATCCTATAATGTATGACTTGTGACATGAAATAACTAAAAAATAACTTCCTTAGTTTATTTTTGGCAGGAGAATTATTGATATGCTGTTGACAGAAAGTACTGTTTCCTCAAAATTTTTGACCTATTTTGATTTTTTAAAAATACTCTTTAAAGAGAATAATTTTCTCCCTCTAAGCTATTTAGCCCAGACTTAAAAATTCTTAGACTCTCCAAAAACAGAAATGAAGCTGACTGCAAGAACTTGGGCCCACCCTCTCATTTCTGAATATTGAAATCATGTTTATATCTCCATTTTACAGAATCTTGCCAAGGTTGAGGGGGATTCTAGTTTTAGTCTCAGATCTCTCACCTGGGATCCTCCATCAGTGTTACGTTCATATCTTTCGAGTTTAAGTTTCCTCTAGAGAAGTCTTCAAAAATACAGTTTGGCCTGTGGTTATTCCACTAAAAGAGTGAAAATCCTCTAGGTGACCTCAAGTATTTCAGTCGTGAATACGCTGCAGACAGGTCTGCTAAGACCATTCGGTTTCAGATCTTTATTGCTGACCCAGAACTAAGTTGAGTGACTTTTGTGGGAAAGGGAAGAATGGAAACGTGGTGGTCTCTGACGTCCTTTCAGGGCAGTGTGTCAGTGAGGCAGGCGGTCAGCATCAGGAGAATGTGCTCGTCTGCCTCTACTTCTAGAAATAGGTATTGTGTCTAATATTCCTGCTTTAAAAGGCAAAAGATTCTCCTTTAATCTGAAATTTATGCTATTCAGGCATCATTGAGAACCATCAACTATAAATTACCAGCAGGTGGCAGTAAAAGATTCTTTTTTCCTTTTTTGGGCAAAACCAGTTTTTAGTCTTTAGCAAAGATGGAGTTCAGTAGAAAACTTGCAGTGGTTTCGCAGCACTTCTCTCGCTGGGCTAGAGAGTATTCTTCTGCAACACAGCAAATACACATTTGTGATTTTCTACCTTTCTCTCTATCCCCGTTGTTCAGAATTGAACTAATGAGTCTGTGAGGTACTGTAAGAAAGCTATACATCACTGGCTTGGAATATATCTTTCTGTCATTTATCATTTATAGTTAGATTCAGGGGCATAATGTTCTTTTCATTATATCTATGTTGTTATAAGCTTTAAGAGCTGTGTTGTTATAGAAAAATATGTTTATTGAAATGTCACAGAAGTTTTGAGATAAGATCTGTATTTTCAGTATTGTTTATTTTAGAAGTATGTATTTTTCTTCAGTGCCAAGTTAATGTTTCTCACTTAACTAAAAAAAGATGATTAAACATCAAAAATTGTGAGACCATTATTTTTAAATATGAAGTGAAAAACAGCAAACAGGTTTTCATGGCATTGGGTGATATTTCTCGGAACAACATCTAATTATATCTTTGGAATTTTTATCTTTGAATCGCATTGCCAGCCCGTGTGTGCCCTGATAAGTCTGGTAAACAGCGAGGACAAAGGACAAGTTTGCAGTTCAGGGTTCTCGGTTTTGGGGGTTCTGTCAGGAAGAGCAATTCTCCAAATCTAAAAAAAGAACAGAGGTTTCTTCACAGAAAACATGATGATAAGATAGAACTACATTTACTCTGATTAATAAACTTAACCAGGGGAAAACATTTGGGTTTTTTCCCCCTCTGTTTTTTGTTTGTCTGCATGGCCTTAAACACATTTTCTGAAAGTGAAGAGCAAATTAGTCTAGAAAAAAAATCTATGTAAACGTATTATCTGAATTCAGATGACACCAAATATCTGAGAATTTGAAATACTTAAGTATTAATTTTTGGTAGCCACTGGATGTGCAGGAGTTTTTGCTTACATGGGCCATCTCCTCATGAAAGGACAAGGAAAATGCCTTAAAATTCAGAGGACTGTTCTTTGGAATTTAGCATAAGTTGGACTGTCAGTGACTTGTAAGGTTTCCTCATTCTGTAACATTTTGGGATGTCATTCTGCAATGTTACTTTATTTCCCAGTTAGGATCCTGCTCAGATATTACTGCCAATAGATTCTGCTTTAATCTGCAGTTTATGTCGTTCTGGCTTTGAATATCCAGCACCTTCGAGATTCAGAATCATTGGCCGCACATGACTGAAGCCAGAAGCCAACTGTGACCTCTCCAGTAGTGATTCCTTCTGGCTACTCCAGGGCCTGGCTTCTCTCCTGCAGTTTGCACTGGTTTGTTGACAGTCAGCCCAAGAAAGTCATTGTGTGTGTAGGGTCTGAAATCATGTACCTAATGGGCATACTTTTGTGGGTTGAGCAGAGTGAGATAGAAATTGTGAAACGGTCATTTATCAGAAGAGATTTCTCATTAGTTGGAAACTTTAGTTAATTGCTTGTTGAGCAGAGTAGCCTTTGTTATTTCTGCTTTTGTTATTTAAGAGAAAGGAATTTAAGAGTTTAAGCGCAAAGATCAAAGTTAGACCTTGCTTTGAGGATTGGGAACTTGAGAAACACAAAGGGTCATTATTCAGTAGAACATTAATGATTATGTGTTAGTGCAGGTGTCAGTGGATTAGGAAAGTGTTTCCTAGAGTTAATGGGAGGCATCTTGTTAAAATTTAAATACTAGATCATTAAGTCTGGGTGGGTTTCTGGATCCTGCTTGTTGAGAGATCAGGTTAGCTGTGTAAATGACCTGAGTGAATTCTGGCTGTTGCTGCTGCTGCTGTTGTTAGTATTACTATTATTATTAAACCCATGGTATCAATCGATTTTCTTTACTATAAAAAATTATTTGTTGAAGAAAGTCTATTAATTAAATTTTTGTCTTCATTTAAAGTGTCATTGCCATGAAACCACTTACAACTATTTATCTTTCCTTCCTGAAGGGAAGACTTCTGCTGCTGCTTCCTTCTGGTTTTCTTTTTTTCCCCCGGGGTTACTTAGAAAAGACCCTCAGACAAGGGAACTAATGTACCACTGAGAGTACAAACTAGGCTTTTATTTTGGTCTTTCTAATAGCATTTCACACTTTGTAGAGCTTCTCAGTGTTGTGTTTGGATATAAACTGGTAGAGTGAAAGTAAAACCAACCCCACTGATTCTTTCCTATAAAGAGCTCGTAAGGGCCCCTCTTTAAATAGTATTGAGTATGTACGGCTTTTATTTTATTGTACAAAAATTTGAGGTATTTAACTGTACCTGTTCTTCGTGTAGAGGTAGATTTGGTGAACATGAGTAAAGAGCATTCTGCACACAGATATGAATATACATGTGAGTTGAGCTTATTAAACCATTTGATTCTAATTTAGATGTGCTTGTTAATGTGGCCAAAGTATTGTCATGTTCATGACTCTGAATGCCCATTCAGCCATCCGGTAGTGAAATTAAAACAAAAAAAGTTGAATAAATTCTGCTTATTCCACATCAGAATCATCAGTCATCTATGAACTCGACCACTTCCACCTCGTCTGCCATATACACAGTATTGAGATTGAGCTAACGGGAAATACCAGGCAAGATACGCACACGCAGAGCATGTAAATAACAGTCTGAAAATGAACCTCATGGTAAGAGCCAAACTGTGTGTAGAAGAAGGCCTCCTCTTGCTGGTGTACCATGTGGTACTGCATAAGCTGTGGGTGGGGCCTCGGCTTTTCCACGGAGCAAATGGAATCTGACTTGGTTGTTGAAAACTGTCTAAGATTTAAACTAATAGAATGTGGCACATCTTAAGCAGGGAAAAGAACGAGAATAAAGACCTGGAGGGTGCCGTGACCCTGGGAGTTCTCCTTAGGTAAGGCCTGCGCCTGTGCATGAGAAAAAGATAAGCCGATGGCAGGGAGGTAGTTGTATACTATCTGGGAACTGTTGGGAGTTATCGATGGAGTTAGTCCAAAAGGGCACAGTATGAAAGGATTGCTTCAAAGAGTTAATCTGGCAATTAGGGAAGAAATTAAAAATGGATTAAAGTAGAAAAAAGGCTGGAATTTGGCAGATCAGTGTAGAGAGGCAGGGTGAGCAGCTTTTACCATCATCTGGTGATGATGGGTTGTGAGCTTGGACAGTGGTAGTGGCAATGAAAATCCAAAGGAAGGAGTAAGAACTCATAAAAACACTCCATTTTGCTCTATGAAAGTCTTTACTATTTCACTGTTCTGTTTAAATCAATACAAAAGTTGCAATGTAAATTTTATTTTATTTAATAAACATTACTATAATACCTACTAAGCATTATGTGAGGTAGGTACTAGCACTGTTCCTGTTCCACAGCTGCAGAAACTAAGGCACAAAGAGTTGTAAGTTACTTGTTGTCCCAGGTCACAGAGTGACGAGTCACAGAACTGGTAATTGAGCACCTGCAGCCTGTAACCATTATGTATGTATACTGCCTCGTAAATCACAAATCAGTGAGATTTACTCTGTCACCAAAGGGGTAGGTAGCCTCTTCCATTTAAGCCATAGGAGAGGCTGAACGTTTTAGTGGATGGAGAGGAATATGTGCGATTTGGGGCATCAGGGGTGCAGAGTTCCTATAGCATATTTCAGCTGGTGATTTAAATGGTAGCTACTAAACACAGTGGTCTCAACACTGTAAAATAGTTCTTTGAGATGGGTTGCGGAGAGACCCTGATTGTAGAACGCACGTGACTGGTGACACAGAGGCTTTGCGTTTATGGCACTGAAGTTTAAGTGAAAACTGCATGTATTGCTTTATTCACTCTTTATAACAACCAGATGAGGTGGGTACTTTAATCATCCCTATTTCACAGATGGGAAAAAAATGGGACTAAGAGAAGTTCGGTTACCTGCCCTAACCTTCATAGATTGAATGTGGCAGCTGGCACAGTTCTAACCCAAGTCCCTCTGGCTCCAGAACCTACGTGTTTAAAATGCTATGACGTGTGGAATGAGAAGGATCATTAGAAGCAACTAATTAAAGTGTTGTTAAAGGTTCTGAGGCCAAGGAAGGAAAAAAAGGTTTCAAATGGAAGGATTTAGCATCAGTTGAGAGATTAGTCCTCCAATTTGGCAAGAGCAAGGTCACTGGAGATCTTGGAGAGAGATGAGGAAAATAAGGCATAAGAAGTTAGGGGGTTCAGTGGGTGGGGAGGAAAAGGAAGGGGCTGTTTCCAACCACTCCTGAGAGAAGTTTGGTGGTGAAAGAAGGGGGCTGTGGGTGCACAGAAAGAGGGAACAGCTCTGGTGCCTCTTATATAAAAAGTTTGCTGAAGGGAAACTGGACCCTGGGGGTAGCAGCTACCACCTCCATTGGTCCTTTTCTTGAAGTGGAAGCTTCCATAGCAGCTTGATGAAAGGGTAATAGGAATTAGTAAATTTCTCTTTGGTCCATGGTTTTAGTTATACTTTTGATTACTTCAAAATTTTTTCTGCCTGAAGCAAGTGACTTCCTCCTAGTGTGCCTAACCTAATCATGTTATCTTTAGGAAAAGGTTAAAGTGCTAGTTTGAGCTCTTATTTTTTCCCAGTTCTTGAATCCAAATTTTCATTGATGACCTTACATCTTTGATATTACTAATTTCATGTGACCGTGTAATTAGTAATGAAGTAAATTTGTAACTAGTGATTATCAAATAATTTTACAATCCATTCTGTAACCAGAAATATTAATATGCTATTCACAAGTTTGTGCTTTGAGGGATTAAAATAATACTGGTATTTAAAATGGAGTAAAACTTGAATATTGATCAAAGTATTAAATTTCAGAAGAAGTAATACATTTTATTTTTGCTTTCTTAAGAACACATTTTCTTTACATATCAATTTTTTTTAATCATTGAAATCTTTTAATAATAATATCCAGCTCCTTTTTTCAGCAAGCTTCAAAGTTCAGCTCCACCGTAGACTCACTAAATCGAAAATAAGTGAATGCCAAAGATACAAAAATAGTATCATGGTCACACTACTGGGAAATTCAAACTTTCCCAAATGCTGAAGTAGCAAAGCAACAGAAAGAGTGAGTAATATTCTGAATGAGGCTGCAGTGACATTATCATGTTTGCAACATGGCTTTTGTTACTAGGAAAAATTGTGAAGCAAATCCAGCCTTTACCAGAAAATACCAGTTTGGAATCTTCTATTACAGCCTCAAAAACATAAACTATCCTTGACTTTTAAAAGACTTCTTTTGATCTCCCTAAGTAGGGAAAATCAGCATCTGAGAAAAATTGTTTTTATGAATATTTAATGATAGCTCTAAGGGGCTTTAAGTAACAGATATGGAGTGCAGGAGGAAGAGTCCCAGGTTTAGAACTAGAGGGACAAATGGGCTGATAATCCATGAGCTGTATCCGAAAAATCATTAGAAAAATAACAACAAGGCCTGCCCGGCAGAGTTGTTAAGACGATAATAGGTCATGTTCAAAACACTCGAAACACAAGTTCTGGGGAACAAACGAGGGGCAAAGGCAGAGAGAGGCTGCAGGATGATTCTTGCTGCCACTGAGCACTGCAGAGGCCCCTTGGGTTCTGCACAGAGTCCAGAGATTCGAATGCCCTCTGGAGAGCAAGCCTGCTTTCCGCTTCTGGAGGTTTTCTTTCATCAACTGCGTGGGCAGTGGCCGTCTTTCCAACCCTGTGCCTTTTTAGATAACGGGCTCTGTTGTGCCTGTCAACCACACCTCCGCTCCACTGTTCCGAGAGTGCTTTTGCGCTGGTCTGCACTGTGTGTATACACTCTATTAATTTTGTTTATATTTTCTAAATGAGACTTTCCCCCCTAATCTTGAGTATTTTCTAAGAGTTTGTGTCTTTATTGCTTGTGTTGAATTGTTAGAAACTTAACAGCTGGAGAGATTATATAGATTGATTTGAAAAAACTATATATGTGAGTGTCTGTGTATGTGGTATGATCTTGTGGATGTGTTGTGTGTACATTTAAAATTTGAAATAGGCATGTTTTTAATACAGAGACACTATTTAGTGAAACAGTATTGCTAAGGATACCATAAGCACTTGATCTGCAAAACGCCATGTAATCCTTACAACACACCGTGAGTCCATCAATGTTATTATTATTGCCTCTGCGTTTCACATGAGAAATATGAGACTCCAGAAGATTTTTCATTTGCCCCAGGCCCCACACAAGTACATCTGTCAACTCCAATGCCCTATCTCCCTTTCAGCCCCTCTGGGAAAGATACCTCAGAACCCCTCAATGATGCCTTTCCCCTCCACTTCCATGGAACATGATAGTATGGTCCCTTGCAGCTTTTTAAAATAGCCTTGTCAAAATAGAATTCATGTGCCATGTATTTCACCCATTTAAAGTATACAATTCAGTAGCTTTTAGTATATTCACAAGAGTTTAGCACCCATTTCCACAATTAGTTTTGTTTTTTTGTAGCTTTATTGAGGTTAACATTTGCTACCATACTCATCATGTTAGTAGACCTCTCTTTAATCCCTTTGGCTCCTCAACATCTTGTTTCCTTTTGTGGATCTTTTCAATCTGTGACCCTTATAAAATTATTTTTGACATTTCCATGTACATCTGTAAGTCCCAGGAAGTTATGTCTGGGTTTTAGCCACGTGCTCTACCAGCAGAGTGTCTTACATTTAACTGCCTATCGGCCTAACTGAGCTTTAACTTCCTAAGCAGAGATAGTTCTTTTTTCAAACCATGTACTCTGTGAAACGGTATGTAAGAGGGCCAAATTAACAGCAGTTTTGTATTAAGGGAAAGTAGCCTTTTCTATAGGCTTGTTAGTTGTGTGAGTCCAGAACACCTTTCTTGCAGAGCCCCATTTGGATCGCATCCCCCAGGAACATATACTCTGTGTTCTGCCAGGGATGAGGAGGAATTTGGTTTGGGGCACTATGTTTTGGTTGTAAGGGGAAATGTTTTTGCCAACTTGAAATATTTACATGTCACATATGGACAACCAAGTGCATTTCTTGGCCAAGTTTTATGTGCATAAGATGGTGTGTACCAGTGATTTTATGGAGCATGGCCTGGAAACCGAGAAACTCCACAGCCACCCAGACCTCACCTCTAAGCTCCATTCCAAGCGAGTTTATGCCCTTACTCCTTCTGGAATACGGAAATCAAAGTTAAATGCAAGTCAGCTTCTGCATTCATATTCTCAAATTTTGCATATTGTAAAACTTTTTTTTAGTATGGGTGTCCCTTTTTAAATTTACATGTAGTATTAACCATATTTGGGAATTAAATTCATTTTCTCTCTCTGCTTCCAAAGTGTATCTCAATTGTGTTCTCTTCTATCGCTGTTTACCATTATCATGCTCGTCTAAGCCATCTGTCTTTTATGGTAGCTTCCAGATTATTACCCATGGTTTCCACTCTGGCCCCTTTCTTTATAGTTTGTTCTCTTCTCGGTAGCCAGAGAAGTCATTTTAAAGACTAAATTTATTCAAATCACACTCCCACATAAAATCCTTCAGTAACTTCCTACCACACATAACAGAGAAACTTCTGACCTCCATCCAGCAGACTTTCAGGATCGTCTCTGCATACTTGGACCTCATCTCCTCCCATCTCCACCAGTCATCAAGCACCAGCGACACCGGACACTTTTTGGTTCCTGAGACATGCCACCTCCTTCTAGTCCTGGGCCCTGGGTTCCAGTTAAGCTCTGCGCTTGGGAGGCTCTGCACTAGTGCTTTGCTCATTCAGGTATCCATTCATCCATCCTTCATTCACAGTCAGCTCACATATTACACCTCAGAACAGCCTCCCTGAGTAGCTCTCCTGCCTCACAGTATCACATCGTTATGTTTGCTTCCTATCACACATCGATACGTGAATTCTCTTGCTCATTTATCGTACTCCGTCTCTTTCCTTGCTCCCTGTTTCCCGCCTCCTAGAATGTAAACTCCATTAGATCAGGAATCGCTTGCCTTGCTCATTGCAATGTTTCTAGTACCCATAAAAATCTTCTTGGAACATACTAAATTTCCAACAAAAATTGGAAACAATAAAAATAATTATTTCTTTAATAGTAAAATTCAGTAAAATAATGAAACAGTGAAGTGAAAGGAAGTTGTAGGCTTGAGCCTTATGAACATTCTTCAGCAATTTAAAACCTCACCTATCACCATTTTCTCATGAAAATAAACTTCCTATATTCTCAGTTCCTTAAAGAAAAATTAGAATTAAAAAGAAATTATTCATATTCTTAAAGAATTGTAATGTTGTAGTGATCTACAACTTATAAACAAATAGCAGTATAAATCTTGGTTTATAATTTAAATAGGTTCAATTCACAATTAGTTTTTCCACAAAAATAGTTATAGAGGTAAGTTGAGATCCCAAGCCAGCCACCAAAGGCTTTTAGCTCTTAATCTGACTATTCTGGGTTCTAATAGCAATTTTTCTTCACGTTAAAATACATTTTGATTTCTGGTTGGAAACATCAAGAAAACACTTGCTGCTCTCACAGCCTCTGTTACCTGGCTCTCTTTCCTTCAGAAATCTGCATAAGCAGACAGTGGGTGCTCAGAATGGGGTGGGGAGATGGGAGAGGGAATTAGCACAGAGACATAGACTTCTTGACACCAGCTTCCTGAGTCTGGGTAGATGTTCTGCAAGTGAGTTGGATGGCAAATGTGAAGGTTTTCCAAAGCTTGTGGACATAGTATGGGGCTAGAGATTTGCCTCATAAAGCAGCTGTATTAAGTTCATGTTGTGGAGCAGGGGTAGAGATGAGAGAACCACTATAGGAGTACACAGAGAAAGTTGTATATTATTCCATAGTAAACTTTCTATATTCCACAGGAATAACGTTTTGTGTTAAGACTGGGTGCAGACACTCAAGGTAGATAATAACTAATTATAACAGCCACTTCTAATAAATAGTTAAATAGTAAATGTCTTTAGTGCCAGAGGTTGTTGTCATATTGATAGTATTAGTGCTGGGATGAAGTACTCCAACGTACTGTAATATGTCTAGACGTAATGAACAATCCTGCCATGCTTAGGTCATGTTTATAATCGTGATGAAACCACTGTTAGTTTCTGAGTTTATAATCCCCAAAGCCTTTAACCTATGAGTAACTGAAAGCATTCATTATAATGCCTGGTATTACAAGTGAGTTAATGAGACAACCACCACAAAACGCAATTCCTTGCCCCAAAAGAATTTTTTAAAAATTAAAACCTTTGCATTTAAGGAGTGTGGTTTTATACCTTGGAAATCTTTAGATAAAGAAGTGAAAGTGTTGGTTAATTTTTTTTTTTTTGCCTCTTTGTATCTGCCCAGAGATGTGTTTAATAAATATTTGTTTTAGAAGGGCAATTATAAGCATTTTAAATTATACAAATAGAGGCGTGTAGGTATTGCTTACACAGTTTTTTCACTCCACAGAGGTACAAAGGCTGGAGAGTTTAAAGAGATTAACCCCAGGAAGACAGAGTAGCTGAAGTGCCAATGTCAGCTCAGGTCATGGTTATCATTACTGTTAACTCACTAGGTACTTGTGAGACTCCATAAAAAATGGTCTTAATAGTGTACGGACAGTCCATACTTCAGCAAATTTTCAACTCTGAGGATTAGGAATTGCTCTTTGAAAATGTTTGTCAGGGTTAATTATTGAAGACTCTTGTGTGGATATAGAAAAGTCAAATGAGGGCAAGCAGGTCTGTCTGCTACCTCCTGTTTGAGTCTTAGAGCAGTGGAAAATATATTTATCCTTTCTGTAACAAAGAGAGGAGGACCTTTTCTGAAATGTTTGTGGCAGCCCAATTTATATTTGTCTCCTTAACTATACAACCACCATTCATTGTTCCCATTCTGTAAATATTTAGTGTCATAAAAAATATATCAAGCTCTTTGCTAGGAACTGTGGACATAAAATAAATAAGACATACTTTAGACCCTGGACCACTTATAGTCTACCAGGAAGGGGATAAATGTGTAAATAAATGAATGCAGGCAAGTGGGATAGGCATGTGGTAGTCAGTACAGCATGCAGCGGCCACCACAAAAAGGGGAGTTATTCTATCCAGGGTGAAGGGTGGGTTTAGGAAAATCTTTATAGAGATAAGAATGCTAAAGTTGTCTTGAAAGATGAGAAGTCTTCACCAGGTAGAGTGTACATATAATTAAAATACAGACATTAGTAAAGGCAGAGGAATGGGTTATGTCCGGCAGGATCTGTGATGCCAAAAGGATTGCTCCACATTGGATTTTATTCTGTTTATGTTGCAAGGCTCCAAGGATGGTTCTTCTGGTTAAGGGTTGATGCTGAGGAAAGGAGAAATATTTCTGCTCCAGACCTGGAGGAGATGGAGAGTTAGTCTCCATACCCGAGCAGAACTGATATTTGGGGAAGGAACAGGAAACAAGAATTTTTTATAGATTTTTGTAGGATAAAAATTTGGGTGCTACAGATACATTTTTGTGTCTCATGAGCATTTTTCTTAGAAATGTGTTAACTTGTCTAACCTGAAAAGGCTGACATATCCAATTCTATACCACTCTTCATAAAAAATCAGAATTCTCTATTCTGTAAAGTGTCAGTAGGGGTTCAGGTTTTTTTTTTTTAATCTTTTACTAATGCATGAGGTAATACCTCTTAGAAATTGAAGCATTCATTATGCATGGAGTTAAAAAGCTATTTCATATTTTAAAGAATAATTCCAAAACAACTCTGACAAACTCTTTGTTATTAGTTCTAGTGAAGAAATAGGGAAAAGTTATCAGGTAAAAAATATTTTTCAGTGTTACTTC
Organism: Camelus bactrianus; assembly: GCF_048773025.1. Taxonomy (NCBI): domain Eukaryota; kingdom Metazoa; phylum Chordata; class Mammalia; order Artiodactyla; family Camelidae; genus Camelus; species Camelus bactrianus. The sequence continues at coordinate 62,804,100 of NC_133541.1, forward strand.
AAATATAATCTGCAGTCATGTGTTAAAGACCCATAAAGGCATAAATCATTAGAGCTTCATATATTGCAATATTTAAGCGTCTATAAAAAGTATTACTGTAATACTACATTTTATATACCCGTTAAGTAAGCCCTAGGAGCAAAATTCTGGGGGACAAAAAACCTACAATGAAATTATAATAACTCCAACTATAACGGTAGGAGATATATCCCATGTATATTTTCCATGACACTACCCTTTGTGAATTTACTATTCTTGAAGTGAAGATACAATTCAGAGCATAGAGAAATGCACTGAAAATACCCCAGGAGAATAGTTATGGTGGTGTTTTAAATTCAGCATGTGTAACTTTTTTCTAAGTTATTTATAGGCTATACAACAATATAAGCCATTCTTTCCTAAATAGAAGCTAGTCTGAGAGAATAGACTTCCGGCAGAAGTGGCTGCCGTTAGGGGAGAGGGGAAGCTGAATTCAGGCAGTTTTGTGAGAAACTAGAAAAGAGGAAGCAATTTGGCTTCACAATCGGCCACTGATGTTTGATTTACTCTCTTTGGAGTTTCCATGTAGCTGCCAAGTTACGTATAACGCACGCTGCCTAATCCTCGGAGGGCTCTCTCCCAGCCCGCGTCTGCGTCAGTGGTGCCGGGAGAGGGGAAGCAACTTGAGGAAAAGATTGTTTACCACTGGGGTTTAACATGGAATTAGAAGGCTGCAGTAGGTGGTTTGGAACACCATTGGAATACTGTTTTGTATAAATTTAAAAGATGTATTTAGTATCTAGCCCTAAATGTTAATTAGGATCTCATACTGAAGGGCACCTTCTTACCACTCCTTTGGGGGTAATTATGAAAAGTCAAAGACATATTTTTAATAAATACTTCCTATCTTTACAGTCATGTATCAATTCTGTGTGAGATTAAATAATCAAACTGACTAACAAACCCCAAAGCAGTCATATCATGTCCTTTGGAATATTATCATCTAGGAAATGCTGGGGGTGTTTACACAGATAGGAAACAAGAGAAAACAAGGAAAGCCTGAAATCGGCCGCATGAACGTGGTGTGGCTGTCACACGTTCTTTGTTGTTGGACATTTACACTTTTCCCCACTTACAGATGATCATTTATTTGAGGGGAAGGACTCTAACCACTTTTGTTTGTTAAATCTCCTTCTGTGGACAGACTGGAACAAATGGGAGAAAAAACCATTGACCAGCTGTGCATGAGTAATTCTTTCCCTAGAATAACCCTGCTTCAGCTTTCAAGTGGAGAAAGGCTTGGGGAAGGTGTTGTGGAAATAAGGTCCCAGACGCAGGCATGTTTGGAAGGAGGCTTTTGCTGCTCTTCTCCCCGTCTGCAGGCAGGAGGAAGGGAGCGGAGCAGCCACCAGCAGAAGCAGAGTGAGGACTCCAGATTCCCTTCCATGATTCACAACACAAGAATGGAGCCCCACATTCCCCCCTCCCACTGTCTTCCGGAAGTCATGTTGAGAGCCGCAGGAAAGATAGGCTTACACTCCCAAGTAAATCCACTTTTCATGTACGTTGGAAGAGGGATCCATGTGCACATTTTGAAATAGAGAAGTGTCCCTGAACAAGATGAGATATAAATTTTGAAATAAGATTTTGAAAGAAAAGAACAAATCAGTTTTCATTCAGATAAATAAGGTATAACATTATGGGAGTAAAATAATTAAGATTTTTTAAGTTTAGGTTTAAATTTTAAAATACGTGATACCTGGTTATTTTGAATATGGAAAAGCTGATTCTTCTCATCAAAGGAGGTTTGACTTTTTCACTGCTTCCTTCTAAGGTTTAGCTGTGTACCTTGAAGTTTCAGTTTTGTTTTTTTTTTTTATGATACTGCTTTGATTTGTTTGATTTTTCCCCCCTTCGTTTTCCCAAATGATGTGACATTTAATTTTAAATTTTAATTCAATTAAAGTAAACTCTTTTAGGAATCTGTTTTTAGGATTTTTCATTTTATTTATGTAAGTTTTAGAGAGGTAATGGCATTGTAATTATATTCTCTTTCAGCTCCTATTATAATCCATAGACTAAGTAGATGCTACTCCACTCTGTTCTCACAGTAGTGCTATCAATAGGCATTACCGTCTTCATTTTATAGCTGAGGAAACTGAGTCTCACAGAATATAATTACATTTTTCCAAGTTACCGTAACTACGAAGCAGACTAAGATTTGAACCCATGTGTGTCTGATTCCTTTTATCCACTAAACTACCCACAAAGGTGTGCATGCATGTCATGTGTATGTCACAAGTGCATGATGTACGTCTTACGTAGCAGTACTTTTCCCTTTTCCTGGAAATTAGTGAAGGCTTTAGCCAGATAGCTGAAGTTTGAACGGAGTTGGAGGGTGCCTTTCAATGGGGGTAAGGCATTTTGAGTGAAGAAACCAGGATCAGTGACACCTTGTGTTTAAGAAAGTGCAGAACATGTTTTTAAAATCCCCAGAGAAGGACACTGTGCATCATCTTTGAATGAGGGTGTTGGGGGAAAAGCTTGGAAAGGCAGATCCAGATGAGCTTATGTGAGACCTTGAAAGATCGATTTAGAGGTTTACTTTCTAGACATTGGAAGATTTCTGTCAGAAAAATGACATGATCAGAAAGTCCATCCCAGAGCCACCTCTCAACTCAGCTTCTTTGAGCAGCTGGAGTTAGACTTACACAGTTCTTTAGCTGTCAACACCAGCAGCCACCATCCTGATATGTCAGTCTTGTGGAGACTGTCGCTAGTGTATTAAGATATGGTAGTAATCTCAAATTTCCCATTCCTCTGTAGTCTCTTACCCTTAAAAGTAAGCTTGCACTGAAAAGTGAACAGATTTTAGCAATGATCTTTTCTGACCAGTGACTTCTCTCTAGACCCCATGGTTCTGTGTGGCATACTTAGGTTAAAGTTCTTACATCCACTGCTTTCACTCTTTGGGGAAGTGTAAATTCTATCTCTTCAGTAATGCATCCTTTTCTTCATAGCTGCTTTTTAGCAAAGTTAGGCTCTGAGGGTAAATACCAGTGTCAGGACTTTGTTGTGCATCTCATCCCTAGTTGATAATTGATGGAATATTTTGTATTTCTTGGATCCTACCTCAGTATGCTGCCAAGAAACTGCTGGGTTCCACCTGTGCAATTTTTAAAAAGAAATTAAATGATGCGTTCCAGGAAGGGTTCACATTTGCTCATTATTTCTGACTTAATCAAGTAAAGGAGAAAGAATAAAAAACAGTTAAGACCAGAGCACCCATAACCAGTGTTGCCGGAAATTATGACCCTGTTACTTTGACACTTTTTTTTTGATGTGTGTGGCAAAGGGATCTAATTACTGGGCTGCTAATAACATTATTTAAGTACTCATTAAATGTGCTACCATTTAATAGACTTACCTGATCACAAACCTTCATTAAAAGTCTTAGAAAGTTTTTTTATTATCTTGTATTTTTCCATAAAATTCATGTCATTGGATAACTCAAGAGAGGTGGACTTTCACCAGTGGGTCACAGTAAAGGGCAAAGATTGGGTATTGTATGTGAAGGATGCTCAAAATTTGTACTGTTTCCTACGTTTTCTTGCAGTATTGTAGGGGGAAGTCTGGAAAATGATTAGAGATTGGGAAAAAGAGACACTAAGAATAACATATGGGGCAATTTCATCTTTAACTTTTGACTATGAGCTAACTTTTACTGAGGATTAACTCAATGGAAGAACTTCTAAAATTCATGTTTGGAAGAAAATTGCAGATTTTCTCATAGATGTAAAGCAATTACTGTTAATATGTTCACCTCCAAACAGAAAGCTATTTCTGGATTTTAAAATTAAATTTGAATTTTTTCAAATTTTTTAAATTAAAATTAAAATTTTTTACTGAGTATAATTATTTTAAAAGAGATAGTTTTCTCATTTCTGAAACCAGTTTTACAAAGCTCTTGAATGCTCTTTTTGTATGTTTTTTCATTTTGGAGGTGAGGATGGGAAATAATATTGAATGTTTTGTTGGGAACCAGGTAGTTTTACCTTTTTTAAGTCCCCATTTTACAGATGTAGAGACAGACTTACCCATAGTCTCCTGCTAAGTAACTGATGAAGCTGTGACTGTAACTTGCATTAGGCTCATCTCAAAACCTGTTTATTCCATTACACAAATACTCGTATGTATTGTTTCATGATAGACTTTTAAGAACTTCTTTGTGATATTTCCTATTTAAATTTTTGAAGAAAGCTGTTGTTCTGGGTGGGAAATCTCCACCTGTGCCCAGACAGGCCTTTGGATGCCCTCACTGCTTACTTGCTTCAACGTGATAAGCTGCTCACTGTGTTTGCATTTCACATCTAAACAATAAGTGCCTTTTCTTTTTCTAAAGAATCTTGTATATATGGATTAAGTTCATGGAAGATTAGAGACAACATCCAAAAGTACCCCAATTTTTTAGTCAGTAAGTGCATAATGAATAAATATATAACAAATAAATAATTTTTAGCATGAATAGAATTCTGATTTCAAAATTCCAAAAATTCTGTCAATGTCCTTAAAATCTTGTTGAGTTAAAAAACCTCACTGTAAAAAAATGTTTGTGACTGTATTATATATTACGCTATTAGTATTTAGAAATCTGTAAGTTTAGGTCAGTGTTTTTGGGTAGTAATATTTTCATCAAAATAGTAGTGCAAAAGAGAAAATTCCTTCTCTGCTTTAAAAGTTTAGGTTTTGAACGTAATCTTGGTGGGCAATGTTCCTAAAACTGCTGTTTGCCTTAATTATCTCTGAATTGATCTTGTTCAACAATATGATTTTAAAGAATCATGATTCTTTCTAAAATATTTTTAGAAGAACGCTAACGGGTTTTTAGTGATAGAGATATTTTACTAAAAATTACATGTTCATCCTTGGGAGCCAGGAGGAAGTTTTCTGTCTTCTAGAATAGCTACACAGTAGTTCAGGCCCTGAAGAAGAGAGGCAGCAAATATGTATTGATTCTTAAATAGTTGTCTGGTTTTCTTCCTCTTTTTCCTGTTATTTCAGTAGATATAAAGTCCAATATAAAGTTATGTAGAAAATGTTGATCTTCTTCAGATTCCTGCTTAGTACTTTGAACATTGCATTTTAAATGATGTTTCCCTTACCAGCTGGTCCTTTTCACGATATATGGTTCCCTGTGTATGATACACAGCTCCCAGATTTAACTGTGAGGAATATTTGTCCCCTGTCAACCTAGGAATCACACTCATAGACTAAAAGTACTTTTCATGCACTTTAGTCTCACTGGCATTAACCAAGTGGGTTTTTTGTAAAGGTTTTATGACCCTAAATGAAAATTTCTCAAACTAAGAATCTCAATTAAGATTTCTACACTATTGACATCTAGGCCAGAAAATTTGTTGTGAGAGGCTGTCCTGTGCATTGTAGAAAGTTTAGTGCCATGCCTGGCCCAGTAGCACCCTGCCACCCAACTATGATAACTAAAACATCATCTCCTGGAATCCAAAGTTGCCCCTAGTTGAGAGCCAGTACTCTATAGACAGTCAGTCTATTCCTTTCCTCATTTTTATCTGCGTGCTTTGTGAAATATCTCCTGTTGTTTTTATTTTAGTTTTTCTTTCAATTTTATTGAGATATAATTGACACACAGTGCTGTATAAATTGGAGGTGTATAGCAAAATGATTTGACTTACATACATCATTATTAGAAAAAGTTTAGTGAACACCCATCATCTCATATAGACACAAAATAAAAGATAGAAAAAATATTTTCCATGTGATGAGAACCCTTAAGATTTACTCACTTAATAATGTTCATATATAGCATACAGCAGTTTAATTATGTTAATCATGTTGTATATTGCATCTTTAGTTCTTATTTATCTTATAACTGGATTTTTGTACCTCTTGACTACCTTCATCTAATTCCCCTTCCTCCCACCTCTGGTAACCACAGATCTGATCTCTTTTTCATGAGTTTTTTTTTGTTGGTTGGTTTTTGAAGTACAATTGACCTACAAACACTATGGCAGTTCCTGGTGCACAATATAGTGATTTGATATTTCTTTATATTTCAAAATGATCACCACAGTAAGTCTAGTTACCATCTGTTACCATACAAATATATTTCATAATTATTGACTGTATTCCCCACACTGTACACTTCATAGCTGTGGCTCATTTATTTTATAACTGAAAGTTTGTACCTCTTAATCTCCCTCACCTATTTCTCTCGTTCCCCTGTCCCCATCCCCTCAAACAACCTTCCGTTTGTCCCCTGTATCTATGGCTCTGTTGCTGTTTTGTTCTGATTGTTTATTTGTTTTGTTTTTTAGATTTGACACACAAGTGAAATAATACAGGATTTGTCTTTCTCTTTCTGACTTATTTCACATAGCATAATACCATCTAGATCTATCCAGGTTGTTGAAAATCGTAAGATTTCATTCTTCTTTACGGCTAAGTAATATTTCATCTTCTTTATCTATTTATCTGTTGATGAACACTTAAGTTGCTTCCATATCTTGGCTACTGTAAATACTGCTGCAGTGATCATAGGGATGCATATATCTTTTCTAATTAGTGTTTTCATTTTCTTCTGATAAGTACCCAGGACTGGAATTGCTGGATCATTTGGCAGTGAGGAACTTCCATACTGTTTTCCATAGTGGCTGCACCAGTTTACATTTCCAGTAACAGTTCATGAGTGTTCCCTTTTCTTCACATGTTAGCTAATACTTGCTATTTGTTGTCTTTTTGATAATAGCCATTCTGACAGATATGAGGTGATACCTCATTGTGATTTTGCTATGCATGTTCCTGATGATTAGTGATGTTGAGCATCTTTTCATGTGCCTGTTGGGCATTTGTATCTTTTGTTTGGAAAAATGTCTGTTCAGGTCTCCTGCCCATTTTTAAGTGGGTTGTTTGGTTTTTTGTTGTTGAGTTGAATGAAGTCTTTGTATATTTTGGGTATTAATGACTTACTGAATGTATCATTTGCAAATATCTTCTCCCATTCAGTAGGCAGCCTTTTCATTTTGTTGATAGTTTTCCTTTGCTATACTAAACCTTTTTAGTTTGATATAGTCTATTTGTTCAATTTTGCATTTGTCTTCCCTGTTTGAGGAGACAGATCCAAAAAAATATTGCTAAGACCAGTGTCAGAGTGCATATTGCCTATGTTTTCTTATAGAAGCTTTATGGATTTGGGTCTTACATTTATGCCTCTAATCCATTTTGAGTTTATTTTTGTATATCATGTGATAAAGTAGTCCACTTGTTTCTTTTGCAGTTAACTGTTCAGTTTTCCCAACACCATTTACTGAAGAGGCTGTCTTTTCCCCACTGTGTATTCTTACCTCCTTTGTCATTGATTAATTGTCCATATAAGTGTGGATTCATTTCTGGGCACTCTGTTCTGTTCCACTGATCCATGTGTCCATTTTTGTGCCAGTACCATACTGTTTTGATGACTGTAGATTTATAGTATAGTTTGAAACCAGGGACCATTATACCTCCAGCTTTGTTCTTCTTTCTCGTGATCAGTTTGACTATTTGGGGGTCTTTTGTATCTCCATACAGATTTCAGAATTATTTGTTCTAGTTCTGTGGAAAATGCCGTTGGTATTTTGGTAACGATTTCATTGAATCTGTAGATTGCTTTTGGTAGTATAGCCATTTAATTCTTCCAATCTATGAGCATGGTATTTATTTCTATGTGTTAGTCACAGCTTTAATTTCTTTCATCATTGTCTTAAAGATTTTTGAGTACAGGTGTTTTATCTCCTTAGTTAGATTCATTCCTGTGTATTTTATTCTTTTTGATGCAGTTGTAAAGGGGATTGTTTTAATTTCTTATTCTGATAGTTAGTTGTTAGTGAATAAAAATGCAATAGATGTCTGTATATTAATTTTATATCCTGCAACTTTACTGAGTTTATTGATGAGTTCTAATAGTTCTTTGGTGGTATCTTTATGGTTTTCTCTATATATATCATGTCATCTACAAACAGTGACAGTTTTACTTCTTACTTTCCAATTTGGATTTCTTTTATTTCTTTTTCTTGTCTGACTGCTGTGTCTAGGACTTCCAATGCTATGTTGAATAAAAGTGGTGAGAGTGGGCATCATTGTCTTATTCCTGATCTTAGGGAAAATTCTTTCAGCTCTTCACAATTTAGTACAATGTTAGCTATGAGCTTATCATACATTGCCTTTATAATGTTGGGGTGTGTTTCCTCTATACCCACTTTGTGAAGAATATTTATTTTGTGTGAATGTTGAATTTTGTCAAAAGAATTGCATCTGTTGAAATGATCATATGATTTTTATTCTTCAATTTGTTGTGGTGGTGTATCACATTGATTGATTTGTGGATATTGAACCATCTTGCATCCCTGAGTTAAATCTCACTTGATCATGGTGTGTGATTCTTTTAATGTATTGTTGTATTCAGTGTGCTGATATTTTGTTGAGTTTTACATCTGCATTCATCAGTGATATTGGCCTGTAATATTCTTTTTTTGTGGTATCTTTGTCTGGTTTTGGTATCAGGGTAATACTGGGTTTGTTATATGCATTCAGAAGCGTTCTTTCCTTTGCAATCTTTTAGAACAGTTTGAGAAGTATAAATAGTTACTCTTCTTGAAATGTTTGGTAGAATTGACTGGTGAAGTAACTGGTCCTGGACCTGTGTTTATCAGAAGTTTCTTACTGCAGATTCAGTTTTATTCCTGGTAATTAGTCTGTTCATATTTTCTATTTCTTTCTGATTCAGTCTTGAGAGATTGTATATTTCTAGGAATTTGTCCATTTCTTGAGGTTGTCCATCTCTTATTAGAGTGTAACTATTCATAATAATCTCTTAGACGATTTTTTTTTGTTTTCTGTGATGTCAGATGTAACTTCTGCTTTTTCATTTCTGATTTTATTTATGTGGGTCTTCTTTTTTACTTAATGAGTCTGACTAAAGGTTTATCAATTTTGCATACCTTTTAACAAAAAGCAGCTCTTAGTTTCATTGGTCTTTTCTGTTTTTCTAAATTACACTGCATTTATTTCTGCGCTGGTCTTTATCATTTCTCTCCTTCTGCTAACTTTGGGTTTTATTTGTTCTTTTTATAGTCCCTTTAGGTGTAAGGTTAGGTTATTTATTTGAGATTTTCTTGTTTCTTGGGATAAACTTTGAGCATCTTTATGATCATTACCCTGCACTCTTTAATCAGGTTGATTGCTAATTACCACTTCACTTAGTCTTTCTTCTGTGGTTTTATCTTGTTCCTCTGTCTGGAACACATTCGTCGCCTAATTTTTCCTAATTCTCTGGTTTTATTTCTATGTATTAGGTAGGTCAGTTATATTTCCTGACCCTTATGTGTCTTTATGTAGGATATGTCCTATGGGGCCCAGCAGCACACTGCACCGTGGTCACCAGTTACATGCTCTAGAGGTCCCCTCTATGTGGGCTGCATGGGCACTTCTTCTGTGGTGGGGCTGACTACTGTAGGCACCCTGGTAGACGTGTCTGACTCCCAGTCCGGTTGGTAGTCAGGCCTCGCCTGGTGGGAAAAGCCACTGGCTGCTGGTGGACGGGGCCAGGTCCTGGTGCAGCTGGCTGCTCGGCCTGGGGAGTCACAGGTCCTGGTTCCAGCCTGCTGGTGGGCATGGCTGGGTCACAAGGTAGCTATCTGTGGGGCCGGGGGTCCTGAGCTGGTGTTGGCCTATTGGTGAACAGGCTAGGTCCCAACTTGGCAGGCTGTGGGGCCCAGAGGTCCTGGGGCTAATGTTGGCCCACTGGTCAGCAGGGCCTCATCCTGGGCGCTCTGGTGGATGGGGCCAAATCTCAGGGCACCTGAGGGGCTCAGAAGGGCCTCTGGCAGCTGGCCTGCTGGTGGGTGGGGCTTTGTTCCCCTGTAGATAGCTCCTTGGCTTGGGGGTCCCAGGATTAGTGACTTCTGGCTGGTGGGCAAGGTCAGTTCCCTGGCACTAATACGCTGAAGGGAGGACTCCGAAACGGTGCTTGCTAGTCCCAGTTTCCTCCTGGTAGAGTGAGCTCTCCAAAACTGTTGCCACCAGCAGCTATCCGCAGGATGAGTCTCAGTTGCCTCCTGCCTCTCCAGGAGGCTCTCCAAGATCTGAAACCCTGACTCTTCTCAAACTACTGCTTCTGCCCTGGGCCTCAGATATTTTGTATGAGCCATTTAAGAGCAGAGTCCCTCTTCCTGCAGCCCTGTGGCTCTCCTGAAAGCAAGCCCTGCTGGCCTGCATAGCTAAACATTCTGGAGGCTCTTCTTCCTGGTACGAGACCGCCAGGCCGGGGAGCCTGATGTGGGCCACAGACCCCATGCTGCTTGGGGAGCACCTCTGAAATTGTGATTGTCCTCCTGTTTGTGGTTTGCCTACCCAGGGTTGTGGGTCTTGACTGTATTACATCTCGACCCCTTCTACCTGACTGGTTGTGGTTCTTTCTTCATATCTTAGTTATAGAAGATCTTTCCTCTTAGTCTTCAGGTTATTCTCATTGATAGTTGCTCTTGTATATTTACAGTTGTATATTGTAAATAGTTGTAATTTTGGTGTGCCCATGGGAGGAAGTTATCCCTACTCTGCCATCTTGGCCACTCCTCCATATCCTATAGGTTTTGAGTTCCAGAATAATTATTTCACTTAACTTAGGAATGTTGGATTCAACACTGCCAGGTGATTAAATTGCCTCTGGTTCCTTTTGTTTCTTATCATAGTCTCTTTAAGAACTGCTAATACATTTTCACCGTGTTGTTTTTGTGTGACATATTGAAAAGATAATCTCAGTGAACACATGCCTTGTGCCTGTGACAGTTAACTGCTTTATCACGCTAGCTACTGTTTGGAGAATATCTTAGTGATGACTCTGCCTTCCTCCCTGTGTGCTGCCTCTACATTTTTTAAAAGCCAAGCTACCAATTTCAACTTTTTTGTGAAAACTAGACTCCACATTGTCATGATGATTTGTTCCCCCAGTAATTGTCTTGATTTAAGGTGAACAACTGTCCCTGTTTGCCCAGGACTGTCCTGGTGTGGCAGTGAAAGTTCTGCGTCCTGGTACCCCTTTCAGTCCTGGGAAATCCAGGACAGTTGAAAACCCTACTTGGTATTACCTTTTATTTCCTGGGCAATCAGAGCAACTTAGTCTGCCTCCAATTTCTCTGCTACAGTGGCATGGGGAATTTAATGCAGAGGCCCTGAGATTCTGGGGCTTGTGTTTGGCCCAGATTTTTGATGGGTGTGGTCTCCCAGTGTTTCCCCAAAATTGAATTTGTATGTTTGCCATGGACCTCCTGCTACATGTTGTTCTGTGTCTGGTTCCTCCACACATTTATGTTGATGGCCTTTTATCTGATTGTCTTTGGTTTGTAACCCTTCATTTAAAAACTGCTTCCAGCTTTATTATTTTGTAAAGGAAATTTTTGTCTTTGGCTCTTGTAGATTTTTCACAAGACAGAACCGTAGACCTATTTGTTGTTCAGGATTTCTTTCAGCTATCGCATGACGTGAAATCAGCTTTCCAAAGTGGTTTATAGTCTCTTGGCAGTCTTTTTAAGTGGTTGCTTGCTCCCAGGTAAGTAACTCAAAGACATCTCAAATTGTCTGTCAAGACTTTACATATAAAATAGATAGGAATCTGTGGGGTGTTGATTAAGGATTGTTAAAATTATCTTCCTGTACTTAGTATATCTTTGTAACAATATAGGAATGCTCCAACATTAGCTTAACTCCTTCAAATTAAAGTTTGTATCTGCAAAAGCTCTTGTTAAAATGCAGATTTGTGGGCACTAACAGTACCATCAACATGTAATAATTGTATGGATCAACTGCTGATTGCACAAGCCTAGTTGAAATGTGACAAGCTTTGAAAGGTTATCAGAGGGAAAGTTCTGAAGCTTGGTTTGTCTGACAAAGGTAAGGACTGCATGATGACACTTCTAAGCAGATAAACTAGATCTAAAAACTAGTTCTAAGCAGGCAGGAGACATGGAGTTCGAGGAAAAGAGTCAACATAAAGTTGAGAAAGAGGTAGAAATGAATCTGCCTCCTAAACTGTCTGGCCCTGCTTGTCTTAGCCTATTGTTTTAAGAAGTTAATAAATACTAGGGTTTGAGGCTAGTTGCGTACTAAAGAAAAGGATAAAAAGTAGTGCTGTTACTCATTTCTTATCCTCAGTAATGTTGAAGTAGTTTGGTGAAGATCTCATTAAGTCCATCATGGCCAGTGCTAATCCCAGGATAATCTCTCTTGATTTTACCATAGTAGTAGTCATACTTAGAAGGCATCAGCAATTGAGATTGTCCATATTTTCTTCTTAAAGTAACAAAGCACAAACTCACTGAGCAGCATTGAACGCTCACACCAGTGTATTATTCTGGAGGCCTGCTCTTGGAACTGTTTTACAGGAGCTTACTGAAAGGAATCTGACCAGATTCTTTCTAGTAGTACCTAATAGGTGTGCTTTATTTTCCCATTGAAGACGGTGTAAATTGCATGGACCACGCTGTCCTGGTTGGTCTGTGGCTTAAGCTTGTCAGACTCCTCCTCTTCTGTCCAGTTACCAGCTGCTAGAGTTTTTCAGCTTGCTGAGGGGCTCACTTATTTTCTGTCTCTCTAGCAGTATTTACTAAAATGGTGTGAGAATAAGACTCACTTAGAGAGTTTAAAAAAATGCAAATTCAGAGTCCCCATCTGAAATCTACCAAGTCAGAATCTCCCAGGAAATTTTCCCACACATTGAAATTATGGAAATGTTTCTCCACACTCTCTCCATCGGTGATCTCATCATTAGCCATAGCTCTAAGTGCCATTCTAGGTTTCATGACTCACAAATTTATATCTCTACCGCAAGCTAGTCTTTGAAGGTCTGGTCTTAAGTATTTTGTTGCCCCTTGATATCTCCACTTGGACATCTCATAGGTATCTCAAACTTAACATGTCCAAACAAAATTTCTAATATTCCCTCAAACCTGTTTCTCCAAAGTCTTCCTATCTCAGTAATTGGGGCCATCTTTCCCTGAGTTTCTCAAGAGTATTATTCATTCCTTTTTCTGATACATCAGCACAGTCTCTGATACATCAGCAAGTTCTATCGATTCTGCCTCCTAATTATACCATCACTTCATCTACTTTTTTCCAAATCTATCCCCTGCCTTGTGTCCAACCCACCACCCAAATTATGTGACTACTGAAATTGCCTTCTAACTGATCTGCCTACTTCATCTCCAGCTCCCTTCCAATTTGTTGTCTCCTTAGGAGCCAGTGTCATCTTTTAAAAGTGTCACATGTATCCTTTCTTGAAACTCTTTAATGTTTACTATTCAGTGCTCTTCAAATTCAACTCAAACGTCTTAATATGGTTGGTAAGAGAGTAGACGGCTAGCTCAGTCTGCCTCACCAGTCTACGCCCACCCCCACCAGCATTGTGCCCCTTGCTCAGTGGGCTTCAGCCACACTGGCCTTCCTTGGTTCCCTGCAGGTCCCCTGTCTTGGAACCTTTGTGGGTGTGGTGGCCTCTTCCTGAAATGCTCTTTTTTCCCCTGGTCCTTGACTCCTCGTGTTGCAGATTCCATCGCTCCCTGCAGAGATCAGGTTGCATGTCCCCTTTTTGTGGAGGTGTCACCTTCCTCCTCGCTCTACTTAGCTCTGTTTAATCCTCCCTCATCCTCAGCACACAGTATTCTCTCGGTTCATTTTTCCTTTCCTCTGTGCCTCTATATTGCAATTACTGATTTATTCATTTCTGTTTCCTTCATTATATTATAAACTCCATGAGGGCAAGAGCTGTGACTGTTTTCATCCCTGCTCTACACTCAGTACCTAGAACAATGCCTGGCTTGTAATAAACCCTCAGTGCATATTTATTAAGTGAATTCATTGCAGTTTAGGTTTTTTTGTTGTCTTTAATGTAGGGCCAAGAAATGTTAACTGGGGAATAGAATTTGGGTGAGATTTTAAAAAATTACTGTTTTCATGTTGACAGTGGAAACTTACAGACTAAAACCTAACATGAACTTGTAATCATTTAACTCTGCTTTATCTCATCCTTCATCTGTCATTCTTTTATGTAGTTTATGTATAAATATTTAACAACATTAACTAGCCAACACTTACTTCCTTTGTTTGTATAATTCACAGTAAGAGTCTTATACTACAATTTTTTTCCTGATCCAGCATTCCAGACGCAGTAACTAGTTTTTTTTTTCATTTATATGGAAAAAGAACAAACACAGGATTGACCTTAAATAGAGGCAGAAAATGGCCATCTGCCTACCTACTCTGACTCAAGGGAAGTTACAAAAACCAAAATAACTAAATAGTATTCTTTACTTCTTGATTTTTGTGCCCCAAATTTTACCAATTTGAATAGTGTCTTCTCCCTGGGGTTCTATTAAAATCATATACACATGAGGAGTCATTACATTATCCAAGTTCATTGTGCATGAGATCTGTTGTATCACCTTTGTTTTGATTAGTGAAACTGCATAGCATTAAAAATCTTTTTTTTTCCCTGTAGAAGGAATAATGAATTTTAAAAGCAAACTCATCTCCATGTACAGACATATCTCAGAGATATGGTAGGTTTGGTTCCAGACCACCACAATAAAAGTGAATATCACAATAAAGCGAGTCACACAAATATTTTGGTTTCCCAGTACATACAAAAGTTATGTTTACACTACAGTGTAGTCTGGGAAGTGTACAATAATAGCATTATGGCTAAAAAAAGGCATATAGCTTAATCAAAAATATTTTATTGTTAAAAAAAATGCTAACCATCATCTGACAATGCAGGTTTGCCACAGACCTTCAATTTGTTTAAAAAAAAAAAAAGGCAGTATCTGCATAGGCATACCTTGTTTTGTTGTACTTCAACTTATTGCTCTTTACAGGTACTGCATTTTGTACAAATTGAAGGTTATGGCAACCCTGCATTGAGCAAGTCTATTGGCATTATTTTTCAAAAAGCATTTGCTCACTTCATGTCTCTGTCACATTTTGGTGATTCTTGCAATATTTAAAATGTTTTCATTACTATTATATTTATTATGATGATCTGTAATCAGTGATCTTTGATGTTAGTATTGCAGAAAGATTATGACTCTCTGAAGGTTTAGAATATGATTAGTATTTTTTAGCAATAAAGTGTTTTTAATTAAGATACGTATACTGTTTCTGTAGATGTAATGCTGTAGCGCACTTAATAGACTGCAGTATAGTGTAAACGTAACTTTGATATGCACTGGGAAACCAAAAAATTCATGTGACTCATTTTATTGCAGTATTTACTTTATCACTGTGATCTGGAACCAAACTTACAATAACTCCAAAGTATGCCTGTAAGTCATGGCAACTTCCTGTGGCTGTTGACAGTGTTTACAAAAAAAAAAAAAGTCTTGACAACAATTAGAATAATATAATAAAACTTGAATAAATGTGCTTATGGACTTTAGAGGAAGAAATGGCTCCAATGGCCTTCTTTCACAGTTTAAAAAATAAAGTATTTGATATTGGAAATCATGTGTCAATCACTTGGTGTTTCTGATCATTGTAGTACATACAGATTTGCTTAGTCAACTGTTACATTACTAGTCTTTGTTTTCTCTTTTCTTATCTAGCCATTTTCACCTTCTATGCTTAGCTTATTTTTGTTAAGTAGTACAAATATTGAGTAACATTTATTGATGTTGGCACATTTTCACAGCCTCCTCCGACCCTCTCCCCCCAACCATGGCCTTTCTCCTCATTACCTTATCTGACACTCTTTAAGCTGTGTTTTTACTATTCTTGCACAACTGGTTCAGGTTAGAGAAGCCATAGTTTTTAATCCCCGGTCTGCTCTTTTTTCTCATAGTAGAAGCTTTGGCTGCATCTCGGGTATCATTAGTGAGTTAAGTGCTGAATATCACATCTTGGATTGTGGCTTCATATGAGTCATTTGTCTTTTGAACAAGGTGTGCCCCGTGTTGGAAAGAAATCATAGCAAGGTCTGCACTGGGATGCCAACAAGTCTTTCAAAAGGTGTTGCCACTCCCAAACCTAAAGCATTTTTCAACAGCTAAAATTACGAGTAATTAACATGTAATGTATCTCCATTTATTTCTCCATTAATTTTCCATGAAAGCTCACATTTTAGCCGTGTATGTCAGCACTCACTTTAGCTTCTTGATCTTTCAAAGATTTGTCTTTATTAGATTGGTCGTTTCTCCACATATTTTTTTTTTTCATATTAACTGCTGTTCTATGAAGAGTAATCCTGCTCTGTGGAGGTTGATGGTCTAGATGGACTGACATCAACATTGTGGTCTCTTGAGTGGCCTTCCTTGTTCATTACACAGAGAAGGCTCATTTGGGGAGTGAGGAAGAAGAGCTCAGTGCTGTGACCTTGGACAGATCATTGTTTTCAGGGCTAGAACCTCCCTTCAGTATATATATTTGAAGAAAGTACTTTTTTGTTAATAGTCTATTTCAGTAAGAGGCAAATTCTTTGACAGGCCTATCTTATAAGACTATAAAGACTACTGAATTTTCTTTTTTCTCTTTTTTAATCTTTTTTTGTCATGGAAAGTAAGCAAAAAAAAATTTTTTTGCTATTAAATGGTTTTCTATGAATATTTTTATGTGTGCAATTTGCAATTTAAAACCTTTCTGTGTATTCGTGAAAACCATATCTAATGTGTGTAAGTTTAGTGAAGACTGTTATACTATTTAATGTTTTGGATTTTGTATGAAGATTATTATTATTGTCTTAAGTCAAGAATATAAGCCTTATGGTAATTATGTACCCACACATTTGATGGCAAGCCTGTGGAGAGGGGATAGAGAATATTTTCCTTTCTTGCACATAAGCAGATTTATTTCATCATTTGAAAAACTTAGCATGCGTGCTCCAACCAGCTACAGAATCCTTTTCATCACTCCAGCTGCTCACTCCAAAACCTGATCTAGTTAATCAGTCGTGCAGTTCCCAGAACTGACACACTACTCGAGGTGTTATCAGTCCTTAACCCCCAGGGAAGGAAAAGGAAAGGAACCCTTTTATTTTTTTTGCTCTTGATTCTGTATTTTTATTAATATGTAGAGCTTAAGAGTGCTTTAGCTACCATAGCTATTAGAAATAAGTCATAAAGGTGAGTTTAGGTATTGTGCAGTACAAATCATTTTGCACCTTGCCGTTTCTCCCCATGTTGGGTGGCTGGAATGTATGCGAGCTGCTGTGTGCAGTCTGGCTGTTGCATCTTACTGGCTGGTCTCTATGGCTCTCTGTGCATGCCTGCTCCTTGTTTGTTCCTTCCTCATGGACCCTTGGAGGACTTCCACCCTTTCACGCTTCCATCCAGTTCTTCAGTGACCCATGCACAGAGGTTAACAGACTGCAGACTGGGCTGCTTGTGTTTGTGGTTCCACCACTACTAGTTGTGCGACGTTAGCAAGTTATAAACCTCAGTGCCTCAGTGTACTCATCTGTGAAATGTGGCGTGTTATTTCCTGTGAGGAAGGCGTGTTATGAGGATAATAGAGTAAAAACAAAGGAGGGTCTTAGAGCAGTGCCTGGAGCGTTAAGAGGCATTATGCAAGTGTTAGCTGTAACATTTATTAACATGATCCTTTTGCATGCTTTCTGAGATCTAGGTGTGATACTTTCTCATGAGTAAGTGCCTAGAGGGGTAATTTCTGGCCCATAACATAGGAATATCTTTGCTTAAAAATTGTTGAATTTTTCTCTAAAGACATTGTACCAACAATTTACACTTCTACCTATGATATGTTGAGTTCCTGTTTATCCTCATCTTAACCGATACTTTCAGCCTGATGGGTGACAGAGTAACTCTCTGTTATTTTAATTTGCATTTCTTGGTGAAGAGTGAAGTTGAAAATCTTTTCTAATTGGCCTTTCTGGGAATTGCCAATTAATATTCTTTGCTCAAAAACAATATATGTAATACTGGATACAAGCATATGAAATTAAAATATAAGGTAACTCACTTTTTACCTCTAGAAGGAGTAGGAGTGGAATGAGAGAACAGGATTTGAATATATCTGAACATTTTATTTCCCTAAACAACAAAAATTTGAAGAAAATTTGGGAGATTTTAATCTGTTATATCTTGGCGATGAGTAGCTGGTTATAGTTTACCTTATGTGTCATTTTTAATATTTTATAATTTTTCAAAGAGAAATCAATTTAGGTTTTATTATGAAGCCAGGTCATGACATGTTTGATATTCAGACCTCTTTATGATTAAACGTACCTTTGTACTTTCCTCACTTTTTTGGTGGTGGTGATGGGGACATTGATTTTCTTAGCATTTCAAGAGTAGTTAGCAATAGATGTGGTACAGGGGTGCTCATACGCTGTCATGTAACACAAACTGAAAGATACTATCTTCAAGTAGTCTTTGTATGAAATCACCTTCTTATAGATAACTGGATAATTAACTGATAGCAATATTCTAAGTATCATTGATAAAGAAAATTAGTACATACACGTTACTGGAAGAAAACCAATTACTTATAGTAAAATCTTAATTATAAAAGTATAAATAGTAAAATTAAAATCATAACATTCACTTTATTAAGAAATATGGAAAATAGGTCTGGAGACTAATAGGATCAGAAAAAGTAAAATCTTCAGCTTCTTGACAATAGAGGATGATTATTGTGTGATTAAATAATAAAATATCCTATAGAACATTGTATTTTAAATATTTTGTTGCATGTAAGTTACCAAAATTAACTATATCAGTATTTTACTTGGAGTTCATATAGAGGTAGTATTCTTAATTTCAGAATGAATTCTGTTGTAAATAACATCATTAAAGTAGGTTAAACGTTATTGCTGATGTAAGGAAGCAAATCATGTAAACCCACCTATTCTCATTGCTTATCTGTTCATCACGTTTCAAGACTCTTGTGTAATCAGCCCATAAAATCCACTTTACAGGATCCATTTGCCTAGTATTTGTGGGCTGATTATGTAACAGTCTTACAACTTACTGAATACTAATTTTTAAAAGCTCATATTTTACTACCAGCCATTGAACATGACACTGTTGCATTTCCTTTAAATGTCCTCTGCATTTCAAAAACTTCTTGTTAAATCTGGTGTGAAATATCTCTTTGTGTTGGTTAAACTTGCAGTCTGTTATAAAAGAATTGGATTCTATTATTTCTATTATTGTATGATTTATAATCTGTATGATTTGTAATTTATATGATTATTATTTGTATTACTTTTAGTTTTACTCAGAAGGATTAATAATAAATGTTGAATTAGAAAGATTTGCTAATTCAATATTTATTTTCCCCAGACCCATTGTAGCAAAAAGTAGTTCATTTTGAAGATTGTTTTTGTATTGTTCACACTCTTCAGCATATTTTCTGTATCTTAGGTGTAGATACATTTAAAATTCCTTCTTAGTGTTACTTTGAAGACTGGTATGGGGAGAATTAAAGAGGAGGATTTGAGTGTAAAATTAAATCCCACTTAGAAATTCAGCATACTTTTAAAAGATCATCTAAAGTTAAATTATAGCTTATAGTTAAACTCTAATAAAGACTCAAAATATTAATAGATGTTCCCACATATTAATAGTAATAGAGTATATGACTCAAAATAAGCCCCCAAACGCAAACAATGAAACTAAATTGAGCACAGCATCAAAAAATCTGGCAGCAGCATCATTTTGCCCCGCCCTGTAGCTCATGCTGTTCCCAGGGAAGAAGCTGCAAGTTCTAAGGCCTAGGTTTTGGCAAAGGTTTTTATCATTCTCAGACCTCCTTCAAACTCCCAGATTTGTATTCAATTTCATTATTCTTTTCCTACACCTGTTCCGTGTCCTCATCATCCGCTCTTACCGATCACTTTATAAAACATCAGGGATACTTGCACAATTTCATGTAATTTTAAGTGCACCCCGAAACAGAGCAGCATCTAAAATGAGCAGGTGAAGGAGCTTGCCTTGGCTTAGCAAGTTGAAGTCTCACTTGTTGCGGGGTGTAGGGGGAGGGAGACTGTGTTTGTTGGCAGACTGACAAAACTGAGTAGCTAATACTTTTTGACTCTTCTATTCCCAGGATAATTCTTTATGTCACCAATATTTTAGGACTTTGTTAAGAACGCTGCAGTCGCAGACTCTGCAAGGCATGTTGGGTTTCCAGACTCCAGCACAGAGTCACCAAGCAGGGCACATGGTAGAGCATGGGGCATGAAGTGTCTGTTTCCAAGAATGAATATGGAACCTAATTCATTCTTTGCCTTGATTTTCTTCAAGGTCAATTTTGGTGAAATGAGAAATGTCAGTATTAGGAAACTATGTCTTATTTTCTAAATTTGATCCTTAAGTCAAAATGCTTTTATGAGATCAATTTTAATCATTCGTTACATTAATCAGTATTTTTGAGTTTCTGATAAAGGCCAGATGACCACATTTACAGTGCTGAACAGAAAAGGACAAGGTCTCTCCTTTTTGGGTATAAATATCTTAACATCTGAGCCAGACATAAAGGGGTAACTAATCATGCTTTACCTAGTGGTAAGTGTTACGGTGAAAACCAGTTGGTGGAGGGACATGGGGTCAAAGAAGGCATCACTGTAGAAGTGACAGGTGAACTGAGAGGAAATGCGAAGATTGGGACAAGAACATTCTTGACAGAAAAAAAACAGCAAATGTAAAGAAATGCCCAGAAACTAGAACAAGGTTGGCATGCTGGAGCAACAGAACGGACAGTGTAAGCATTGCTTAGTGAGCAAGATGGAACGTCTTAGAAAATGTGATCGGGGGTGGCCAGGGCCTTGGTAGAGCATGTCTTTAAAATTTAACATTTTTTTTCTCAGTTTAGTAAATGCATAGACTATCTGTGTCTTTTTTCAGTAAATTTTTGGTTAGAAGATTAATTGATGAGAAAGTTAGCTACTGACAGATGAAATAACTTTTATTTTGCTGACCGCTCCAGCTTGGGTGATGTACTGTAATATGGAACTTACACCCAAGATCATCCCAGACAGCTGAAAGCCTGCAGTCAAGAGGAGCATATTAAAAAGGATAGTTTTCACACTTTGCTTTAATTAAACAGTACATGTATCTATTAATTTTGTGCAAATAATTGAACTGAAATTTGTTTTATCTATAAATTTGTGCCATTCGTTAGACTGAGACGTGCCCTGATCTGTCTAGTCTCAGGAGTACCCACTGGGGTGCAGGTAACTCCTGGAACCCCAGCCTCTGAGACAGTTGACTATCAAATGGTCAAGCTAAGTGGACTTTAGTGCAGTTGAAAATGAAACTTGTTGGACCATATGTTTTTTATAAAACTGTCATGAATTAGTTTAAATGCAGTAGATCTGCTCTTTCTTTCTGAGCTATTTCAAAGTCTAAGGAAAGAAATTTATCTCTTTGTCACCTAAACTTGTAAGTTTAGCCTGAAGTGATCAAATTTAAAAACATGTAAATCTGATACTACAGTGAATTTTTTTGTTACTCATTGTGTAAGCACTGGGGTTTATTCTTAAGAACTGAGTAGAAAACAGTTGTGTTGTTGTAGCTAGTATATCCAGCAGTTGATACTCGTGCAGTGTGTTTGGTCCCTGACTGCTGCGTTGCATTCTTATGGTTTCAATACTCATGTATTAAAAGTGAAACTGACAAAATAAATATTCCATGTGAGTGAAAAAATAAGCACTATGATTTCTCAAGGGAAAAAAGCTACTAAAAATAATCTTGTCATGAACTCCTTGATAACTGCACCAGCATAAAGCATAATTAAATGTCAAAGGAGGGGACCACCAGGGCTAGATGCACTCTTGTTATGGCGCCATCTAGTGGCGAGTGGACCAACAGGGTGTAGACTGTGAGGGGCCCAGGTGCTGAAGTTCCTTTGCAGACAAGGACAAAATAATGGATAGTGCTTTCTCTTCAGAACCAGAGCACAGAAGTCTCTGATGACTTTAATCAGTTTGCTTGAGCCAAGAAGTAGGGGACCCAGCAATTCAGTAGTCATTTCATTGCTTTCAATGGTTGATATAATTTAATTTAGCTCCTGCATTTCAAACTGGTCATAGAAATTAGTTTTTAAAGCTTGATAAGCAGACAAGTCCCAAGGTTTAGTTTGCTTAGTCAGTCTTGAGTCTTTGGTGTATTATCACTTTTGTAGCAGATGTCACCATTAAGACTTGTTATACTGAAGTACTTTCCTTCTGAATAAAAATGTAGGTTAACGTTTTCAACGTGTCTGATTTTTCAAGCATGCTTGAATAAATTTAAATGCTGGTAACTAGTTGAAAGTAACTCAGCCAAAGGGACTGGGGATGGTGTCAGTGATTCTTGGAAACAAGTTATGGTTAAAGATGAGAATGGACTCTGCTGCTGCCTGTCTTTCTTATCAGTCATGAAGACCGAAGATCACACATGACACTGAAAAGAATTACTTAGCTTCAGTAAAACTTTTTTTTTTTTTTAACTCTTTCTTTATCATACCCTGCTTGGAAAGTCAACAAAACAGTTGAACTTCCTGGCTGCTGGGTTTTAGCAGAAATACAGCAGATGGTAGACTGGCTGGCCTTGTTCACCTGCAGTGGAGGAAGATGCACTGCTCTGTCCCAGGTCAGTCCAGACCTGCAGGACAGTTCTGGCCTCCAGTCTACTTGGGGAGCAGATCACCCCCATACCTCTCTGGGGTTAAGTTCCTTACCCCATCTGTCTCTTAGTAGATAAACATTCCTTACCTGGCCAAAAGCAGTAAAGTTGAAAAAACTTGGCTAAATCTGAAAATCTGTTGTGAGTCTGCCTCTTCCTGTACCAAGAGCCTGCATTCTTGCTTGTTTCCCGGGGTCTGACTTCAGGCCACTGTGTTTCCTCACTGGCATCTGTTATATGAATTTGGACTTTCTTCTCTCTGCCTCATTTCACCGTCTTTCTTTGTACCCTACCATTGATCTTTACATTCCAGATACTTGTGGTTTTTCTTCTTTCTCTGAACAGGCTTTCAGATTTCTCCAGACCTGATATGCCAATCCACTGCCTCTTCCAGACTGTCATGCCTCATTCTTCCCCCACCGTTCCCCCATCTACTCCACCTCACTTGAACAGTTTAGAATCAAAGCAGGAGCTTCCTGCATCTCAGTCTGAGAGAATTTTTGGCTAGCTGACATTCCCTCACCACCTAACGGACCTCACCAACTTGTCTTCCGTCCGCCAGGGGTCATGTCCCTTGCCCTGGTTCTTTGGGAGAGGGAGTTCTTACTATGGATTTGTCCTAACTGATCCCTCTGGTTTCCTTTCTTTGACTTACCTAAACCTTGCACTTCTTTTTTTAACCTTAAATTTCATGTTCAATGCACAATATAAGAAAGACACATGTACTTCTTTCATTTACTATTTTAGTAAAGTTTTACCACCTAGCTCTTGTTTTAGGTGTCACTCCGCTAGTCTGTTCACCGTGTTAACGTCTAGTAGAGACTTAATTATAAATAGAACGGAATAAATTTTACTAGCAGAAAGTAACACTTTAGAAGTGTCTACTGTTAGATAGGGAAGTCTCCATTTAGCTAGGGATTTAATAGTTTTCTTAGTCTGCATACTTTTCTTTAATCTAGAGCTGTGCTTCTCAGACTTAATGTGAATATGGGTTTGTATACAAAACAAATAAAGAAATATGTACCTTGTATTTTATAGGCAAAAATCACTGTCAAAAATCCCTTAAGTTTTTTGGGTCCCTCACAGAGTTGTATGTTTTTTGTTTCTTGTTTTTCTAATTTAAATAATTTGCCCAGATCCAAAAATCAGGAAATTTCAACAAAAATCCAGATTTCCTATGTTGAAAAAATTTTAAATCTGGCAACACCACTACCTGCATTTCTCTGCAGCAGTTATGTCCAGGCATCTAGGAACATGCCTCTTTTTATTTTTAAGATTTAAAAATTCTTTTAATTAAAATACATATTTATTTATTTATTTTTTTATTGAATATAGTCAGTTTACAGTGTTGTGTCAGTTTCTGGTGTACAGCATAATGTTTCAGTCATCCATATACATACATATGTTCCTTTTCATATTCTTTTTCATTATAGATTACTAAAAGATATTGAGTATAGTTTCCTGTGCTATACTGTAGAAATTTGTTATTTAACTGTTTTTTACATAGTTGTTAGTATCTGCAAATCTTGAACTCCCAGTTATCCCTTCCCATTCTCTTTCCCCACTGGTAACCATAAGTTTGTTTTCTATGTCTGTGAGTCTGTTTCTGTTTTGTAAGTAAGTTCATTTGGAACATGGCTCTTGACATGATGATATGCTCACTAGTTTGACACAATTCCCATCCTGCAGGCTTCACTCACTTATATCAGTTATTGGGCCTTGTAGACATTGGAGTTTGTAATCTTTGTCTTAAGAAAAGAAAAATTGGAGCCAAAGAGATAAAGCATAGATTTCCACCCAATAGCACTTTGTTTTTTAAAGAATAAAACATACCAACAAATTACAAAGAATAAAATAACTATCTTTCATATTATCACCTCCCAGAGTGAGTCACTGTGAAGTTTTGGGAAATTTGCTTTCAAGTTTTTTCCCCTCTTCTCTCTTCCTATTTCTCTTTTCTTACCATTTTTCTCCTGTTTGTTCCCACACATGCAGTGTTGGTGAATGTATCTCACACTTCAAAGGAACGTATTCACCCATAGCCATAGGCCATTTCTGTGTATCTTTCTGCTTATGGTTCTTATCTTAAAGATAAATTTGAAAATGCGTATGTTGTACTGCTTTGTTTGTTCTGGAATCAGGTAAATCACCACTGTTGTTACTCCCAAATGTAAATTTCTGTAACTCAATTCAGTAGCAGATTCTCCTAGCTAAGAGAAGGCTCATGGTTAAACAGTGTCTATACATGGTCAGGTTGCATGAAATAGCTGTTAACTGTTTTGAATTGAGTACCAGCAGGAAGTCCAGTATGGCTAGGCTGGAGAAAGCAGGGCAGAGAATGGAAGGAGTTGAATTTAAAAGAAGTAGGATCCAGATACTGTAAGTTCTAGTCAATTACGATAAACATTGTGATGCAAAGTGATTACAAATTCTTTATAAAGTTTTGGCTGCTGAGTGGAGGAGAGATTGTGGTGAATAGTGGATGGTGGGGAATAGTGAAAACAAAGAGAACAGTTAAGAGGCCTTTATAAGAGTCCAGGAGAAGCGTAGTGATGGCTTGAGCTAAGGGATCCGTAGTGGGGAGAAGAGGTTTCAGGTTTGCGCTATATTTTGAAGGTAAAGCCAACAGGATTTGCTGCTGGATTATACATTGTGTGTAAGGAAAAACAAGGAGTCCGGGAAAACCCCTGGTTTGAGCCATTTAATCTTAATTCCTTTTCTTCAGCACACCAGTTACCCAGGTTATTATTCCTTTCCACGAGAAATCAGCTTTGAGCTAGACTCCGTTACTCAGTGGCTTCTCAGCACTTCTGTCACCGCCCACCTCAGGAAACTTACAGTCGGTACCTGTTTGGTGAACTTTCTTCCAGATTTTGAAATCTTTGCTCTTTCATCAAACTCTTCCGACTGACCAAAGACCAGGCTGTTTCCACATAGTTTATTCAGTTGGGAGGAAGAGTGTCCATGGCGGTTCTGTCCTCCACCCACTTGCAGATGTTGCCTCCGTGCTGCGGTGCATACCGCTTGTAACTGAGGAATACTAATGCCTCGTTTCCTGCTCATATATTTGCTCTGCAAGTTTAATTCCATGTTTCAGTATATGTACATCCATGTAAGTGCCTGTCTTTGATGTTTAATGCCGAGAGGACACTTCTTGCCTTATGCTTGTGCAGTTGGGTTCTAAATAATTATTTTTTAAATGGTAACATTTTGATGCCATTGTAGTGGCTGTGTTTGGTAAGAATCACACTTTTGCCTAGCTCTTTTCCCCCCAACATATTAAAGTGATGATACACCTGTTTTTTCAGAAGCCAGCACTCTGCTTTCAGGTTTCAAAGGCCAATCTCTTCACCATACTGAGTTTACCATGCTCTCCCTTGTGCCAGCATCATACCTTTGCCAATCTACGCATACAACACACATTTCCCAACACTGGAAAGCCACTTTTGTGTTAGAAAATGTTTGGAAAGGGATGGAAAAAATGTCTTGTTTTATGGAAAAAAAAATGACATCTCCTTTTAGTAATAAATCTAGATTTTTTACTGAGTTGACTTTAGTAATATGTTTTTCTCAATCATGTTTGGCAAAGGGAATTAATTTCCTTTGAGTATCACCATGGACTTTCAGAAACCAGGAATGATTTATTTGCTTTGTGTTTCAGATTAACCAAGTTAAGAATGGAAAAATCCTATTAGATCATAAGAGACTGTTCTTTTCCCCACTGCAGGGTTACTGCGACGGTATATTTCCTAATCTTTGTTCTTTTTAATAACATTCTTCCTGTATTCATTTGAAAGTCATTACCCCAAAATATTTCCATGAAATTGTAATACCGTGCGTGATTTCAGGTAGAGATAGATTCCTTATGTTTGTTTTATAATACACACCAAAGATTTTTTAATTTTAATATTGAGCAATATTTATCTCTTTCAAATGGGGTGATTATATTAGCTTTCTACAAGTTTAAATAATAGCAGTATTTTCTTTTACTTGAGTAACTTTCACTATTGTTTTGGAATAGTGATATTTTGTTTGGAACATGCTATGGACTATGATCATTTGTCACATACGCTTTACAAAGAAATTGGAATGTACCGTAAGCTAAAAGGCAAGCAGGTCAGGGTTTGTCTTTTGGTCTTTTGGTCTTTTTGGTTTCCATTTTTCAGTCTAAAAAAGGCAGTATTGGTAGACTAATGATCCATTAGGACATGAGTAACTCAATAAAATTTGTATTACCCCATATATACAAATGTGTAAATAAATTATATATACTTATATAAACATAAATACCTGCATATATATCTCCCTGTGTCGAGATGCACATGTAGACCTACCAGACTCTCTGCAGGTGACTTCTGCTGTGGTTCGTGATTCTCAGGTGATAGTTCAGGTAGGGCTGAATTTTTTCAAAGTGAAGATACGTCTAGAAAATACAACCAGGAAGTAGTCTAAATTAAGTTAATTAGCAAATTATTAGATACATCATTATTTATACATTAAATGGTATCACTGTGGACATCTCTCTTTCAACCTAATAGTGGATACATTTTGAATTATTCTCAAAGATAGATTGGAAATCAGCTGGCTTTAAAAAAAAAAAAAAAAAAAGCTAACTTGGAAACAAAAGAAGAAGCCTGAATGTGATGTATCACTTTGGTTGGTTCATGGATTAGTAAGAGCCTGCAATTAAATAATCACTTAAATAAATATTAACTTTTGTTCACCAACCCAGATGAAATCTACTAATTTACTACTTAAAAACTGGCCATGGCTTATCTGTGCCTCCAGGATGAAGGTCACCTTCCATCCTTTCTCTTTCTCACATCCCCCTTCCCCACACCCACCCTCCAGTGGTCTCATCTCTCTACCCCTGTAGATGGTGCTGCCACCTGCAGCTTCTCTCCTTTCTTTGCCTAGTGATTACTCCTCATTCTTCATGCCCAGTATCAAATGCCTGGGCAGCCTTTCTGGGTGTGATTAGGTGGCCCTGAAATATTTTGTATTGTCTAGGTTTTTCTGAGGCTGTGATGATGCTTTATTCATCTCTGTATCCCTCTTTGCACCTAGCATCTACCCTAGTGTCTTCAAGGTATTCAATAGCAGGGATATTGTAGGTGTTTATGGAATATGTCAATATATTAATAAATGAATGTTATAGTTATCTGTCCCTGGATGGATAGTAATCAGTGCTTTAAAGACTAGAGTCCAATATTTCCTATTCTAATTCTTCATATTTCACACAGGTGAAGAGATCTCTATCTGTTATATTTTGGTACAGAAGCCTTTTTTATTTGCTCACCTTTGTTTTGAATTCAGTGGTAGAATTTTATTATAATTATCTCTGGTAAATTACCTGCTCTCATGTAATTATATACCACATATTGTGTACATGCCCCTCTGTGCATTTGTCTGGGTAAAGCCTGATATCACAGTATTCAGAAAACTCTCAGAAGCATTTAAGGAGCATTGACTACTAGAAATCAAAGTGTAAGGTGAATTCATAGCTCTCCAGGTGTTTGGAATCTCTTTGAAGATGCTGACACATGAAACAAGAAAAAAATGCAAGTCTTCACACAGTTGTATCAAAATGCTCAGAGGATAAAATAAATGCTATCAGAATTCAGAGTAGTGTGCTGAGATGGTTAAGAAGGGCTAAAGGAGCGGGTAAGAATAGAGTGTGATTTTAAGGATGAATAGGAGAGGGGGCTACTCCAGGGGCGGGGAGCATCGAGGCAGAGGTAAGACGAGGGAGGTTATTCCCTCGATCCCTCCTCCCTAGTCCACCTTTCCTCCAGACACTCGCACTAGCCTGCTGCTATGCACCGGGTCCCACTAGCCAAGTTCTGGGAAAGGATCCAGTAGGAAACGTGTAAGAAACTTCCTGGCCATCGCAAAATTGCTTCAGCATCAGATTGCTTTGTTGCTCGAGTCTCGCATCTGTTTCCTTGTCCTTTCACCAACCCCTGTGCTTGTTATAGTGGATCTCCTGATTCCGGACTCCTCGACCTTTTGACCATGCCCAGAGCCTTGCCATTGTGTCTCAGGTTCTCCTCTGCCTGCTTGATTTCTTTTCTGCCTTTGGTCTCTCAGCTCCTATGACCTGTGTGTTCTAATTTCTTCCTGGCCGACGCTCCTGACTTGCTGTTCTCACTCAGACCCTTGGCTTGTTAGTGTAGTTAGCTTACCATCTACCTAGTTGCTGGCTTATTATCTATCTAGTTGCTGACCTACTGCATAGACTATATTTCCAACTGAAGAATGTTGTAGTCTCATTTTTCCAGCCAGCTTTTTCTGTCATAGCAACTGGCTTGCTTACCCCCAGAGATTCATTTGTGGAAATACTTAAAGAAAAAAGATCAAGGTTGGGCTGTGAAGGAATTTTTGAGACAAGTTGGAGTTTATATTTCATTCTCTATGCCAGTGGTCTTCAGAGTCTGTAGTATGCACCTCAGAAATACGCAGAATGATCCATTGGGGTATGGACATAAATGATTATAATGATCGATTCAATGCATTTTTATCTTTAAAACTTTTAATGAATATTATTTTTAAAATAACGATAGAAATAAAAAAGAAAGTACTTAAAATAAAAATAAATCAAAAGTACAAATATTTAAAATATAGAGTGACCCAAGTTACTCTGTACGCTAGATAATCACATACCAAGTGTAGTAACTGGTTTCTGGAGGGAGGAGTATAACCTTGACCGCCTGGAAGGGTTGACGGTGGGGACTTTATGTGTTTATTTACTTTCAGCATTTTTGAGTTATTGTAATTTACGTGTGCCTAGATTTACAGATTGTGTTTCTAGCTTTAACCAAAATTGCACTCACAAAATGACCAAGTGCCTTAAAAAGATTCTTGCCGAGAACCTGCAGGTTGAAGCTACAACTCAGGAGGCAAACATGTTGAAGCTGATATTTACGCTCCTAACATAAACCCTTCCTTAACTACACTTGGAGCAAAAATCAGTGGTACTTTCGTCAGGTGTAACAGAAATCCCACCAACAAAAATAGATATTCCCAGGGAGGGGTGGTTTCAATCTGGGAGTGACAAGATGAATTTAGATTTTACTCAAGTTTATTCTGAAGAGAGAATATGCCACTTATTGAATCATTAGGTTCTCATTTGAAATCATAACTCAAAAGAATTTGGTTTTGTTGGAAAATTAAACTGTGTACCATTTTCCTGAATACACAGTCTACATACACTTAAGTGAACTAATTAGTTTTTGAGGAAGAGGTTATATGTGGATAGATAGATCAACTTTGACATGTAATTGCATTATGGCTGGTAGCGTTGGTCTTCAAATTCTTGGTGAGAATCTTTTTAAAAGATATATACCTTTTATATATATAAATATATATATAATGTCATAATTTTATTTTTATCTTCAATAGCAAACTGAATCCTGATGAAAAATCTGATTTTTGTGGGAATTAATTTTTTGACAATGGTGATAGCAGGTTCTTCTTGTCATTGTTTCTATTTCCTATTACAATTGTGGTCCGGTAGTTGAACTTTGCAACTCAGAAAGAAGGATAACATTAACCTAGTCTGAGATGGTCCGTTTATTAACTAAATAGTGGCCATATCTTACTTAATATTGAAAAACAGAGTTCCAGTTAATGTGTTTTCTGTCTGTTCTACAATAAACCTAGTAAAGGAGTTTTAATAGAGAACTATAACAGCTTAAACACATTTGATAATGGATTTACCAAGGAAGGTAATTATGGCTGTAAAATCAGTGTAGCTCTATTTTAAGTGAAGTTCTTCAGGAAGAGGGGGTAACAGCAAAATGAGAATTCTATTTTTAACTTAGTTCTTTCATGTATTGACAACATGTGACCCTTTCAGACAGACAACTAGGCATTTGCCTTTTGAACTCTTATGTATTCTTTAAACATTAGGAAATATCATTGTCTCTTGATCCAACATTCTCATCTAGGCCTCATGTGCCGAATCTTTGATCAATTACCTTTGTTTATTCAAAATCTTTTAAAAGGTGTAATTTAGATCTGTTCTCTTAATGTTTCTGTAGAAACTAAAAAATTGGTTTATAACACTGTTTTATACACTGGTTTACCTAAAAGGAGAATAAAGTTTATTTTAATTTGTTATTAATATAAAATATATAAAATGAGTCACACAGATGTTGACTTTGAAACTTCTCATTTGTCATATTAGTGGGTTTAATATTGCAGCTGAATTTCAAATAAGAAGTATTAAATGTTAAATATATAATTTTTCCTCCCTTTATTTATGTATTTATTTTGGCTTCTGCCTTGTTAGCTTTCTGCATCTCTAAAAGACTGTACATTTTTTGAATCAGAAACAGCACTGTGGATTTTCCCCCTTTGTTGTCTCAGGAAATTAATTAAAATGGGAACTGTCTCAGGTCCCACGGAAAGTGTCTTCCTGTAGCTCAGGGTGAGGACACACTGTACATAAGTTGCAGTCTCCTGTGGGGGCAGCCCAGTAACGATGAGAGCACCCTATCTGCACTGTTACTCCCTGGGCTCACACCTCAGCTCTGCCAGTTCTGAGCTGCATGCTGTGGGCAGTTGACTTAATGAGCCAGTCTCAGGGAGTTGTTAGGAGCATAAAATGGCCAAAAAAGTGTATAAGTGCCCTCACAAGGTGCCTAATACATGGTAAATACTTCACCAGTAAAAAGTTGTTATTAATGTCATTGTGAATGTGGAGAGGAGAGAACTTTGTTAACGGCTGTTAGAGGAGATACGTAACTTCTCAAGGAGACCAATGGGGAAAAACACAAAGCCTGTAGCAGCGCTGACACCATGTCCTCTTGTAATGGAGGGAAGGGGAGGGAAAGGAAGAGGGAAGTAGCTGAGCGGGCGGGCCTGAGTCGACTTGAGGTCCCAGTGGCCTTTATGATTTTAATGACAGTACCAAGCATTTCTTTTGACCCTTTGCCGGCATCAACTTTTACTCAAAGTTAATCAAGTCCAATTTTCAAATCTATGTCATCCACACTTACTGCTGTATAGTAGAAATTTGGGACCTTGATGTTCAGTTTGAAACATTATTTTCATTCTCCTTAACCCTCCAGGTTTATATTATATGAAAGACAAGACTAGATAGACATAGTAAGTCTTGAAAAAACTATTTTACAGATTGAATTGAGTGGGAAAAATTGTCAAAGCAAACCCTAAAATCGAAGGGAGGCCATTCCTACATTTGAAGAATAGAACTGGAATATTCACAAATGTATTGTTAGAAACACATATTAATGATTTATTAATTAGGCACTGTTCAGATCCCTTTAAACATATAAATATATCTAATCCTCACGATTATCCTAGGTATTTATTGCCATTTTACAAGATGAAGATACTGAGGCACAAAAATTTTAACTTTCCTGAGGTCAAACATCCATTAAACAGCCTAATAGGAGGCTCTGCTCCAGTGCTCATGCCTGGACTTCTGTGTCACATCATCTCTCTTAACCTTATTCTGTCTTAGTCAAGTGCACATGTATTTCTGATCATGATCAGGCTCACTGCAAAAATGATGTGCCCCATTTAACCAGAAGTTGGTGCTTTGGTCTGGGTAATTTGCGCCCCAGGCAAACTGTGTGCATTACAGACTGCAGAAATGAATGGCCAGGGCCTTCTCAATGCGTTACGACAGAGACAGGGCAAAAGCAGTGTCTGCATTGATCTGGGCCCACCTCTGGAATGGGAGTGTCATCTCCCACAGTGGCAGCAATTACACTAGCAATCAGAGAATTAGCGCTTTCACAAATTTCACTCCTCATCCAAAGCATAAGCCTGAATTTGTAGACTTTTTACTGCAAACATCCTGTTACATTGGTATTTATTATCTTCTTAGTGGGAATCCTTATTTTTATGATTTGGCAGAAGTTATCTAACCAGTTAGTCTAGTAGAAATTTTACTTCTAAAAGTGGTTGCATTTTAAATTGGATTTAATGATTGATATACTTATAGAATTGTAAAATGCCTTTAATAGTGTTGATTATAATACACTTTTAGGAAATGTCTTCAAGTTTTATTTTTTTCTCGATTCCAAGAAATGTAAATTTGATATGGAAACCTGAATTCTTCATTCAGAGTTTTTCAACTCTGTGCCTTATAAACCCTGTTTTTTCACAATTTAAGCATCTCTTTCCGTTGCAGAGTAGTTTTCTAAATATAATCACAAAGGGGAGCTTCCTTTCTGTAGAACCTCATTCTAAAATGAGTTCCACATGAGTGTCCACAGGGAAAACCAAGCTGACCAAAAGGCACTTTCAAGATGCATGTGTTCATTTTATTTGAACTTATTTAGAATTAGTTGTTCAAAGATATGTGATACTTTTGTCCTGCCTGAGTATCACCAATCTTTGCAGGTGAATATGCTATACTGTTTGTCACATGACATGGATCTTTAAGATTTAGTAAGACCCTCTTAGTACGGTTACACTGACAGTGGAAATCTAATCCTTTGTTCTGTTTGTGCGGTGGTGGATGGGACTGTGGTAATAGATCCAGGCTTAGCTGAATAATAATATAACCTTACTGAGGCTCTACTCTGTGCCAGCCACTGTGCTAAAGCTTTCGTGAAAACCATGTCATTCAATCACAGCAAATCTTTGAGTGGCCCACTCTTATTGTCCTTACTAAAGAATGATAAGCCTGGGGGGTTAGGTCTGGCTCAGTGGCAGAGCATGTGCTTACCATGCACAAAACCCAAGGTTCAATCTCCAGTACTTCTATTAAAAATAAGAAAAGTTCTCTGAATATTAAAAGTTTGGTGGGAAACCTATTAAAAAAAGAAAAAGAATGGTAAATAAACCTGAGGCTCAGAAAATTTATTTAGCTTGTCTAAGGTCACTTAACTATTAAGTGTTGATAAACTGCTTGGTTCTTAATCCCAGACCACAGAATTTGGATAGTATGCTTAGTGAAGCATAACTATGCAAGTATATTACTCAAAATAATCTAAGTAAAAATTTTGTAAATTTTATTATTTTATCTAATAATTAACCTTTAATAAAAGAGTTTTTCCCCCCATTTCTCATTGATTTTCATTTACCAGCAGCTGCTAGATTCTTTTTCACAAACTTTACAGGTCAAATGGTTAACAATCTTTAAACAGACCTTTAAATCTACCAGCTAAGTTTATTTATTAACAACAAGAAAAACAAAAACAGCCTGTTTTCAAAGAAACCTTTTCTAATTATCAGTAGTCATATGATCATGATATTTTAGTTACCTTCAAGCTCTCTTAAGGGACAAATTCTCTAAGTAACTTTTGAAACATTTATGAACAAGGAGAGTTAATAGTCTCTGCCTGTGTGCTCTCCTCAAAACTGGAAAAGTTGTGATTCTTTTTCAGTTTTTTATATATATATAAATATTCTTATATATATATATATATATTCTTTAGATTCTTTTCTCTTATAGGTTATTACAAGATATTGAATATTGTTCCCTGTATTATACAATAAATCCTTGTTTATTTTATATATAGTGATATATGTCAGTTATTCCCATACTTCTAATTTATCCCTGCCCCCTCTTTTCCCCTTTGGTAACCATAAGTTTGTTTTCTATGTCTGTGAATCTGTTTCTCTTTTGTAAATAAGTTCATTTGTATTATTGTTTTAGATTCCACATATAAGTGATATCATATATTTGTCATTCTCTGTCTGACTTCCTTCACTTAGTATGATAATCTCTAGGTCCATCCATGTTGCTGCAAATGGCATTGTTTCATTCTTTTTTTTTTTTACAGCTGAGTAGTATTCCATTACACACACACAGACACACACACAGACACCCCACATCTGCTTTTATCTATTCATATGTTGATGGACACTTAGGTTGCTTCCAGATAAGTTACTATGTTTGTAATTTTTTCCTTTGCTTTTTTTTTCTTTTAACTTTGAGAAATTTAAACATAGTTAAACTTTTTAAAATATTCATTATCATTAATTAGTGGGGATTATTACCTAGGAAAGACTAATTATCAAGACAATATTCTTAAAGCAATCTTAGAAAATGTAATATATTCAGATGTAGTTTAGGATAACTCTTCAAAAATTATTATAAGGTACTATCATTTTTAAAAACAAATAAAACATTTAAGGTAATCAATATTCTTCTTTAAAAGAACTTTGATTTTAAAATATTATTTTGAAATTTGTTGTGTTCAGTGACTGTGGAGTTTGGCTTAAGAATTCTGTGGTTGTTTAATTCCTCTGACTTTAGTATTACTTATTAATCTCTGTGGCCTTTGGTCAGAAATCTGGGGAAAAGCCACATGAACTGAGCACGATGAAGTCCATGACCCTGTTTGTTTTTTCATTGTGACTGAAGGCTAAAGGAAGGCAAACGCACCCTGCAAAATGAATGCTGACTTTAAAATTGTTAGAGAGGGGGCGGGAACAAAGTAAAAAAAATACACATTGAGTTCTAAAATTAGCCACTGTTATCAATGCACTGCCCACCAAGGGCTGTTGGCTGGCTTGTGGTTGAGAGGACCCTCCCCCACCCCACTGGGATGCTCTAGGGAGGAGGAGCCCAGCCTCTTGGTCACAGGCTTTTTGCCCTTATAAGTGTACTACATGGGCATGCCTCATCCTTAGACAGAAGAATTACCAGAATCACTTCAAAAGAGCAGATTGGTCGATTTTACTCATATATATGTATATACACACACACACACACATATATATATACAGACAGACAGACATAGCTAATAGGTCAGCATTTCCCAGTTCATATGTGTAAAAATTTGGACTCTAATGATAAGGCTTCTGGCCATACTTAACAATATCATTTGTTCATACTTTCAAGCACTTGAATGTTTTTGATGCTCCTTTATTTGAGGTGAGAGCTTGTGGTTTAGATGGGTATGGACTGGGAATCTTGACCTCCCTGTAGCATTGCCAGAAGGTTTCCTTTGGGCATGGACTAACACCAGCACTTGGAGAGCTCGAGAGACGCGGAGGCGAAATTTGGACGTGGAATGCTTTTGGTCTCCCCTCTGAGTATTCAGTGGAGCCACTTTATTATATTTTTATGAGATTGCTTCTAGAATCCTATTCCAGTGAGTTAATTGCAAGTAAGGATTCTTTTTAATAAGACAATGGCAATTTTTAAAACTATAGGTTTAATATAATAATTTTCATTGACTTCAAAGTGGTGCCTTAATAATTCAATAACATTTGAAAATATGAGGGGATGTTGAAATTGATAACATTATTACACTAAATAAAATCTAAAGGAAATGTAAATTTTCAACAATCCTGCCACCAATAGCTCAATTGATTAGGATCCCTTTGTGGTGGACCTTTGGCATTTAAATTTTTAAGAAATTCTGCAGATGGTCTCATATATACCCCAGGTGAAGAACCAATGTTTTATATAATTTTAACTACAATGTACACATTATTTTATATTCTATTTATATATTCTGTTTTCCTTAATATTACAGCAAATATTTCCAATGTTTCTTCATAGTCTTCAAATTTTCATTAAAATGTTCATATATTTGTGTATCATAATTTCTTAAAGGCATTTTTATAATGTCAAATGTTTCACGTGTAGGTCACTAGAAAACAGTGGTGCAGTATCATTTGATTTCTTTTGGATCACTTTCAGACCAAATCAAAGAGAATGAACAAACCTTGCTGTTCGTAGTTACCACACTGCTTTCATAAGGGATGTAGCAATCCCAACACTATCAGCACTGAATGCTGTTTCACCACAAATTTCCTGGAATTGGGAATTATCATTTATTTTCAGGACTCCAACAATGAGAAGAAGGGGGAAATGCTGCAAATAGCTACATTTGCTAACAGAACCACGGGCAGTTTTACCTGAAAGTAGGGAGTATACCTTGTGGTGTGTCTAGACTCAGATAGATATGGGCAGGTTATTCTAATTTAAAAATGACTTTCTCAATCATTATCAGCAAAAAAATTTTAAATGCAAGTAACCTACCAAGAATGGATAAAATTTAACTACCATGCTTATGCTAACTGTGTGTTGGCAGTTGGGATACTCAAAATGAGCAAACAAGATTGTGGTAAATCAAAACAAAATGAACAAGTGAAACTGGCTTCACATTCTTAAGGTTTATATCAAACTCTGACTCTGACTCATTGCTGAGGAAGTAAATTTCAGACCTGACCAACTGAGAGAACACATCTCTTTCCTTGAAAGAAAAACCAGCTCTAAAGAGTCTCATCTTATGTTGTGTATTACTCCTTGACTATAGAAAGCATGCTTCCAAGCAGAGAGGAGGTTATTGGATAACAGATACACAGAAATGAAGATGTTCGGAGGCTATCTGTGAACTTTTGAATTGGACTCCTTCTTCTTCCTCCTACTCATCCTCTGTCATTTTCTTCATCATCATCATTATTGTAAAAAGAGCATTTGTGAAGTACTATACTGAGTACTTTCTCTGCCTTATTTCACCTTTATCATAGCTCTCAGAAGATGGATTTCACTATTTCATTTTTCAGATGAGGAAACTGAGCACGGAGAGAATAAACACCCAAGTCAAGGTTATACGACCAATAAGAACAGAAGCTAGAATCTGAAGCATATCAGATCCCTTCCAACCCCTGCATCAAACATCTAAGTGGATTTTCTAAGACTGTTTGGCTCTTACAGACCCTGTGATTTGGGTTTTAGATCATTACAATCAGGTGGCCGTAGGAGGTGCCAATTCTTATGGGAAGTAGTCCCAGAATTTTGGGTCAACTCTGGCTCTAATGATCCTCCAGAAGTGTTCATTGACTTTCAGGAAGCCTGCAGTGGGTTTATGACAAGCCATGTCTACTAGACTCAACAAAGGCCCAGATCTAGAGAGAAATGATTGAAACATATTTCTTAGAGGCTAGTTCTCTCTTATTAACATTCACATCACTAGGTTCGAACCTTTGGGCTGTTTTCAGTGATTTTGTCTTTGGGTCTTCCATGTCTGTGAGTTACCAAGTTCAGTAGGAGAGGTAGGTACAAAGATTAGTGTGGAAAGATTGTAGATTTTGAATGTAGCTATATCCACGTTTGAAATCCAGCCCCCTCTACTTAATATTTTTGTAGCTTTGGACCACTTAGTTAACCTAATGTCTCTGTGCCTTGGCTTTTTGCTCTTTAAAATGTATACAACAATAATAAGTTACAGGGTTGTTATGGAGATAAAATGAGATACCTGTATATAAATATTTTATACAGTGTCTGGTGTGTATAGGCTCTTTATTTCTGGTATTTTTCACTCCACAATAATTATTTAAACCACCCTATTATTACATTTCCACTTCTAACATCACTACAGCCAAGGCTTCCATCTCTTTACTTCTTAGTTAGTGGAACACATACATATACTAGCCATCAGGATCTTCTCAAATAATTCTTTCATTGTGTCTTTCCTCAGTTTAGGAATTCAACCTTCATCTCCCAGGGACCTAATCAATCTGCCGCTAGGTCATACCACTGGACCATCCTGCTTAGTGCCTTTCTCTGATTTAGGGATATATACAGTGTCTAAAAGTACTAATCCCAACCCATTTTGTCAGTGTTAGGAAGCAAGGCACATTTCCCAACATAGTCACTGCGCCTTATTGTTGCAGTCCATGAATTTCTATAACTCTGTTTTTCTCCATACCACTTTTTTTGTGCCATAATGCAGGCTTCTCCAAAAGTTTACTATCTTTGAACTTAAAAAAAAAGTAGTATTCATTTTTAAAGTGAATCCTTAAGACTTTACTAATGTCCTGTATTTCCTCATTTCTGTTTGTTCTTATTCTCTCCATATTTATGATTTTATAGACTTTAGTTCTATCTCGTCTCAGTCTTCTCCTCCTTCTCCTCACCTTGTCAGGTAGTCACTGCAACACCACTTCCATCCACTTCAACATTTTATTTGATTGATTCCAGATATTATTGCACATCGACTTTGTACAAGCATAAGAACGTTTGCTTTCCAGGTGCATTACGATGCATATACTTTGCTTGGGCACTTTGTAGCAGTGTAGGGCTTTGAGGAAGTAAGCTTCAAGGCCCATAACATTTCATATTTATCTTCTAAATCTGGCAGAGAGCTCATTGTTTCATACACAGAGTTTGGGTTAAGTTTCTGTAAAAGTTTTTTTGTTTTAATTTGATCATCCCTCAGTTTTCTGGCTACTCATGAAGCATGGTGAACCTACCTGCTACCCCAAATATCAAATCAAAACCTCTTTTTTCTAGTTTTTAATGTTCTCTGGCTACTAATAGCATCCTTCCTGTCACTTATATTTAGAATGACAGAATCATGAAGGGCCATAGAACTCATCTGGTCCAATCATTTCCTCTTTGCCCAAATCTGCATCCTTATTCCTGTTTGATCTACATACTTCTTGACAGTGTCTCTATATTCCCAAACAGTAGGTGGAATAGAAAATCTTGCCCAGTCATAATAACAGTTTTATTCTAATGATTAGATGGGTGGTATTTGGGATGGAATAAGAAATTTCAGAAAAGTTGGTAAGAGAAAATAATGTTGGAAAGTGTTATTGATATGTATAAAGTTCTGTTACTGCAAATTCAAATTAGTGGTTCACTTTCTTTTATGTTGCCAGGATCTTGTAGTGATTGTTATTTTAAACAAGAAGAAAAACAACTGGAGTTTGAAAAATTAAAGTTTTTCATGAAAGTAATCTCTTACCTTGCTAAAATATAGTATTATTTAATGTATTTGTCTGTGATTCAGGTGAAGTTTAGTTTAAGCTTTGAGTTCAGTTCCATTAGTGGGAATATAGGCAATAGCTTGATCCCATCACTGCTAGAATAAATAGGAACAATATTTTGAAAGAGGGTTATTTTGCAATACTCTTGAAAATTGTTTGTTGGCTTCTTGAAAAAGATCTTTTTTCACTTCAGAGTCAGTTTTTACTTTCTATCAGTCTAAATTCTGCTGCCTCCGCTAATGTATATAATTTTATTAGATATGGGACTTAAAATTTTAATATGCTGATGGAAAGTGAGTAACACTTTATAGTTTCTTCCTATAATGAACTAAGCTAGTTAAGAAATTTGTTAGATGAATTGAAGTTATCTCATGAGTATTTTCCCCTAATTATTGCAGAAATAGAATTTATTTATTTATCTCAAAATAGTTATATGATTTCCTGTAAACTGAAAAGCTCAATAGAAGTAGTGTAGTTAATGTTTAAAATATAACCATGGAAATTTACTCTTTTAATTAAAAAAAGTCTAACTCAACTTCTTCTGTACTTACTGAAATTCCTCTTATAAATGTGATTAGCAGACTCCAGTCTGCCAAATCCAGTGGTTGTTTCTCCATTTCTCATCTTTGATACTGTTTACAACATCCTACTTTGTCAAACTTTTTTTTAGCATTCTAATTAATTTCAAATTTTTATTATGAAACATGTAAACTGTTAAAAATACGAGCACTCATGTGCCTCCTCCCAGTTTAATAAATAAAATATTGTTAACAGAGTTCAAGTTCCCTGTGTGTTCCTCCCTGACTGGAATTTCCTCCCTGCCCAAACAGAAGTGTAATTGCTATCCAGAATTTGGTATTTCACGTTCTTATGCATTCTTTATACTCTTACTGTATATGTGTGTACTCCTAGTCAGTATATCATATGTCATATTTTTATGTTTTAACCTTTATAAAATCATATCAAAGTGTGTGAATGTGTTATTTAGCACCTGTTTTTGTAATTTTCACTTGACATTGTTTTATAAGATCTGTCTTCTCTTTTATTTTTCTAAAATTTCTGTGACACTATTTTCTATTTGTTCTATTAGTCCCCCTACTCATCTCCTTTGGTTGGACCCTACTCCTCCATTGGTTTTATTCCCTGGGCCCTGTAACTAACAGCTTTCTCTTCCTACTGCGCAGCCCCTCCCTTTGCCTTCCCCCACCTCCCGTGGCTTCTACAAAGCTCTTCTATTCTCCTGAGATCCAGGCCTGTTTGTCTAAAAACCTTCTGGATATCTGCAACAGGATATCCTGCAAGTCCCATAAACTTCATCCCTCAAAAAGTGAGTTTAGTGTCTTCTTCCTATAACTGCAATTCCTTCTGCATTTCTTTAATTCGAATAAGAACACACCATCAACCCCGTGGTCTCTGCTGTTGAATTTAGTCATTCTGAAGTTCCTAGTGGTCTTTACTCCTCACAGCCACTTAAATGATTCAATCCTCTTGAGGCTGAAAGGAAAAACTAAGCTACTGGAACAAGACACATAATAATACCTATGCATAATAGTCATATTTGGCCAGTGAAGTTTTGTCTTGTTTTGGTTTTTCCCCCTAGAGCAGTCTGAGGTGCAGGCTCTGGTTCATGGGCAACTCTAACCTACACAGTTCTTTAGAGGCTCAGACTACAGCAGCTCTCTCATGTTCAGCATGTGGCTTCCAGTGTCACCACTCCACCATTACGAGATGGGTTAGTAGTGGAAAAGTCCAGGGTCGAAAATTGCCCCTTAAGCAGGTTCTGAGTTGTCACATCACTCCCACTCACATTCAGCTGACTGCAGAGCGTGGTCCAAGAAACACAATCCCTAAGTGAGCAGCCACTCCCTGGCCATCGTTCTGTGCCACGAAACACCAGAGAATGGATTTTGGTAGACAGTTCCATGTCTGTGCCATATGTAGCTTGATAAATGTCTTTTGCAGGATCCTCTTTCTCACTTCACTGAAATGCCACTGCAGTAGTCCAAGCCTTCAACATCTCTTGCTTAAACTATTTCAAATACCCCTTTGCCTGGTTGTGTTTATTTCTACCAGTCCATTCCCCATGCTAATGTCAGAATTATCCTTCTAAAATATTGGTGTCTAATGCACAGTATAATGAATACAGACAATGTTAATGTACTACAATCATCACACTTGGTAAGAGACTAAAGTTAAATTACCCCAACCACTAAAAAGAAAGGCTAGTTATGTAATATGACTGGCAGTGCTAAATTTGCTACAACAGCAGTAATATTGCAGTATATAAATG
Source organism: Camelus bactrianus (assembly GCF_048773025.1). Taxonomy (NCBI): domain Eukaryota; kingdom Metazoa; phylum Chordata; class Mammalia; order Artiodactyla; family Camelidae; genus Camelus; species Camelus bactrianus. The sequence continues at coordinate 62,845,758 of NC_133541.1, forward strand.
TATCAAGTTAACATATACACCTTAAATTTACACAAGGTTATGTGTCAAATATATTCAGTAAAAATTAAGGTAACAAAAAATGTCCAGTATCCCTCCGAGTCTCTACACTGCTTAATGGGATAAACTCCATGATGGTGACGGCTGTATAGACCAGTCATAGCCTGACCTCAGGTTAATTTTCTGACCTTGTTTTTTGCTACCCTTTCCCCTGTTCTACACTCTGCACATTTTTGCCTGCTCACTGTCACTTAACGCTGTTTTATATTTCCATAGCTGTACATCTTTATTTTTGAAGTTTCCTGTGACAAGAGCTCTTTCTCCCTTTATCCTGGACATTTGTCACGGCCTGTCAGTGGCCTTCCGGGTACCTTCCATTGAAATTCAGCTTGTCATTGCTTTACCTGCGTTGCCAAGAATTTTAACCGTCACTACTCCGAACGTGATCTACAGACCAGCAGCACTAGCATCAGCTGGAAACTTCTTAGAAATTAGAATATTGGGCCCAGCCAGACTTGCTGAGTCAGCACCCGCATTCGTAAATAGCACCCGTGTATTCTGATACTGCGGGTGCTCAAGCTTTAGGAGTAGTACATATATTTGGTTCTTGATGCATTGTCTCTTGTAGATAGAAACTGCATCTTGTTCACTTTGGAGTCTTCAAAAACTTCTTCAGACCATCTGTTCCATGGTGGCTCTCAGTACCTTTATACTGAGTGACCAGGTTTGTATTTCATCTTGTCTTCTCTGGAGATACACTGTCATAAGAAGTCATGCTTGGAATTTGGATGTTTTCAGCATTAAACCAACCAAATTATTTATCTGAATGAGAAATACAAGCATTTTTTGGCCCTCCCAGACCATGTCCTTTTAAACTTGTGAACATTACATGTATGTGTTGCATAAATTAGATAGCATAAATTGCAGTTTACATTCATAATTTTTGTTATGCCTGTCAGGCAGCTATTAGCTAAAAGGATATTTTCATAAACAAATGTTAGAGTAAGATGTAGTATAATGTATATAAAAGATGATTGTCTCCAATTTTATATGTGCTGCTATACAATTCTGTCACAAGTTACAGGTTTCCCATGAATTCAGTTTAAAAGGAATTAAAAAAAAAAAAAAGAATATGCATGATGCTGGGTGCTAGGGCTAAACTACCTGGCTTTGAGCAGGAGAAACCTAAACAGATTGTTTTACTACAGGGTGTCAGTGCTGAGATGAGACTTACGAACAGCCATGAGAGCTCAGAGAAGGAGCTGCTTCATCCATTCCCAGGGTGACTTGGAATAGATAACATCTAAGCTGATCACTGAAAGATTAGATCAGTAGACTTTGACAGGTGATGTGAAGGAGAAGGGGAAGAGGAGCTACTGGCTGTAGTGTGTCTAGGTGGGCGAGTAATATTGGCAAGAACGGGCAGCTCTGACAGAACTTGTCATGTGTTGTTGGAAAAAGAGGATCAAACCTCAGTTTACGATTACTAGACTAAGTGTAAAGCAAAATTGGGCAAAAGTGGGAAATGAAGCTGGACTGGTAAGCAGGAGCTCGTCATCAAGGTCTGGGTATCGAAGAAGCGTGTAATTTTACCATTGATTCAGTCTCCCATTGGGGAGACTGAAGATTTAGAGTAGAGGGGGAGTGTATGAAAGGAATTGTTACCCCCAAAGTTGGTCATGGATCCAAGAATATATCTAGCTTACTTAACGGAGCTTCTATAAAATAAATTTCTTTTTTAGTTCAATTCTGTGTTGCTGCCCAAATTGATAAATTTCACTAGGCAAAAATGTTTAATTTCCTAAGAGTAATACAATGCTACTTAGAAATAAGTTGAATCTTTTAAAAACACAAATTGTAAGAATAACTTTTCCAGCTGTGCTGTTATCAGTTGTGTTAAATTTTATAGAATGATTAAATTGAAGTATGGAAAGTAAAGTATGATTTAACAACATGGAATTGACAACAGTTTCTTAAGAGAAATATTTTAATAATTTGTCCATTCCTTCTTCTTTGATTAATTCGTAATTAGGCAAGTTTCTTAGCTGGTGGACAGATATGAAATAACTATCTCAGACAGGCATATGCTTGAAAACCTTTGCTATATATTGACTGAGAGAAAAATCACTGGCAATCTATTGCTGATCTAAATTTGATCACCTGAAATCTTCACACTTAATTGAATATTTAGTGGTCAATAAAATCAGTAATCCACAGGAGCAGAGCTACAAAGCTGCATCATCAAGACCCACAAAGAACTCTAGCTTTAGGTTTTTTACTTTACTCACTTTGTTTTATTTTCCTTCCCCACATATATTGTTACAAATTTTCCACTTGCTAGTAAGGATTTCTCAAGCATTGCTGGACAATTTAGCCTATTTTCCTCTTTGATAAATCTGCATGCAGTCATTTTAACAGGTGAGAGAATTCAAGGAAGTGGTGACTTGCTAGGAAATGAGTTTGCAAGGCTGTGAATTTTTTTTTGTTGTTGTTATTGGTATGATTTTCCAAGTATCCCCTTTCATTTTCATGTAAAAGGTACTTTTCCATCTTGTTACTTCTACATTGAGCAAGTCTACCCACTAGGAGGCACTCTTTCCAAACTCTGCTTTTCAAAGCGCCCGGAAGACTTTTCTCCAATAAACTTTGTGGATACTTATTTATCTCTTCTGGTTTTGTTTTGAAGGTAAAGATTTTTGCACGCAGTCTCTATTTGCTTTTTTGTTGTTATTAAGACAATAAAAACAACAATAAAAACTTCCAAGTGTTTTGATTGGTACCTGGTTTTCTAGGTACTATTTTGTGAAGAGACATATTTAATTTGTTAGAAAAACACAATCGCATTTGGTATCAGATGTTCACTAAAAGTTCTACTAATACCTTTAAAATAGTGCTTCTCTCCCCCGTACTTTTTTCTCTTCGGTAAAAACATGTAATCTCTAAGTTTATCTCAGTTGTGGAGAGGTGATGATACTAAACTACAATAGAATGCAATGTTAAAAAAGGTTAACAGTGATTTGTGTTAAGACGAACTTCCTGATTCAAAGAAATCGTCAGAGACTGTAGGATTGGTATGTAGTATATATACACATACGTACATGCAGATGAGAATGACCAGCCCATAGAGAACATTTTCTTGGTGGCATGTGAAAGTCAGTCTTGTTATTGGTGGTCATACACTGATAGATGCAGGCACTCTGTAATAAAGATGCATATAAAATTAGACTAGAGCTATTAGTGATGTCAGAAAAAGTCACACTGCATTTTAGAGGTAGTAATTAGTACAGCTATTGAATTTTTAGATAATTTTAAATTTCTGTTATCCAAGATTATAACTGAACATTTAAGATGCATTTCAAATTGAATTTGGTTGGTTAACTTAAAAAGCATGATTTTTCGAATTTGTTCAATCAGAGTTAGAGACCCGGCTCCATGTATTCATTCATTTACTGAGTGCAGACTGTGTCAGGTCCTGTCCCTGACTCTGTTTAGAGCAGTAAGCATACAGACAAAATCCCTTTATTTGTCTTTATATTTGGCAGTGGTGGTGGCAGGGGACAAGGGTGCATGCTGGGTTGGGATGAAGTGCAATAAAAAAGGGTGAAGCAATTGTAAAAGGACTGAGAAAAATAGAAGCCGAGCTACCTTGTACAGAGAGGCCAAGGAAGGTCTCTCTGAGAAGTATTATTTGAGCAGAGATCTGAAGGAAATGAGAAAGTCATGCATGTAACTGGGGGAGAATGTTCCAGATAAAAGGAAAAGAAAGCACAGTCCTGGGGTTTATTCTGGGGACAGTCAGAAAGTGTAGGTTCTGGAGTGTGGAAGAGAGAAGTAGACGAAGTCAGGGAGATGTAAGAGGGCCTCGTAGAATTTTCCTCCAAATGAGGTGGACGTCATTGGTAGGATTGGTGCGCAAGAGTAGGTTGATCTGACCTAAGTTTTTCAGAGGCTCGCTCTAAGTCATTATGCAGTTGTCTCGGCAAGAGATGATGGTTTTTCATGAACTTGAGGATGTTTCTTTTGTTGGGGCTGTTTCCTCATGGTAGCAGGGGATAATGAGACCTGTGTATTAACTTGTTTTGAGGATTAAATGACGGGACTTTGCCCACCTATCAGTTATGTGATGGCTTCTTTGAGTCTCAGTTTATTCATCTGAGAAATGGATATACTTCCAAAAAACGTGCCTGAAAGCATTCATAAAAATGTCTTGTTAACTGCTGCTGCTGCTGTTATTATTGTAAGTTCCAAGTGTTAAAGTCAATCACTCATACCCTTACTGGCACACTGAGATTGTGCAAATGTTTGCACTAAGGGTTATTGAGCACAGAGCATGTGCAGAGCTTAGTACTACAGACGAATGGGTTATTATGAAAGAGTCCTGCCGCCTTCATTTCGTCAAGGCTTTGTGATGCTGATTGATTCAGAAGATCATCTCTTGAGTTTTCCATGCATGTGCGTGCACACACACACCCATGTGTGTATACTGTATGTACATTTCACCCAACCAAAATCATGCCTTTGATTATTGCAAGAGTCAGTCTACTCACTCATGTCTCAGTCTCCTCTGTCAAATACATTTTCCACATTAACTGTGTTTCTCAACATATTTCTGAATGTGTGTTTCACTCCACCCCCAATTCTCAAACCTGTGATGGTTCCCTGTAACTTTAGCATGAAGTCAGAACCTTTGAATTTAGTATTTGAAAGCCTTCAGTATTCAGTTTCCTCCACCTACTGTTGCAGCAATGCCAGACTGCTTGCTGTTTCCTATAAATGCCCTGCTCGCCAATCCTCTTGTGTTTTATTTAGGGTCCTTCTGCCTGGAATGTCAAGGTATGAATCTCAGTCCAGCCAGAAAGATATGTGAGGAATATGACTCTGTTTGATCATAGCTGAATTGAGCCCCATTCTACTGGTGGTGGGAGCTTACTCTGGCAATTCTGGGCTCCCTTGGCCTTTTCCTGTGGCTGTACTTAGGTTCTTAGGGACTCTTGTCATTGTAAGCCATGTGGGGGAGGAAGGCAGGAACATCAGTCTGGTGGTCTGTGATGATCCCTTAGCAATAACACACTGACTGGCCTGCCTGAGACGTCTGCCATTCAGCTGCTCTCGATCGGAGACTAAGGTCTTCACTCTGCTCCCTCTGGGTGAGTAGTTCTAAGCACCAGTTCTCAAGGGTGAGTGGTTCTGGGACTTTGTGTCTCCCTACAACCCTCAGTCCCAATTTCTGTACCCTCTGGGCCCTGAATGGTAGCCGTGGGCTGAAGGGAATAGCTGTAACTTACGCGGGCAAGTTTTGCTCTCTGATCTAGAGAGAAGTGGATTATGCTCTTGAAACTTACGGAAGTTTATAGTCTCTATGTTCATCAGGAAAACATAAGCATGTGATTTTTCAGTAGTTCTTTTGTTGTTGTTTTCAGTTACTAATCCTGTGGGTACCACAGAATTTATATCTTTACCACTCTACGCACACCACTGGTATGTGTTCACTACAGTTAGGAAGTTATCCCAAGCTTTATAGTTAGATGCCCAAATGTCTTAAGTCTTGAAGAGTGTTTCTCAGAATGTGGCTAGAGGGCCAGCTCTATCAGTTTACTAGGAGTGCTTGTTTAAAATGCAGTTATTCCAGAATTTTTGATCTAGAATCTCTCATGATGAGGACTGATAGTTTGCATTTGTAATAAATTTCCAAGATGATTCTTACGTACCGTAAACATTCTCAATCATTGCTGTAAGTTGTGGAGAAAGAATGGCCAAAGGACAGTGTTCTTTGAAACAACTTTTTCATTTCTTCTGGACCAAGATATTTTGGATTATGGATCAAATTTAGTTAATTACTACTGAATTATTAATTTTTCATTATATACTTATTTCTAGCATAGATTGTAGTTTTCTTATTCTATCTCCATCTAAATTTGTATTTATTTACATCTATAGCATTTAAATTTGTTACTATGAATTTTTGTATATCTTTATGATTTTTTAAAGTGATAACAATTTATCTATAAAAATCTTCCCCTTTTCATACCCAGTATTGTTTATTTGCACCTCTTTTCTTAATAAGCCTTTCTCAAGGTTTATCTATTTTATTTTTATTTTCAAAGAACAAGTTTATAGTTTTGCTTACTGCCTCAACTTTTTTCCAGTAAAATTTTTTTATTATTTTTTTATTTTTTCTACCTATTTACTTTTTAATTTTTAGCTTTTGACTTAAATTATCTTTTATTTTTAGTTTTGTTTTGAAACAAATCTTATCAATTTTTGTTTATAGATCTTTTCAACAAAAATTATATTTTTTTACTAAATTGATTAAAAATGTTGGCATATATAGTTACTTACTGTGTTTATCATCGTTTCTTGTATTATTATACCTCCCTGCTGAGTTTAATTTTCTTGTTCCAGAAGATGAGTCTTTTGGTAAAAAAGTATCTTAATCTTTGTATGTCTAAAATAAATTAATTTTGTCCTCAATTCTTGAATAGTAGTTTGGGCGGGTATGAATTTTTAGGTTAAGGGTTATATTTCCTTGGCACCTTGCAAATATCACTTCATTATTTCTTGCCATTTGTTTTCAGTCAGTCAGTGAGAAGTTATTTTCAGCCTATCTGTCATCTAATGTAGATAATTTATATTTTATCTCCTCTGTTAGTTTTTAAAGTTCTGCAATTTTGTTGCAGATATCTAATCCTAGATTTATCCTTATTTATTTTGCTTACAACATGTTTTTCCTTAGTTCTGATAAGTTCTCAGCAATTGCCTTATCACATACTTGTTTATCAGTTCTCTTTTTCTGTAAGTATGTTAGGATACTTTCTTATATCTTACATATTCTTTCATAATTTTAACCTTATCTTTCTGTGCTGCATTCTGGGAGAGTTCTTCATTATTTACTACCCTTTCATTAATTCACTCTTTGATCCCAGCTTAACATTAACCCATTCATGTCTTCATTTAATTTCAATAACTATATTTTTAAATTTTAAGGTTTTATGTTCTTTCATATTTGTCTTTTCTTATTTCATTTCTGACTGTGTATACTTGTGAACTCTTGCTATTTGTATTGATAATTTTGTCTGCACTAATTCTGGCCATCGTTAACCTACTCTTTTGCAATCTTTCTCGGATTGTTTCATGCAATTAATTTCATCTGGAGCACATTTATATTCAAATAGTTGATCTTATTGGTTGCCTTTTACTCACATTAGATTTATTCATCTGTTTTGAAATACTAGTTGTCAGACTCATTTTGAGTAGCAGGCTTTTTGTTTTCTCTCGTTTCTTCTCCTCTTTTTTCCTCCCTCCATCACCTCTTCATGAATAATAGTAGCACAGTGACTTCCACCCAAAACTTAGAGCCCCCATTCTTGGAACTCAGACTTACAATAACAAAGTGTAATACTGGGGATATGGTCAGTCTAGTTTTGAAGCCAATGGATGACTTGTCTTTATTTCTGGTCAGGAGGCTGTGTTGGAGTTTTCACTTACCCTACAGTTCTCTAAAACACTAACTGAGGCAACAGTTGACAGAAACTGTTTCATTCTTTCTTTAGGAAGTTGAGATGAGGAGGCGTCAACCAAGTCACATGTGAAACATTTTGATTCCCCATCTCCTGTGAAACATTTTGATTTCTCTGTATCCCGCAGGAGCCAACACTTCTGATGTCTCAGCATACTTCCAGACCTGTAGCCCAGCATGATCACTGCTTCAGCACATGCCTAGTCTCTTGATTTTTGTTCCATTTCTGGTTCACTAAAGTACTTGATTATATTTGACCCTGGCTGTAATTTTTACTCTTCCCACCCTTATTGTTTTAAACTCCATCATTGGTGTGTATTTAGAGTGGACTTTCCTGTGGGAAGCCATTGTGAGTATTGAATTGGAAGTCCTGAACAGCTTGTTTAGGCAAAAGGAAGAAATTTAAAAAATAATTTTATTTGAGGTATTATTCAACAATTTTTTTAATGTCAGTTAGGGTAAAAGTAACTTTTTTATTTACTGGCTTTCATTCTAGTTGTAGAACTTGTTGCTCTGAAAAATTTACTTCGATTAACTTGAAGCTTTTCTTATTTTGATTGCCCCAATTTTAAAACTGCTTGGCTTTAACTTGTAATTTGTTGCCTAATTTAATACAGTACCATAAGTATTGAAGAGTATGCTTTTTGGAGAGAAAGCGTAACATCAAGGCTGGCCATATTTTACTTCCAAAGAGATATTATTTTATTAAAGGCTTCCCTGCTGAACACTTCTATTGAAGCTTTTTGTGATTTACTCTGAATGATATTACTGTGCTTCCTCAGCCAGAACCTCCGCTTAATTCCCCACTTCCTTTCACTCAACACATAGTTTATTGAGTACCTGTTTTATGGCAGGCACTGTTCTGTGCACAACACGTGGGCATATGACAGCAGACAAATCATATAAAAAGTCTCTATCTTCTTGGAGCTTAAATTCTAGTTTATTATTAATTATAGCTTTGGTCAGGTAGTGTTTTTATTAACCAGTAAACACTGAGAAAAGTTATAATTCTGGGATTTGGTATTATGTACAGTATTGGTAGGAGAAGTACAGTTGGTGCTTCTGGGTTCACTTTTATTATCTTTCTACCCAGGAGTTAAATCCAGAGGAACTCAGTTGATTCTTCTTATCACATGCCTGGAACACTGACGCAAGAAATATGCCCCCAATCTGTACACGCTTGTTTCTCTGTTTTCTGTTGTTGATATGCACTGGTAGAAGACTATCAGTTACTCTAATACTATAGCTATGGACTTAAAATAAAGATAATCCAAGAAAAGACTGATAATGCATTTTATTTGTCTATAAATTAAATGTGCATTTTTTAGAAAACCACGTTCAAATCTTCCGGCTTGAATTACAAAGTTAAACCAAGGCAATAAAAGAAAAGCATGTTGTCACTTTAAGCCTTGGAATTTTGTTTTAAAACATAGTAGTCAAAGAAGGGGCCCGTTTTTAATGAGGTACAAGATGTGGGTTAGGATTTCTTTCATTAATTAGGTAGCTGTGTGAGGAACGTCACTTAAAAGCAGTGTTAGGGTATTCGTTTTCATTGACTTACTCATTTTTTTCAGATTTGCTGCTGTGATTAATGAATTTTTGAGCAATGACAATTAGTTTAATTTGAGTTCATTATTCAAATACCAGAACCTAACAGACGGAACACTAAAATGAAGGTCAGGAAACGTGGATTCCATTCCAGGCTCACTGCTGACTTCCCATGCAATTTGAATTTCTTCCTGCCTTGTGGAAATATTGTGGATTAATGTTTGTGTGAATGAAATGCTTTCTTTAAAGGACAAAGCTATAAAATACTATGAAAGTACGTGTGGGAAAAAAATGATAATAACTTAGAAAAAAATGTCTCGTGTTCACTTGGGAACAACATTTAGACTTAATGAACAAGTTTTCAGTGGAAATGGAGATACTGTGCTCTACAGATGGAAGCATAGCGTTTCCTTTACATTGGTTTAAATAATCACGATACCTAACATTTGAATAGTGAGTTCCAGATTTTTAAGCACTTTCTTGTTCTAGCTGCATATGCAACTTACAAAAGCCCTGTAAGTGAGAGCGTTTCTGTGTGGCCTCGTGAAAAGCAGACAGTAATCTTGGAAAGCTGAGGAGCGATCAGACACACTTACCTCCCCCTTCAGCGCTGATGCCGTAGTGGTTTCCTCACACAGGCGGGAGATCCTGTCCTTCCCGCCCCCCTTCACCTCACCTCTTTATGCGGTTCAGAAATAACTTCTTTCCCAAACATACAGCTTGATACCCTTATTTTCGTTAGGCCTTTAAGACGCCATTGTTGGCTGTTTTCTCTGAAGACTTGTTCCTGGAACTAGCTCCCGGCATTTATTGCCGACCAGCAGAGCAGCAAAGGAGCGGCAGTCATTTCAGAAAAGGAGTGTAAATGGGCTAAGAATCTACCACTCTCCACTAACTTCCTTTAAGGACTTGGATCTAAATCTGATCCTCTTACCCAAAATATGAGTTGCTCTTATTTTGTGACATGTGGAAGCACACCCAGCCTTCAAACGACTCCACAAAGGGAAGACACGTTATTTACATCATTTTCTAGTTTTCTCCAGGAATCCAACGTAACTCAGAAGGCCAAGTTTAGTTGGCGTTTAGTCTGAATTTATGAGTCATCCCTGATTTGAATGATGTTACTTCTTATTCCACGTTTGTCCGTTGCTGGCAAAGGGATGAGACACAGGTGAATTGGCTGAGTTTCAGCACAATGCTTTGTTTAATTGTAAGCGTGCACACTGGGGACAGTCTAGGATTTTGTATAGACTGCCATGTCTGTTGTCACAGTGAATTTGCTTCTGAGACAAAATTCCTAAAGGAGAGAGGAAAATACGTGCCCAGAGCTTGGAGGTAGGCTTTAACGTGTGGTCAGCGGAGATGTTGGGTCATAAGACACATCTTAGCGTCCGAAGTGGGGTCACAAACTCTAAGGCCTTCAGAGGCCAGTCACAGGAACAGAGACAATTATAAGGCAGTGGGGACACAAGAAGTACATGCCCTGCCTAGGGGAAGTCACATTCAAATTATTAAAAACACTGCACTGGCCAAGGTAAACACATGTCCAGGCAAAAGTTCTCTTTCCAGTGTGTGAAGCCTGCTGTGAGGTCAAGTTCATTTCTCCTAGCTGGTTTAGATTGGTAGATCCCATTATGTTTGTCAAATGTGTGTTAGCATTGAAGGGGGTTGTAAAGCCTTGACTCTATCAGCTCGCCCTTGCCTTTTCTCTGTTCCTCTTCTTCCTCCCACAGCACACACACGTACAGTTATACAGAAGTACAGAAGCCTGAGGCCAAAACTCCGCTCATAACAGGCTGGTGTATTAATCCTCAACACTAGAAGGGAAACTGCAGTTAATATGGGGTGGCAGCTGTTTGGTGTAACTAAGTCATGTTTATTTTTATTTCATCAGAATCTAATATTTCTGTGCTTTTGATTGCTTTTATTTCCTTTGAATTTTGATAATGACGTATGCTTATTCTAAAAACAAAAAATTGCTTTGAAATAGTTTCCTTCGCATAGATAGGTATTGTTACAGAAGGGACATATTCAGTGCTTCAGATAGTTGATTCTAAAACCAGTGCATTGCTTAAAATAATGCCATTGTATGGGTTATATTTTCCAGTTTTCCCTTTGTTGAATGAGTCAGGACTATTCTGTTTACTCTTCCCTGTCTGTCCAGCGGAAAAACAGTAAAAGTTAGGATATTTGAATGAACTTCCCTTGGATTCTTTACAAATTCTTTATATAAATATTTCTTTAGGACTTCATAAACAAACAAACAGAACAGTTAAACAGAATGACTTATGATTGGCCAAGGGTTAAAAGCAATTTAACTACCAGAAATCAAGAGAAGAGCTGAAATACAAATATATATGATAATAAATAGTAAACATGCAGTTATGTTTGCTTTAGATTAATGTTATCTTTTCAGGTAATTAAGTCATCAATAGGTTATTCCGTGATAGACCATGATGCTTTTCAGTTTGCGGGTTAATTGCACAAGCTGCGTGGAATGAAAAAGCCGTGCTCTGTTCTAACCCGAACAAAAGCCCAGAGAAAGAGAGGAAGGATGCTGCAAAGACTGGAGCCAGCCAGTTTGAACCGGCACTAGTTAGTAATGACAGGGAGAGCAGGGGTGGGACTGGCAGAGAGGAGGAGCACTCGGAAGGGGAGTCGCGTTCAGCCAGTGCCTGGTTTCAGAGACTCACTGTGAAGGCCGCTTAGAAGCTCTCATTTGAATGTGTGGTTATGGGCATAATGTTCTCTCAAACTTCTTATTCTTCTGTGAGAGAAACACATAAATAGCTGTTTGTGCTACAGCAGAGGCTTCTACATTCTCCCCACCCCCCCGGGATTTGCCTTTTTTCCCCCTTTCCCATTTAGAGCAGAATATGAACAGTGATAAAACAGAATCCTTAGTTTTGATAATTTCCTAAGGAAAAAAATTAACAAAATATAAACAAAACCTGCTTCTAGAGAATTCCTAAGAAGATTTTGCCAACTGAAAGCACTTTTTAAAAAATATTGTAAGCAGATATCACCATCAAAAGTGAATGAAACTTTACTTCAGAACGATGTCTAATTACAATCTTGTAGAATGTGTATTAGGGACGTCCATTTGCTCTACATCAACAGAGACAGGAAATCACTTATAATCCTTTGTGAGGATTAAAGTCACAAAAGATTTTCTTAAGTAAAGGGAATTGAAATTGGTTGATAGTAAATGAGCAGTCTTGTGAAAATGTGTAATACAAATAGCTGTCTTTTAAAATGAGAGTGACCTTCAGGAATGAGTTAAATTGAGTGGGCAAGAGTGTGGATATGGGGCTTCTGGTATGTTTCAAACCCATCATTCTCAAATCAGTTCTGTCTCATTAATTTTGGTTTTACTACTACTAGGCAGCAGTCCAAAACCATTTAAAACCTGCTAGATGGTTTTCACTCCAGGAGTCACTGCCAGCCTGGTCCCCTGTCTGAAAATACAGGGGTTGGAGATGGAACTGGGAGAGCAGTCTGAGGGCTAACCCAAATTCTCAGCCACACAAATACATTAGGAATTTAAGGATTCAGCTTCAGGGTAGACTCTTGTGCAGAACAGGGTTAGTCTAAATTCAGATGCATGTGAAATAAAACCCATAGTTAACCTTACATTTATTTCATTTAGTAGAAGCCATCCAGGATTAACTCTTAGTTTTATAATGATTTTGAAAGTCAAAATATGATGATGCAATTGATTTTTAATTTTCTGTGGTAATTGTGATCACAAAAATCCTAGGAAACCTAATAATCTTATTTTAGCCATTGATTTCAATCTTTCTTCTCATAAAGCCTTATGTTGGAGCATTCACAAGAAAAATCATACCCTTCTTTATTCTCCCCAGTCTTTGCTAGATACCCATCAGGTAAGGAATTGTCTAGAAGTAAGAGGGTGAAGCCAAAAGCCTAGCTAATATAATCAAAAGTGTGAATAATTAGAATTATTACCTAGCCAGCCTTTCTGTGGTGATTAGTCATTGATACCATTCACTTGTCACTTTACGAAACTAACCATGAGTATTTTAAGTGTTAAGTGCGAAGATGATGGCAAAAACGTTCGTGACAACCCCACATAATCTTTGGCTTAAATATGTGTACTTGACTGTTAACTAACAATGCCAGTCAGCATTCAATTCAGGTAACTAAGTAGCAGACACAGTAAGAAGTTAGTTCTGGAAAAATAGTGGGCCAGGTATGTTCGGAGAAAGTGCCACACTTGTGTTGTTCCCTGGAGCAGGGGTAGATTTGACTGAAAGAGAAATGAGGTGGAGAAATGAGTATGAAATATGAAACACTTATAGAAGAGTGAGGAGTTTCTCCAAGTTAATAGTGAGAGGTTTAAGTGTACAGATAAAGTAGGGTCAGGTTGAAGACTGTAAAGTCAGCTTTTATAGACCAAGCTCACAAACCCAAACGCCTGCAATAGGCCAGAAAAGCTATTTAAGTGAGGCTCTAGGGACCGTGGTTATGGGTAAATGTACGCCCTTTCTAAGTGGAAGCCGTTATCCAGCACTGACTAGTCATTCCCTGAGGCATGGACTTCTTAGTTTTTAAGAAAAATTGAGTATCTAAACTATTACGTGAAATACCTGGGTTTTTAAAACACTAAGCAGATCAAACAAAACCTATTTGGAAGCTGATTTCAGCCTATGACACTAAAGCTACAATTAGTAGAGGAAAAGGTGAGCCTTGAAGCTTTTTCATCAGGCCAGAGACATGGTGGGTTTTTTACCGAGGTTTCACATGGTTGCCTATAGGTGAGTTTTGAATGGAAGAGAGCTGCAGCCTCCAGGAAGCCTTTTCCACCCCTTCTTTTAAGAAGGAGCTACAAGTGATCACCAAGACTTAGAGGCTGAGTAAGCTGGCCCTCACTTGTGCTTCTGTAGGGTGCTTTGGCTAGGAGGGAAGATTATAGAGTAGCTCTTTAATACTGTCCTTGCCTTTCCCCTGTCTCTCATAAAAATGTCCTTTGTCAGCAGTATCTGCTCTGCCTGCCTCTAGCCATGCTTCACTTTTAATTGCCAAGAAAATTGAACGTGTGGTTGGGTGGATGGGTGGATTGGTTGGTTGCTTGGTTGTTTTGAAGATCTTCTGAGATCTAGACATAGTAGGAAAGCTTTAACCCTTGGTTTAACCCTTGGTCTTTGAATCAGAAGTCTTGGGCCCAAGACTCAGTTATTCAATTTCCTGGTCTTATGACCTTGGATAAATCACGCAGCTTCTTGAACCTGACAGCATCTTCTCCCTCATGGCACCTTCAAAACCTCTCTTCTCTCAGCTACCTGACTGTCTCTTTCTTGTCCTTAAGGTGACAGCTGAGATGTCCCTTTTTCCAAGGGGTCTCCCATGACCTTCCCATCCGAAGTGGAACCTGTACTCGTTCCCTAGGGCTGCTGTACCAAGGACCACAAACTGGGCGGTGTAAAACGAGAGAAGTTTACTCCCACAGTTCTGGAGGCCAGATACCGGAAATCACAGTGTCGGCGGGACTGTGCTCCCTCTAAAGGCTCTGGGGAGGAATCCTTTATAGTTCTTAGTGACTTTCGGTGATCCTTGGCATTCCTTGGCTTGCAGCTGCCCTACTCCAGTGGGTGTCTCTCTCGTCATATGGGCTTCTTCCCCATATGTGAGTCTGTTTGTCTTCACACGACTTTCTTTATCAGGACACCAGTCATTGGATTTAGGGCCCACCCTAAGCCAGTATGTCCTCTTCTAAGCTAATAACATCTACAAAGACCCTCTTTCCAAATAAAGTCAACTTCTGAGGTTCCAGGTAGACATGAATTTGGGGGTGACACAACTCAAACTAGGACAAGCTCCCCCTTTATTTTTAAAAATGCAATTCCAATATTCCTAAGCAAAACAAACAAGGCCTTTGGTGGCCAATGAACTGAATTTCTTTCTTTTCAAAAGACAGAATTTTCGTCTTTCTTTTTTTCTTTAGTATTCTAAAAAGGCCTAAAATACCAATATTTAAGAGAGGGAGGTGGAAGAGAATGCAGGTTCTGAAACAGCATGGAGAAGGTTATGAGAACAGCTACTCTTGCCACAAATTTGGGTAGTCTATTCTGTCACAAGTATATTTTTCCCCCAGGCAAGGAGGACAGTGTTGCAGATGCTGGAGAACCCATGTGTCTGTCCTGTCTTCCTGCATCATCAGTTACCAATGTTAGTTTACAGCTTAATAAAATTAATATATATAAAGTTAAATAAGCAGGATGATACTAAGCAGCATGTAAAATTCACACAGAATTTAAAGATTAAGTCTGACATACTCACACACAAGAAGTCTCCATCAAGGATACAGCCCCAGACTTCCCAGGAGGAGTCAGAGATGCATATTCTTCTCCCACAGAAGTACTTGAGTAGAAAAGTTTGAGATACGCTAAATGTGTTATAACTTATTCTACACAACTACCCAACAAGATAAATATAACTAGCTTGATTTTAAAGTTATAGATCTGAAGTTCAAAAGGTTTAGTAACTTTCCTGACATCACTGTTAGTTGCTGGAAATAATTCAAATTTGAGTCCAGGACTCTGATTTAGAAGAATGAAATCTTGGGGGAGGGTATAGCTCAAGTGGTAGAGCACAAGCTTAGCATACAAAAGGTCCTAGGTTCAATCCCCAGTACCTCCTCTAAAAATAAATAAATAAATCTAACTACCTCCCCCCACCAATAGAAAGAAAGAAAGAAAGAAAGAAATATATAAAAGAAATTTTTTAAAAAGTTGTGTAATAGAAGAATGAAACCTTTATGTTATATAAGGAAGAGTGTTAGAAGCAAGCAAGTGTGAAGACGGAGGACACACTATTAACATAAAATATCAAACACATCAAGTTGGATGAGGACTGAAAAGTAGTCTTTGGCGTTTGGCCCTTGGTAGCCATGAAACCTAGATTTTAGAAGACTGAAAGATGAACGTGAACCAGAAATTAGTTAAGGAAATTAGTAAGAAGCATTATGGAGCTTAGATGGTGGAGGTAATAAATGGGAGAGCGGAGTCCCAGAACAGGTTAGCAGAAGAGGGATTTGGTTACTAGCACAAGCGTAGAAAAAAGAGGGGATTTGCCTTTCCCTGTTATAAGGGAACTCTAGGGGTTCTCTGCATAATAGAGTGCCTGTGCACATAATGACTGGATTTGGTTTAGAGTCTCTGAGATGCTTTTGAAAGATGTCAGAACAAAGCCAAAAAATTATGGTATTTTACAGTGGTATGATAATGTACATTAGCTTTCATCCAGTCCAATCCTGTTAATTTTTAAATGGATTGTGTTCCATTGACTGATAAGTGACTCAGTAAAGTACATGGTGCTCTGATGTGGAGTTTCTTTGACAAAGGAGGGATGACTTCACTCATGTTTGATTAACCATTTCCAGAATAATGCACTGTTAAACACGAGCTTTGTACGATGGTTGGTAAACGTTTCCTGTCAGTATCTTAACAATTGAATGTTCCTGAGTATAGGAGAACTGGCAGTATATTTATTCATAACTATGGTTGTTACTTCAATGAAAAAAATACAGTAATGAGTAGATTTTAAAGTTTTATGCTTCGTTTTAAAATGTATTTATCTCCTGGATCAAATTATATATGGGGGGGTGCATATATTGCTGTACATTAAAGTAATTACATCATACTGTTCACTGTGGAGAGGAAGTAGTCCAGGTGAAAGATAATGATGGAAAGTGGGGAGAGATTGACATATTCGAGAGGTATTTGAAAAGTATAACTAATAGGATTTGAGAATTAGTTACACAGGATGAAAAATAAAAGGAATCAAGTTCTTGAGTAACTGGATAGATGGTGGAGCCATTGACTGGGACACAAAACACTGGAGTAGTAGGAGTACTTTTGATGGAGAGGGCCAAAATTTTAGAGTGGAGCCTTGTAGAAAGAGGTTATGCCTGAGTATATATCTCTATTTCATAATTATAAGTAATTTATAAATAACGTTCTGTTATCTGTATTTCTCTTTCTTCTTACGGTTGATAGGGCTAACTGAATAAAACGTTGATGCTTATAATTTAATTTTGCTGCCATCGACAGAAATAAGCCTCAGTCTTCTTTTATATCCTTATTCCTACTTTGCAGAAGAAAGAATAATCACTTTATAAAGTTTGTGGTTAAAACATAAAAATAGTAGGAGAGAGGAGATCTGGTGTGTGACTTAGCCTTGATAGAGATTAGCTCATCTTTGCATTTAGGTGGTCCACTTTTCCCAGCTAGGAAACATTTCTTCTGCTCCTGTGTCTTCCATAGAGCCCACCTCAGTGCTAGATATTCTCTGCCTACTGGGTAGAATCTTAATATCTGCTGCCAAGGTAGTGCCTCCACTTCTAACCTCTGCCCAGCTGCTGCCGTCTCCACCCCCACGCTTTCTCTCTGCCTTTCTTTCGGTTTCTGCCTCTTCTCCAGAGAATCTTCACTTTAATTCAAAGTTGGCTGACTCTTTACAGACATCATTTGGCAGTTGACATGCTCTTTTCCTTCTGATCAGATTGTGGGCTACCGTTTATTCTCTCCGAGCTCTTTCTATTTGAATTGCTACATTCTATTCAAGTGTGGTACATTGTGTACAATCTCATTTTTGCCTAAGGGTGGGGACATGAGAAGGATTAGGGTGTTTGGAAAGGTGGGCTACTTTGAAATTTGGAGAATTGTGGATGCTTGAAGCTGCCATATGCCGATCTGTAGCTACCCCACATGTATAATATGGTCAAGTACAATTCAGCTTCCGTGAGTCTTTGTCTTCTTCCAAATAGTGTTATATAATCCTCTCGGAAGAATCAGATTTTCGCCTTTGGGACACGAACTCAGGTTAGCTCTCTATGTAGATAATAATAAGAGGAAATACCAGAATATCCCCTCAGATAGCTACTATTTAGATACAAGGGTAATCGTTTATGTATATCTTGACTTATTTATGTTGACTTGCCCTGTTCTCTTGTATATAGCCTTTTATTTCCTAGATGCTGGTGAGTTATCTATAGAAGGAATTTTTCATTTTTAAAAATTTTAAAAGAGAGGCATTTGGGTTTTATGTTGATAATTGTTGTGTCACCTATTTTTCCAGTTCAAGAATATAAATTTTAATATTAATAATGAATTTAAAAGCAGTTTAATAAAATGTAATCATTGAAAAGAACAGTTTGAATCACTTGTGAGAGTCACCAGCTTTGACCAAGTAGATGGGAACACTGGTATTATCAGAAATACTCTTTAAAGCCACATGGCAAATCTCAGTTCTTTCTCCACATTCAAAGAACTAGTGACAATCCTTGCCTAAACTTCAGCCGTTGTCCTGAAAACAGCAGAGAACAGCAAAAAAAGAATCAAGTTAGCAGTCAGATAAGCCCAGTTCAAGCTCTGTCACTGGCGAGCTGTAAAGCCTTTGAGTTTCTGCTTCCTTAGCTATCACACAGGGGTGATAACCTTATAGGACTATTGTGAGGATTAAAATGAAATAACCTGTCTACAGAAACCACAGAAAGCCTGCCACACCTTAGGACCCCAATAAATGTTAATTACTTTCTTCCCCATTTGAGTCAAGGCATTGCCCATTGTGCCCATAATACTCAGTGTTTTCGGACAGTCCTGGGAATCATATACTCAGTTTTACAGTTCCAGGAATACTGGGTCTTCTTGGAGGAACTAATTTATTTTTAGTTCAGTTATTGGTTCTGTTTTTGTTTTAACTGACCTACTCAGATAATGATGACTCTTGACAGTTCATAAACATCCTGATATTTCTACTTCAAGAACAGTTATGCAGAATTATTACACAATTCAAATTGAGCAAAGTCTGAGAAACTCATAGAAACTGTGACTTCATTTGTACCATAGAATTCCCTATTTTTATAAATATAGTTTTATTATACTTTTATTTATAGATTTTTATTCATTTATTTTAATATGTATATATAATACATATAAATAATATGATATATTATTTTTAATATATATATTTAATCATATAGAATTTTTCTATACAACTAACTATATAACTATTATATAACTAACAAGTTATTTACCAACTGGTAATAACTAGAGTCTTTATTCGTTAGCTGTTCATCATCCTGTCCAGTGTCATGCAAATAATTAAACCTATTTGAACAAATTACCCATGCTTACTTTATGACAGATACTGACATAAAATTTACACTTACTAATACCTTTGATCTTCACAGCAGTCCTATGAGGTAGGTAGTGTACTCATCATCTCTGTTTTACAGATGAGAAAAGAGAGGCACAAAGAGGTGATTTTCCAAAGTTCAAAAACTAGTAAGGATTGGAGTTAAGATTAAAGTTAAGTATTTCTAGCTCAGAGTTCATGATCTCAATCACTGTACATTATTGTTATTTTTGTTTTTGTTTTGTGTGTGTGTGTGAAATGATTGGGGGATTTGAAATTTTGAGACTTTAATTTCAATTTTTAAAAAAGTATATAGAAATTTAGCTATTTGATTTGCAGTAAAATATGGATTAAAATTAATAAACTGAAAATAACGTGTGCTTTTACTTTATAATAATTGTTATAACTTTCTTGCATAATTCTAAAAGGGCAAATGGTGCAAAGAATAACATAAGGAGTATGGTAATGGTTGTGGAAAATGTATTCAATTTTTTATTCCTTAAAAATCTAGATGAAAGATAAAAGCTTCTTTCTTTAAAGGCTTTTAGAAATGTGTTTAGTTTCTGCTATGCTCATTTAATTTTGACTATGCCATTAGATTGATCAAATAATTATCAATAGTAATTAAAAAGTACTTTGTATATTTAAACAAATACTGAGATAACTAAATGTTAAGTTGACATTGATTTTTAATGATAAATGAATATATTAGATATCCATGTACTGTGTAAAATCCTATGTAAAACAGGGCTTCTTTTCCAAGTTATTTTAAACTTTCATTAAGCCTCAGTGTCCTCCTCTATAAAATGGTGGCAGTGACATCTAAATTGCATGGATTATTTAGGAATAAGATGAAATAATATCTTGGAAGGCATTTAGCATAGTACCTGGCACATGATAACCACTCATTAAATGGAAATTATTATTATTGTTATTACTGATAAAAATAAGTTAGTACTTCTTTGTGTATCAGGTCAAAAAGACTAGTCTTGGTGTTAATGAATGATTCATTTCTTTAAAGAAAAATGAAGAAATAAAAGCAATAAAATACATCAAAAAATCTGAAATCAGGGTAAGAGATTATTTTTTTTTTGTAAATAACTGTTGTCTTTCACAGAATGGCCTTCTAAAATGTCTTTACCTCTGTGTGGTAGATTATCGCAAGCAATCTACTTTACCGAAGATAAACTGAGACCAAAATTGAGATGTGTATAGACAAGCCATGAAGTTTTTATCTTTTAATGATAATTAGCATTTTATAGACTGATTTATTTTGTCATATACTTAAACAGATAACTTAATCTGACTGCATATACAATCTAAGTGAACACTTCGAATCTCCATCTGCTTCTGATTAATAGCTGCAGATTCACTTCTGTTCTTACGGTATCATGTAGCATGAGCGGGGTGTCTGTGCCCTGTGTTGTTTACAGCAGTAGGGACGAGGGTACAGTGAAGACAGGGCATGTATAGAATGTGCCACTTGAAAACTGAAGGTGTGTTGATTGATTTTTTTACTGTGTTTTCACTATGGCAACTATAATAATGTAATAATTATAAAAAACCTGTTCAGGCTGGTTTCTGACATTCAGTAGTTGCCAAAAACTTGCATAAAGCACCTTCCTGACACACCTAAGACATTCAGAGGCATATTTAGTTTAGCAAGGATCTTTGATTCCATACGTTTTATATAATAGCTGAAGTAACTATAAAATATAAGGAGTTGAGATTGATTTGCGATGGAAGGAAGGAAGGGAGGGAAGAAGGAAGGGAGGGAAGAAAAGTGAGCATAATAGATTTTGCATTCTTTAACATGAAGACCATAGGAAAGCTATCCAAGAATATTTAAAGTCTTATAGCCAATGTAGCAAAAGAATAGCTGTGTGAAATTGGTGAAAAAATTATAATGTTAAGTAAGATGCTTTTAATAATAGTGAAAATTAAGATTTGGTATTGACAGAATGTTTCTGACATGTAAACATTCTCTTAAAGGATAGGGTAGAAATACAAGGGAAAAGATACTAACCCAGAAAAAAAAAAATACTAGTAAACATACTGTGTGATCACAAGGTAATGAAGAAAAGATAAGAAAAATAGGTATGGCTTTATTTCAAGTACTGTGTTTATAGGAACATGCTCCAGGCAATCTCTTTTGGGCATAGTCAGGCAGGAACAAAAAAATGATAGATTTTGCTCAGAGTTACTTTCCCGTTTCTGGCTTCCACACTACTGCATAAGGAATTAAAGATTATCACTAAGTTCTGGTGTTTTATGTTTAATATTATGTTATAGGTCTTCAGACAATTTTAAATGTTTTTTCAAATAATTTTAAAATTGCATGGATAATGGTGGTAAGAAGTTAAACAAAAGGGAGTCTGTCACCACAGAATGCATTACTGTCATGAAAATGTCATTACACTTGTGATGACGTTACACTTGGCAATGCCACCGTGGCCAGTGCAGCAGCAGCATGCAAAGATCTCTTTGTCGTTAGCATCAGATTAAAGTTATACACAATTTTCTACTGAGAGGAATTTTGCAGACATAAATGAGTAGCAGAGGTAATTTAGAGCTCAGCATTTTGTGGGTTTTTTTTTTAACTTAAAATATCTTGTTTTTGTCACTGAAATTAATGTTTAAAATAGCTTACCAGCTAACTTTGAAAGAAGAGAGTGTAAAACTTTTTGTGGTCAAGAAAAGAGAAGTAGATCAGAAAAAAATGAGCTATAAAAATTCACAAAGGAAAGTATAAGGATAATTTAGATTTAAGTTCTTTTTAGTTGAGCTTAGGACAGAGCACCATCATAATAGAAAAATTTTAATTAAAAAATATTAAAAACAGGATCTAAAAGGTATTGAATACTTACTAGATTCTACCTCGAGTCAGGATAAAATGACAGGGGCTAGATTTATCCTTAAATCTGCAACAAATACATTTTTTTCTTTCCTTACTTTATAGATACCCATCTTCTTCCTTTGGCTTCATATGATTTTTCCTCTATATGTGTGCATTTCTATATCCAAAATTTTATCTTCTTATAAGGACACCAGTCAGATTAGGTCCCACATAAAGACCTCATTTTAACTCAATTACCTCTTTAATGACATCATATTCTAATACAGTTATATTTTGAGGTGCTGGACTTTAGTACTTCAACATACGAATTTTAGGAGGACATAGTTTAGTTCATAAAAATACTTAATGGTGAGAAACCAAATGTTTCTCCTTAAGATCAGAAGTAAAAGAAGGATGCTCATTTTCACTACCTCTGTGTATATACAGTATACCTACATTTCTATCTATCTATCTACCTACCTACCTACCTACCTATTTATCTATCTCCAGTAAGTATGGCAGGAAGAAGGAATTAAAGCTATTCTGATTTTAAAAGTAGGTAAAATTTCCTTTATTTTGAGATCACATGATCCTTTACATAGAAAATGTAATGTTTTCTACTGAAGAGCCATTCAAACGTGTGTTCTGAGTTTGCAGAATACAAGATCAATATACAAAAATCAACTTTTATTTCTGTACTAGCAGTGAACAATAAGAAATTAAATTTTAATGAAATATCAATTAAAATAACAGCCAAAATAGAAAATACTAAGGGGTTAATCTTTTAATATGTGAAGGACCTATACATGGGCAGTTCTGGAAAAATTGGTTATCTACCTGCCAAACAAAAAGCTTTGGATCATAATTTTCATCATATTTTAAATAACTCAAAATTAATCAAAGTTCTAATTTTAAAACCTGAAACTATAAAACTACTAGAAAAACATAAGTGAAAACTTCTGTGAATTTGAATTAGGCAAAATTTCCTTAGATATGTTACCAAAAATGTAATCAATAAAAGGTCAAAAATGTATGACCCAGTCCATAATTGGGTTTCATCAATGTTAAAAACTTGTTTTTCAAAAGACACTGTTAAAGAGAATGAGTACGCAAGTCACAGACTTGGAAAAAATATTTGCACACAAGTATCTGATTAAATACTTTTGTCATGAATATGGAAAGAACTTAAAAAACTCAAACCAATTTTAAAAGTGGGCAAAAGAGTTAAGTGGGCATTTCTTCAAAGAGAGATATGGATTGCAAATAAACACTGAAAAAATGATCAACATCATTGCTGATTAGGAAAATGCAAATTAAAACCACACTAAGGAACTACGGTATACTTATTAGAAAGGCTAAAATTTAAAAAACTACCCATAACAAGTTTTAGTGAAAATGTGGAGTAACTAGATATATACATTTCTGACGAGAATGTAAAATGTTACAACCACCTTGGGAAAATAATCAGTTTTTTAAAAGATAAAGTACCCACTTACCATATGATCCAACCATTCCTCTCCTAGATATTTACTCAAGGTAAATGAAAGCATATGTCCATACAAAGACTTGTACATTCAGAGCAGCTTTACTTATAAAAGCCAAAATCATGAAACAACCCAAATATCCATCAACAAGTGAAAGGATACATAATTAGAATATTATTCAACAATAAAAAGAGAATGAACCATTGATACATTATTTTGGATGAATCTCAAAATAATTTTGCTGAGTGAAATACACTAGAGAAAAAAAAGTACATATGATTCCACTTACATGCAATTCTAGTAAATGCAAACTAATGGGTAGTGACAGAAAACAGGTTGCCTGGGGATGTGAGAAGTGGTGCTGGTGCAGGAAGGTACTATGAAGGTCATGAGGAAACCTTTGGGGATGGTGTATATGTTAATTATCTTGATTGTGATGATGGTTTCACAGGTGTATGTATGTGTCAAAACTTATTAACTCATACACTTTAAATATGTGCCATTTATTGTCTGTCAGTCAGACTTCATTAAAGCTGTTTAAAAAAACACTGCTCAAAATTGTGATAGGGTCTGTACAGGATACTGAATACTTGCTATGTTTTCCTTTGTAAAAGATGTGTTTCAAAATAATTATAATGGAGAATATGATCAAATTGTTGCCCTTAAGGAGTTGACAGTTTTCCAAGAGATTAAGGCTGATTTTTATCTAAGATTTGGGAGAATTGGATAGGAAAATCAATCCTTATGTTAATAAAATCCTTTAAAATCCAGAAGAGGAAATGGTTGTTTATGATTGAAAAAAAAAAAAGCTGTATCTTCATGATAACATAGACATTTCAACCATACCTTGAAAAATGGACGTGATTTCAACAGAGAAAGATAGGAAACAAATTCTAGCTACAAGGAAGACAAAGAACAAAGGCAAAGAGTTAAGAGACGATGGAACATGTTTTAGGGAAGAGCAATCAATGCAGTGAGAGTAGCAGGTTTGGAACATGAAGGGTCCTTTGGAAGATAAGCTTAGGAAGGGGAGGTGGGGCAGATGGGACTTGCAGGGCAAGCCGCCGTAATTCTGTTTCCTCTTTGAATATTTCTTCGACTTCCGCAAGCAGAACTAATGGGTCTTGACTTTGCACTCCCCTGATATTTCACCCCATACCCTGTTATAACACCTGTCACATTTTATTGTGTCATGTGTGTGTCTGGCTTCACCCATAGGCACTCTCCTAGTAGAAAGGACATTTGGCTCAATAACAAGTGCTGGAAACACTCTAAAAAATAGGAAAGTCTAGGAGTCTATCATGATCAGAGTAGGCAGGTAGTATTTGACTTCTCCTGTAAAAACTGAGTAGTTTTTAG
Source organism: Camelus bactrianus (assembly GCF_048773025.1). NCBI lineage: Eukaryota > Metazoa > Chordata > Mammalia > Artiodactyla > Camelidae > Camelus > Camelus bactrianus. Next base: position 62,870,656 of record NC_133541.1, read on the forward strand.
AAAGATGGAGAGTAGAGAGAGAGGCATTTCAGAGAGGGAGAAGTGAGAATGTCCAAAGTAAAGTGTGGGGGTCGGGGTGGGGAGTAATATATTAAGGAATACTGAGAAGTGAGGTTTACAGGAAAACCAGTTTTTATGAATCGTTATTGTTTAGCTCAAGGAAGAAGAGATGCATGCAATTTATTTAAAGTGAAAAAGTTGGTATTTCTCTACATTTCCTCCCTTGGCTGTTAAAGTAGAGCTCTAATCAACCAGAATAAGAAACGATTTTATAAGTTAAAACAAAATATATCAGATACTCTCTTTGGAGAATTTATTTATTTTTCTTTTAGTTAAGATGTGTTATATCAATATAGAATTAAGAATAGCATTATATTTTTCATGGGCATTATTTCTTTTGCCATTGTGAACCTGTGGTGGCCCATGGATTAAAAAAGATTGAGAAACAGTGAACTAGAATTTCAGCATTTTGAGATGACTCGTGCTTGATTTAGCTTGGTGGGCGGCAGCGTGGTGTTCTAGAAAGAACGCAGACCTTACAAGTCGGAACACCAGGATTTGAATCCCACTTTAAAACTTGTTCAGTACTCTTAAACCAGTTAGTTCCCCTATCAGATCCTCTTTTATCATTTATGAAATTGGGATAAAAACAATAATGACTTCACATCAGTAATATGTGGCTTACACACACACTCACACACACACAAACCACAGAGAGAAAATGTGTAGCACTTTGCTGGTACACAGTTTCCTGCCATCATATTCTTACATAGATGACACAATGCTTTGTAGATAGTAGGTACTCCAGCACTTAATTACTAAATGAAGCAATACATGACTGATTGAGAACCATTGAAAAATTCCTTGATTCCTCTTATGGTCTTCAACTTAGTGTATCCAGAGAACTGACTGTGAAAATAACCTTTTTCCTGTTCATCCCAATGTGTTTGAGTAAAAAAAAGCAAAGGTAAAACGTCATCTTTTCTTAGGTTACCCCTAAAGATATGTGAGCTAAATATGCTAGTAGATTTTATTTTACTTTAATCATTTAATTTGTATTTTAATTCAACTTAATTTAATTTTAGGTAGGCTCAGTGACCTGTAATTGCTGATTCTCCAAGTAGTCTTACCTTGTCCCTATTGTAGCAGTGTGTTCATGTTCAATGGTAGTGTTTTGGAGAAGGTATTCAATGAATATTTGTGGAATTTAGGAAGGTTAAATTTACAACATGTTACAATTCAGAAGTTAGGAAGCTAAAATCTAGGAAAATCTAAGCATGTTTTTAAAGTAAGCTCTAATACAAAAGCTATTTGTGATGTGTTCTGGAAAGGCAAGCTTGTTGACTTTTTTTTAAGGAAACTCAGTTGTACCAGATTGTTAGGAAATAGTGAGACATACATTTCTAGCATCTGCTTTTTTTAAAATTGTGTGTTACAAATACTCCAAATCTAGGGCTAAATAAACAGAAAGTTGAGTCAAGAATACTTCTCATTTAAAAAATAATCCTGGAATTTTGGAATAGAAAGGGACTTGAGAGTTTATCTTTTCCACCTTCTTCCTACTACTGATGAGGGAATTAGTCCCAGAAGGGTAAACTGACTTGTTTACTGTCCATAGCTTTAAAAAAAAAAAAAAAAAAAGGATTCTTTTTCTCCTATCCTTGGTCCAGAAAGTACTCAGTAAATAATTCCATGAGGGAAGAGTTAAACTTCAGTGTGGCACAAGATACATATTATTGCAAATTTAATAGTTAGCATTTGGGTTCTGTAATTGACTGAGGAGACTGGTTAAGGTGAGTCTTACCCCATAAAACAGAGATATTGGGAGCATGCAAGGCCTGACCCAGAGGCTGACATTCACCAGAGCGATGCCACCCTGGGAGCACTGTTGGGCAGAACTTTTCAGGGAGTTGTAATGTATACATTTCAGGGACAAAAAGATTGAGGAGGGGCATATTCCATTTGAAAAATAAAAACCACACTTTGTTGCATTGCTCTGATTTGGTTTTGAGTACATTATTCTTTTTTTTTTAAATTGAAGCAGCACTAAAGGTATTTGTGCTTCCTTTTTAGAAGTTGAGAGTTTTTGAGGCGTATGTCAGCTAGTTTTTTTCTTCACACTCCTCTGTCTTTCTGGAATTAACCATTCTTTCTTTTAACAATCATTTATTGAACATTTCTATATTCCAGGCAGAGTGGTAACCTGTGAAAATGTTAAGTTGAGAAGACTTGGTCTCTATCCTAAAGAGAAAGGGAGTTTATGCCTTGAGAGGTTACAGTATACTGTTATCGCTCCAAACTTTCTCTTGCCGGCTATAGTACACCTTTCAGTACAAAATTTGACACAGTAGTCATTTTATCGTAGAGAAATTACAGAATGATAGAAATCACAAGAGTTTCGCTTCATTATTTATCCATTTATTCGACAAGCGTGTATTGAATACCTCCAGTAGGAACTTTGAGAGTACCTACTGGGGGCCAGACTTTGGGCTGTGTGACTGGGATATACCAGTGAGTGAAACATTCAGTAATCCTGCCTTCATAGGGCTTACATTCTAGTGGGTGAGACAAACTTTGACCAAGAAACATAATAAATGAACAACTACAGAGAGTGTTAGAAAGTGATAAGTGCTGTTTAAAAAAATAGAAGAGTAGGGAGGGGGATCATGTGTGTGGGAAAGAAAGAAGAAAAGGGGGTGTAATATTAAATAATGTGGTCAGGAAAGGTCTCGTTGTTTGTAAAGGTTACGTTTGAACAGTTGTGAAAATTATGTTGTGAAGACTTGAGGGCAGTTGACATGAAAACCCAAGAATTAAGGTAACCATAGGGTTTGGATTTTTAACTTTAAGTCTGTTTTGTTATATATGTTACTTCCTGACAATAGGATGCAGATGATGGTGAAGTCAGAGCTTTTGCTTCTTTCTTTTCTCTCTTATTAGCTTTGACTTAAACAAGGAATGATATTTCCTCTCTATTTTCTCTTTTGTACTTAAATAAATGTATTTCATAGGATTTTTGTCCACCCATGATAAAAACAAGGTTTACTTTGAGAATTCCTCTTGACAATCCAAAGCAGCATGTAGCATAATTTCATATAATTCATTATTTCTTAGAAACAAAAAAATCTGTGAATTGCCATTTTTAGAATGACTTAGTCATCTCAGTTTGGGCAATAAACCAACTTATTTTCCCTTTGAATCATTGAATCATAGATTCAGTATCTATGATTTAATAAATTATAAGAAAATAGTTTATTTTCTTAATATTTTTGATTGAAGTTAACATGATTTGAAAATAAAAGTATGTGTTTCTTACAGATTGTGTTCCTGGCATCTGCATATGCAAGTCCCCAACTCACAGAGGAGAGCTGTTCGGCTGTGGCTGCTGTCACACATTACCTGTATCTTTGCCAGTTTAGCTGGATGTTCATCCAGGTTGGTACCTCGTTTTCTCCCCTGCCCCCTTCAACTCTCCAGTGCATCTGGATGGAGTGGACTTGGTATCTGATCTTCTTTATTCTGAAATGGAGTTAATTCCATACATTTGTCACTACATTCCCAGGAGATCAATGCAAGAAAATCCTTATACAACTGTACAACATTAGAAGGCATGGTGAACTTGAGGAAATGAGAAGAAATCTAGTGGAATTGGAAATAAGGGAGTAGTAGGAAGTGAGGCTTGTGATGTGGGCTTTTTAGGCACAGTAAGAAATTTTAACTTTTTTTTTAACTGAAGTATAGTTTTGTGTTTTTTTTGAGGAAGTCATAGAATTATTTTCAAGCCAGAGAGTGACATAAGATTTAGATTTTAGAAAGAACTTCCTGTTTGTGGTGAATTGAGCTCAGAAAAGAGTTGACATGGGAGCCAATTAAGTAGCTTAGTAGTTGTATTCAGGGAAAAGAATTCATGGTGATGTGAACCAAGGAGGTAACAGAAGAGGCAAAGGGAGTGAACAGCTTCTCAAAATTGGTGTTTTTTTTTTTTTAAGTAGAACTATAGGATGTAGAGATGGGTTATAAAGAATGCAGAAGGTGGAACCAAGGGTGTTACCCAGGTTTCAGGCATGAGTGGATGGGTACATAGTGGAGCTTTGGACTGAAATAATGGTGACTGGAGCTTGGGGGTGGGGTATAGCTCAAGTGGTAGAGCGTATGCTTAGCATATACAAGGTCCTGGGTTCAATCCTCAGTACCTCCTCCAAAAATAAATGAATAAGTAAACCTAATTACCTCCCCTGCCCCCAAAAAATTACAAAAAAGACATGCTGAGTGTGAAGTTCTTTTGTGATCTCCTTCCAATGGGGACTTTGAGATAAGTGGGATACTCAGAACTAAATCTCAGAACAGAGGGCCATAATATAGAAATACATTAGAAAATTACTGACTTAGAGTTGGAAAATGGGACCATTGCTTTGGGAGAGAATACAGAGTGAGACCCAGAGAGTCCTAACATACTTTCCTAAGGAACTAGTAAGTGTTGGGGAGAGATCTGAACTCTCTTTTTCTGACTAAAATTCCAAATTCTCTCTGTAGTCCAGTGCTGATCTGCTTGATAAAGAGGCTAATGTGAGAGCTGGATCCACTTCATAAGTATTAATGTCACTAGTTAAATAGCGCAACTAAAATACTGCCTTTGAAAACGATTTCTACATAATGATATTGTTTAGTCTTTCACGTGATAGCAACACTTTCATATGTGTTTCTGAGTGTGTGTGTCAATTGTTTTACGTAAACAGGTGCATTCAGACTATTGCATATTCTTTGTTCTTGTTGAATAAGAATTATGTGGGATTTCCACCATCTAGCAATATTTGAGGAAAGTGAGGTGATACTATTATGAGAAAATACCATACAGATTCAAGGAAAGGATATTTTCCCAGGTATGATAGGAGCAGAGAACAGAACTATTTAGTTGACAGAAATAGTTGGAACAATTGGAGGCCTGCATCTGAGTTTGAATTCTGGCTCTGTCATTATCTTTGTAACCTTTTTAATCAAGTTATTGACTCTCTCCTAGGTTTGTTTCTAAATCTGCATATGGGGATAATCCTACCTCACAAAATTCTTTTTTATAGCAGCTCTATTTATGGAAAGTTTATGGTGTTCTCCAACCCCCCAACAATTAGAAAATAAATCTAAACCATATGACATAAAACAAATATTTGCTGAAATTAAGATAGCATTTGCTGTATTCTCTAATTCTCTTTAGCAGTCTGTCTAAGCTGAGATTTTTATGTGCACCCTGTGTATGATGTCATTTATCTGCCTGAACTGAGGTTCATAGCAGTTTGCTGAAGGTCTTTGTCCATGTCCCTGACCTATTCAGTTTTTGATGAATGACCTAGATGAAGACATAGGAAGCTGTCTTATCAGGTATGCAGACGATGCAGAGCTGAAAAGATAGCTAAAACAGCAAGCTGCCCATGTTAGGAGTATAAGTAGAGCGAATATAGAGAAATTGCACTGTGACAGATTGAAAATGAGAGTGAAAGAGACATTATCTGACGGAGGTTACTGTAAACAACGTGAAATGTTCATTTAACTCAAACTCAATGGCAATCAAATGTGTTAACAGATTGCTTAAAACATAGCAACTATAGTAACTACAAAAACAACACAGACCTGGCTTAGATTAATAACACTATGGAGGCAGCTGAGGGAGCCATGTTTACATTGTTATCTACAGTATTCAGACAGCCTTGGGGCCCTGTAACCACTGTTAGCAGGAACATTAACCAGCCAATGAGAAGTTGGGAAACAGTCCTATAGGAAACTTGGAGGCAGCTAGAGGTAACTAACCTGGAAAGAACTTAGGAAGATGTGATAACTGCCTGCAAATACTGGGGGGGCTGCTATAGGAGAGAAAGAATGGATTATATTTGGAAGAACCAGAACAAATGGGTCAAAAATTAGGGAAGCAAATTTTGATTCGCATTAAGATTTTTAGAGCCAATAAAAATGTCAAAGTTGATGAAGCTGTTTCTAAAAGTAGAGAGCATCCAGTCACTGCAGTATATTCAAACAGGGAAAAGACCAACTTTCCAACATGTTTTAGACGGATTTAGATGGAGGGTGTTAGCAGGATGGCATATAAAATTTCACCCAACTTAATAGAGACTGGTGTATTCTATATCTCTTCTTCAAGTCTGGAATAAATATGATTGTGGCTGATGCATATTTAGTAAACTAATTAGATTTCTCTATGGCTAATGGTTTAGGCAAACTATTTAAAGTACCAGTGAAGTTTAATATGTTTCAGATGGTAAACCACACATTTTTCATGGTTTGTGGTGTGACCACAAAGGAAAAACTCAATAACTTCTGATTCTAGGTAGGTTACCTCTAATGAGTTACTTTGTGGTCAGAGGCTGTCACTTTACTAACCTGTGTTTTCCCGTTTATAAAATACAGTCTGCTAAAGTCTTTTTTTAAAAACTGAAATTCATTTTTAAAACATTATGTAGAAGGTTAGACCACTATTAATCCAGTCTTGAACAAAGTTGAAAAAAGTTGAACAAAGTTGAAAAAAATTGAGAGAATATTAACATTTTAATAATTCTACTTAAAAATGTTTGGCAGTATAGGAAAGAATTTGATATGTGTATGTGTGTGCATAGCTTATAATGACAAAAAAGTTGATCACTGGCTTTTAATCATTGGGCTAATAAGCATGTCAGAATTATCATTTATTTTGGTCTGCATTATATATTCAATCTTAGAATAAATGTATTTAAATGAATTTATCTTGAAAAGTTATTTTACTTTTATGTCAGACTTTTAATACATTATAGTGAAATTGGATTCTATTTTAGAGGAGGTAAAGAACAGTTTTGTTGGTAAAGATGCTATGTAACTTCTCCAAGTCTGGATTTTCTTACCTGAATGATCAGATTTGTGATAATGGTACCTCTCTGAGGACTGTGGAAAGACAAAATGAATTAACACATGGAAAGAGCTTGGAATGGATCCTGGTACAGACTGCACACTCCATATATATTTAGCCTTATTTTTATCTAAGTAAATATGTAGACTAATAATTCATAGATTTTGAAACATGTTAAATACTTTTTTCCAATATGATTTACATCTTTTTTTTTTTTTTTTTACAAAAGAGAATTAGCTAGATATAGTGGAAAGAGTGGGCTAAAAGTGTGAGGCAGGCACTAACGAGCTGCAAAGCCTTAGCAAGCTGATAACCTCTGAACTCTTTACTGAAGTACTCAGTAAAGTGGCTCAGAGCGACCTCCAGAGCTAGTGCCTTGACTGTTTCTTTAGGCTTCCCCTTTCTTTGACAGGGAAGTCATATTGTGCATGATGGAAACAGTGTAACAAATTATTTTGCTTATTTTTTTAGAAGTATAAAATTCATGAAGTCCCTTCTTGGCCAAGGAAATTGAGTTACCCTTCTGTTTGTGCTTCACGTAGGATCCCTCTGTGAAATTACTGAAGCAACTTCCCACTTCCTTCAAACAGCAGGGTTATGTCCACTGCAAGAAAAATTGACACTGAGAACTTAAACTCTTGTAATGCTTTACTCTATTTTCCTAGTTGTTATTGTTCTGTTTTTCTCTCTTTTTCTGTTTTGATTTGCTTTCATTTTAGAAATGGCATATACTAATGGTACAAAACATAGTCATACACTGTAGAGAAATGTAAAATGGAAAGTACATCCGTTTCTCTCTATTTTATATACTCTCCACCCTCTGCTCTACTGTCTACCCTACTCCCAAAGGTAAACTGTTAATGGTTTCCTGTGTATGCTTCCAGATATAGTCCACAAATATATAAATATTTACAAATAGATGAAAAAGCACGTATGTGCACGTCATGAGTATATGTTCGTGAATGCATATATATTTATATATAGTGTAAATATATATTTTGTTTATATATATAAACTTACCCCATACAACTGCTTTTTTTCCATTCTATAATATAGCTATTCCATAATTTATTTTTCTAGTCTCCTATTAATGAAATACTGCATATTTCTAGGTATTTTTCCTATTGTAAACAACGTTCCCTGGAACATCCTTGCACTCTGAACATTTGTTTACTTATAGAATATACATAGAATAAATTCCTAGAACTAATGTCTTTGCTGTTAACGTCTATGTGAAACATGCTACCAGGTGGATTGCCAGACCATGAGTTAATCTGTGAAGGAAATAAGTCACAAGTAAATTATTTGAGATATCAGTATATAATATAGGTAAATAGAAACTTCATTTTACCTGTATATTCATTTGGCCCAGTTTTATGATCATTTCCTGTCACCACATTAAATTATCTAACAATCTGCTTCAATTATGATCAACATCCAAACTTGAGTTGTCCTTGGAGTCTGTTCATTTCATGCCAAAGGACATAGCTTACTCAAAAATATAATGTTTAATTTTGAAACTAAAGCTTACTTGAGGAATGTATTTTTAAAATGGGAATAAAATTAGGAATCATTTCACAATGGTACTTGAACATTCTCCTCTTGTGCCTTAATTTCTCTGTAAAATTAGGCTCCGAAGAAGCAAATGTACCTCTGATTTATTCTTTGGTAGAAAGGCTACTTGGTGCCAGAGCATAGCAACAGGAAGGGAAATGCTAATATTAGCTGTGTTTTTCCTTCGTCATTGATTTGATTTGGGGGGACATCAAAGGTATTGAGGACAACAGGCTGGTAATTACCAAGATAAAAATGACATACTCAGGAAATGCTGAATTCTCTATTCCTCAAAAAGCCCTGCAAAGATTGCTAAGAGGGAGACTAACAGGAGCAAGGGCGAGTGGTAACATTTCTTAGACCCTCTGCTGAAGTGAATGACTAAGAACGTATGGTAATGACAGAATTAATAGCATCCGTGATCTCTGACTAAACTTGATGCTATATTTCAGTCCAGGGCCTCTGGTGACACAACTAATAGCCAAATATTAAACAACAGGCTAGATACTGATCTTATTCACATACTTTGAAAATTTATGGGACTTAAGCAGCCTATTTGAACTTAAGAAAATGCATTTATCTTTTATATTTTATAAATATAATAATATGTATTACATTAGTGTATATTATATGAGCAAAGTAATAAATATGTGCTCATGGAGCATATGAAAGCATTGCATTTATGACCTGTGATAATCCAACAAGTAAAGTATATCTTCAGTTTTCCTGCACGGACACTTAAAAAGTAGTAATGGTAGTCACTAAAAATGTTCCTGTAAAGATAAATAGACATGTCCATATAGGAATGTAAGTAAATATGCTTACAGACACACAATCTTGTAGTTTATTCCCATATATTTGAATAGGTATATCTGGGTATTTCAGTTGGTTAGTTTGCATCTTAATCAGAATCAATTTAAATTCTAACAGCCTCGGTTCCTGATTATGGGAAATGTACTTCTCCCATCCCCAGTGTCCTTCTGTGTAAAAGAGAAAACAAAACAAAAACATACGCATAATAAAACTTAGAAAAGCAGCTTTCTTGATTAAATGAGGTATAGTTTAATGTGGAGTCTACATTTATTACCCAATTAGTAAGTATTTGTTCCATTCTTCCTCACTTAAGCTGTTGCATTTAACGTTTTTAAGTTTCCACTGGTTAACTTTGACCCCCTTCATTAGGAGTTCAATCCAGTCAGTTCTAAAATTCTTTCTTGCAAGGTAGTATGTGAGTGAATAAACTCAATAACTAAAGCAAATTATGAAATAGTTGTTACATTCAACAAAAAGTGTTAAATACTGAAATTATGTACATTTTCATTTGTTTGATATTTCTCAGTAGAGGTTGCATGCAGAGCATTTTGCTGGGTACTACAATGTGTATACAAAAATTAATCTAACACAGCTCCCAGGTATGTTTCAGCCATTTTTTTCTGATTAACCTTTAAAATTTTTCATTTAGTGTGAGCAAGAAGTGAAGAGGGAGAGAGAACGACTTATATCCGTACTCGAACCAGGAATATGCATCTCCACTGGCACATAAAATGAGTAGGGGAAAACGAGGACAAGAAATAAGTCCTTGTGCAAATAATAATATTGTCAGTATCTGCGTGAATTTCTATGGAAATAAGTCTTAACTATAGTCTTCATGTGATGCTTTGGACTTGTGTTCTGTTCCAAGTTCTATCACTAACCCAAATATGGAAAAGCTGTTTTTCTCTCACTGTCTCACCTTTCTTATTTCTAAATAAGATGTCTTGAGATGGTCCATAAGATGGTTCTTATTTTTAAAGCTTAGAGATAGAAATGAAACTAGGGACCTAGATACTGAGATTTCAGTTCACATTTAGTCTTTAGCGGAAAATCTGTTAAATGTGGTAAGCCGTGGTCAGTTGGTATGAAGCATATTGGTGAGAGTGACACCCTTAAACTTGTACTGAATTTTCATAATTCTTTTGGTTCTAATATTGGACAAATACACAGATAACTGAGACACGCAGATCACATTTGCTAGATATCTGTCAACATAAAAGTAATTATGCAAACAATGATCTCTTAATACTCTTGCCTTCAATTACAAAAGAGGAGCCATGATTACAGGGAAAGGAATATAGTCACATGCTCCACTGCCTTCTTACTGCAGAAGAATGGCAAAAACTGGAGATTTTATCCCAAGTGCTTCCAAATAACAGTGTATGTCTCAGCTTTTTTTTAGAACAGTGAAGAAAAACTAGGTGAAGTTCATTTAAGCAATTCAAATTATAAAAGGATAATATTCAAACAAGCATATAGAATAACTCATTGAACCCAAGTGCCATAAGTCAAGGGACTGTGAGCAAGAATGGACGGCTTAGTCTTCAAACACACTTTCTCTCTTCACTGTACTTTTGGCTGCCTTCGCCATTAAAGTTTATATGTTTATCTTTTGTCATTTGACCAGCTTCGACTATCACAAAATTGCAGGGAATTTCATGGTAAATGGTTGGTCCGGCCTGGGTCAGTCAGGCTTCTCCTCCAGATCAACAGCTATGGGCAGAGGTGCGGAGTCCTGAGTCACTGTGATATGTTGGCAGGGGTTGGGGGAGTGGGAGTAGGGAGCCAGAGTTCAAAGAGAGTGAGCTGATGACTTAGGCATATATCCCCAAATGTATCTACTGTGCAGAATAACATACACATTAAAATATTTTAAAATTCAAGTAACACTTGAAGTGAATCAGTCAAAACAAATCTTAGGTTTGGGGCATATAGTATTGCTAAAATAATTAAATGTTGTTTCATTACATAATGTTTCATTCTATAGCAAAAAAAATAAAAGTCATATAATGGTAAATACTGTCCTCAGAGTATACCTCAGTGATTGGATTGTCTTGAGAAGAAAAGAGTTTTGTTTTGTTTTGTTTTTTTAATTGACAAAAACATATGGCATTTGGAGCTCATTTTGTTTGACTGAGTATATTGTACCTTGAACTCTTTGGAGCAGAAGCATTGCGTGTATAAATCTAACAGGCAGTTACATTTGTCTCAGTCTTATCTGAGCCTGTGGTAAAGGTCAGACAGCTGCTGAAAGGCTCAGTGACTCTAACTGACGGAACTAAAGTCCGTCTGTGTACAAGTCGACATTTTGGAAATGCCCAGATCTTTATCATGACGAATCAACTTAAAAGTCATTTACCAACCTGTATTCTCCTTCTTGGTTCTTCCACTGAGTTACCATGTTATGTGGATACACACAAACATCTGTTTCAAATAAATAATCAGTACTTTTATTCTGGTAAATAGTTAATCATCCTTACTTTGCATGGATTTTCATTCTCTAAAAAGGCAGTATTGATCACCCCAGCATCAGACACTTGATACAGCCCCACCTATTTGGGTCATGTCTCTATACTAATGGTAGGAAGGAGGAAAAAAAGTCTTCTTGGATCTAATAATTTGTAAAAAAGAAGTTAGAACAAATTTACATAAGCAACAACTCAAAACATGCTTCATAATTACAGATATAAGGAGATGTACATAAAGATATGGAGTGCTGACAGGAAATAAAATTCAGAGACAAAAATCTCCAAGTAACCCAACATTTTTATTCTTTCTTGGTTTAGGCCAATCAGTACTAATTCCTCAAGGCAAATTTGGTCCAGATAGAATCTTACTTGGAAGCCTCAGTAAACAGTATCTGAAAACCTTCCCACAAATATTAGGTGTGCTGTTTTTCCCATAGAAGAGTTTCTGTTGTATCACTACTTACTTTTGGTCTAAACTTTTTATCTTTTGTCTTTCACACTGTCTGACATCCTGTTAAGAGATCTAAGGGAGGTGGTAACATTTTCCAGTGGTAGTTACGTGCTTAGCACCTTATATGTAAATGTTTTCTGTAATGTTTATAATAACTTTGTTGTACGCATTTAGAAACGGGCTCTGGGATTGTTGTCACTTGCCCAAAGTTATCCCAGTGCCGTATAAAAATATACATATATAATTCATTGTACTCAAAATTGAGAAAGGAGATTTATCTAGTAAATAAGTATCACTGTGTGAAATATGTATGATATGACATTTAATGTTTCTGTAATAAATGGTAATTAAACATCAGTGCTTTTATGAGAAAGGAACACTAGAAGGCAGAATATGTAAGTTCTAGATTTGGCTTATATACACACTAGGTGTGATTTGGGGCCAATAATAACATTTCCAGGCCTAAAGTTCCTTCTGATACGTCCCTTCATCCCACTCACTGTCTATACACTTGTCCCTTTTATATTTTTATCTTAATAGGATAAGAAATAATAGATATAAAGTATGATATAAATGTAAGTATTTTTCTTAATGATTTCTTTCCCATTTGTTCGGAAACTAAAAGTCAAGAAAGTAAATACCTCTACCATCTCTGTTATTGCTATATCCCCAGTGCCTAGACTGGCCTTTGAGATTCAGTAAGCATTTAATAAATATTTGTCAAGTGAATCAATGAAAAGGGAGAGTATAAATTGAGAGAGAAAAATGGCCACAACACCTACCTGATCTCAGTACATTTTTCTCTGTGCAGTCAGCTTCTGTTTACTTGTCTATATCTCCCACTGGAGATTGAGACTGGGGCTGCTGTCATATCTGTATCCCCATTCCCTGAAACGGTGTCTGGACTTACCATGTGATAAGCCCTGAATAAGTAAAAGTTGTTTAAAAGTCTGGAACATAGGGCTTTTTACCTCATCATCATCATGAAGTTGTCCACGTGGGAAGTAGGTTTGAATACCAGTGCGTATTTCTTCAAAGACACATTGACAGAACAATCAGATGATTATGACTGAGTAAATCAAAACAAATTAAGAAAAATAAAAAGTACAATAAATAAACTCAGTATTTCCCAATGTTTCCGGACTTTTGAGGTGTCCTGAATTTCTTGGGTATATGAAAGAATGAATGTGTGAACTAACTTAAAAAAAATCAAATCAAAACTATAGTTATTGAGTAGATCCTGGCCCTTTGGTCAGTAATATGTCTAAGCCAGGTGAGTGTGTGTCCTGTGCCATTAGACCAGAGCCTGTTCATTTCATGTTCTGTTTCTTTCCTTAGTCTGTGAATTTCTGGTATGTGCTGGTGATGAATGATGAACACGCAGAAAGGCGCTATCTGCTGTTTTTCCTTCTGAGTTGGGGACTTCCAGTTTTTGTGGTGATTCTCCTCATAGTTATTTTGAGAGGAATCTATCATCAGAGCATGCCACAGATCTACGGACTCATCCACGGCGACCTGTGAGTACATTCAGGCAGAGCACACTGCCTCCTTAGCCATTGTGTTCCCAGGCAGCTTGACTGGTAGATGGTGGAAGCAGTTGACTAAGAGGTCTGACTGAAGGAGTACCACGAAGACTTGTGCCTTCCTGCCACACCATCTAAATCTCTACTTCCACTTATTCTCTCTTTAAGTGAGAAACTACTGCCTCCCCAGTTCCGTTGATAGATGCAGTTTTCTCAGTTGAGTTCATATATCAAACAATTCAGAGCAATTTATACCTTCCCATAGTTTAACTTGTTAGATTAAGACAAACAAATACCTAGTGAAATCAAGGAGCTGTGAAAATGTTAATGAGTAAAATCTGTGAAAAGTTTGGAGTGTGGCATGTTATCTGAAGAGTCTGATCTTTGGTGGGGTGGGGAGCATAGCAGGCTGCACCATCGTTCATAAGATTCCTAAATACCAGGAGACTGTATCAGAATGAATGGAGAGTGTCAGCAAAAGTGCATGGGAAGGAGACAAGGTCAACTAGGTCCTTTTAATGGATTGTTATTAAAGTGCACTAGTCTTGAAATCTAACAGATTTTTGTACACACGCATATAGACATGGCTTAATCCTGAATCTGGTATCTCAAAGCTTTGAGGACCATTCAGCCCCTTTTACTGACTCCACCAAAACAAAACAAGACTTTTTATAATAATTAAGCTTGAGGATTTAGAGGAAAAAATAACAATGCTAAATAAGAAAGAGTAGTCTATTCACAATCTTACGAGGATGATATCTACAATTATCAAATATTTTACAGGTTATTGTGAAGAAAAAAATGAGTTAATAGATGTGAAAATCTTTGAAAGTAAAAGTACTACATAAGCAGAAGTTATTTTAATATCAATTGCCACTGATCAGTTATGATCATCCATTATGTTCTTAATAAATACTTGTTATTGATGTGTGCAGATGTATTTCAGACATGGGCAGCCAGACTCATATCCCATTCCCCATTCAACCAGAGGAGGCTAGCCATATGATACACACACACCCCCACTGAGATATCATATATACTAGTTTTGTCTCTTTATTGAGATCAATAAGATTCCCTCAACCTGATTAATTTGTAGTAGTACAACAATAGTATTAAAATGTAGTATTACATTTTGTCCATATAAAATTCTAAAAATCTTCTAGAAAAGACCGATTGTGTCTTTTCAAAATTATATGACGACATTTTACTGCTCTTGGCATTAATTTAATTCTTGGGCTGCCAGGATTAATTTCAGAAAGTTCTTCATCATTCTTTGTCAAGTACAAAGTAACCATGAGACAGGTCCTGGTGGCCAGCAGCCATCCCTTTCATGAGCTCCCTGGCAGGACAGGCGGCAGTTTTTAGCATCACATGTATGCACACCCAGCTTTCATAAGTGGGACCCGATGAAAGTGATGCTAATTAGAAGAAACTCTCTTGATGCTTCTAAAAGGATTTTCAAAGAGAGAAATAAACTATTATATAAGAATGTCCAAATCAACTGACTCATAAAATAAAAAGCCCTCTGAGGCTTTCGCAAAAAGTTCTTTGTTACCAGATCAGTTATAATAAATGAAATATAAAATATATTAACCTTTAGCTGGTTTTAATATTATAGAATTATTAGACCAAAACTGACTAATCTTTGTAAGTAAGTATAGGTTACTTTTCTCCTTTGTTCACATAGAATATTTATGTGAATTTATTCCAGTTTTTAAAAAAAAATCTGTATTTTTAATATTGCTTTAATCTCAATATAAGAATAAATAAATAGATCTCTAATGCATTAATATTCGCAAGCTATTATTTTTACAATATTTTTGTCAAAATTTAGAACCAAGATTTTGATAATTTCATAAAAATGGGAAATGATGTCTCTTTTCCTATTAGCTAACAAAGTTTGCAAGTTGAGTGTTATTTCTTCTTTATTATTTTTGAAGATGTCACACATGAAGCCACCTAGGCCTCAGGTTTTCTTTGCAGGAAGACTTAATTATAGCTCCATTCTCTTTTAAACATATAGAAGTATTCATATTTTTTATCTGCAGTTCTTTCTTTGTCTTTTTTTCTAGGAATGCTCCCATTTCATTTAACTATTCAAATTTTTCAATGTCTGTAAGATCTGTAGTGATGAATCTTTTTCATTCTTGATACTGACAATGTGTATCTTCTCTTGATCAGTCTTGCTGGGGGGTTTATGAATATTATTGTTCTTTCTCAAATTCAACTTTTGACTTCTTGATATTCTCTATTGTGCATTTATTTCCAGTTCATTTCAGTTTCATCAATTTCTACACTTGTTTTTTAAATTTACTTTTACTTTTGAGTTTTAATCTGATTTTTCTTTCTCTTTTAATTTATTCTGTTTGTTTCCTTTCCTTTTCTTACTGTGTGCCAAGTACTCTGCATTTATTTTATTTATTTTTTAAAATTCCCCAGCTTTATTGAAATATAATTCACATACATAATTGAGTAAGTTTAAGGTATACAGTGTGATGATTTGATACATACATCTGTTGTGAACTAATTACCACAATAGGGTTAGTTAACACCTTAGTCACCTCACATAATTACATTTTACATGTTTCGGGGCAGAGTGTAAAAGCATTTAAGATTTCTTCTCTTAGCAGCTTGCAAGTGTATAATACAGTATTGTTAATGATAGTCACCATGCTGCACACTGGATCCCCAGAACTCATTTACCTTATAACTAGAAGTTTGTACCTCTTGACCAACATCTCACCGTTTCCCCCATCCTCAGGTCATGCAACCACTGTTCTAATATGTTTCAATGACTTCAGCTTTTTAGATTCCTCATGCAAGTGAGGTTATACAATATCTATCTTTCTTTGTCAGAATTACTTTATTTAACATAATGCCCTTGAGGTTTATCCATGTCATTGCACATAGCAAGATTTCCTTCTTTCTTGTGGCTTAATAATATTGTATTGTATTGTATATATGGCAATATATGTCTCACATCTGCTTTATCCATTCACCCACACACAGATGCGTAGGTTGTTTCCATATCTTGGCTATTGTGAATAATGCTGCTGTGAACATGGAGGTGCAAATATCTCTTCAAGATCCTGATTTCATTTCCTTTGTGTATATACCCAGAGGTGGGATTGCTGAGTCATATGATAATTATATTTTTAATTTTTTGAGGAACCTCCATACTATTTTCTGTAGTAGTTGTAACAATTTACATTCCCGCAACAGTCTGTGATCTTTATTATTTCCTACTTCTGCTAACTTTGGGCTTAGTTTGTTCTTCTAGTTCCTTGAGGTGTGAAGTTAGCTTCTTTACTTGAGATCTTTCTTTTTTCTTAATGTTGGCTTTTATAACTATAAACTTCATCTTAGAACTGCTTTTGCTGCATCCTACTAGTTTTGGTATATTGTGTTCCATTTTTGTTTGTTTCAAGACTTTTTTTATTTTCCTTTTGATTCCTTCTTTGATCCATTGGTTGCTCAGGAGTATATTGTTTAATTTCCACATATTTGTGAATTTTTCAGTTTTCTTCCTGTAATTGGTTTCTACTTTCATACTGTTGTGGTTGGGAAAGATACTTGGTATGATTTTAGTCTTTTTAAATTTGTAAAGACTTGTTTGTAGCCCAATATTTATGATATATCCTAGAGAATGTTCTGTATGTACTTGAGAACACTTGTATTGTGTTGCTGTTGGATGGCATGTTCCGTTGTCTGTTAGGCCCACTTGGTCAAGAGAATAGTTCAAGTCCAACATTTCCTTATTGGTTATCTGACTGGATGACACATCTATTGCTGAAAGTGGGCTGTTGAAGTCCCCTACTATTATATTCTTGTCTGTTTCTCCCTTCAGATTGGTTAATATTTGTTTAATATATTCGAGTGCTTTGATGTTGGGTGCATATATATTTGTGATTATTATATCATCTTGATGAATTTACCCTTTATCTTTATATAGTGGTCTCCTTTATTTCTTGCTACACCTTTTGATTTAAAGTCTATTTGTTGGGTATAAGTATAGCTACCCCTGCTCACTTTTGGTTTTCACTTGATGGATCATCTTTTTCTATTCCTTCTCTGAGCCCATATGGGTCCATAAAGCTGAAGTGAGTCTCTTGTAAGTGGCGTGTATAGTTGGTTTTTTTTTTAATCCATCCAGCCATTCCGTTGGAGAATTTAATCCATTTACATTGAGAGTAGTTATGGATAAGGACTTGCTAATACATCTTATTATTTTTTGGCTATTTTATGGTTCTTTTGTTTTCTCTCTTATCCTATCTTCCTCTTTGAATTGATGATTTTCCATAGTGATATACTTTGATTCCCTCCTCTTTATCTTTTGTATATCTACTATAGGTTTTTGCTTTGTGGGTGTCATGAGGTTTATGTAAAATATCTTATTGATTAAACAGTCTATTTTATGCTGATAATAACTTACCTTCGTTTGCATACAAAGACTACTCTTTCACTCCTTGCGTTTTGTTTTTGAGGTCACAATTTACTTTTTATATTGTGTATTCATTAACAAATTGATGTCATTATAATTATTTTTAATTCTTATGTCCTTTAACGTTTTTAATAGTGTAAAGTGGTCAACACTGTGTAATTACTGTATTAGAATATTCTGAATTTGACCATATACTTAGCTTTTCCAGTGTGTTGTATATTTTCATGTTTTCCTGTGACTCATTAGTATCCTTCCATTTCAGCTTAAAGAACACCTTTCAGCTTTTCTTGCTTGTAAGGCAGGTCTAGTGGTGATGAATTTCTTCAGTTGTTGTCTGGAAAAGTCTTTATTTCTCCTTAATTTCTAAAGGACAGCTTTGCCAGGTAGAGTATTGGTAGGTTTTTCTTTCAGCACTTTGAATATATCATCCCACTCTTTTCTGGACTGTAAGATTCCTACTGAGAAATCCACCGATGGCATTATGGAGCTTGTCTTGTAAGTTACAAGTATTTTTTCTCTTGCTGCATGTAAGATTCTTTCTTTGTTCTTGATTTTTGACAGTTTTATTAGAGTGTGTTTTTTGGAGAAGATCTCTGTAAGTTGAGTTTATTTAGGGACTGCTATTATTTATTCAGGAGTTCAGTAAACATTTTTACTGGAATGATATGCAGCTGTCATATTTAGCGGGTTTAAAATTAATCTTTTAAATGTGTGTTTTGACTTACATTCCTTGTGAGAAGCCCACCATCCCCCCAGGTACCCAGGCTGTTAACTTGAAAGCTTTTCTACTTTTTTCCCCCTTACACTTTATATCCTGTTGATCACTAATTATTTCCTAGTCTAACTCCTAAATGTCTTCCTTACCCACTTTATCATTTTCATCTTCATCTCTTATTTCACCACCATTTCTTCAGTTCAGCTGTGTTATCCTTGTCTGGCCTATTGAGTTGCCTCTTAACTTGTGTTCTTATTTCTGGTTTCTTCCTTTTACAGTCCAGCCACTAAATTTTGAAATGCAGAGATGATCATATCAGGCTGAGGCTTAAAACCCAGGAGTTGCTTTTCATTACCTTTCAGGCCATGAATTGTGAGGTTATCCATAATTTGACACTAAACTGTTGAATCAGCTTCTTTTAGCATCCTTCCCACCATCCTCTCCATTTACCATTTGTAATTGAATCACTTGAGATTTCCCATGGTCTCTTATGCCTGTAAGTTTGAATGTATCTTCTATGTTTTTCTATTTTTCCAATGCTTTTCTTTCCTTTTGTCTCCCCCAAAATACCTATTTTTCCCCCTCTAAACATCAATTTAAATATCAACTCTTTAAAGTATCTATTTTCCGATTAAAACACTACCTCCTGTATATATAGCCTTGGTAGACTCAGAACCCTTTATAAATCCTATGATTGTACCAATCATACTATGTTATGAATATTTGGTTAAGTTAGCTTGTAAATTGGAATTCAGCCTGGAGGTCAGTGATTAATTACAGAATTTATGGTAAAAGTTAATAAATGAAGAATGCACAGCTTTACTTACCTCTTAATGGAAATATGTGAACTGGAAAAAAGAAAAGTCTTAACAGCTAAAATAAGTTTACACAAATGTGGGTTCAGAGAAAACTTTCACACTTTCTCTATGCAATAGCATAAAATTATACACAATAATATGATTAGCAAAATATCTAAATTACCTGGAAGTCATCAAATAATACTAATGTCTCAGCATTTTAAATACTGTATGAGGCATGTCATATCTCATGAGAAAAAAATTTTCTTACACATGTACAAAATATCAAATGCTTTTTACCAAGACTAATGGATTTTTGAATTTAGATTTAAATCACACAGCATGATTTGAAGAAAGGTCTTAAAGAGCCTGTCAAATTAAAAATGTACTTTTGTCTATGAAGCAGAACACCCAACATAGACTTGTTACTGCTACTTTGTCACTGAGCCAGATTATCCTATGAGTCTATGAGAAATTATGATACTCAAAGTTAACAAAAGAAGGCTTCTTATACCTTTAAATTTTTAAAAACATTTTCGTCACTTTTTCAAATTTGTGCTAGAAATTCTTCCAGCTTTCTTGTTTATCTTATAACTGAACAGTGCTTAACTAAAGGTAAGCTAAAGTAAACAGTGAAATCTGTCCTTGATTGATTTCATTGGTTACCAGAAGTAACTCTATTTAGAGTACTGAGAGGTAGTCTCTATTGAGTGATTTACATTGAATGTAATAATCACCTATTTTTCTTGGATTGGCTTCTCAGCTGTTTCAGGAAAAGGAAGCAAGCTGAAGGAGAATCCCTAGTCTTATTATGCCAAGTGCAGAGGAAAGAGAATTTAGCTGAGTCAAGAGCCAGCGTGGAAGCAAAGGGAAAATAGCCCTGAGAATTGTCCCTAAACAGATAATGTGCTTTAATATGGGGCTACAGTTATGTGACTATGGAAGGATAGACTGATTGAGAATGAGTGTCAGAGAGTCGTGCCATACGGAGCATGGGACAATGAAGACTGACTTAACTCAATATTCCTACCTCTGAGCTGTAAGATCCAGACCCATTAATAAATGTCAGTAATAGTAAAAATCACATACCAATGATGATAGGTTGTTTTGTACTTCTAAAACACTTGCTTTTTTCTTTCTTGCTATTTCATATGAATTCAAACTTAAAGAAAATCAGCAAATTACTTATTGATTAACTATTACGTGCTAAGGCCTAAGTGAATTCTTTTCTATTTAAGCTAAGAATTTGTTTCCTCATAATGAAAAAAGTGCATAACTTAATTTTAAAATTGATTACAATGTTTTTAGTTTTTCAGTATTTTAGTTTTGTAGTATTTCAGCATCATGTTTTACTTTAGATGTTAACAAATCCTAATTATAACCCATTCTGATTATCCTGCTCCTGAAGTGAACTAACCCTTTTATAAATGACTCAGTCTTCTGAAAACAGTCTAATTTTTCTAGCTATATTAGAAGTGCTGTTAATATCGAGGACAAATATGTGTATTCTAATTAAAACTAAGTAGAAGTAATGGCACCGTATTGGAAGTATGATATGATGAGAGTCTTCATTTTCATTGAATTACTTAAAAAGAAACTCATGAAAAGATATTAATAAATATAGGGAGCTTGTTTTCCTATTGTCTAAGGATTAGAGAAAATAGAGAAAATTAACATAAACCTATGGGAGAGAGATGTCAGTTTCTCTTCATGGATTATCTCAAGTAGGTGGTACATGACTGCACATGAGTGTGTGCACAGCACACACACACACACACAAATATGTGAATAGAAATAGCAGCTTTCAACTAGCATTTTCTGTTTTTTCAGAGCTCCAAAGTAAAGAGATATTGAGAATATACTTCTCCACAATGTCATAGAATCATGGAGTGGAAGATTTGAAAATACCTCACTTGCCTTAATAAACTTCCAGGCATGTCCTCAAAGCATATCATGATTCAAACCCCTGTCCAAAGACTTGTCAGCTTCTTGAACTTCTTATTCTAAACATACTCAGCTTATTTGACCTTTTATAGCTACTGATTATATGACCCATTCTCCTACTCTTACCTCATTCTCTTAGCTGAGGTTAGCTTTAGCTCTTCTAGGACCAACCTCAGCTTTTCTGACCACTGCTGTGTCTCTGAGAAAAATTCCAGCTTCTGCATTGAATTACACCCCTCATGGCTTCTCTTAAGTCTGTTGATCCTCTTCTTCACACAGAAGGTGGAACCTAAGCGAGAGGGGAACTTTATAAAGCATTGAATCCAGCCTCCATCTAATCCTTGAGTAATTTTTACAGCATCACTGATGAATGTTCATTCACTTTATATTTGAACTCCTCCATGAGAATGCATGTATTTCCTCCCAGGATTTTTCACATAGAGTAGAAGTCTTTTAGATTCTGACTCAGAATCTTATTGCTGGGCTCATACAGGAAAAAAATAATAATTCAATTTAATAATCCTACAGTTTGTCACTGTTCTTTTTTTCCAAGTTAAAATATTTCCACACATAGCATGCCCTTGCATCTTTTCACTGTCTTAGTAGCCCTCCTCTAAAGTTGTTCTGTCCTCTGTCAATCTCCCTCTTCATCTACATTTTATTTTTGAAAGGATTTTAAACATAAATTTTGAAAAAATTGTCAGGGTTTACATATACCCTTCACCCAAGGGCACATACATACAAACTTACATAACCATACTACAGTAATCAAAGTCAGGAAATTAACTTTGATAAAATGCTATTAACTAAATGACAAACCTTGTTCAAATTTGGTTCACATTTACTGGTTTTCTCCATCTTTGGAGACAAGCATATAATTTTATTCATGTATCTCAATACATTAATATGATACATATTATTAAATAGAGCATACCTACCATTCCTCGAAGAAAACTCTGTTGGTCACTGTATTTTTTCTTATGTGGACTTTGATTCTCTTTATTTATTTTTCATTTAGTATTACTGTATCACCATTCATGAGTGATACTGGTCTATATTTTTTTCCCTTTGGACTGCCTTTATTTTTTTAGGCAACAATGTTTTACTTATTTTATTAAAGGACTTAGGAAGCACATGAGACTATCTGATGTCAGAAGATTTGGTAGATTTCCTCTGTGAAATCATCTGGGCCTATTACTTTTTTGGAGTTGTCTCTTAACAACTTTTTCTAGTTTTCTATAGAAATTGATCTTTTTAAGCTTCCTAAGTCAAATGGGAACAATTTTGGTAGTCTGTATTTAACTAGGAATTTATCCGTTTTGCTAGGTTTTCAAATTCATTTGCATGCAGGACTGCAAATCCTCGTCACTTCTTTATGATATATCCACAAATAGGAAATTCTGTTCTCCACAAGTGATCTCACTATAGTGACCTGGTTTGGCTAATATCAAACAGCATGACAAAGTTCTTTGTAAACTGCTCATAGCTGTGGATAGTGAAGGGAAGGCATATAAGAGCTTTAAAATGTGTCTAGCAAATATATTATTTGCCATTATTCAGTGTAATTTGAATAATGATTATGGGGTTTTTTTTTAATTCTATAGCTGTGTCCCTGTGATGTGGTGTATTACTTCAGACACACAAGCATAATACTCAAGTAAGAAGAGTTTAGAGGACAAAGATGAGAATTTCCTGTGATCAGTTTAATATTCTAAGTTAAAGGAGCCTCAGGATCATTTTACTTGTCATAATTACTAGAGAAATTCATAGATATATTACCTCCCTTCCTCTTTCTCTCCATAAATAGCATTCATTGAACACTGTATAGGGTGTCCAATAAACCAATTCTACCATGTCTTGTATTTGAGTAAAAATTAGACATTATTTAACAGTCATTCAAACTTCACCTCTGATATCCTTCTGTGTAAAGATGTAGCATCACCAAATAGTGTTGTAAGAATATTTATTTATTGAGCCAGACATTTATAAATAAGCACCCACGGCCAGATGCAACTCTGACTCTTATTTCTAGTACATAGGCATCCAGCTCTTAGTATATGTGCTTAATATTTACAACACCCACATACAGAAATACAGGGACCTAAAAAAGTGTACTTTATCAAATTTATCGTACAACTGATAGCCTAAGAGGTGGCTGTGAAGTTTTTGTTGATTGGAATACAGCGAAAAGAGCAGAGGCTTTATAGGTAGATAGACTAGAAGTCAAATACCAGCTCTGCCATATTCTAGTTCTGTGACCCAGCCCAAGTTATTCTCTGAGAACTTGCAGTTCCCCATCTGTGGAACAGGTATAATAAAACCTGTGTAATAGGGGTGTGACGTGGGTAGAGTGAGACAGCGCATGTAGAGAAAATGCATGCTCGGTGCCTGGCACAGAGGAGGGGTCAGTTCACGACAGCCCTGTGTATGGGTCTGTGAATGTGTGTCTCATATGAAGGAATAATTACATGCAATCTATCAGGCAAGCCTGACAAGCCTGACTAAGCGTTATTGACCATATGAATTCCTGAAGGGCCGCTTACCATTTTACTCCCTCCAGTTATTCTGAAACTATTATTTAAACTATTTCTGTCCTTTTCTTTTGTATCATCGACATTAGGATTGCAAACCATACACTCTTTAATATTTCTGAAACTCAGAAGCTTTTATTAACCTAAGTTAGGAGTTTGGTTTGTTTTGCTTTGTGTTATTTGTTGTCATAAATGAGAAAACTGCCACCAAACCTTGCATTCTTCTATGATACTATTTCATTTCAGGCTGATAGAACAGAATACCATTGACTCTTCTGTGACTTTAACAGTAAACATTTATTTCTCACAGTTGTGGAGGCGAGAAGTCGAGATCGGAGTGACAGCAGGGTCAGGCTTTTGGTGACGGCCCTCTAGGTGGTCTTGTCCTCACGTGGCCTTCCTTGGTGTGTGCAGAGAGAGACCCTGTGTTTCTTCCTATTTTTATAGGGTCATTAATCCCATTATTAGACCTTACCCTTATGACCTAATCTAACAGTAGTTTCTTCCCAAAGCTGCCACCTCCAGATACATCCCATTGGGGGTTAGAGTTTCAACATACAAATTTGAGGGGAGGGGAGACACAAGCATTCAGTCCATAACTGGTATTTTTATAGTTTATCTAAATATAAATACAATCTGAAGTGAAAGATTAAGTAGCCATTCAGTTCTGTGGAGTCCTTTTTGGTATTTTCACAAGTTGTGAAAAATAATAGAACATTAGTTTTCATTTATGTTGAAAGATGAGGAACTGTATTTTTCTATTTCCAGAAACAACTAGGTTTGTACTAATATTATCCTCAGAGAGTAGTGTCATATAAATATATTTATTTATGATGACTTCAGTAATATCAATAGTAGGTTTTTCCAAGCCTCAGTACTTATTAGAATAACAATATTATAATAATATTTAATCTCAGCTATAACTTCACATTAAAGATATTTGGCACTTATTCTTCTACCTTTTTTCTGTGTATTCTAATACATGTGTATGCACACACTCATACACATATACTCACACAACAAAAACAGGATATGTACTATTTTGCAATCTACTTTTCATTTACGGGGCAGTTTTCTATGTCAGTGTGTATCAGTCGCATTTCATACTATAATTTCTATTATATTTATTTCACCAACCCTCTATTGGTAGACTTTTGGACTATTTCCAGGGTTTCTTCATAACATTATTATTATAAATATCCCTGTATAGGCATCTTTGTATACTTGTGTTAATGTTTTCCACAGGATGAATTTTGAGCAGTGGAATGGCTCTTTCAAAAGATACATATATAATTTTTTACTTTAAAAGATATTATCAAAGCATTTCCCAAAACGGATACACCTGTTTATACTCAAATCACAAAATATGTCAGGGCCTGTTGTCCCACATTGTTGACAACTCTCGGCATTGTAAGTTTTTTTCCAGCATTTGCCATTATGAGATATACAGATATATACATATATATTTAGTGTATATATACATACGTATCCATGTATGTATATATGGTATGCTTTAATAGCTTTATTTATTATGCATCAAACATTATACTAAGTACTTGTCCCATTTATATATCTTTGCATACATTTATTTAGCATTTCCTTTTGTGAATTGCTTATTCATCTCCATTAATTTTTCTGATTATTTGTTCATTTTTTCCAATAATTTGAAGAGTGCTTTTTTCTTGTTTTCTTTTTAACTTTTCTTGGAGGTGAGGTGCACTGTAATAGGGCTATTAGCTTTTGTCTCCCTTGAATTGTTATTTCTCTATTAACACATCTTTCTCCTGTCCATTTTTAAGGAAAATCTACATTTTAATGTATGAGATGAGCTTTGTGTGATACCAGGTTATTTCAGAAAATTATTTTAAGTGTTGTGTATGCTAATTAAATTTTCCAAGTCTAATAATAGCATGGTTAACATGTAGAGAACATTTAAATTGATTTACTCAGGGTCAAAATGGTGAAAACGTATTGTCACAAGAACCTCAGTCTGTGTTCATAATAATTTATTAACTAGAGCCAGAATCAGGAAGAATAACGATTACTTCTTAATGTGAAGTGCTAAGAACTTAGGCATTTGCAGTATCAAGCTGAATAAAGCATTAGGACAGAGGTAATTGTAAAACTGCAGGAAGTGGAGTTGTAATGAGAGATGCTTGTGAATTGCATTTCATCTTGCTTATTTAAGAATTTTAGGGATAAAATGAAAAAGTTGGTCCACTTCATTTTCAGATGCTCTACATTACAAGATATTTTGCAATATCTCAAAAACTCTCATTTGAAAAACTAAGGAAACTCATACAACCACAAACGGTCAAGTGTGTATTAGTTCAGGAAACAAAGTGGTTATTTATAGAGGAAGTTTGTTGGGAAAAGTCTCTAATGGAAAAGGAAATGCCCACATATATAAACAGTTTGTCCAACAGGATCCTTGGTGTGACTTAGAAAAACCCTCCCTGGCTCAAAAGGATTTTCTGGCAGTTGATTTTAGGATTATATTTTCTACTTTTGTAGCTTATCAGGAGCAAAGAATCTTCCTGCTATTTTTTATTCTTAAAATAATATTTTTTCTTTCTTATTATAACTTAAATCATTGTTTTAAGAAGTTATGTAAAACAGAAACTATAATTTTAAAAATAAAAAACAGATATATCCCCATCATTCAAATATAAACACTTCTGCTTGTTTATATGTTTCTGTTTATGTCTAGATTTATATACTTTGGTTTTCATAATAAAATTGAGATCATGCAATTTTATCTCATTTCACTTAATGTTATATCATTAGAATTTTCCATGCCATTTAGTTTACCTCAATATTTTTTTAATGGCATCACAATATCTGTCTCAAGATAGAATTTATCATAGTGTGTTTACTATTCCCCAGCAGTGGACATTTAAGTTCTTCCCTGTCCCCATTTTTTATATTTAAAAAGTCTACAGTGCATAGGCTGTGTCACGTTTCCACATCATAGATTCTTTGAAATGAAATTACTAGATAAAAAAAATAAAATTTGAAAGAGGGTATAGCTCAGTGGTTGAGTGCATGCTTAGCATCCATCCATGTAGCATCCAGTACCTTCATTAATAAATAAGTAAAATAAACCTAATTACCTCCTCCCCCCAAAAAATGAAATTTTTAGAAATATTGCCAAACTATCATCCAGAAAGGTTGAAAATTTAGTCTTAATGATATTCATTGAAAGTACAAGTCTCCCAACACCAGTGCTAGTCCTGATTGTGAGCTTTATGGTTTTGATAGGTAAATGCAATGTAATAGGCTTCTCTAGGACTAATAGGATGTAGGTAGGTAGGTAGATATAAATTTGTTGTAAGGAATTGGCTCAAGAGGTTATGGAGGCTAGCAATTTCCAAGATCAGCAGAGAAAGTCAGCAAGCTGGAGATCTAGGAAAACCAGTGGGATAATTCCAGTCCAAAAATTAGCAGACTTGAGACCTAGGAGGAGGCAAAGTTTCATTGGAATCTGAAGGCAAGAGAAAAGCCAGTGTCCCAGTTCAAAGACCATAAGGTAGGATGGTCTTTGATCCTCTTACTCAGGGAAGGATCAGTTTTTTGTTTTATTTAGGCCTTCAACTGATTGAGTGAGGCCCACCCATTTTAGGGAACACAATCTGCTTTACTCAGTTTATTTACCAGTTTAAATATTAATCTCATCCAAAAACACCCTCAGAAACACATGCAGAATGATATTTGACCAAATATCTGGGCATCCCATGGCCCAGTCAAGTGAACAAATAAAATTAATGATCACATGCCATGATTTATTGTTTCTATTGCTATTTCTTTAATGAGATCAGGAAGTTTGAATACACTTTTATATATTTAGGTCATTTGTACTTCTCTTAAAAATGGTTCATGTTTTTTGCTTTTCTGTTTTTTTTTATAGATTTGTGAGAGCTTTGTTCCTGTTAAAGATGTCCTTTGTAGTATTTGATGAAATATTTGTCACATGGCACTTGGGCTCTTAACTCCACAGACATGGTGTGTTCTGTTCAGTTGAGTTTTCCAATCATATATACATTCTTTGCTATTTTTCCCATTGTTCTAGTATCAGAGGATTCTAAAGTATAGTGAATACTTACTACTGTACCTTGTCTTCTGTCATCATAATAATCATACTTTAAAAAAATGATTTCCACTCTTCAACTTTTCCCCAGGCATCCTGCCACAGCTTTTCGAATTAGTCTGCCCCGTCAGTCAGCTTTCTGAATTGTCCTTCTGCACATCACTGCTTCCAACGCCGATTTCAGTTGTTACTGCTTTTCTCCTTCATTTCTTTTGCTTCTTGGATAGTTCCTTCAGATAGTTTTGTCTGGGCCTTATTTTGCTTCTTTTCCTCAGACTTTGCCTTCTTATATTCTACTTAGATTCTCAGGAATTTTTAATTCTTTTTCTGGCACCTTAATAATTTTCAAAATCATGATTTTTTTTTTTTGATTTTGGGGATTTCACTGTCTCTTCTCATGTATCCCATGTTGTTTTTTTAAAATTATTTACTCATTCTGGAATGAGATCTCCATGGAGCCTTGTGTTGTCCCAACACATGAAGCTATGGTGGCTCGCTCCACTCACTTTATTCTTAGTTAGAATCTTCTTTTTAAATATCAAGGTTGATTTAAGGTCTCCGTACATAGTAATAGCCTGATTAACAGTGATTGACAGCCTACATCTACTGCAGGTCTGTAGGACAGAAGTGGCATTTTCATCTGCCTACATAGCCTTGTTGTCTTACACTTCAAACTGAAGGAATACATGAAGAATGTCAGCCCCCAGGAGATGTTGCTGCCAGGGATTTTCCTATCTCCATTCCTGTGAAATATATCTTTCCTAGGAACCGTACCTGTCAGAGTACCATGCCCAACACAGCCCCCTTTATTTCTACCACTCCTGCAAATTTGGTGAACTGCCGGCTTGGAAACAATGGATAAAAGTCAGTAGTATCTGTTGGAAGGGTGGACTGCTAGCAGAAGGAAAAGAACTTTGGCTGTCTCACAGAGAAATCCCTGTGAGTTGCTTAGCTTTCTAGTTGACAGAGATTCTGGCCCTCGTTAGTTAATGAATGTCATGTGAATCATTAGGTTTCTTCATAGGAGTTCAAGGTGCAAAGAGGTGCAAAGTCAGAAGAAGTACGGTTAGCACAGCCTGAACTAAACCCGGTGGGTCTGACTTACCCACAGGCCCACAGCTGCTCTCTCACACACGCTGGACATCCTATTCTGCTTAAAACACAGTGACTGATGATATTTTATTTGAATATCTGACAATTTCTCAGAAGGTAGAGGAAGCAGCAAGGCAAACATGACATAATTCTGTTCAATTCTAGAAACAGAAACAGTAAGATCCAGCAGAAATCAACCCTTGCCCAATAGAGCCCTTGGTAAGCAGAGAGGGAAATCCTGAACATAATTCTACATGTGTGCATGTTAAAATTTAGGAAGCTCAGTTTTGAAACACTCAGATAAAAATTGGATAATATTTCATGACCAGGGACCCTGGAAGGAAAGAAAGTATTAGAGGAATGAACGTTTTAAAACTTAAATTCAAGTGGAATGATTGAAATAATTTTAAAGTGGGGAAAAAAGGAAAGATAGTCATCAAAATCAACAGGGTGCATGTGTTCTTCCTGGTGGGCTGAGATGTAACACGGACAGGCAGAGTGAAACCAAGTAGGAACACATCATTGATAGAAAAAGAATGACTAGTGTAACAAAGAGGGAAGCTTAAACTTCAAATGATACAAGACTTGCTAAAAAGTGATAAAATGGCAACTAGAGGAAAGGAGGGGCCATTTAAAGTTACTGTTCAGATTAAAGATGTGAGGAAGTTTTCTACTATAGGAAGGCATTTAATATTAGAAAGATGATTAAGGTAGATTGTGCTTTAACTTTCTCTGTCAAAGAATCTCTAGATTCTTTCTCTGAAGACATCTCGCTAGAAGGAGGAAAAAAAGGCTGCTGGTAAAAGACTTGAAATCTCAAAGAAGTGAACTGATTATGTGAGCACCTAATTGTTGTAAGTCACTTCATATTTCTCTTCCTGCATTAATGATACTATTCATATATGAGAGAATTTGGTGACTTGACCCTGAAGAATACAGGACAGTTAGGTAACAGAAAACAAATGGAGAATAAGCAAATACTGTCCCCAGTTTCATAAACTGGATGCTCAGTCTTCTGGATCCTGAAAAATGTTCCCAAAATATCTTATTAAATCAATTCCTTAGAATCACTTAGGAAAAGGAAGTGATGATAAACTGAAAGATAACGTATGATCAGACCAGTTTCCTTTAGAAGGGGTGTATCAGCATACCCGGAGAATGCTGTGAACATTGTACCTATGACATATTTACCTGTGGTTTTCTAAAGGACAAGATGGCAAAATATGGACTGGATATAGTTGACTTATTTTATGCTTGCTTACATAAATACATCCAAAGAGTATTGACTTAACAATTTGTTTTAGATTTGAAGGTAAAGAGACGTGCTGAAAAACTACGGTCTATCAGGAGAGGAATGGCTGTGATGGTTAGGAGGATGTCAGATGACAGCATGCAGAGGTCATGGGTAGAAGCAGGGCCTTGTAAAGGAGAATTCTTAGGGGCACAATACAGCTTTCTTCACGTGTGGCATGACAAAATAGGAGACCAGGAGAGTCAACTGGGAGAGTCAGGCATTGGTGGGAAGTTAATTAAATGACCTCTAAAGTTCTTCTCCCCTCAGTGTTTTATAATTTTATTCTCTTTTGTAAACCTGAAATACTGATTTGTATTTTTTTTAATTGCTTTTATATATAACATACTACGTTCAGTCCTGCATTAAAAGAGCATACTTTGTATGCTTTTTCAGAATTCACTTTTAACTTTATAACTTATCTGTGCTGATTTTAGGGTGAACACTCAGAAAATACTCAGTCAATAAATGTGGTTGACTGATTTGCTTCAACAGTCTAGTTGAGTGGGAAGGGATAAATTGGGAGTTCGAGATTTGCAGATACTAACTACTATATATAAAATAGATAAGCAACAGGTTTCTACTGTACACCACAGGGAACTATATTCAGTGTCTTGTAGTAACCTATAATGTGAAAGAATATGAAAACAAATACACGTACATCCATGTCTGACTGAACTATCACACTGTACACCAGGAATTGACACAGCATTGTAAACTGACTATACTTCAATTAAAAAAAAAAAGAGTCTAGTTGGTAGTTGATACTAAACACCTACGATATAACTGAAAACCCAAAAATTGACTTCTCCAAAGGGGAAAAGATATCCCAAGATAACTCATATAAAAAAGAGTTTAACCGTATTTTAAAACTCTGTTTTAAAAGTCTATCAAAACTTTTTTAAGGCAACAATTCCAATCGGTTTGCCATTATTATTTATGTTGTGAAGATCTGCTTATGTTGCATTCTCCACCTTCTTATGCGCAGTATTACTGCTCTGGTTGCTCAAGCAAGAAAATTGAGAGTCATCTCTGGCAGCTCTCTCTCACCCACTTTCCACATCCTGTTAGTCACAGGGCTATTGATCCTTTTGATAATGCTTAAACCTGTTCCCTCCTGTCTTTTTCCATTTCATTGGCCTAACTCAGGGCCTCGTGGTCTTGAACAGCGTCTACTGCAATAGCTTCAAAGTTGGTTATCGTATTATTTACTCCCCTTTTTAATTCTTTTCTTGTACTATAACCAGAGTTCATTCTAAAACAATATCTGCTTAAAACGCTTCAGCAACTCTCTGGGAAAAAAATCCAACTCCTATAAACAGCAGGCAATACCTTTACTGCTTGGGACCTTAATATTGGTCCCAACCTATATTTTTTCAGCCCTCCATAGCCACTTGTGTATCTAAGCCTTGGATATGTGTATTTCCAAACTAGGGTACTCATAGAACACCTCTGAGTTGTAGACAGAGCCTCAGGATAGACACGGCTCATCTTCCTGACATATAGTTTAATTTAAATATCTAAGCTAAAAGTAATTTACTTGTTAAGTTAAAATGTTATTTTTATGCTAGACTCATAATACTCTGGTCTGTGACGTTTGAGTGGGAGCACATGCACAGGGCCTTACAGGGGCAGGTTCAGATGCTAGGCAAACTGTGGAGGGACACAAAAGATCAGTGGTTGCCAGGGGTTGAGGGAGGGAGCAGCATAGGTTGGGCACAAAGGATTTCTTGGGGCAGTCGAACTATTCTGTAGGATACTATAATGCTGGAAACATCATTATTCATTTGTCCAAACCCATACCATGTACAACACCAAGAGTGAACCGTGATATAAACTATGGGCTTAGGGTGATTACGATGCGCCAGTGTGGGTTCACCAGTTATAATGAATGTACCACTCCCACCGGGGAGGTTGACTATGGGGGAGGCTGTGCATGTGTACCTTCCTCTCAGTTTTGCTGTGAACCCAAAACTGCTCTAAAAAAATTAAGTCTTAGTGTAACAAAAGTAAGTATATAAAATATTTATCATTTTTTTTCATTGGCTACATTTCTGGCAGAAGAGAAATGGGAGTCTGATAATAATTGGAAGCATTTTCCACAGACCACCTTCAAAGTACATCCACTCTAAACCTTGTTCCTCTTCCATGCTCTTCTTAGGCTGGACTCAGATGCACATTTTCGTACTTCTGTAGAACCTCTGACCCTCCATGTCCTCGCCACTGATGCCCAGTGAGGTGGTACAGTGGATGATGTCTGACAACTTCGTGCTACATTGACGTCGCTCTCAGCCATATAAGTACATCCCACACATTCCAGCAAAATGTATCCCCATCTGAACTTCCCCTTAGCCACATCCCAAATTATCAGTCATTCCAGGATCACCTAACTCAGCAGGCAGTAGGGCAAAAGGGGAGTTGGGACTGAAAAGACCGCAGTCTTAACTGATTGCAATTAAATAATCTTAGTTTTATAAATTTTACATAAACTCTTGACAGGATGAACATACTGCTAGGGCCACTCCCAGGCCTTTGAAAAGGGTCGGTGCAGATGAGTGGCCCTCGAGCTTCATTAGCTTCCTGTGCATCCACCTCTGGTTCATTATAAGAAAGATCACAGGCTACTGATACCCGATCATACATATATTTGGGGTCTTGGGAATGGTTTGAAAACGTATCTCTGCAGCGTAGCTTTCAGTGCTTAGAGCCATTCCGAGACACTTTCCCTCCTTGATCTCTCTCTCTGCCTCCTTTTCTGTCTCCTTGGCCCTGCTCCATCCTTCTCCTGCATCTTTGCCCATTTCTGTCTCCATCCTGGGAGTTTATTGGTGGACATGTACACCCTCAGAGCACAGCATATAGAAGAACTACTACTGTTTCCCTTGATAATACTGATTTCCCCTCATGTCTTTAAGTACCTGAAAGACCTTTCCCCTCCTAGTAAAGAGGTCGAAATGAGAGAAAGAAGGTGAAGAAGACAAACCTTATCCCAAGTGAAAATGCATAAAGATAAGGGGAAATTCTGATGAATTTTAAAGGTAAAATAGGTAAAATTAAAGAAGTTTCTTTTAGCCGTGAGCCTTTTTTTTTTTTTTTTTTTTTTGGTGTGTGTGAGGGGAGAAGTAATTAGGTTTGTTTGTTTGTTTGTTTGTTTAATATATTTATGTGGATGTACTGGGGATTGAACCCAGGACATCATATGTGCTAAGCAAGCACTCTACCACTGAGACACAACCTCCCATGAGCCTTCTCAAGCTGCAACTTCAGATCCCCATAATTACCCATTCATTCTTTGTCATTTATGGCTCTAAGTGGAAAAGTCTAAGAAACACTGCTCTCAACATATTCAATAGTCAACCCTTTGCAGAACATGCCAAGGGCATTTCATGCTTTACCCTTTGTTCTTTTTTAGAAGAGCATTTTCCTTCTTCTCTGCCAGTGAATTTTAACTCAGTGTTTAAGGTCTAGTCAGAAGTTGTTTACTCTGTGAGACCTTCTAAGAATACTTCAGGCAATCTATGAAGGTAGTCTTATTCTTTGAAATCCTGGAACTTACCCTGCAGGTGTCGTTCTGGTAGATGTTTAACAAGTGGCCCATGGGACCAGGGAACAACAGATCTGTAGCATTAGTTAATTTCCATGTTGTCAGTGCTCTCACTGTGGCTCGGTTCAAGCTGCCAACGTGACATCCCTGAAAACAAGAGATGTAAAGGGTTGCATAATAAGACACCATTATGTGACATTTTCACCACACAGATCATTTAGATGCATGGGTAATAATAAAATGTAGTAAAATCATTTAAAAGTAGTGAGGTTTGAGTATCTTTTACCTTTGCTTTTAATGTAATTAACTTAATTGTAAGTCTGTGTAATTTCACTTTTAAAAATAATGACTCTGTTTAACAACTGGTTCACAAAACTCTTGAAAATTTAACAGTCAGTTCTCATGAGTGTGTACGAGCCAGCCTCAGTGCCGCACTGTTTGTAGCTCCTTAGAAGCAAATGTTGACAAATCGTAACAATCATTTTCAGAGAATTCTATTAAAAAATCATGTTGGTGGTGGAGTAGGGACACTGATACTCCCCCCAAGTTGATACTAATGTTATCCTCCTAATCTTTTGTCTTCGTATGTGACTTGCTGTCTCTTCAATTCATAAAAGTCTTCAAAATGTGTAGTCCATAGGAGCAAATCAGAGATAGAGTAGTGTGAAGACTATTGACCATTTCCTAAGTTTCCTCCAAGTGTAACATTTTCCCTCGTAGAGATAGGAGATGATAGGAAGCCACTCTGACCTTCCACTCCCAGAATCTCTGCAAAATGATCTTTCATCAGGAAATGATGAAGAGAATAGATGTGGTATCCAGAACTGTCAGTATTTCCCCTGGTAAGATTTTTGCTAGCCCTGCACTGCAGTCAGGACACACGTTCTCAGATCATACCGCCCAGTTATGTTGGACGGAACTGAAACAAGACGAAGCAAATCATACAGGTCTGGCAAGTCCCAAGAATGACTTCCTTCTGGTTTCCCTTAAAGTGAAATAAAATGTTCCTGGGAGATTTCAGAATGATTTTTTTTTTGTTCCAGGTATTCACACTGCTGATGTTTGCTTCTTCATAAGAAATATCTGTGACAGATAATTAGAGCCAAATAATGAAAAATAATTACAAATTTCCTTTTGTTAAAGCTGTAACTTCTGAGTATAATTTTAATAAAAAGGATCCCATATAAGTTTTATATGCCCATTTTCTAATGGCTGAAGAGAGACCAGTCAGTCATGTCATGGACCAAAGTTAGATAATATGTGTTTAATAAGTTGTGCTGTAAGTGCGTACAGCACTAAATTGGGTGGCTTTCAAAACACTGTATCACAGCCCGTCAGGTCTTTAGAGTCAAAAAAAGAGACTAAAAGTATCAGAAAATTAAGACCATACATTTAAATATGTTCCGTTAAAGTGTTAACAAAAACAAAAGGTCATTGTCCAGATCAGGGTCACCCTAATAAAACTGCCCTCATCTTAGCATGTCATTGACAAAAATTAGTCTACAGTAGGTCACAAACGAAATAGTCTTTAAATATGAGTTACTGAAACCTGGCCAGGGTAGGAAGTGGATGTTAGTAGGGGAACAAAATGAATGGGAGTGCATAAAAGCTAAATGCAACATGACACACGGGCTTCCTAAGTAATGAATAATGATCTCATTCAGCGTTTCTGAGAAGCGGTAGTTTCATACGCAGTTCCTAGGGTGGATCAAAGGACCACGCAAATATGAGCACACATCTGTCCATCTTCTAAAGTAGGGGAAATGCTTGACTGAACACAAAGGCTGAGTTAAAACACCAATCTTGTTCTCAGAGATCAGACTTTTCACTGACTCTTGTTTGCCCTTGTACAGACATAGTTATGAATAGTCAGTGTTGTTTTTCTCTGAGTTCTAAACTATTTGGAAGTAGGGAAATCAGTATTCACAGTTGTTCAAATGGGTTTTCGATGAGGCAAAAATTAAATGAAAAATTTTAGGTCACAGGTATTTTCAGTTATTGTAACCACTGGAAAAATGAGCACTCTAAGTGATAGTCACTCCATAGTAAAGAAACTTTGCCTGACTTATCTGGAAATGTCTGGCTAACTCTTGCACTACTTGCACTAGAAACCTCCTGAAAATCTAGATTTTGCATCCTAGAAATCACCTTTCATTCAACTGAAATATAGTAGTCTTAATTGCTAGAAATTTTCTGAAATTTTTTGAAATATTCAATAAGCATTAGACAAAGTAATGATTCTCAAACTAAGTTCTGTATTGTAATAATTGACTGACTTCTCTCTCTTTCCCAATAGGTAATAGATTCCTTGAAAGTAAAATCCAGACATTATTTGACTTTGGATTCTTAGCATAGTGCACAATTACTATTTGTTAAATGAGTGATTTCTTGGAAAGAGATAGCAACATATTTTATTGAATTCAATTTATGTTGCAAATGTCAGCGTGCACAGAACAAGTCTGTAACAGTGGACAGCAAACCACTAACAGGTTTTTTTTCTCTAGGGAATAAGATGAGGAATGGGGTCAGGAGGCCTTTACTTTCTGCTTGTTTTTCTGGTTGTTTTTATCACCAACTTGCTTTACTGCTTTTATAATAAAAATGGCTAAACATATGTGGCACCTTAAAATTTTGTAGAAAGGAATATCTCTTGTCAAATATCTCTCTTTTACATTTATATTGGAGTCTTCACTAAGTTTTGTTACCATTCATTTTCAAAGGAAGAAAATTTTAATTAGAATATTTTTGTAATTAAGAACATGTCATTTGTAGTTCTCTTCTGATTTCTGGGATTCAGCTTCTCTTCATAGTTCTGTGTCCATTTCCCTTTCTTCCACTTTCCTCATTTAGTCATTGTCTCCTTACGAAGTGGCAAAAAACATTAGCCTAGATCTTAGGAGATTTCACTGCACATTTTTCCTCATTCATTTAGAACACTATTAAGTTCAAATTATTTACTTTTATGGACTCTTTAGATGTATTAGCATATTAGCATCTTGTGTACATACATAGCATCACTCATCTATGAAACTAGAATATGATGAATTTTAAATTTCTCTATTCTTCCTCTTATATCCCCTTATCATTATCAGTTTATCTGTTAACAAAATGGTTTATGCTTTCCTTTCACAAAATTTATTTAGATTTAGTACGGCAAGAAAAAAAAAGTGGTGCTAAAAAGACTTGGTTTCACACCTAATAAAGCTATCTTATTAGCTTCAAATGGCATTGCATTGATGATAGTAGCAATTAAGTGATGTATCCATTTAAACTAAAACACTTTCCTCCCTGGGAAATGAGCCATGATCTCTTTATTCTGAGAAGTTTCCCAGGTATCTGAACTTACCTCAACTCCATTCCCCTCCTCCATTCTTCTCTGTAAATAAAATCTCCCTGGCTTTCTGGTTCTTCCTTTGCAGGACACCTCACAGCTGACCTTTTGTTTCCATTCCTACTTCTCCCACTTGAATCCATGACCTGAAATACTGAAATAAAATCAGCCTTAGGAGCCCGCTGGTCCCCTTTCATCTCTCTTTACGTTAGGGCCAGGCTGGTCTACCTTCCTTTACGTTCTTCTGGTAAGTGGTTTCCTAATTCCTAAATAAAAAGTGATTTCCCTTCGCCTGACTTGCAGTGTCCCTGGACACCTTTTCAGCTTGCTCTGTGACTGTTAGACATGCCACTTGTTCCAGTCTAGTTGGAATACTTGTTATCCTCCTCCGAATAATGTACTTCTTCTTTTCTCTATCCATTAGCTTGTACTGTTTGTTTTACTAAGTCACCTTCAGTCTTCCTATCCTACTTCTCTGTTAGAATCTTGTGTATACTTTGGGGTTAAATTCCGTGACTTCCAGGAGCCTTACTTCATTTTCACGGTAGGCAGGCTCTCTCTCCTGTGAACAGCTTTCTATTTATTTAAACACTCTTGTGGCACTAATCACATATTTTCTTGTATCGTTTATGTAGCTTTTTCTCTCCTTATTAATTTACTCACCTACTGTGTATCAAGTAGTGTTGCTCATGTGGATGTTTTCCATGGAAAACAAGAAACAGTTGCTCCCTGCCAGACACCGGGTCAGGTTCACAGATGCTTAAAACATGTTTAAAATTGAGATGTCAAAATATACATTTGTTTGTCATTTTTAATCAGCCTTTACCTGACTAATTTAGGCCATACTTTGCCTTTACAACAAAAAAATATATTTTGTTCATTCAGGAAAGACTTACTGAATATCTATTTAGATCGAGGCAATGTGTGTGTGGTGGGAAGTTCTACAGAAATTTCCATACCCTGGAGGGTTATTGCTCTTAAATAGTCCGGTTACCACCTCAGCTCCTGCAAGCTTCACACACAAATCAGAGATAAATTCCCACATACGTAGCTCCAGACTTTTGACCCAGGTCTCTTTCTTGGTCTCTTTTTGTGTCTGAATTTCCTTAAGCTGAGTATTGATTAAAGAAGAGTTAACCTTGGGACTTAGCCGGGAGGGGGAATGCTGGCCAGTATTCCATGAAAACCATTCTCTGTTCTTCAGGATCATCAGTTGAGGAAGCAGATGTCAATCCTGTAAGCTTGCCAAGGGCAAGGTTGATGGATTTTAGGTATCCTGTGTCAAATGTTAAGAATGAGAGATTATTCTCACCCACTCCAGTTTGAGTAGATAGACTGAGTAAAGTTAAGATGGAATAAAAAATAATGTGACCCAAAAAAGAAAGCCATTTAATTCATTTATTCATTCATCAGTTTATTCATTCAAGAAGTGTTCAAGATTCTTTTTTGTGCCAAGCACTCTAGTAGATACTGGAGATAGGAGATATTAGTAATAAAAATGGTCTCTGACATTATTCCCAGTGATAGTGAAAAGAGAGGGTGTGGCACTGATAATGGGAGGGTAAGGAGAGAAGAGGACTTGGATGTTCAAGACTGTCACATAATTATAAAACCTAGGGATGTTTAGGCTGTAATTTGAGGAGTTCCAGTGGGAGAACCATTTATGAAACTGTTGTCCCATTGCATTCAGTAATACCCAGCAGGCCACAAGAATTAACGCATATTTCAGACATGACTTACTGTAAATGTGGCTTCCAAAATGGATATATGCAACTCGGGAGGAGCCTTATTCTGTATGCTGGTGCTAAACTTTCAATTTTTTGTATATGTTTTTTCTTATTGCAATGTCCTCTCTTGCAGTGTTGATGGACCAGCTACTGAACCATGTAAACTGCATTTAGACCACAATTGGCAGAATGTGTCCTAGTGTAAAGTATGAAATATCAGATACTTTCCTATAATTCCATGTTAAAATTTAGAGTAAAAAAAAATAAGCACAACCCCAAAATGTCAACTTTTCAAGTTATAATGCATCAATGGATCCATGGGAGTCTATGAAATGTCTTTTTCTGTGTCACTGAAGGAGGACTGAAGCTGTTTGTTTCAATCATGCTGCCATTGGAGCAGTGAGTCAGGAACACTTTATCCTCCCATGGCATGAATAAAGGGAGTGATTACAGAGAAAATAACCAATCAAAGCAATATTATACTCAAATTTTTAACTCTGTGGCTCTGGATAAATAAGATATTATGCTAAAAGCATCACGGCACCCATGATGTGAATTGCTGTGGTTCTTAGGTGACTTGTGTCACCTGAAAATTCAGATCTCTAGACTCTGCCTGCAGAGATTGAGGTTTCTCAAGTCTGGAGTAGGCCCTGGGGGTCTGCACTTTGAGCGAGTCCTCAGAGGATTCTAATGCGAGTTAAAGTTTGAAAGCTAGGAAACTAGAAGGAAAAGCATCTCTTCCTGTCAGTCAGTATAACTAAATTGTTCATAGAAATAAAACTCTAATTATTACATGTTCAAAAGTACAGAATATATATCATACACTGAAAGACAATGTAAAACACAATGATTTTATTGAAAGTATTCATAATCAGCCCTACCCAGTTTTTACCAAGAAAATGCTGGGTTTTCCATATTGACTTAGAAAAAGAAAGCAACATACAGACACCCAAAAAAGAATCCGGTCCTGAAAGGGAAAGGAAATCCTTTTCTGCAAGTTTCTGAGCATCTCCTTCCCCCTCTGACCTTGTGTTTTAAGGGCTGGTCTCCTGCAAGAAGTCCCAGGTGAGTTTCCTGGAATGCAATCTCCTACTCTGCCAGCAATCCCTGCCCTTAAATACTGGGAGTCAATTGAAGTTCCAGACAGCTCTGGTAGCCAGCTGGGTTTCTCGAACAGTTCCCTCTGCCGTCCTAGGCCCTGGACAGAGATGCCATTGGAGATGCCATCAGTAAACTTGATACGGGAGATTTACATAGCAGCGTTGTAGGACGGAGTTTTTGGCAGAGCCTCTTTAAGAGAGGTGTTGATAGAAAAGATGAGATTTATGTTACTCAGTATCTTGACCTCAGATAGAATTTGCTTTGGGTTCTTAGGTGTGAAAGGCAACTTTTGCCCTTCTAAGAAGTTACAGACACTCTTAAGTCTTGCATCTCATGTTTGCTTTAAATCAGCTCATGG
Source organism: Camelus bactrianus (assembly GCF_048773025.1). Taxonomy (NCBI): domain Eukaryota; kingdom Metazoa; phylum Chordata; class Mammalia; order Artiodactyla; family Camelidae; genus Camelus; species Camelus bactrianus. The sequence continues at coordinate 62,911,307 of NC_133541.1, forward strand.
AAAAAACATGCTGTATATTCATGCAAATAAATTAAGAAGTGAATTTAAAATCCTTTTATGGAATAGCCCCGTTGATACTCCTTTCAAAAGCAGTGTCCTAAAGCACATTAATACTGATTCAATAAAAATCCGCACATTTTATGAAGCAAGATTTAATTACTTAGAATTTGTGCTAATACAAAAGGCAGAAACCCAATGCAAACTGGCAGGGCGTCAGCCTTAAAGATTATGTACGTTCATTGCTGTGAATGAATGGCTCTAGGCATTGCTGAATCCGAGCGTTCAGTCGACATAGCACTGTCACCATCCAGGGGTTGGTGTCATGGCAATCATTCTTTCATTTTATCACTGCAAGATGCTTCCCTCAGGGTGGCAACATGATAACTGGTGGCTTCAGACTCTCATCCTACCATTTTAGATCAAAGAGTATTTTTTCTTTTCAAGAATACCACCAAAAGTCTTAAATGTGAATCTCATCGGCTTCATGAAGTCAGTGTCCATCTCTGAGCTTATCTCTGTGGGTTGGGGAGCAAACTGCATTAATTGGCCAGGTCGGTGGCCCATTCTTAGAGCAAAGAAGAGTGAGGTCAATTTCCTCTCAAAGGAAATTCTGAAGTGCTATTACCAGAAAAAGGAACAATAAATGCTGGATGGGCAGCTAGCATCTATGTCTATTACATAAGTACATCATAAGTAATAGTATGTAAAAAATCTACATGAAGTTAATCCTAGGGGTTAGGAAATGTAAATGGCAGTGGGCTTGTTGACATCCACTCTTCTGGTTACTGTCTACTTTGATCTAGTATAGATGACCATTCTTAGCTAGAATACTTTTAATCACCTCTTCTTGCCTTGAACTACTGGGCAACATGTTACATTTTAGAATAAGATGACACCAGTTTAGGGTTGCTCTTTTGTACCCTTACCTAATGGTAATAGATGAGGTAGCTTGACCATCACTATGCCATTAATTTACTTATGCTTTTTTCTCATTCTCTGGGAAAAAATTGGAAATGATGCCATTAGATCTTTACTTGTTTCGTGGGAGTCTGATGATTAGGAAACTGCTTTGTTATTTTTTTAATTATAAAATTTCTAGGATTCTTTGTGGTAAATATCATCCAAGTGAAATGGTTGTCAGTGAAAATACCATCATCCAAGTACATGTTTTTTAAAAATGAATATTTTTAGTTCTTTACATTTTAACTCTTTAGATTTGCATAGCTGTTTAAATATATATGGAGAGAAATACAATTCTTCTTTCTCAGAGAATTTCCTTATTCATTTGTCTGACAGTTTCCAACTCTCTGCACCTCTTCTAATACTTCCTTCTTGTATAATTATCATTTGAGCAGCTGAAACTTCAAAATTCTCATCAAATAATTGGACTTGTCTACGCCTTGGTGATCAAAATAGGTCATGTTTAAAAAAAATGTAGACAAAATATGATAATGTTTCTAAAATTTCTTTATGGCTCCTAGTAATGGCCGAATGGTGATGATTTCTTCCCCATAGATTGCACGTGATGCTACTGTCTGTGTAATGTTTGCTGGTTTATGTTATTTCTGCGCAGGTCCCAGTAATCCTTCTTGTCAGGCCACCACAGGTGTGTGCTTTTGAAAGATGGCCTTGCTCTTAAGGAGTGGGACTAGGAATCCAGCATGTGTCCAGTTCTGTTCTCAGCCCTCTGAACTGTGTGACTTTCTTAGTGCTGACATAGGCACTGGCCTGCATTACCTAATCAGCAAGAAAAAAGAACTTACCAGGCAGTATGTGACTTTTCATTTCAGAAATTGTTCTCATATATAATAGCCCACTTGATTCTCATAATAAGTGAGGTATCATTATCCTCCGTTTTCAAGTAGATTAGAGTTTGAGGACCTTTAGTAACTTGCACCAAGTTATATCAGAAGGAAATGACAAATTCGAGGCTGTGACTGTGGACTGAGTGTGTATTCTTTCCATCACAACATTGCCTGGAATCCCTTCTGGCATTTGTAGACTGTGAGGCAGAGCTAAGCACAAGGGAAAGACTCATTGCCGTTGTGCATGTTCATCAGGAAGGGTGCAGGGCTGGGCAATTTCAGTTGGAAGGCACAGGGGCTTGACAGAAGTTGAGACACTGGGGAGACACTGGAAAGAGGATAAACCAGTACGAGGCATTTTAGAGGACACTAAACCTACTGAATGCCAGTGCCTTGCTGTCTAAATTTCTGAAATATTATTTAAGAGGTACTGATTTTGGGTTAAAGTTAGTTCTTGTGCTGCATGTATCACAATTCAAATAAAAGAGATATTTTCATTGAATGTCACTTAATTTGAAATAGGTAATGTTTAACTTTGAATTCTTTCAAGCTTATTTGAGCTCCAGTTTACTAGTATACAAAAAGAGAAAGCATGCTAGACTAAGCATGCTTTTTCTTTTAAGTCTTTTTTATATTTTTTTCAAATTTTAATGTAAATTTAAAGCAAATATTTCCATGTCAGAAAGAGACACAAATCAATGATTTGGATCCCTAAGAGCAAATATTTTATGTCAGTTAATTTATTGTTGGGACTTTGAATTGCAGAAAGAAAATAATTTATCTAACCTCATTTTTATCTTGTTTTTAAAATGTCAATTACAACTGTCACGACTGATTTTTTTGAAGGGCTATAATGCAAAACGGCATAAGGGTTGTCAGTTTCATTCGTTGGTAAATAAGAAATGACTTGAATTCTAACCGAGGCCTACTGTCTTTCCCTCGGTGTTATTATTTTTCTGTTGATTTCCTCACGATATTGTATTTACAAAGTACATAAAATCCAATTTGAGTGGCTAGAAGCAGATCAGATGGTTTAATGAACTCAGCTTTATTTGTATTAGGTGGGGAAATCAAAGCTGAGACTGATTATTTCTGTGCTCGTGAAAGAATCAGAGATCTAATTAAGCCCACACAGAGAACCAGGTTAGAAGCTGCTTATCTTCCACATTTCCTGTGTGAAATAAATAGTCCTGTGCCATCTCATCATCTTTTATGTGAGTCTTTACCAAAGGAGGGTAGAGGTAAGCATAAATCACACTGGCCGTCATCAAAGGCTTGCAGCTGGTAGATAACGTGTGGTTGTACCTGAAGTCATTACATTTGTGTGGCACAGACTCATGGTAACCCTTGTCCTGGTTTTTCAGAAAATACCAGGCAGTTCTGAATTTTATTTTAAAAGATGGGTAGTGTCTAGGTAGAAAGCCTAATATGATCTGTACCTGGGGCAACTGAAACACTTGGAATTCAGATTTAGATGCTTCATGTGATCTGAGATACCGTACATCAAGGGAAGAGCCGGTGATCATTTTTTACATGATTGCCTACCAGTGAGAATGGGTCAGCTCCGTTGTTAGTGTGCTCTTCAGTCAGCCACGATGGCAGGTGAGGATGTGTTTTTCTTCCAGCCTCATGTGCCTGATTCAGCCGTCCACTGTATATATCGATGCAACCTCTGCTCTGTGATAACGATCTTTATAGTAGACGTTATAGCCAAGTAAACACGGTAACATTTACCTTTCTGCTAAAGCTAGCCTAAACTTAGTTACATCCAGCTGCTTGTAGCGTGTCCATGGAGCCCAACTGGGAAGAACCACTAGACTTACCATCAAGGAGAGTTGAACAGTTGAGCTATAGAAATTTTCTGTGCTCCTAAGAACTCTTTTTTTCCTGCCATGAAAATAGGCAGCAGGAAAGAAAATCTGACTGAAAGATGTGATTCAAATGCTCAGTATAGAGTACCCCTGTGCTTTAAGATTTATGGAAAGGAATGCCTCTAAGCAATTTTCTAAGTCCTGGATACATTGGGTTCTTATTTGTGTAACCCCTGTAATCAAGGCTAAATATAGACAGCTAAGAGTTTGGCTTGGCCTCTGCTTTCTTGAAATGGCTGACATCCATTTATAGGCTCACAAGTCCTTCAAGTGTTTTCCACTGTGGCATATGCAGAACCCCACACCCATTTATGAGCAACTAAAATTGGGTCACAGATAAGCTTGATTTCTTGTGGAGATACAGTTTGGGGGCAATGAATATGGTGATTTGGTTTCCCTTTATATGAGAGATAGACTTGTTCCAACGGGTTTAATAAGTTAGTTTTAGCCTACAGCTTTCTGTATTGCTGTTTTAAGATGTCACATTTAAAGGAGACAGAAGAGCTAAAAATAACTAAATATAGGTGTGAAATCCTCGGGTCTTTGAAAGGAAATTTGGGATCCTCGGGATGTTTCTATAATTTTTGAGCTCCCTGTTGTCTCAGGTCTGACTTTCTTCTTTCTGTGTGGGTTAAATTAGAAATGATTTCTTTTTCCCTACTGAAGATCCTGCAGATAAACTTAAGGCCTAGTGATTTTAAAAGGAGGTGGGTGTTTAAACAGAAACCCTTACTTACAAGCAAACTTATATATTACAGTTGTACCGTTAATAGGGCCAGTGTTTAAATATTAAAAACACTCTTGTGATTAAAACACTATAACATGTAGCTAAACTATGACTTTAATATCAGCACTATATACTCGGAGCATCAAAATTAATCTGCAGATGTTCACAGGTTGAATTAAGGGTGGCACACCAGAGCCCAGTGGAGAAGGTGTGATAGTCTAAAGAATAAAGGTGAGGTGATAAAGACTTAGAGATGCAGTGGGAATGGAATGGAAAACAAAGACCTGACACCAGAAATACAATTATTATTGTACACTCCAATTAAAAGGTGTATGTTTCCTCTCCCTATCTTTGGTTTCGTTTTTGAGTTAGAGTTGTTAATTTTCTTGAACTGTTTCAGGTTTAGTTGTCTAAGAATAGTGGGTGAAGGCTATTTGGAAATACTTTCTGGTATCTGGTTCAAAAATATAAATCAGTCCCCACCCATGATTTCTATCTCATCATCTCAAAAGGATCCTGGGTCACCTCAAAGCTCCAGGGGTGGCTAAGGGGTCAAAGGACTCAGAGTCCTAGCAGAACTTCCCCCTGGAGCCCTGAGTGAGGCTGTTAAAACTACATTTCCCTTTTGGAAAAGGCAGGTGTTTGTACTGACAGAAGTGGAGTGAAAAGCATAGAATGTTATTTAAATGATTTTCATATATTATTTTTGTTTATTTTTAGAACCTAATTGTAATAATTAACATATAGCAACTAGTAACTGCCCTTACTAGACCTTCACAGATTAAAGTTTATCCCTTCATGTTTTTCATCCTATAGTCCACTGGTTCTCAGCCTTTGACTACACATTAGAATCACCAGAAAGCTTTTTGAAACTAGGGCTGAAACCAGTTTCTGCACCTAAGACCTAGGGCCCAGATGTAAGTAGGTTCTAAAAACTCCCTTGCTGATTCAAATGTGCAGCCAGAGTTGAATTCTTCCTCCCGAGATGCCCAACCATGTAGCATCACTTTGTCTCACCTGCTTGTTCTCTTGGTGATCTTAACCATTTCCCCCACTGTATCCCTAGCCTTGTCCACTGTGTGATGACTTTGAGACAGAGAAGAATGACAATGACACTGAAGGTTTGAGCATTTTCAGTCTAGATGAAGAAAGTAAGTTCATGTTAATAGTATCCTGTTTCAAAAAGAGAAGCCATCTCTGAATATTCCCTGAATTATTTGATTAGATTAATAAACCCTAAGTTAATGCTCTGTTAACTCCTTACTTTGCCAACATTTAGGAGGATTTTAAAACATTAAACCTTTGTTTACATCCTCTATAAATCAGTACTGATTTCTTTCTCTCCTTGCATTTTACTAAAAGCAGTGCTCAGTTCCACACAGACTTTTAAAAACCGAGCAACTACACGAAATGATTATAAGTTATAAAATTAAATTCCTAATCCCTAGGCAATGCCTCTGAATGTTTGCATATTTCATAATGAGGGGAACTAGTTTCCACTAAAACTCTTCCTTTTTGGTTAAAAAAAACCCAGTTTGTCCTCACAGACATAAAGTAAATCGTGAACGCTTCTTTAGGGTTTAGAATGCTGCCTCTTGCACGATGGGCTAAAGAGGTTAGATCTTTCATTTAAGAGAGAACGGCCTTTCAGTTTCTTGCCAGGTGACAGATGAGACAGTTTACATCCACTAAGATTTCAGTAACTTGATGCAGTAGCCTTGGCAACAAAATTCTACCAAATGAAGAGCGTCAAATTGCACAGAATGGTGTTCATAGTCAGTGGGTCTCCACATCGACTTCCCTGGGAATTGTGCCAAGGTAGAAGGCTTTAAAGTTTCCATTGCTGCTTCTGAGTTATAAACTGCAGCTTTTTGAGTTCTCATTAGACTAGGAAGGTTGAATGCCCATAACAGGCTTTTCAGACCAACCCTGGCAACCTTGAGACCCTTCCCTGTCTGTCGCAGTAGAAGGCCTGCTGCACAATTAAATAACATGTCCCTCCTATTCTGCATAATTCTCCCTCTCTTCTCTCTAAAATCCCCTTGCTTTTCTGTTCTCCTTTCCTGTTTACTCCTCCCATTCACAGCTCCCCATCTCCTCCCCCATGCAGAATTACATAAAAATCACACAATTAGGGACGAAATCTGGAGCTAGCATATTGCAAAGACAGTAAAGTTGCTCAAGGGCAGGAGGAGGATTCTTGAGGCCATGTCTTACCTGAGCCTGACAGGTAAGCATTTTAATACCAATTATCAAAATGATGCCTAAATACCTTAAGAATTTGGGATTGATTTAGGATAAAAGTGAAAGACCTTTGTGGACACAGAGTTGGAACAATGGATTTAATTGCTTGTGAATAGGTGGGCTCTTTTTGATTGTGAGAGACCCCGGGGAAAAGCAAGCTCTCATCTAAGATGGTTTGTTTCACCGGATCTCTCAGGGGACTGCCACAGGCGAAAGACGAAGCCCCCTCTCTTCTGCCACCACGTTCAGAATGGCAGCCTGTGAACCCTGGCCACCACCTGTCAGTAGCAGTGAAAAGAGCGCACACAAACCCTTAGTTTTTGTTTCCGTGGTGGGCCGCTGCATTTATGCCAGTACCTCTGTTGACAGCCCAAACAGGGAATGGAAGCAACACTGCCTTAGTGTGTTACCCCGCTGTGGTTGGCCCAGGAGCTCTGGACACACTGCTAACAAATAAGGCAGAGTACATAGAAAAGCTCAGCAGGTGCTTCAACACATGAAAGCACCTCAATTCTCAAGGCAGAGGTGACAAATTTGAAGAACTGGTCACATTATATTAATGAGCTGAGAACCAAGAAAATGCCACCTGAAAGTAGTAATAATACTTACTGCATACTTACTACAAAATGCTGCATTGAAGTACGTGCTGTTATCATCATCTCCACTTTGGAAATGAGAACACTGCGGCACAAAGTAACTTTGTAAAACTTGTACAAGTGACACAGCTAGCAAGTGGCTCAGCTGGGATGTGAACCTGCTCCCAGGTCAAGGCTTTAAACCACTAGCCAGCAGTTCTGCTAACCGTTAGGAAACTTCTGGGACTTAAAAACAAGATTAAATGTTTGCAAATGCTTTAAAGCAGAATAGGTATGATGCCAGCAATTGAAATGTAAAATATTTCATTGGAGCAGAGCATAAAACAATGTCTTTTAAAAATACAGCAATCGAAGATCATTTGACCGCTTTGTTGCTTTGGAAACAGTAAGCAAGCTACTATTCAAAAATCCTGAAATTTAATTATTATATAATATATATATATATTTTCTATCTTCGTACAATTCCCTTTCCCTATGTTGGAACGCAGGTCTTCAAAAATGAAAAATACCACAATGAAACCTCTGCGTTTGATGTTGAGGAGTGGAAGGAAATAAGTATGTACTTACTGTTAACTCGGGATGACTTTGGATTAGTGCCTCCTTGGATCTAAGTTAATAGAAGGAATGAGTTCAATGCTGAAGCTCTTAGGGAGGTTTAATAGCACTTTGAACATGAACATTCCTGAACTCATAGGTGACAGACACAGCCGTCTGTGCTGTGAGTGGATTTTAGAGGTGTACCAAAAAGACTTGGCAGGTGAGAGATGGGAACACCGAAAGCCTAGTAAAATGCCTCTTCTATCAATAAGAATGAATGTTTTCATAAAGTGAAGTTAACGTTGGCTCTCACAGTGTGATGAGGATAGGACCAAAAGTCCACAGGACTAGAAACCAGTCCTCTCTCTGCCTGCCATTAATGAGCTGCCTAACTAGAGGGAAGAAAAGAAACAATCCCTCAGTTATCATTTTCCAATCCATATAATAATGAATGGACTAAATAATGGTTGCTAATCTCTGATAATCTAATAAAAGCTCAGAACTCCCTGTCTTCAGAAATGGTAAGCATTCAGGGGTTTCTTGGGCCCCTAAACCTCATCATAGAACCCAAGTTACAAACAAATAGATTAAATCTCTCACATTCTTTACAATGCCTATTTGGTTGTATTGTGGGGAAGCTGAGATACAGTGGGTGTGCTTCCTTGTTTGGGAACAAGGCAAGGCCAGCCCAGAATATGGAAATATACCAGAACAGATGAGAAAGGGCATCAAGAAGGGTATTGAGTGACTTGAGGCAAACACTCAGTGAACCGAGCGAGGGAGGTCATTGAAGTGCGAAGGCTCTGCTCTGGGCTGAAGATAAACTGCAGTGACTTGACCGTTTTGCTTGCAGGGGTGAGATTTTAATTTTGCTCTGCTGCTTTGGTAGACTGTGCTTTATACCTTGGTCCAGACTGTCTGTAATCAAGATCTCATTAAGGAAAAGCTTAACATTGTTTGAGTTCTCTTTCCCACAGCAGACTAAAAGTAAACAGCAGCCAAAGATAAACAAGGAACATTGCTCTTTTCCTGTGTTGTACAATAGTAAGTCTAATTTATTGACAGTTTTGTTGGTGGTGTAAATACTAAATCTTACAATGAACTTTCTGAAGAGCCTGCTGGTTTCTAAGCTTTACCAAGCCAGCAGACTTTCTTTTGTTGTTAAGGGAATTTGTTTTCTAAATCAGGATTTCTTAAATAACAGGCTTTGTGTGCTAGAAGACACTAGAGACCCACTTGCTATTCAGGTCCAGTGGTTGGTTTTGTTTTGCTTTAATTCCTTAAACCAATGAATGGCTGAATTTCAGCTTTTCTCTGCTTTTGTTTCTGGTAAAAAGAGTAGAAAGACAGATTTATGAGTCAAGAATAGAGTTCTACATCCCTGCTGCTGAATCTGTCTTGTGTTTATTTTTTTTTATTTTTGTATTTTCCTTAACAGAGGCACTGAGGGTTAAACCCAGGACCTTATGCATGCCGAGCACGTACTCTGCCGCTGAGCTGTACCCCCCACCAGACTGAGTCTGTCTTGAGGTGTCTGGATGGTGGTGTAGGGGAGGATTCCGAACAAAATCCATTCCTCCCAGAAGTCCTCTTCTCCCGCATACCCAGTTATTTACATAAACCTAGAGGGCCTGGCCTCATTGAACCCAGGGTTCTAAAGAGAGCCAAGCCAGGTCTGGGTTACAGGCCTGGTTTGCACCAGAAAATTCTATTTACCGAGGTCTGCTTCATCATTCCTTCTTGATTGCTTGCTTATTTACTTGTGGCTGTATTTTCAAAATAACCTTTGCTGACTTTGATATTCCTAAAGTCCATCCTGGTATCCTTTTCCTTTGAACTCTGTTTGTCTGACCCAACTGATATCCTGCCTCTAGGCTTATGCTCCCAGCAGTAAGGCCCATTTGTACATGACCAGATTTATCTAACACACTGGAAATATCCTAGTCATCTGGTGATGCCTTGCCCGGCCCCAGGGTTTAGACATCGCTACCATCAAGGACCAGCCTCTTTAAATACAACGTCCAGACTCACCAGACTCATTGAACATGACAGAACTGAAGTCCAACAGGTGAAAACATTAGACTTTTTTTTCCCTTAGTTTTCTTTTTTAAAGAAACACTTCCTAGGTACAGTTCAACTTTTTCCCTTCCCTATGATTTGAAAATTATTGTATATCCTTTATTTCTTCAATTTATTAGCTATCAATAGATAAACATGTAGATTTTCCAGATTTTTCCATTGTTATAAGTAGTGGTTCGCTGAACACATTTGCATATGGAAAAATAAGCAAAAATTTCTCTGGGACATAAAACTAGAAATCAAAGTGCTGGTCTCATGGAGGCACATCTCAAATATTAGTGGATGTTGACAAATTGCCCTTGAAAATGGTTGCAGCAACTTATACCCCATCAGATACATAGGAGTGTGTCCCCACAGCTGCGTTGACACTTGGTGCTTGGTCCTTTTCAGTAATTGCCCATTTTCCCAGTAGATAGTTTGTCTTTTTCTCATTGATTTGTAGGAGTTTATATAACTTTTTTCATGATAATAACAGTTTATCAATTAAATATGTTGCAAACTTCTGCTTCTAGTCTATACCTTATCTTTTTAATTGTGTACCAAATGAATATTCAAATTGATGTCATCATATTAACCAAAAATCTATCCCAATATCACAAAGTAATCTCTTAGATTTTCTTCTAAAATACTTGTTTTACTTTTTACATTTAGATATTTTATTTATCTGGTATGTATTTTTATAAGTGATGTCAAGTGGGGATTTATTTTTAAAAAATCATCAATTGTCTCAATACCATTTATTGAGTAATTTATTCTTCCCCCATTTATTTGTCTTATACTAAAATTCCCCTTCCCATGTGGGTGGGCTCTTCTGTTCTTTTTCTTATCCCTATACAAAGATCATATTCTTTTTCTTACTGTATGATATTTCTCCTATAATCTGTGAGTGATAAGATACCCTTATATCAAGCTATCTTTGAAATCCTTGTCTAAACCTTGCTTTGTTTTGGTCCACTCTGGGATTCAGATTACTGATATTTAATTTAGATTTTTCACATGAATGTTTATAAGCAAGACTGGTTTATTATGATACTTCCCATATTTCTGGCCTTTTGAAATCCAGGTTTTGATAGCATCAAAAAATTAGATGGAGAACTTTCTGTTTTATAATATTATTGGTGTAAGATGGAGTCATCCATTCCATAAAGGTTTATTTAACACTTGTAAAACCTTAATTACCTGAAAATGTGGGGTGAGTTTTGACTCTAACATCTTTAACAGTTTTTAGTCTATTTATGTTTTCTATTTTTATTGTCACTTTCATTTTTTTTCTAGAAAAGTTTATTTCACCTAAGTGTTCAAATTTGTTGGCATAGAATGCTTTGTATTATTTTCTTATATCTTAAGTTATATCCCTTTTTCACTTTTAACATTGTCTTCTGTGCTGTCTTTCTTTCTAGTGATCAATAATGCCAGTGATTATTATTGTCTTTTCAAAAAAGTAGCTTTTCAAACAGTTACACTTTATTAATGTAACCAATAAACTCCATTGATTAACTGCTGTATGCCAGACTCTGTTCTGAATCATTGGGATGGGGGTAAAAAGAGAGCCGTGAAAAATAAGCAGATTCTAGATCCTTGCTTTTGTGGAGTTTATGAGGCAAAGATAAAAAAGCAAACATAAAATTTAAGTAATTATATGGGTTATCATAACGATAAGAAATGTTATGGGGAAAAATGGAGCAGGGTAAACAGGATCAGAAGTGCTGCAAGATGAGGGGGGCATGTGGGTTGCAATTTTAAAGAAGGTGGGCAGTGAGGTATCGTTGAGAAGATGAGAACTGAGCAGATATTTAAAGGGGTCAGGGAAGTTTACCATGTGGGTATCTGGGAAGAAATATTTCTGGCAGAAGAAACAGCCAGTGCAAAGGCACTGAGGCAGGAGCATTCCTGGTATGGCTGGAGATTGCAAAGAGACCAGTGTGGCCCAAGTAGAGTGACTGAGAGAAAGAGGAAAGGAGAAGTTAGGGAAATAGGTCAATGTACTCACTCTGGTTTTACACTGAGACAGCTATATGGGAGGAATGACATGATCTGATTTCCAGTTTCAAATGTAAGTGGAAGTGGAGTGAAGTTAGGAAGCTATTGCAATAATACAGGCAAGAGATAATGGCCACTTAACCCAAGGTGGTAGCGTTGGAGATGCAGAGGTGAAGTTGGAACCACCTCTCTCTGCTGTTTGTTTCCATTTCAGCAGTGTTGGCTGATATCTTTATTAGCGTCTTCCTTCTACTTTCTTTAGCTGAATAATTAAACATCTTTTTAAATCTTTTTTGTTCTACTAATTATAATTAAATGTTGTATTTGGCCAAGTCCCTTCATTATGTAGTTTATTCTTTCATTGTTTTCCTAATATTTTTGTTTTTGTTAACTTGATCTCGGTTTCTGAAAAACTGAAAATTCCCAATGTGATTATAGAGGATTGATGTTACCTTATATCAGTGTTTGCCTTATATATTTCAAGACTATCTTGTTAGGTACATACAGGATTCACACTGTTATATGTTCCAGGAGGGACTGTTCTTTTTATTATTAAACAGTACATCTTTTTTATCTCTAGCAATGCTTATAACATTCTATTTGGTTTTGTATTAGTATTACCATCCCAGCTTTCTATTTTGCTGTGACATTTCCTGACCCTTTACTTTAAACTTTATGCATCATTATTTTTAGGTAAATCTCATGTGGCATATATCTGGATTTGCTTAAATCAAATCTGAAGCCCTATTAGCTAGTGGTGTTTAATACATCTACATTTACCATGGTTGTTGGTAAACTTTGAGTTATTTCTACTAACTCATTTTGTATTTTCTATAAATCTGAGCTTTTTGTTAGCTTTTCTTTTTACTGTTCTTTCATTGGTTTGATTTAAGCAATTCAATTTTTTGCTTATATGTTTGTATACTTTTTAAATATATATATATATACTTGACAAAATTTTTAGTTAATAATGTCTTTAACCTTTTTTTGAATGATACAAGGACCTTTATTTCCTTGTATAGTTGACGATTTTTTAATTTTAAGTTTAGCTAGACGAGGGTTGTTTTCCACAAGAATTCCCTGTACTCTTTGATGGAGCCTATACAATTAACAGGTTCCAGACCAGTTTTATGTTAATTTCTCAGGTTGATGTTCCTGATTATATGAATATGTGAATTTGGATGTCGCATCTACATGGGAGTTCAAACTTCTGGCTAGCAGCTATTTTCCACTTCCTCAGGGCAGTGAGCAAAAAGACTTCTGGTTCCGCTCTCATGATCTTGGCAGCCATTCATGGCACCTAGGTTTCTGCACATAACTCAGTCCTATGACTTGCAGGCAGAGCCCTGCCACCGCCACACAGGCATGAAACCCAGGCCTCCCTGGTTCTGGTTGCTCTGTGAGTCACAGGTCTGCCCCCATTGACCAATGTGTGGCTTTCTTTTTGGAACGTAAAAATCTGTTGTTTTATATGGTGAGTTAGATTGTATGTTTACATTTTTAGTATTCTTGTTTATTGTTAAGTAATTTGTTTGGAGCAGAGGGTAATTCAGTATAGTCAACCATATTGACTTGAAGTCCAACCCCTACATTTTATTTTAAACTAATATTCAAAATATTAGTGATATATTGTTTCATATTTCTTATGCTGCCTTATTCAAATACATTGTTCTTTAAGATTTATTTTTTATTGTTTTGGGTCACTAAGTATTTCAATTCCTTTAAAAAGGGAAATAAAGTACAGTATATAGAAATTTTCAGCTTGCTGTTTTGCAATAACTTGATTTTATACGTGAATCCCAAAATTTTAAAAATTTTAAACTTTTTACTTAATGTTTGGTTGAACATTCCTAAAAACATGGTAACAGTGATTGCTTTCTCTAAATCTTCCAAAATGTAGCTGGAAGTCCAAGTCCAGGGTAAACCAGGATGCTACACACACATTTTTCTGAGGCTTCTGAAAACCAGTCAAGGTCAGTCTAAATACAAAATACATTACATTTCAATCCAATAAGACCTGCATGCAAACTTTAAGCAGGTTAAAATCTGAATAACACAAAACTCGTGGAAAAGTAACACAGACTCATAGGTGGCAGCACTGCAACAAGTTTTTATAAACATTTGAAGAGAGATTCAAGAAGGGTGGGGTTATTAACATCAATTAATCTGTTTTGTTTTGGGAAAAGGATCCTTTTAGAGCTTTTATCACATACTCCATCCTCTCAGGATCACCCTTCCATATAATGGTTTTGAGAGCTTGGCCTGGTTCCCCATCACAGGAAAGGTGAGGAGTACAGAGTCCTCACCTGTAGCTCCGTGCTTGGATTCCTGCATTTCTTGTATTTTCCCTCTCCACTCTGCATTAGCTTTCATGAGTTTTCTTCTCTGTCTCTTATCAATAAAGATGGGGAACATAGCCATCTTTTGCTTTTTTGTGTCCTGCTAAATTCTGAAAGCAACGAGTCAGTGTGAAGAGGAAATGAAACAGTATAATGGGCATCTTGCTTGACATCTTTATTTTTAATGCTTCTTCTGTCATCTGCACCATAGTGACTTTCTCAGTGGCTCTGTTTCAGCTCATTCCTTCTTCCATCATTCAGCTTGTCATATCTTCTCTATCCTTCACCCTCTTTTGTGTCCTCAACTCTCTCTTATCTCCCTCTTGGGCTGCCCCTGAAAAACGAACCAGTTTTTTTCTCACTTTCTTTGAAAAGCAAATCAGCCTTTCCTTGGTCTCATCTCTTCTTTCTCTTGAGGCCCACACCTTTACTTCCCAATGGCCTGTTAGGAAGTTTTACTAACCAAATTATATTCCTAAGAAGAATTATATTTATCAGATTTTGGAATAATATTTTTTTCTTCCCCAACATGTTTTAGAATCATTTTACACTTTTTCCTTAACCTCAGTTTTCTGAACTGCTTTGACTCTGATTTTGTCAAATAATACAAATTTTAAGAATGTACTCTCCAAGGATGTGATGGGTAAGCTATTATTATTTTATAATTGTATTATTAACTAGCCCAATTTAGTTAAATTGAATCAGGTAGCACATGTAGGCCAACATGTAAAAGCAGAAGGAATCCAAAAAGTTCTTGAATTTTTAGTGAAATTTAGAAGCCAATAATATAGCTTGTGCATCAGGAGCAAAGATAAATTCATGTATCTACCTGTCTGGTTTCACATCTTCCACACTTGCTAGCTATGCGACTTTGGACAAGTGATTTAACCTCTCTGCTCTTCAGTTTTCTCAGCTGTAACAGCTAATAATAATAATAATAATAATAATAATAATAATAATAATAATAATAATAATAATAATAATAATAATAATAATAATAATAATACCTACCTCATATGGATGTTGTAAGTAATAAATGAGTTAGTACATGTTAAGCTCTTAGAACAATGCCAGGCACTTTATTAGCTAACATTCACATACCCTGATCACACACATTTTATCAAGTACTTGAGAACAAAAACATGATTTAAAGAAAGAGGTTGACCAGTTGGAGTTTTAGATTAAGTATCGCAGATAGCTGACATTTGAAATAGATTTAATGAAGAAACTGTTGTTTTCCAACTTACTCTAATATACTCCAAATAAATCTAAAATATTCATAAGGAGGTAAGGCATGCATGTACCCTTAAATGGTTCTTAGTATTTTTCCTGGCCTTTTGGAAAATATGATAAAAGCAATTTACTCATTTCAGGAACTATATTAAAACAATAGTGCTTGCATGCTGGATTCACAATTTCCATGAAGCCCATCCTGGTACCTCAGCTTAAGAATTCATGGCTTAAATATTTTCTTGGATCAGTCTCCTAAGGCAAAAGAAACATAAGCAAAAATAAACAAATGGGACCTAATTAAACTTAAAAGTGTTTATAAGCAAAATAAACCATCAACAAAACAAAAAGGCAACCTACAGAATGGGATAAAATATTTGCAAATGCTGTGACTGACATGGAGTTAATATCTAAAATTTGTAAACAGTTCATACAATTCAATATCAAAAAAAAAAAAACAACCCAATCAAAAAATGGGTGGAAGACCTAAATAGACATTTCTCCAAAGGCATACAGTTCGTCAATAGGCTCATGAAAAGATGCTCAACATCGCTAATTATTAAAGAAATACAAATCAAAACTACAATGTGGTATTACTTCACACCAGTCAGAATGGCCTTCATCCAAAAGTCTACACCTGCTGGAGAGGGTGCGGAGAAAAAGGAACCCTGAACCCTCCTACACTTTTGATGGGAATGTAAATTGGTACAGCCACATGGAGAAACAGTATGGAGTTTCCTTAAAAAAACTAAAAACAGAGTTACAACATGATCCAGCAATTCCACTCCTGTGCATGTATCTGGAGAAAATTCTAATTAGAAAAGATATATGCACCCCAGTGTTCACAGCAGCACTATTTACAATAGCCAAGACATGGAAGCAACTTAAGTGTTGCACACACACGCACACAGTGCAATATTACTCAACCATAAAAAGAATGAAATAATGCCATTTGCAGCAATGTAAGTGGACTTAGAGATTATCATACTAAGTGAAGTAAGTCAGAAAGAGAAATGTAAATATCATATGATATCACTTATGTGTGGAATCTGAAAAAAAAATGGTACTTATTTACAAACAGAAAAAGACTCACAGACATAGAAAACAAATTTAGGGCTACCAAAGGGGAAAGCAGGATGAGGTGGGGGAGGGACAAATTAGAAGTATGGGTGTAACAGATAGAAACTCCTATATATAAAATGAGTAAGCAACAAGGATATACTTTATAGCACATGCAGAAAGAGAGAGACCCATGGAAAACTGTCTCTCAAAATGTGTCCCATCAAGTCTGGGGGAGGGGAACAATATTGTCATATGTTAGTTGGAGAAAGAGGAATAAAGTTAAGTATGTGGATTAATAGATAATCAATGATCTCTTCAGTATAATAGGGGGAATGTGAGAGGAACAAGATACACATAGTGTTTGCCTTCAGGAAGCTTACAGGTTTTAAACAGATAAGCTTTAAACTGGTTAATTGCAATGTGGATAAATTGCACCAGAGAAAATTAAATTAATATGTGAAATTATATATTGGGAGGATTTGTTCTAGTTCCTGATGTCGAAGAATGTGTCCCTGAGGAAGTAACAGTGTAGTAGAAATCATAAGGTTAAGAGTAAGGGATGCAGTGTTCCAGGTAGAAGGAAGAGCCTACTGCATGAAGGAAGCTGAGGTTATTTGAGGAACTGCAAGAAGACCAGGATTATCAGATAAAACAAGCAGGAGCTAGACTGGATTCCGGACTTGATCTACATGACAATGCAAAGTTACTGAAGGGTTAAGAGAGAGAATATCGTTATTATATTTGTGATTTTAAAAGCTTCCCCTTCACAACAGTTTGTTGCATAAGGAACAGGTTGTAGGGGAATAGGTGAATGCAGACAGTGGAGATAAAAGCTTATTTCCATAAGCCAGGCAAGAGGTGGTAGTGTTCTGCTCTGTAGACAGTGGCAATGTAGATGAAAAGACATGAATGGATTCAAAAACTTTAAAGTATAGTTGTCAGGCCTGGCTGATTGATTTGATTTAGAGGAAGAAAAAGTCATGGATGATTCTTAGATTTCTGGCGTGGGCGACTGCACAGGCAGAGTGCCTAGAAAGAATTAACTAGCCTCTTGAGGATTTATCTCATAAATTCACTTCTATTTCAGTGACAGCAAGCATTTTAGATTATATACACATAAGGAACCTGATTCCCTTCAGAGCTCTAAGAACTGACTTTGGTGCAGATAAAAGATGAGTGGTAGGGAATTCAGATGTTCCATATACCTCCTAACCTCAATATGTAGCTCTTCTTTGCTTAAATTCACTGAAGGAAGAATACCTTTATGCTATCAGTTGACAAAAAATTATGCCTCAGATTTTCCTACCAGTATGATCCTTTCCAAGCTGTATAATTTAAATTAGGGTATAATGCCATCATTAATGCTCCCTAAATTCCCAGGGTGTTAACTCTGAGGCTTAAATCCTTTTCTCATATTGTCCTACTGTTCATAGACATTTTGACTGTATCTACAACCATATCAAATGTGTTTTGAGCCTGATTTTCATGATGTGTAAATTACTTCTTAAGATTAAGGAACTCCTAGAAGCATATTCTTGGAATATTTAAAGTGTAATTGACAAAAAATCCAACTCAAACTAACATAAGAAAACATAGCTCATGTATGTTAAAACCTTTAGAGCAGAGTAGGATTCAGGCAGCGCTGAATAAAGCAGATGTCATCAGGTTTCTATCTCACTCCATGACTCACCTCTGGATTTTTTAGTTACTTTCAGTATTGGCAGGCTTTCTCCATGAGGCAGGAAAAGAGGCCACTGGCAGGTCCTAGCCTACGTGATCCTTCTGGTTTCTTCAGTTTCCCAATGGAAAAGTGTATTGTTTTCCCACAATGAAAATAGAAGACTGAGTCACGTCCCCATCCCTAAACCAATCACTGTGGCCAGAGGATGAAGCACTGACTGTCCAACTCAAGTCACCTGTTTGCTTTGGCCAGTTTAACCAGAGCTGTATGTAATCTCTTCTCTATAAGAAGAGGGAGATGTGATTCCAGACCACAAGGAAGAGGTGATGAATATGCATACAAACTGGCAAACAATAGATATCATTTCAGGGAGGAAAATTAGAAAAATGCTGAAACATCACTGAATGATTTCAGTAAGAGTAAAATTAGAGTTACAGACCTGAAAGAGTAAAACAAGGAGTATAAATGTAAGATGAAGAGGAAATAATTTTGCAATAATACAGATAAAAAGATGAAAAGACTACATTGTGAATCAATAGGTGCCAAAGTTTTAAAATCAAGAAAATAGAAGGATGAATAAAACTATGTAGAGAGTATGGAAATGATGATTTAGTTTCACTATCTTACTACCCTTAAATGAGTTGCTTTTATCTAAGCTGGGAGTTTTCAACTTAAAAAAAAAAAAGGCTGAAAACAAATTGGAAAGGATTTGGAAGAGTTCTCCAAGGATGCATAGTGGGTAGAAAATGAAATGTTAAAATCAGTAAGTATGAATGTAGTGCTTTGTCTATGCGAAATAAAGCCTTTTGAGATGGAGACAAGATGCAAATGTATTGCAATAGTAAAAGACAAATTGAATGCTTTTACATATACATGGTTCTAATTCAGAAAAAAATGACTCTGCATCTGTATTCAAGATAAAACAGAATAAAAGAAGTATGAGCAGAAGCATTAAACATTTGGATTTGAGGTAGAGGAATTTTTAGCTGGAAGTTAGTAAGAGTTGAAATGCATTCAAAGCTTTCTCTGAAATCTTGTAAAATACAGCTCCTTGTTATACTTTTGACTGGCGGGGATCCTGTGCTGCTTAGAGGCAAAGAGTTAGCTGAGTATAGGCTTCATGAGGGGCAGGAATCATGTGTTCTACAAATTTGCATCTTAGGGGCTGGAACATAACAGACCCTAAAATATTTGCTGAGTAAATGTGTGTTGATGCTAATTTGTGTAATACACTCAGTTCTTAATTATCTGTGTATGCAGTCTTTGTTGTGAATCTACCAAACAAATATTATGCTTATGCTGGTGTTGTCAGCATGCATAGCAGACTCCTAGACTGCCAACTTTCTAGCTACTGTGTTTTCAGTGAATAGAAGCAAGATATGCTTTTTTTCCATGCAGGGAGGTGGTTAGATTTGTTTGTTTGTTTGTTTGATGGAAGTACTGGGGATTGAACCCACTGAGCTATACCCTCACCTCCAAGACACGCTTTTAAGCCAAGTAAAAGATTAATGACAATGTGAAACTGATACAATTTCTAATTATCTGCATTGTTGGATCATCTGGTCTATTGTCTCCGTCTCTTATTGTCATCAACCAAGAGTTCATTTTAACAATCATTATGAAAGGATAGAGTTTATTAATATCATAAATTAATACTAAATAAAAAGCACATGCTCATAGCACCTTTATAAATAGATTCAATGTTGAATCCAGGTTAAAATGGAGTTGAATGATAGAATATAGGTTCAGCAAAGAAACTGAAGGCCCATCTTCTACATAACTTCTTCTGTAGTCGTCTCATTTATTTAAGTGATAATAAGTAATAACATCTGACTATGTTAAATGACTTGCTCAATGTGAAATAATCTCTTTCTGGCAGAACCTCGACTAGAGTCTGCTTAAAAGACAAAAATTTTCTGAAGCCAGAGGAAAGTTTTCAGAGACTGTATGTTAATAGAAATAATTCATTTCAATTGGTTAATATAATCTATACCTTAATCCCATCATAAGATTTCATTGATTTGTAATTTTCTTTTTCATGATGCTCTGAAAACAGATTGAACACATGCAGATAAATACAGGCTTAATGTATTTTCCTTTCTCTTTAGGTATAAGGAACATCTTAGATTTAAGAACTGTGTATTTAAAATTAGGTCTCCATTAGGAGGTAATTTTAAGGGTAAAGAGATGAGAAAGTTATTTAGGCTTCGTGGAGGTTTTAAGCTTGAGGTTCTTCGTTTTATTGATTTGCCTTCAGTCTGATTACTCTGATCCGTACACCATTGGCCCAGGAAGACATGCTTTCAGTTCAAAGATCTCCCCAAGCTCTGCCTGAACTTCTCTGGAATCAGTTGAGTAGTTAATGCATTATGGAAAGATTGTGCTTTGCTACAGACAGTTGTTTTTATTTTGAATAATAGAAAACTGCAATAGTCATGCTGTTAGGAGTCACGGTAAGTAATAATGGATTATAAGTATCACAGTACAGTTGGTGTATTAAGAAAAAGCACCTTTCTTACAGCCACAAAGTAAACTGTTTTATTTCATTCACATTTGGGCCAGAGCTGTCCATTTGGATATCACAAGATGTGTCTACTACCTTGGATATTAAAACAATTGTCATACTGCTTCAGTATGATACACCTTTTGATTTTTAGCCAGTCACATTGTAGAGGACTATCTATTAAATCAGGATAATGTGATCTGAATAAAATGTCAGTATTAGAAAATACAGCAGTCTTAAAAAAATAGTAATACCCTACACATTAGCAAACAATCTCTGTCCTGTTTCTTTCATGCATTTCTAAAGTTCTGTATGTCAGGGCTTTAACAAAACTGTGCTCGTAGACCCATAAATGGGAGGCACCCGAGAAGGCAGCCTCCATCATGGTTTTACATGGGATCGTGAGCACTGAAAGCATTCACTGTTTTGCTCCAGCTCTTTATTGAGACCCTTAAAACTTGATTTCTGGCTTTTTTTTTCCCTTCCCAAGAGAACAAACAAGCTATAGTTTGAGCTAGTAGTAACCCACAACAATTTTATTAATGTGTGCTCAGCGACAGCCTGAACCTTCTGTGGTTGCTTTATCCTCAGTCCAGTGTTTATCTGCAATTTCCTGTTCACCATCTGGGAAAATTAGATGTAACCCTTTTAAGAAGCACCAAAGTTCCATCTCTGCTTCATTATTTCAGATGTAATCAAAGAAATAAACCTATGGAGTGTTTTTGGCTATAATAAGGTAGAGCTGGCCATAGCCTGGATCCAAATCCATCTGTGTCCATTATTCTTCCAAAGGAATTTTTATTCCAGGTATAGCTATATTAAGTGTTATGTTGGTTCAAGCTGATAAATCTTAATTTTTTAAATTAAAGGTGGTATCTTGTATCTTGATGACGATACTCTTTGGAGCTCTAGAAGTTCTTGCTAAAACTTTTTAAGGAGACTTAGCTCAGTGCCCAGCCCCAGCAGCCCCCTTGTTTAGAGAGGCAGTGTGGTGCAGTGGTTAGAGAAGGGACTCTGGAGGCAGACCACGTGATTGGTTTCAAACTCTGATTCTGCCTCCTCCTAGAGTTTAACGCAGAACAAGTTATTTAACCTTTCTGTGCCTTGATTCCCTGACTTACAGACTGGAGATGATAAATATTAGTAACTACCTCTTGAGATTGTTGTGAAGATTAAATGCTGTTCCACTGATTCTGCTCTTATACTGAGGAGAGTACCTGGCATTTAGTAAATAACACGTATGTGTGTTACGCAGTTTTACAGCTGCTCTTATCTCGAGACCTTTACTCCTGGTGTTCCTTCGGTCTGGAATGTTCTTCTTCCAGGTACTCGCATAGCATGCTCTTTCACTTCAAGTGGCGCTCCTCAGAGAAGCCTTTCCTGACCATCTTTTTCACTGTTTATCTCTGTTCGCTGCTTTATTTTTTTATAGCCCTAATCACCATCCAATCCTATATTTCTTATTTATTCCATCTTTCTAACTCTGTTTCTTTAAAAAGTATGTAATCTCAGTAAGTTTGATTTGTTTTGTTTTTTGGTTTTTTGGTTTTGGTGGCACTGTCTCCCTAGAGTCTAGAACAGTGTCTGACATATACCTAGTAGGTGCTTAACAAATATTTGGGGAGTAAATAAATGAAGAAATTATGATAAAAAGATATTTAGAGTACATTTCTACAGATATATGGATCTTTCTGTCAGAATGCCCTAAAGCGCAAAATAATCAGAATTACTCCAGAATGAACTAGATCCTGGTTTTAGGTTATGCTTGCAGTGAATCGAAGAACCTATCTCATACCCCACACTTGAGTGTTCTTAGTGATTCACATCGTAAGCCTGACCTTTTAGTTTGACGTCTCAAAGTCATTTTGTTTTCAGGATACATGAAATTTAATATACATTTGAATGAGGAAAGAAAATGGTAGAGATTTAAAGATTTAAGACATTTCTTCACACACAAAGATGGCAATATTTTCGATCACTGATAAGGAAAGTTTTTTATGTAATAATCACTTAGTGTGCATTTTTCTCAGTATTACGATCGAAAGTACTTTCTCATTTTCAGTTCTGAATAATTCAACAAGCTTTTTTGTTGAACTTTTGCTTTGCTTTAGAACATACCTCAGGGTAGAGGAGGCTCTTTAAGCAAGTTAAGTAAAAATGGAGATGTGCAGAAAATGAAAGACTCTGTAAACCTGCATGAGATTTGTGCTTGCTTTAATATTGTGATTTCAGTATTTTTGAATTGACTTTGCCTTTTGAAATCTCATTTAAATACATACTGGCAGTGCCATAAGGCTAGAAGAACAAACATTTCTTGTTTCTTGAACCTTTATCATGTTTAGTATTGAGCAGCATATAAAAACAAATAAATTGTAACTCTTGTTTTGGGAAATCTTACAGTCTGTTTAGAGCAATAAGACAAAAAAATAATAAGAGGTCAGTACAAACAGTAAATTATTGGTGATTCAGAAATTCAGTTGAAGGAAAGATCATTGTGGGTAGATACGGTTAGAGAAGGACTTGAAGAGAGGTTATTGGAAGGAGGTTAGGACATTCCGTGCATAGATTTCAGGCTGCCTGAGCAAAGATAAAAATGGGCCAGTTAGCATGAGTGGAAGACTGGAGCAAACGGTTTGAACCTGGAATCATCCAATGGCCAGAACATATTTTAACAGTTTATTGATACCTTATAAATGTAAATATCACCTTTCTCTAACTGGATCCCTACTCTTGTCTGTTCAAGTTTTCCAGTGAATGCTAGGCATGCATTTTAGTAAGTTAGCAAGTACTTAACTTAAAAAAAAATACCGTATATTTCTACTCACATTTAGCTAAGTCTTTTGATTAAAAATAAAAGCAATCCACCCCAAGGTAAAACTATAAAGAAAGATATTCTTGTGAGGGTACAACGAGAAACTTCTGGAAATTAAAGGCAAAGCAACCAAAATATAAATGCGTTTATGGCCATATCTCTTTTAGTAGAATTCAGTATGAGAAAGACTCAACTTAGACCTCATCAGTCAAAATTTGGTGACCCTAGTAGAGTAAAGTTAACATCGGTCTGTGATTCAAAGATCTGTACTTGAGCTCTAGTTCCCAGAGTACCTAATAACTGTAGGCAAATTTCTTAGCCAAGAAAATAGTTCCCTTGTCATTATAAGAGGAATCATGGTATTTGCTGTGACTGTCTAAAAGGGAGATAGGTGTGTGACAGTGCTTTGCAAACACTTTACAAGAATGTGGTTCTAAGATATCACCTAAACTAAACCCCCCTATTAAGACCTTGCATGAAACCAAGTGATGATCTTTGACATACACTGATCTGATAAATAGGCAATTTATTTTGACCACTGGCCATAGCTATCAAGATCTTTTTTTTTCCCTATACATGTAACTAGTATGTTAGGGCTCTTGAAATCTGATCAGAAAGTACGACCATCTGCCACTCATTCTTGCTTTATAATTTGTTCAGTGGAATAGAAGTCTTCTGCCCCTTGGCAAACCATGTGACACTTATAATCACTCTTAGGAAATAGAAAGTCCTGTGGTTACTTTAAATCACAAAAAAGATGGTCTTGATTAAATTATGTAAACATTCCAGTCCCATGGAACGGTCAAAGTTGCTAATTTTATTCAGTTTGAACTACTGCTTTTCCATCAACAAGGGCTAACTGTAAAAGCAGGTCTTTTTGAAAGACCTTGTAAGTTTGTTTTCTGTTTTTGATGCTTATAAAATAATTGAGATGGTACCCTAAATAAGGGAAACTTTAATCATTTGATCTGTATTCAAAGCAGTAATAACAAATAGTGTATAATTAATTTCTATTTATTGTTTGTATCAAGATGGTTTTTCGAGATGGTAATGATACATTATTTATAATAGCAGTAGAGATGGAAGTTGGATTTTTCTAGGAAGTGGAGTGCTCAGGACTTCATTTTTTCCAGCTGATGTATTTCCACATGCTCAGTGTTTTTGGAGAGTGATTCTCAAAATTCATGTGTTTGCTTATGAATTTGTCAGGCCTACCCTCTTTTTAAATGCAGTCCGAAATCTAGGATGTTTCTTCCATTCTTTCAGAGAAAATATGAAGTCTGGGCTGAATTGACTTTTCACTCTTAGGTGCAAATTATTCCAGCATTTTTTAAGTCTTATTTTTGTATTTTCCTTATGATGGTCCATTTGGAATGAGGCAGCCCAGGTGGAATAAATAAATTAAGTTAAATAATTAAATACATGCATGTCACATCAAATGACCACACGTGGACACTTGTTACCCTGTATTAATGCAGACTTGTAGTAAATATTATTCAGTGTCTTTACTGGATAGCTTGTGCTCAGGCAAATACTGCGATTTAAGGGATGACTATAATCAAATGAATTGGATTCTATTAAGATAGGAAAAAAATATATCATTCTCAGGCTAATCTAAGATTCAAATCACCAGGGTCTTTTGATTATTTTTGAGGGGAGAATGCTTTAGGCAAAAGAAAGAAACTGAGTGTAAGTGAGAAAAACAATATAGCTTATGAGGTCTAGAAATATCTCATATAAATCTGTAGGCTTATCAGATATCCAGTGCAACTATTTTACGGACGTGAGTCACGTGCTGGCCTGCCCGGGACACCTGGCGTTCCAGGTGTCCTCCTCCAGATCCTGCTGATGAAGAATTAGAAAAAATGATTAACCATACCTATTTGGGTACACATGGTGACAGTGAGGATCTGTGTGTTTTAGAAATAACGTGATAGGATTTTTTTCCCTAGCAGAGTAAGGTATTCATTAGGTGGTATTCTGCCATTCCAAGACTAGCATTAATTTATTTGGGACAACATGTTGGTGATAATACTGGAATTTACTATCGTTTCCTATTGTTTGAAAGAGATATTTGTTGTCAACTTCACTGATTTGGTCATAGAAAAATCTCATATCTCAGCTTTGCTTCTTAATGGGAGACTTTGTATCTCTCTGACAGTTTTGTGTAATATTAGTAATTCCCAGACCTCCATAGTGACCTTATCCGATTTTATTTTCCATCATGGCATTATCACCATCAGATGTAGTATGTGTTTATTTATTTGAATTTTTTTTCGTATTTTCTGCCTCTCAGGTATCGGTCAGATTCCAGTTGTGGTCTAAGAGAAAGTTTTTACGTTTTAACTTCTTTCTGAGAATTTAGCTCAGGACAAGGTTAGATTACAAAGAATGAAGACAAAGAAGTATCCTCTAGAAAGTAAGCTCCAGGAGGGCAAGGACTTTCTGTTGTGAGGTTGTTCACTGCTCTGGCCCTGGAGCCTTGAACAGTCTCTGGCGTTTAAAAGGTGCTCAGTAAATACTCATTAAATGAAAGAATGGAGAAAACAATGCTTGTCTTATGGATTTGTCACGAGGATTAAATTGATGATTGTGTGCAAAAGTACCTAACACAGTATCTAGTGCAGGAGATGGAATTCAGAAATCCTGAAAGAACTCACACGGCACCCAGAAATGGCCAACCTGACTTTTAAATGGATGTAAACTGAGAGATACTGATTAAATGAATGTTTTAAATATAGTTGGCTTCTGAAAATTATATCCGGCATCCTGGTTTTTTATATTGAGTGAATTTTTTTTAATAATGATAAGTTCATTATGATTTCATTAGCAATTGGCTTTATGTTTGGCTTATAAAAGCTTCTTTCTTATAAAAGATGGAATAACATCCTAAACATTTTACCAAACCATGGGCTGAGAACTACTCGTGACTTTATTTGACCGGTACCTTGGCACTGTTTATTTGGTGATGATTACACCTTAACTGTAGAACGAACTTTCTAGCGTTTCTTTTCTGTTTTATTAAATTAATGTGAAGGAAGGCCAGAAACAGTACTCCACTTGCAACTCCAAGCAAAGGCAAGTATTAACATCAGGATCTCTGCTGTGTGTTTTTACGAGGATTATAGAAAAGGAGTTACAAAAAATAAGACATTTGATATTAGCGTATGTGATAGCCTAAAAACCTCTCTATTTTCTTGATCCTTTCTCGAAAAGATGCATCTTAGAATGTAACTTTCCAAAATTGCATAGTAGTAGCATTTATTAGATGGATTATAGTGTTTTGTACTCTTTCTGGTTGAAAGCGTTGCACTACAGGAGAATCTCCGCTGTATTTCTTTTAAGACTGCTACATGCTGATGGCTACACTGCTTGTAAGCTATCAGGAGAGTCCAGCTTTAGACCTAGCATTTTATATACCCTGTGTCTTGTTAAGGATGTCTATGTCAGACTCCAGTTATACTTTAGGAAGGATTTTTATTTATCAATAAAGAACAAATTTACATTGAAAAGATCAGGGGCAGTACAAAGGCCTCTTCTCCCTCCAGAAATATTGTTTCTTCAGTATTCTTCAGTTCATTGCTTTTATCTAATAGTAGTACTTTCTTCAGTTGTTAAGTTTGACCAGTTTCCAGCTAACAAAGGAAAGTGTAATTTTTCAAGGGTGGTGAATTACACCTCTACTCCACCCTGAGCCCCCTCCACGCAGCTGTGATCTAATGGATCACATCTTGTGTTCACTGGGTTGAAGGGTCCTGAGAAGAGAGCATTGATTCAGTAACTGCTTCCTTCCTGGTGCAGCTGCAATTTCTGAATCGTGTGGCTTCTTTTGAACTTCTTATATGGCTGCTCTCTTGAACTTTCCTCCATAATTATGCTTCACACAGACAGTAGCGGAGGGGGTGTGAAAAGACGGGTCTCTCTTTCACTCCAGGTCTTTTCTCTGAATTAGTAAAATACACAGTCCGTATATCCTTGGACCAATCAAGCCTATGTTTTAATTCTATGTAGTCATTAATTCTGGTCCCTGTCCCAAGTCATAGGCCCCAAATCAGAGCATACACACAAATCCTTGGCCTTGAAAGTTTTATAGCCCCAGAGGAACAAAGATTAATCATAATTATGTTATCTTCCTGAAAATCTCAGACTGTGCTTCCTTCTCAAGAGCACAGGTGATTCCTGAAGCAACAGGAAACAAAGCTGAGAAATTTTTGAGCCTTGCCTTTTCTTTGCCCTTGTCCGGGAAAGGGAGTCTGGCTTTTCCAAGGCTGTCCACATCATTTTCCTATCAGGTCACTTAAATAACAAATGTCCTTCTTGATTCTCATGTCATTTCTTTCTTGGCAAATATGATTTCACCATCCAGCTCCCCTGCACACAATAACTCTCTCCTGCCTTTGAGGTCCCGCCACGCTCCAGGTGGCTGTGTATCACTCATAACACGTTCCAGTAAGATTTAGCACAAGCCTCTCCTCCACAGGAGACTCCGGTCTTCTCTGGGTCAGGGGCCATGTATGATTCATCATCGATGAATAGCATGGCAAATCTCGTGCACAAAATCTCATGCACGTAGTTGGTACTTCATAGATGCACATTAAATGAATAAATAACAGTCATGTAAAAGTCGATACTGTAGTTCTCATGGATATAAGATCAAGAGTATTGTCTGTTATATGACACAATAACCATGTTGCTCTCCAACTGGAAAGAGTTGTGCTTCTCTTGAACCACTGAGTGTGTGTGTTCGCCCCTAAACATATGCTAGAGAAAGCACACCAGGATGAATGTACAGCCCATTTTTAGCAAATAGCGCTTCAGTACCCCACTCCTGATTCAATCTTAGTTTATTTTTTATTTGCTCCATTTCTCTCATTCTTATTTTATGTTGAGGATATGTCTTTATAAGCTACTTAAAACCCTTTTAGGAACATTAGTTAAACTTTAGTAGTTTATAGAAATAATACAGAAATGAAAAGAGGGTCAATTACCCCTTTGCTGAGGAGGAAAGTAGGGGGAAAAAATCCCCGAGGATACTATTTATTATTACTCAGATACTGAAATAACATGATAGGAGCCTTTAACACAGCTGCCTTAACTGCCAAAGGAAATGTCTTCTGAGGACATTAACATAGCTGTGAAAATAACAGCGTAGTCACAGTAAAGGAGACCATGGTGTTGGCCTGCGCTCCTTTAGCTTCAGAACAGCAACCACAGAGAAGCGCATCCCTGAGCAGTTAGGTGATCTACATCCCAGTGTAAAGACTTCATCACCCCTCACCTTTCTGTGGGTTCAAATCTAGGATTTAGTATAGACAATTTTGGGTCACCGTGGCAGAACCAAATAAAGATTTAAACATACATATTTTCAAAGATTGTATGTCTATCTTGCTTTCAAATGACTGAACATTGACCCACAGCCTTACCTTTTTTTCATTTGTTTGATTTTAATTGAAATATAATTGACTTACAGTATTATAGTAGTTTCAGGTATACTGTGCATAGTGATTCAATGGTTTTATATATTACAAAGTGATCACCACAGTGAGTCTCACAACCATCTGTCACCATACAAAGTTACCAGTATTAATGCCTATATTCCCTATGCTGTACATTGCATCCTTGTGAGTTATTTACTTTATAAGTGGAGTTTGTACACCTTAATCCCTTTTCCCTATTTCACCCACCCACTCCCTCTTCCTGAAAGCCAGTTTGTTCTCTGTATCTATGAGCCTTTTTCTGTTTTATTATGTTTATTCATTTGTTTTCTTAGGTTCCATGTATGAGTGAAATCATATAGTATTTGTCTTTGTCTGACTTATTTCACTTAACGTAGTACCCTCTGTGTCTACCCGTGTTGTCATAAATGGCAGGGTTTCTTTCTTTTTTATGGCTGAGTAGTAGTCCATCATGTATGTATACCACATCTTTATCCATTCATCTGTCAATGGACACTTAGGTGGCTTCCCTATCTTACCTATTGTAAATAATGCTGTAATGAACATTGGGGTGCATATATCATTTGGAATCACTATTTTCATTTTCTTGGGATAAATATCCAGAAGTGGAATCACTGGATTATATGGTAGCACTACTTTTAATTTTTTGATTTAAGTCATTGTTGTAGGTGCTGAAGGAAATGTTTGCTCTTCTGAGAAATGGTGTTGGACACTGGATTAGAGGTGATGATGACTTTGCAGATAAGCTTGCTATTGCAAAAAAAAATTATGATATTTACCAAATATATGAAATAGAGTATTAAATGCCATGTATAATTTCCATCCATGAGTTAGCATTATTAAGTTTTAGCAAATAATTAAATCAGTTCACATGCTAAAGTGAATGGTGATGGCTGTCCTTTATTGAGTCTTTACCACATGCTAGGCACTATGCTAAGCACTTTAATCAAGTTAATCTCATTTAATTCTCACAACGCATTTATGAAAAAAGTAGATTTTATTCATATTTTATCAACAAGGATACTGAAGCTCAGAGAGGTAAATTCACTTGCCTGTAGTCACATAACTATTAGAAAGCAGTGCCAAGGTTCACAGCCAGGGCCATCTGATTCAGAGTCCACATCTGTAAGGACTTCACTTTTTCACTCCCTGTTTTGTGAAATCATCATTTCCTTCTTGTCTTCCATTTAGAACATCCCAGACAAGTATGGGTTTTGATGCATTTTCCTTCATAATCAAACCCAGCTAGATTAGTCTCTATTCTTGGCGATAACAGGCAGCAGAATCTTCAAGCAAGTGTTTGATTTAGAGGAGATGGTATCTTCTGACTTCTCCCCACACACCCGAGTGATAGGCTTTCAAATGAGTTATGACAAGCAGTCTCAACATTTGGTGATATTTTATCATTTAAAAGTATCAATTACAAGATTTTATCATTTGAAATGATAAAGAGGCATGCATATCACACTCTTGAACTTTCAGCATGTTTTAAAAATTATTTCCACTTTGTGGCCCATGAGCTTTTATTTAAAGAAAGAGAGAAAGAGAAATAAAGAAAACAACAAACTTGTGTACCATCATAAAGGGAAATTTCTGAAGATGTTAGCTGGCCTGTCCCAGCTCTACATTGAAGAAGTTTGGCTACAGTTAAAAAGGGAAGAACTTCAGCCAAAAAATCTTTACTGCATGTTAGATCGTGATTTTTTTTAATTAAAAGAATTCAGAAAATTCATGAAGGAGATAGCCCTAAATTTTTTATGGCAGGTTTTGGACTATTTGGGGTTTTCTTACCCATTTATGATTAGACTCAGAAATTAATATTACTCTACTCTTCTGATTTCATTTCACTGCCCTGAAATCCTGTTGTTGAAATTACAGGACTTGAAAATAACAGGAACATCCTGTTGTCAAAAATAAATTCCTTAGGATAAAACGTTAATTCAACTGAAGCCAAGTTTTTTTGGAGGGTAGGAAGGACCTCAGCAGGAGGGGAGTTTATGAATGACAGGCTGCCTTTTGGAATTCACTGCTCTTTCTTCATATTTTTCCTATATCAATTTATTGTTTCGTGTGAATTTTTATATTTAGCAAAAATTTAGTCTGTGGTGTCGTTAAAAACTTTCATGAGAGGAATAAGTAAGGTCT
Organism: Camelus bactrianus; assembly: GCF_048773025.1. NCBI lineage: Eukaryota > Metazoa > Chordata > Mammalia > Artiodactyla > Camelidae > Camelus > Camelus bactrianus. The sequence continues at coordinate 62,942,374 of NC_133541.1, forward strand.
GAGATGTTGGGGTCGAGAGGTTCTTGTTTTATTTGCAGAAAGAATTCAGAGACAAGACACAGAGGTTAAGAAAGCAAAGCAAGGATTTATTAAGGGGTAGGTAGTCCGCTCTCAAGGCAAGAGCGAGCTGACCCAGGTGGGTGGCTGCCCCAAGTTCCTTGGCAAGCTCATTATATGAGTGTAAAAATGAATGGGCAAAATACTCATTGGTGGGGAGGGGTTTGGGGTCATCTTTCCTGATCTTCATCCCAACTCCACCTTTCCACGTGGGGAGGAGGGATTTTTCATTCTTACTTAGTCTTGACTGGGAAGTTGGATGAGGTCATAATGAACAAAAGGTTACATTTGGATGGGGGTATCATAAGCGAAAGGTTACATTTGGACAGAGGTCATAATGATCGAAAGGTTACATTCGGATAGTGGGGATTCCTCTCCTGTCCCACCCTTCTGCCTCCAGGACACTTATCAACCCAGAAGGTGTGGTTTTTCATTAGTGCAAAGGATCCTGTTTTTCTTGGTCTGCCCCAGGATCCCTGTTGTTTACAAGACGTATGGTTTTCTGCTATTTGCCTGTGTCCCCCTTTCTCTGCTCATATCTAGCTACCTGCCTGCTCTAACAATTACTGTTGAGTATTATATTCAGAAATGTATGTGTTTATTGTTTCATTCTATGATTTACTCAATAGTTCCCTAGCTCCTGGGAATTTCATGTGCAAAGTAAAATAAAACACTGGGGATACTTTCTTTAAAAAGGGATTTTGGGATTATTAGGAGAATATGACCCCTGGAAACATTTTGGGTTATTTTTCTTGAGTCTGATTTATGCTTTGGACCCTCACTTGGATTACTGACTTAGGAGTTTAGACAGTCAGGTCCTGGGCAAGCTCAGAAATCCTTGAGTCTTGGTTTCTTCACCCATAAAGCTAGAGGGAGGGTGGGATGGCCCTAGCTATTCCTTCTAGTTCTAAGATTCTATGAAGAAAAAATGTTTTCACAAAGCCTTGCTTTCTGATAGTCAACATTGGGAATTGTCCAGCAGTCACCCCATTCAGAGTGCAGGCTTCCAAGAGGCTAGAAATTCTCCCTCTTTTAGAAAACCCTCAGCTAATTGGCCTTTTCCCTCCAGCACCCTTGGCCCTCTCTTCGGAGGTTTGGGTGGGAATGGTGGTTGGGAGGGGGACAGGAGGACAGCGGGTAGGAAACCATCAGTGCAAAGGCCTGGAGAGGCCGCTGCAACCAGCTCCATCTCCTGCTGCTGACGCTTCTGGACCAGGCCTGCTGTTATTTACGTCTGACTTCCTTGAGTATTACCTGCCTCTTGCCGAATGACCCGTAATACCGTTGACTTTTCGAGCTGGAACCAGGTTTCGACAACTGATTTTGCAGAAACACACATGAGTCATGGGGAAAAGCTGCAAAGGGAAAGTTTTCCTTCTTCCCCTCTTGCAGAGCCTTTGTGGACACAGGCAAAACATCTTATTTGCATGACTAACTCTCACTAAGTATCTCCTGACTGGTAAGGAATCCCAGGGGGAAAGAGCTGGAATCAAACCCCACCTCTTTCATGAAGTCTTCCCTGATTCCCTCAGTTTAAAGATTTTTCTATCACTGGATTCATACTGTTGAGCACTTTTCTCTAACACATAAAAAAGTTGACAGATGTTCACACTTCCCTACACTGCTATTTGGTATTGTCTCTTTATTTAAATACAGGTTAAGTCTTGTAGACATAAGAGGAGTTGGGACTTAGTAACAGGTGATAGCAATCATCATAAATACCTTTTTTGAGCCCCTGCAGCAGGCCAGGCTCTGAGTGGGGAACTTTACGTGCATCAACTCATCCAGTCCTCACTCCGCAGTCCTCACTCCACAGTCCTCACTCCACAGTCCTCACTCTACTCTCAGGAGCTGGATGCCATTGTTCTCCCCATTCTAATTTTTAGGAAAATGAGGTGTGGAGAAGCTCGATACTGGCCCAAGTCACAGAGTCAGTAAAAGGTGGACCTAGGATTGACTCAAGACAGCCTGGTTCCAGTGTCTTCATTCATACCTTATCTACTCACGTTATCCTTGTTTTCTCAAGAGTTGAAAGTTAACACTGTTGTTTTCAGGATTAAAATTTTACTAATAGCACAAAGAAGTATGTAGTGTTTTTTAAACAAAGCATGACTAACTTCCATTAACAATTTCTTAGTGATTTTAAGTCACCATTTAGGAACATTAGTTCTTGCAATGTGCTGTAAATGTTAATGTGAATTAGAGGATACAAGATATGGGTATGTGAGCATTCACTCCTACAGGGAACACTGTGGAAGGTTTTTCTTGGAATATTTGCAACTTGCACATAAAGCCACAGAAATGTGTGGGCCTGATCTTCAGGACAATGTAATGTGGTTGCTGTTTAGTAATATGTAGTTGATTAAAATCACTTCTACTAAGTGATTCTTGCCCCGTTGAGAAATGATTACCATTGCTGTCAGGATTTTTTGCCACTTAAAGCATCCACATCATTAACAGAGTGGCCACAGTGTCACTTTTGTAGACATATAGCTACACTTTTACTTCTCTTGTGTTTCCCATGGGCTCTAAATGAAGCACAGGTAAGTGTATTTTAAGAGTATTTGCGGAGAGAGCAGTACTTCAAAGCCTACGGAGTCTTAATCAGAGGAAGGATGGAATATTTATACTGACATGAAATACAGTCTCTAATTTCTTCTGACTATTTCTAAGTGCTTTGAGTTTATTGAAATCTCACATTTAAAGCACAAAAAGTCACATCTCCAGCATCAACCTGAGATCAGAAAGTACTTCATCCTGCCTGTGTGATGGGAGATTTGCCTTACCTGAAGCTGCTTTCCTGCTAACAGTCATATCTGAGTATCGTTGTCCACAAGTGCAATTGTGATTGGAGATGGGGGGTACAAAAAGATAAATTTTTTTGGACATTAATCTTGTATTCCCACAGTCACCTCTGTAAATTTAGTTTTAAACTTAGAAAGCCATATAATTTTACTATCTTCAGAAACAAGAAAGCCATAGGATTCGTCAGAAAAAGACTTTTTTGCCATCCATTCAGGGGCTTGGTGAACAAGAGGTAAGGGCAGGACACCTTTGAATGCTCGGGGACAATGACATTTTCCAGTACCTAACAATTTTGTATTATGAGAACAGAGCATTAGTACATGCAAAAAAATAGCAAGTCAGCCTGACCTTATTATGATTAAATTCTGAAGGGGCTTAATTCACTGGAACCTACCTAGAGCACAGTTGTCAACCACTGTCCAATAGACCAATTTCAGCAGTATCATCCAGTTGTTCAGGGAACAGATGGCTCAGAATTGAGTTTCTTGGAAAAGGGGGAAAAAAAGAAAAGGTCATTTGAGAGGGTATCATGATTTTCAGACTTTTTTTTTTAATGTGTAACTTGATCTTTTTTTAAATTTTTATTTTATTGAGTTATAGTCAGCAGACTGTTTTTCAGTGACTATCTCTATCCTGTTTAAACCTTGAGTATTTAATGAGCTAAGGATGTGGGCAACTATTGTCTCATTCAAAATTGGTATTCAGTGAATTAAAATATCTGCTCTTTTTGAAGTAGATGAAACAATATTGCTCCAATCTGTCCACAGTTTTCTTTGCTCAGTCTTTTCAAGTAATATAAGCATATGGGCGCTTTTTAAGTACTAAAAGGTGAGCCTGAGTCTTACTCTTTGAGGCAATTGTCAGTACATCGAGTTAGATAGGAATGCTCATCGTGGTGCGGAGTAAACTCTAAAACTATTAGACATGGCAATGGTAGCCTCCTACGTCTTTAAGAGCAACGTTGTTTTAAAAACAGCTGTGTGTTGGCTCCCCCTTTATCACTCACTAACTCTGAAATAAGGCCATTATTCATAGTTTAACCATGGCCATGCGAGTGGCATGTAAAACCCTACTACAGATATTTGAAGTAAAGGAAGTGGGGTTATAGAAGTATGTGTACCCCAGTGGCACTCTCATGGACATTCCAAAGTGGGAAACGAGGTATAACTGGACCTCAGAGAACCTGGAATTAAAACGCTGAAAACCAGTACTGCGGTCTTCATCTGTCAGGGACCACAGAGTCTCTCGTTCTTCTTGTTGTGAGCATCTGAATGCTCCTCCCAACCCTTCCTTCCTCCTCGCTTTTTTTCTGTCCATTTATTTTGTATATTCATTGTGTATTTACTCCAACATGGCTGTTTGCCCTGAATTTATAACAGCTCTAGTGCCTGCTGCTAACTGGCAGTTATCCATGTCAAATTCTCAAGAGCAAATAGCTGATGGGCTCAGCTCACCTCTTAGAGCTAAGTCACCAAGTTATAAATCAGGAGCAAGGCAGAAGAATGGCTGTCTTTGGGTCAGGTATCCATCTCAGAGCTAGTCACCTGTGTCTGGGTGACCTGGGGCTGGGGCTGGGGGATAGAGGCATATGGCCCATGGGGTCACCTCTTCCAGAAACTGTGAGCAGTGTGGGCAATTATGGAGTACGTCTAGTGCTCACAAGTGACGGAATCCTTACTCTTTCAGGAGTTCTTCAGATACAGTGAGATTGAATATTTACCTTCCATCCACACCCATCATAGCCCGGCACTCCTCTTCTTGTTTCATTCTACCAGTCTGCAGATCTGTTGTGTCCTCTCACTTTATTTAATAACTCCCTTCTTTTCTGCAGTGAGACAGCTCAGATTGCTAATCCCAAGCTCCTAAATATGACAGATCTCTGCTTCGCTATCCTTTTTGCTTCCTGTTGCTTTTCTTTATTTCTGGTTCTTCAGGCTGCTTTGACCATCACGTGTTACAAAATCTCGAGGCCTGATTTTCCCTGGGATTATGTAATCCCTTGTCTTCACTGCCAAAGAGATGTAAGGATTAATTTGTTAATTACATTAAGCTACTTTATGTCGCATGTGTGTGCGAGAAGAGTGCTTCTCAAACTTTCAGTGTGTACATGAAACGCCTGGGGATCTTGTTAAAATGCAGTTTCAGGAGCTCTGTCACGGGGTGCAAGATCCTGCGTTTTTCACAGGCTCCCAGGTAGTGCTGTTGTTGCTGATGAAACAACAACTTTGAATAGAAGGCTAGGTTCACTTGTTGTCACTATAATCTTCTTGATGGGAAAGGACTGTGCCTTAGGCATCTTTATATGCCCTTCCATGTCCAGCACTGTTCCTGGTACATGGTAGATACTCAGCTGTCATTTGGATTATGATTAAACTGAACACACAGGAAATACTGGATTTTCTATGCCTACTTTTTTTTAAGTGAGTGGTTTTCAAAGAGTGCTATAAATCAGTGAAATCAATAGACATTTATTAAGGGTCTAATTATGCAAAGGACTAGGAGAAATATGAAAAAAAATTGTAGTCTCTGTCCTCAAGGAGAACACTGGCATGTTTCCTACTTACTTTAATATGTCTTTGCTAGAATTCTGAAATAATTTTAGAATTGTAGGGGTAGCAGAATGACCCTATTTATGCTTCTAGCATTTGACCTCATATGCTTTATTTTTAAAATTTTTTATTAAAGTATAGTTGATTTACAGTGTTAGTTTCACATGTACAGCAAAGTGATTCAGTTATACATACACATATTTTTTCCTTTCAGATTATTTTCCATTACATGTTGTTACAAGAAATTGAATATAGTTCCCTGTGCCATACAGTAGGTCCTTGTTATTTATCTGTTTTATAAACAGTAATGTGTCTCTGTTAATCTCCAACCCCTAATTTATCTCTCCCCTCCTCTTTCCTCTTAGGTAACCATAGTTTGTTTTCTGTCTGTGAATCTGTTCTTGGTTTGTAAACAGAATTTGTGTCATTTTTTTTAGACTCCTCATATAACTGAAAGCATATGATAGTTGTCATTCTCTGTCTGACCTCATATACTTTGTCATTTTTCCTCATGTACAGTGAGGCTGATGGGACTCTTGTGATGTTTATGTGTAGAGATGCACGTAAGTACCGAGTTTCGTGCCTGGCACATGGTAAATGATCACTGCCAGTGTTAGTGGTAGTGGCGGTAGAAGTAGGAATAGTAGGAGTAATAGTTGTGATTGTTTTCATTATCAGGCTAATCCAGTTTAGGGAAATACTCTGCTCTTCCCCTTCGTCTCTAAGTCCATATGTTATCCTACTATGAGACTTCACTTTGTAGGGCTTATCTGAAATGTAATCTTAATATTGTTCTTGTTTAAAGTTAAAGGAAAATGAATTTAGAGTTCAGCCGTATGCACTACTACAACAGAAGGACAGAGAGAATACATTTTCCTACCTTGCAGCGGTTTAGCCTATACTGTTACTTTCTCTTCACTCCAATGTCTTCATAAATTTATTTATTAGAGAAAAATTAGTATGCTTAAAGGATCCCTCTTAACCTCTCCAGCCATTTTGAATGGAACAAGAAATACACACAGAAATACATGTATACATACATACATAAGTCCACAGGTGGATTTAGAATGTACGTTAAATAATGACATCATCTTTGGAAAGAAAGTAAATTGACTATGCAAGGAAAGGACTATTGAACTCATAGGTATTGGCTTTGGTGTATTTATAAATGATAAGCATCTACATAATGAATAACATCTGTATTCTTTAATAGAGCCAATAAATTGTTCTGTTGTACTTTCTACGTAAAGTAGAAATCGGTTCGCAATAAATAATGAATTCCTGATTCATCATACATTTAAACATTTTTAGGATAAAACTGGCAGACCATCTCCTTATCCCCAAATAAAGTAGGGCATCACCATGCGTTTCCACGTGGAAAAGAAAAAGTTGGCTGCAGCAACAAATATAACTGTGACGTAGATGCCATTGGTAAAGAAAATCTTAAGGAGACTTACCAGGGGGAGCCTATGAGTCATAACTATTATCATTGTCTTGTTGAGGAGAAGCACTTAACAAGGAAGACCTTTGAAACAAACATTTATTATCCTTTCATTCCCTAGTTGCTTTTTCATTACCTGTGTAACCCAGATGTAATCCACATGTCAGCTGCTTGGATCTCTGCAGGTCCTCCCGTTTGCCAGGTTCAGCTTGTTCTTGAAAATATAATTTAAATGGAGTCAAATTACAGTCTCATGTACAGGGAGTTCCCAACATCCCTTCCAATATTTTCAGCAGTTTCAAGTGGCGCTTTTGTCTCTCCGGGACTCTGTTTCTGAGCTCCACCTTATGCTGATCTCATACAGGAATAAAGAAACTGCGGTACCCCATGCCACCCACATAATTTTTTAATCAAGTTGGGTAATGCAAGTGGAAACACTTCAGTAAATATGAAGTGCCACCTAGGGGAGTAATAATCTGACTAAATTAGAAAGTGACATAAGGCATGGTGAATGGCCCAGTGCGGGGGAGGGGGCCTGAAAGAGGGAAACTTGAAGATAATGAAACAGCATTCACTTGTTTCATCTGGCTGAAAACCAAGAAAAGGATGAAGTCCTCACAAGATTTTGAAATAAAGTAGGATTGTCTGTGGGTCATAATAAGAAAGAAAATTTACCCAAGAAATGTTAAAAGGGAACAGCAAAAGTTACTCACATGATTACAAGAACCCAAAAGAGCATTCACCACCCAGAGAGAAGGGTCACCAGAGTGCTATGAAGTTGGATGAGCTGGTAATTACAAGGAGTTCTTTCCTCGCCCCTTCTCAGAAAGCAAATCCCCATGGTCTTTGTCTCATTTTCTGGTAACTGCCAGATCTGTCCTGGAAGCAGTAGCCACCAGCACGTTAATCAGCTGTTTCCACAGCCCTGCGTGTGCATGGCATTCAGTCTGCTCATTTCTTCCATTACATTCAGTTTTTCCAAGAATTTGTTCCCAGCCTTATTTCAGAGATGATTTCTAACGTAATATTCACAGTTTCCTAACTCCCCACATCACTTTCCTGTGCTCTAATCCCCAAACTACCTGGATGTACTGTACATCTTATTTGGTTGGACTTTAGAAAATTCTGGTTGGTGAGGGTTTTTTTGTTTGTTTCTTTCTTTTAAGGGTAAGATATAGTTCATTTATCTTGGGAACTTTTCAGTGTATGTGGCAAGTTTTATTCTACATCAGTAGAAATCCCATCCAGACAATAGTGATTAGAAAGTAAGAATACCTATTAGCTCTAGAAGAAAAGCTGAGTGAGAATTTACAACAAGAAAGCTTTAGTCTACGAGATACAATGTGGAATGACGTCGCCTGCCCCACTCGCTTTCCATGGACCGAGTCACGGGAGTGGCGGCCCTGTCTACTGTATGTGCTTGTGGGTTATCCTTTCCACCCCATCTCATTTGCCAATGATAATGTTTCCGGACAGTTGGGTGACCCCCCTAATCCCTAAGAGAGGTGGTACACAAGGCAGATAGTTTTTGTTGGAGGGAGACTGGGATGGAGTCACTGCTGGACAGGAGTGGGCAAGGGAGGCCCCTGGCAGGACTGCAGGGCTCGAAGTAGTGGGGAAGGCAGGAGGGGCTGCCAACAGAGCAGGTGTGCTGTGGGCCAAAGCCCTGTTCACTCATGATCTGGCCCATGTCGACCATGTGGAGGGCAAACTTAGGGCGCTGTCAGCAGCCTCGTTAGTGAGACATCACGACCTGCAGAAGCAGAGGGGAAAGGGGTTGCTTCAGGACTGGATAATTTTTCTGCCCCTTTCTCTGAAAGAATTGGCCCCCCTGGCCACCTCGTTGTACAAGCAGGGAGAATTGCAAATGAGATTTTGAAGAGTGGTGACTCTTAGGGAATTCCCCTCTCTTCCCAAAGCCACTGCAGGCATGCCTGGTTACTTCTGACCTTCCAGAGGTCCGCTTGGCCCAATTTATTTTTTGACCAGGATGGTGCGCCATTAAGTGGGGTTCTGCTTTCAAAGGTTTTCCCCTGAAATAAAGGAAAGTTTTCAGAAAAGCACTTCAAATAGAGAGGTGAGAACCAAACGTGGCCAGGCCCAGGCAAGTATAGATAGAAAGCTGGACCTGGTACCACAGCACTGTGTAGAAACGTCGATTACTCGTCGAGCAGCTCACAGTAGCTTCTTCAGTCATCATCCCCATTTTACAGCCTGAAATTGAATTGTGACAATATTTTTCATAATAAAAATAAAGCATTGAAGCCTGTGTGAGTTCCTTGTCAGTGTCTGTATTTGTCTAAGCCCCTTGAAGCCAAATCTGCGGCAGTGAATCCATAATTCAGATGAAAACAATAAGAAATCATGTAGAGGCAATGTACATAGACATGAGTAGCCAACATGATCTCTATTTTTAGTGCAGAAATCTCTTCAAGATCAAAGTCATTAGTGTTTGCCTGTTTTATTTAATTGTACACCTTTTACCTGGAAGATGCGGGTCTCATGGCATACAAATGAGAGTACAGGGAAGGATTCAGGCTTCCTGCTGTCCAAATTAAATTCTAAAAGCCAGAAAATTCATCATTCTGACATTTCTTTGCAGATGCAGAATGTGTCTTGAAATATCTCTTGAAATGTGTCTTGTTTCCTTGAGGAATACATTTAGCAGCTCATGTTAGTTAGAAACAGTATCTAAGTAAAGTCTTTAATAATGTGTGTCTTTTTAAATAGGAAATTGAGGGACTAATTTCCCAAATTGCATGAATGGGTGTTTCTCCTGATTTATCTATATTTTTAATTTTAAGATTTCCTTCTAAACAGGTAATTTTTTTTTCGTTGAGTTTTCAGCAACCATTATGTTTGGCTACATTGTAATCTTGGTTTACAGATATTATGTATTAAAAATGGAGAAGTTGGGGAAATATTTGAAAAGAGGCACCATCTACTATTAAGATTTCTTGTAATTTAAAGTATTGTTGTCTTGTAAGTTGTAGGACATGGGTCCTTTATAAGAATACCTCAAAAGCACAATTCTAGATATTGAGAACCTATTTAACAGTTGTTCATTTTGAGATTGTTTGTGAAAGATTTTATTTGAACAAGAGGATTTTTATGACCCATGAGTAAAAACTTCCAATTACATCTCTGAAACCATTTCCCGTGGTTTCAGTGTTACCAAAATAAATAAATAATGTTAAGTTAACCTTAAACCTCATTGATCTAAATAAAACCCTGTAATAATAGATACAGTTATGCAGTATAGCTTCTGAATGGAAAACTGTCATCCTTTTCAAAAGAATTAATGGCTCTGGGGAAATGTACGGCTTAGGAATGACAAGACTGTCATTCACTCAAAAAACAAAATTGTGTAAATGACAGAGCTGAGCCCTGGGAATCCTCAAATTTGCCTTTAAATAATACTTCTTTCATGAAGTCCTTAGTGAGACCCTGGTCTCATTAGGCCAAGAAGATAGAGCTGGAAAAGCAAGGATGCCTTTCTCACATTTATTTGGCTATCACCTTTTTTTTTTTTTTTTTTGAAGTTTTCTGAGCACCTCAGGATTTGCATGTTCCATGGAATCTACTGTGAAGCAGTGGATTCGATTTAATCACGGAGCCTCTATTCTAACAAAGCTCCAATTTGGCAAAGCAGAAAATTGCTTTTGCCAACTTTGGGATAAAAAGTGCTAGTATAACGTGATGATGTCATACATGGTGCATTTAGAAGTGTTTGTATTGAAGTCGTCTTGAGTTATCTCGTTTCTTCCCTCTACCAGGTGTTTCATCCCAAACGTGTATGCGGCTCTGTTCACTGCTGCTCTTGTTCCTTTAATGTGCCTCGTGGTGGTATTTGTGGTGTTCATCCATGCCTACCAGGTGAAGCCTCAGTGGAAAGCATATGACGATGTCTTCAGAGGAAGAACGAACGCAGCAGGTTTGGAACAAACTGTTTTCACTTTGGAGATGGGATTCTTTAATGGTGGGAAAGTGTCACTGTATGTTCTTTGTCAAAAAAAGGAGTCAAGTGAGACTCAGCTCTGAAGCCACAGGTTAAGTTCTAGCTCTCTGCTTTATCCTGCTCCTTGTTACTTCTGACATCTCTCTGTCTTCAGGACTCTGGAGATTTTATTGCCAGTTCCAGTTTTGTCCCTAGGATGTTAATGTTCAAGTAAGTGACTCACAGCCTTTGGGAGCTGCTTCCCCAAGCAGTCTTCAACTCGAGCGATAACAACCTGTTATCAATCTGCGAAATCTATGCATTTCTTTCAGATTCTGAGGCTTTCTCACACACAAACCTCTGTAATGCTTGTGAGTGCTACGTTGTGCATGTGGAGCTCTGATTGTGCTGACAGATGTTTAAAAACATATGTGACCAGACAGCTTCATAAGTGGCTACACATGTCTATGGTTACTTAAGCGTGCAAGTCTTTCCAGCTCAAGTTGGCTTTCACTGCAGCTCATTTTTTCCCTTTGAATCATACTTAACACGGGTTTTTATGATCTGATTCTTTTTCTGTGGTTAGATTAGAGTCTCTTAGGAATTTTGTTTAACTAGGAACAATAACCAAACACCTCCATAGAGAAAACTCACTCTAACATAGTTTGAGTGACTAGGATATTAGGGAGATTCTTACGAGCTGGGGTGGGGGATCCCTCTTGGGCCAAAAGCTTTTCTAAGCTTTTACAAATCTAAAGCCAAATGAATGAGAGAAATTCTAAACATCTTAGGTGTTTTTTGGAGTTTAGGCAAGATACCCTATATGAAGTACCTAGAGTAGTGTCTAATACATTATTGGAAGCTCGGTAGATATTGGCACTTCCAAGATAAAAAAAAGATTCATTCTAATACAAGATGAGCCTCTAGTTCCTGAGCTGGCTTAGGGAAGATGCAAAGCGATTTTCCTAGCGGTGTAAAGAGAAGGGACTTTTATACTGGTTCGCTGGGTAGGTTGTGGGGTCTCTTGTCTAGCCAGCTCTTCCCTCTTCCCTCTCATTTAGCATGCAATTAACATGTGGGCCAAAAGATTATTTAAAGTTATGATTAATCTTAAATTCTTCAATTAAAAAAGCAATATTCGTTGTAGATCTCCTACTTTTTCATGGACATAGAATTTATCCAGAAGCTATGCTTTCATTCAACTTGAGATTCCCATTATTAAAATGCATAATCTCTTTTGAAAGGAAAGTTTGCTTTCTATATAATATAAATGTGCCAGTGTTGACACATTTTCAATAGTGACAACATCATAACACATAACCTAATGTGTTAATCCTTTTCATACCTAAATCACCCCTATGCCTTTTGTATCATGGATACAGCAGATAAATGATGCTCTGATTACCTGCAAAATGTAGCCCTCAAGCCTTGAACATAATGGTAAAAGCTCTAGCCCACATGTATCTCAACTAGCAAAACCTCTCTTGCAACGAAATATTAATAGAAACATGGCTCTTAGTGTAGCTTTTCAAATTTAAAAAAAAAATTGTGGTATTTCCGATTCCCCTATTCCCATGGCAATCCAATCTAGTAGTCGTTATCTCACTTGAACTCTCACGGTGTTTTCCTGGTTGATCACTTTTTCTAGTCTTTTTCTTCTTCATTTCATCTTCTCAGATATCTGTATTTCAAAAGTGTGACATGAATTCTCTCACTCTCTAGCATTACAGTCATGCAGTGTCTCACTGCCCAGAAGAACATCCAGTCTCTCACTTTTATAACACAAGAGTCTCTCTAGTCTACCCCAGCCCATCTTTCTCATCCCCAAGTGAGTTACTATTTAGCCTGCATTCTGACCACGGCATCAATTTACTCCTTCCTAAAATTACCTGATACTGCCATTTTGCTCATGTCAGAAGCCCTCTACAAACTCCTTACCATTACCATTAGTTGATAAAACCCATGTGCTTAGTAAGTCATGTGAGAAAATGTGGATGAAAGAATGGGAGAAGGGGCTTATTACCCTCCCATAATCTTCATTATCTCCCCAAAGCCATCTTAAATAAACCAGTAATCTAAGTAAAAATCATATGCTGGACAAACACAAGTTAATCCCTAGGACCCCCGTCCAACAAGATGCTGCTCACTCTTTTTATAGAAATTCTGGCAGCTCCCAGGATACTGCCTCTTCTGTGAAACCTTTGGAATTGCCTCTTTACAGAACCACACCAGCCAAGAATTACCCCTGCCTCCATCTACGCCTTTAAAGCATTTTGTCCCTACAGCCATCATAGCACTTAGCACTTGCATGAGAACGGAATGGTGACTTTTTTTTGGTGTGTGTGGCTGGTTTCCTTAAATAAATTATGAATTCCTTGAGGGCAAGGACCATTTATTATTCATCTGTAACACCAGAGCGCTGTAGAATGCTCAAGGGATAGCAGGAGCACAATTAATATTTCTTGACTAAATGAATAAATTAATAATCATCAATGCACCATAAACTCTTATAATTGTAGAAACAGATCTGCAAGCTAAAACAGCATTAAGAAGAAGAGGATTCTGTTATATCATCAACAGTAGAAATTACAGAATTTACCTCATTGATCTGTTCATAGGTGTCCCTTTGGAAGTTATTGTCAGGACTATTATTTTTTACTTGACTTCTGTGATTCCTAGCACTTTGTGTTCAGCTTTCAGCTCTGACCTGATATTTCGTATTTTATTTGAAACCTCCTTTGACTTTCCTCCACTTGAATATGTTTCACTTTCCTCAAATTCAAAATTGCAAGAAAAAAACAGTCTGTCTATTCTACCAAGGAGCATTTGATACTCTGAGTTTTTCTGCTAAAATCCCATTGCACTGCCCTGGAAAGTATCCTGTCAAGATGGGACTATAAATTCATGGGTTGCCCACTCCCCTGCTCCGTGTACATATATAGCAGTTAACAACAAGCTATAATAAGAGAAAATTAAAAAGAAGATGAACTGTGGATCAGAAATAAAGCAGAAACATGGAGTCTTAGCTGGGCTGCAGCCAACGACCTGATGTTCCCTGGGTCCACAAGCCTGTGGATGCAGGAGTATCTCAGCTGCTGTGGTGACAAGTTGGGAATTAAGGGTCTCACCCAAGGCAGGTAGCCCAGAGCAATAGCACCTGCAAGATGCCTGAAACAGAGCTGCCACAGTAACTTGGGCTTTAGGTTAGGAATCTGGGAGCCCACGGGCAAGGCAGATGAAGCATCTTATCAAGTTCCGAGACCAAGCTCTCTAGAGTTCACAGCGTTTATCTGCCATATTCATGTATCATTATGGGGGCAGAAGACCCAAGGCATCAAACTAGTCCTCTTTGGACAGGAGGGTTAAGTGGGAGGCCACCACAGAGCCATTAGACAGAGAAAGGGAGACAGAGACAGAGACAGAGAGAAGGAGGGAGGGAGGAAGAGAGAGAGAGAGAGGGAGAGAGAGAACAAGCAAAGAAACAATGCTTCCCACTCAAGATGAGCTACAACATAAAAGTCTCAAATATGGGAGGAAAACTAACAAAGACAGTCCTTAAAAATCAGCAATCAGAAAGATGAATTTAATCCAGAAAGAAAATATAAAAATAGGATAAACTATAAATAACTAAGTATGTTAGGCTCCTCAAAAATATAAAGCAGGAATCATCAAACTGTGGCCCTACCAGCCACTCACCTGTTTCCTCACTTTATTTTTTTAACAGCTTCATTGAGATATAATTTACATGCCATAAAGCTCATCTGTTTAAATTGGTCTTTATTCATTGATCTTTATTAGATTTATATGGTTGCATAACTATCACCATAAATCTAATTTTAGAATATTTTCATCATCCCAACAAAGAAACCCCATGCCATTAGCAGTCACTCCCCATTCTCCACTTCCGTGAACCTTAGGTAACTGCTAATCAGCTTTCTGTCTCAATAGATTTGTTTATTCTAGACATTTCATATAATGGGATCATAGAATATGCAGTGTTTTATATCTGACTTCCTTCACTTAGCGTAGTGGTTTCAAAGTTCATTCATATTAGAGCATATATCCATGCTTAGTTCTTTTTATTGCCAAATAATATTGCACTGTATGAATACACTACCTTTTGCATATCTGTTCATCAGCTGATGGACATTTGGTTGTTTTCACCTTTTGACTATTATGAAGAAGGCTGCTGTGGATATTCATATACAAGTTTTTGTATTAAAATATGTTTTCATTTCTCTTGGGCATATACCTAGTATTGGAATTTGTGGGCCATACAGTAGCTTTATATTTAACTTTTTGAAGAACTACTAAACTGTTTTCCAAAGTAGCTTCAGTGACCTGTTTTAGTAAGTTTTTTTTTGGCAAACACCCATTTGTTTACAAATATTCTATGGCTGCTTTCACAATACAGAATTGAGTATATGCAGTTGCAACAAAAATCACATGGCCTGAAAAACCTAACATAGTTGGTATCTGGCCCTGTACAGAAATAGTATGACCATCGACCCCTGATGTAAAGGAAAATATGTCCACGGAAAGAACTTAAACATAAAGAACAAAAATAGATACAAACAGCTAAATAAAAACAGACAAATATGAAAATGAAAAAAAATTTTAAATCTTGGCAATGAAAAATATACTAGTTGAAAATTTTAAGTATCTTAATATTTGAGATAAACTATAAATGAAACACAGAGAAGAGGGAATTAATTGATTAGAATCTGAAGCTAAGATTAAGGAATTCATCAGTGAAACATATTAAGAAAGGAGAAAATATGAAAACAAAGCTGAGAAGTATGAGAACATATTGCCAGAAGAAAAGAATACAGGGAACTGACACAAATCAAGATTTGAAGAGATAATGGTTGAGAATTTTCTAGAATTAAAAAAAAATTAACATAACTACATATAAATATCTACATTGTTAAAAAGCGGGGGTGGGGGTGATGGGAGAATGCTGTAAGGTCTAGTGTATTAGTAAAGTTCCCAAGTCTATATTTTTGAAAAACAATAGTAAGTACCTTTTCCTTACTTCTAATATACTTTATTGTTAGAATAAGTGGCACAGACCCCATTTACGGGTTCAGAGTCCACGGTGCAAGCAGATGCCACTAAGTTGTCTAAAACCTAAGCATCAAAGACAACACAGACTGGTACCCAGCCTCTTCTCTTTCCTCTCAGATACCTGCACTTTTTATTTCCCGTGTATACTTTGTACCTGAGAAGGAGGGTGGTTCTAATTACATCCGGCCCTTTGTTTCACCAGATTCTGCAACTGCAAATTCAACCAACCATGGATTGAAAATATTTTGGAAAAAAAATTCCAAAAAGTTCCAAAAAGCAAAACTTGGATTTGCTGCACACCGGCAACTCCTTACATAGCATTTACATTGTATTAAGTATTGTAAGCGATTTAGGGGTTAAGTATTCTGGAGGATGTACATAGGTTATATGCAAATACTATGCTATTTTATATAAGGGACTTGAGCATCCTTGGATTTTGGCATCCTGCAAGGTCCTGGAACTAATTCCCCACAGATACAGAGGGAAGACTATAATCTCTAACAGGTCCAGCTTGGTTCTCTACAATTCCAAGCATGCAAAAGTAGCCCTTTTTCCTAAGGCAGCAGATATGGTTTATAGTTTAGTTATGTTTTGTCCTGCATTTTTTAATTGGATGAGCATTTTCAGATATTACAGCTGACCCTTGAACAGCAGTGGTTTGAACTGTACAGAATATGTATATGCTTAACTGTAACGTTACAGGTGGAATTTTTTCTGTGAGGGGGTTTAGCTTCTCTCTAACCTTTATGTTGTTCAGGGGTCAACTATATTAGATCGTGTCATGAGAAATATATCCTCAAATAATAAGTCAAGAGTTAAAAGTAAGTCCCCTTTTCTTACAGTAGAAGCAGTTTCCTAGTTCTCCAAATTATGCTAAATTTTGAATATTCTTGGTGAAATCTTGTCAAGAGCTTTCTTTATCTATAAATTACTTTTAGTAAAGAGTAAGATGCATTATGAGAAGGAAAGGTCAATTTGTAGTTTCCTTATAGCCAAGCTGGCTTTTGTTTTTAGTAATTAGAATGATTAGGATTATTTGTTTACCTTAGAGTTTTAGGTTTGGTAAACAGATGTGATCAGTTGACACCAGCATCAGGCCTATTTGAATAATTGAGGAGCTTGCATCAATCATTTTGCTAGGCCTAGACTCTTCCATATTTCTATAGAACTTTTCTCCAAACGAATCACTCTTGTGCAGATTAATGTGCACAAGACATCAATTATGAGCAATTTGATGTTAACACTTGCGTTGGTTATGTCTATTCAGTACCAACCCCTTCATAGTCTATATGTTGAGTGACTTTTTTTCTCCTTACATCCCTTAATTTCAGGGTTTAAATAAACTCACTGAAGTTTAAAGGAAAGGGCACACAGAGGAAGAGCTGCGAGTAAATAAAATACACTCTGTGCTGTAGTCTCCAACGGTGGCCATTGTAAGTCCCACCCCTTCTGAGCGTGGCTGGGACAGTGATGGCACTGCTCCCCTCTTGCTGCTGGGCTGCTATGAACCAAATTTTCAAAGGTCAGTGGCCCCTAATGAAATTCACTGGCCTCCTCCTCCTTCAGTAGGGTGATCATGCAGTGAGAATGAGTCAGGATAAAGGTATGTTCCCTGAACTAAATTTCAGTGTCTCAAATGGCATTTTAAATGAAACCTGTAATTTTAGGGTTTGGTTTTGATCTCTGGCAATGATAAGCTTGTCTCTCCTTTAGGCTCATTAGAATTTACTGACTCCCTTCTGATTCATCATCCAGTTCTTATGTGAGGAATGATTCCCGGATCAGGGAAGGAAAATTAATTTGAATAAAAAGAGGAAGTAGGTGATTACATATCCCTTTCTTATAAAAACCCCACACACGTGTTTCAATATGATACATAAAAATATGTAAAGATGGCTGGATCCAGCTAGCCACGTATAACACGGACCTCCCAGTTCATACAGAATCTCCCGGTTCTGTCATGGCCACTTCTCTGCTTCGTTATATATCTGAAGATGAATGCTCCCATTTCTTCTGAGGCTCCATTTCTTCATATTTACAGTGAACAGCAATACATCAAAATTCCATTGCTATTATGAAAATCATTGAAAACTTGTTATAATTAATATTACAAAGTATCATCCCTTACATCCTAAAATTGAGTGACTTTTTTTTCTCCTGACATCGTAGAAATTTCAAAAAGAGTTTCAAGAAACTCAGTGAAAGCCAAAGGAAAAAGAAGAAAAGGAAATTGCTCCTGGTGAATGCAGCACACTCTGTGTTGTGGTCTCCAGAGATGCCGCTATCAGTTATTTCCCTCCCTTTGCACATGAGCTTCTCCTCACATAAAGCAGGGGAGTCTCCTTCCCCGTCCTTTCACTCTGGACTGACTTTGGACCTGCTTAGACCAATATTATCTGATGGAAAAGTGATACTGCCCCATAATGGGTCTAGCCTTTAAGAGGACCAGCAGTTTCAGCTTCCTTTCTCTTGGAAGCAAGCCACCAAGTAAGAAGTGCAGTTACCCTGAGACCACCATGATATTAGAAACTCCGAGCTAGTCGTGTGGAGTGGCCGTGTGAATGAGCATGCTTGGCCGGTCTCCATTTTGTTGCAGGCATCCCAGCTCTGACTCCAGACATGGGAGTGAAGAAGCCTCCTTACAGGCCAGCCTGAGGAGACACCACACAGAGCAGAAGACTGCCCAGCCCAGATCGTAGGACTGTGAAAAATAATAGATTATTTTAAGCCACCAAGCCTTGTGGTGGTTTATTCTGTAGTTCTCAATAGCCGAACTGCTCTGATTCTACTATCCTTACTGTTCTCACTTCAAAATTCTAAGTATGTCATTGTCATTTTAAATTTTGTCACTTTTATTTTTTTGCATTTAAGTTTTATTTTAAATTTGTGTTTCTTGTCATTTCAGATACGTATTACAAAATTATAAGTATGTGTCACTGGCATTTTAAATTTTACATGGTTCATAAATAAAAAAAAAACACAATATGATTTTTTTCCTAAACCAAAATTGAGGCTTCCACTAAAGCAGAGTAAAAGTAATCTTACCTAGTAACAGTGCATGCTTGAATCAGATCCAGAATGACCAATATAACAGGTTTCACATGTCCTTGGCTTGTTTGCAGTCTATTCCCAGTTCCATTGCTGAAAAGAAAATAAAAAACAATGCCTAGGGACCTAAGGAAAACCCCAAAGCTTCTCACTAGACAATGAACAATTTCTGCTGCTGGAGCTTAAAAAAATCTTTGTGAGCACAGTTCAGTCTCCCCACATGTGGCCAATAGTGGTGGGGGAAATCCAAAATATTTAAAGAAACATTATGGATGTTCATTCCCTGCTTAGATTTATATTTATGACTTCAATCTTTGAAGATTCAAGTCAGAAATCTTTGTGCCTGGAAGATGATGTGTAGTCATTCAGTGTGTGTTGGTTTTTTCATTTTTGTTTTGAAAAAATTCAAGATTTGCTATTCCTCATTAAAAACTCTTAGAACAAGCTTCCTTAAAAAACTAAAAACAGACTTACCATAGGATCCAGCAATCCCACTTGTGGGCATACATCCAGAGGAAAATATAATTCAAAAATACACATGCACCTCAGTGTTCATAGCAGCACTATTTACAATAACCAAGGTATGGAAACAACCCAAATGTCCATTAACAGGTGACTGGATAAAAATGATGTAATACACACACACACACACACACACACACACACACACACACACACACACACACAGACAATTAAATACTACTCAGCCATAAAAAAGAATAAAAGAATGCCATTTGCAGCAATATGGATGGACCTGGAGATCATCAAAGTGAAATAAACCAGAAAGAGAAAGAAAAAAATGCCATGTGATACTGCTTTTATGTGGAATCTAAAAAAAAAGAAAAAAGGACAGAAATGAACTTATCTACAAAGCAGAAACAGACTCACAGACGTAGAGAACAAACTTAATGGTTACCAGCGTATAAAGGGAGTGGGAAGGGATAAACGGGGAATTCAAAAATTGCACCTCTTGGGGAGTGATGGGAGTGTTAGCTAATTGATTGTGGTAATGGTTTCATTGGTGTATACATTTATCAAAATTCATCAAACTGTACATTTGAAATAATGTGTGGTTTACTGTACCAGAACCATACCACAATAAAGGTGTTAAAAAATGAAAAGTCCTAGAACAGTTACATCAGGGATTAGTCTCCTAAGACTTAGAACATAGAGATAAAAAGTAAAAAAAAATCAAATCCAATCAAAGAATTGAGAGAAAGCTTAAGTTTCTGTTTAAACTCCTGACTTGCACATGTAACCAAAGAAGAAACGGGACTGGTAATTTGTGGCAGAGCTGGGTCTCTCTAAAATTCAAGTTTCCTGAACATCTATACCTCAGTGACTGTCTTTTACTTAGTTTCAGCTGAATACCGATGAGGACAAGGATAGCTCTCTGTTCAGGCTATGTGAGTACTAAACTGTTAAATTCAATCTGCATTTGTTTCCTAGGTGGGCAGAGGGCATAGAGCATGGATGTGGTAGAGCTGGAAGAGTAAAGGACTGGACCACATATAAGAGGAAGCTGTGAAGGTGCTTGGGCCCTGGTGGTCACCATCATTATCATCTTCACCACTACCAATTAAGACTCACCATATGCTATTTACAGTTTTATTTTTCTGGCATACTCCACTGTGCTAAGCATTTTATATATACTATCTCACTTTTTACAGTATCAAACCTTTCATTGAGAAAAATAACAAGTAAACATTAAATTAAACCTAGCAAACTCTAATTCCATAAAAGTAATTATTAGACTCCATTCCCCAGAAAGAATTTGAAGTGATCCGGCTAGCAAATTATTCCTTCATCTTCTGATTTCCAAGAAAGACTGCCCCCTGTCCTTACATTGAAACATGCCTAATTTTCCTCACTATTCTCATATGTAGTACAGGCATAATAATAATATTTAACTTTATAGAGCTGTATGAAAGATGAAATGTTAATTTATATAAAGTCTTTAGTACACTCTCTGGAATATGCTAAGATTCAGTATGCCTTTGTATTCTTGTTAGCGTAACAACTCTTTCCATATGTAATTGGTATAGAATACAGTCAGATATATATAACCACTTTGTTCTGTATACTTCCTAAATGTCTCTCAGATACACCTCTTTTCCTTTCTTCATGGCTATGACTGGTGTATTAATGAGCTTGAGCTGTCGTAACAAAATGCCATGGACTAGGTGGTTTAAACAATAGGAATTTATTTCTCAGTTCTGGAGGCTATGTCCTATAATTTGGGTGCTGGCCAATTTGGTTCCTGATGAGAGCCCCCTTCCTGGCTTGTAGATGGCCATCTTCTTGCTGTGTTCTCACATGGTGGGGAGGAGAGAGAGAGATAGAGAGACAGAGAGTGGGAGGGAGAAAGTAAAGGCACTAATCCCTTCATGAAGGCTCTACCCTCATGACTTAATTAACTCCTTAAGTCCCCATTTCCACATACCATCACACTGAGGGTTAGGGCTTCAACACATGAATTTTGGAGGGATGCAATTCAGTCTACAGCACCTGGGTTATATCCCCATCATCTCATACTTGTCTTAAGATTGATACTCCTTGATTCTTGTCTGTCCCCATTCCACGTTGAACCCATCTACAAGGTGAAATTGATCACACGATTAAAGTCATTCAACAGCAACCCTCAGACTGTAGAATAAAAGGAAAATTCCACCCATGTAAACTCTCTATATGCATAGCCATGTTGAACTAGTGCTGTTGCCTCAAAGTGACACGATGTCTGATGAGTCTGGACTTAAATAATACAACTGAATTCACTCTCACTTACTGAGTTCATTGTTTATGGTGGCTGGGGAGAAGAAGGAATGGCATTGAAGCTGAATTCTTGATACCCATGATGAATAGGCTTCAGTGGGGTGTTAGTGGAAGACAGGGTACACATTTAGAGCCAGTGCCTTAGCATCACTTTGGCACTGCTGCCTTAGCGCACCACACACTCTGACCTTCAGCGTGGCTGGCAACTCTTGTTGACATAAGCATAGGACTGCCAATGCCCCAGCCTGATCCAGAGAATCAGTGAAACTTTCCCAATTGTTTATATTTTGGATATGTAGGTTGAGTTTCCCATGTATTTCCTTGGTAGTTTTTCTCCAAGTTAATAAAAAGTTTACATTTTAATTTTCCTGGCATATTCCATTCTTTTAAAGGACGTTTCCCCTCTCAAATCCTTCTTTAGTTATCTTAGAAAAATTAGCAACGAGGCATTACTTTTTACTCTTTTGAAAGCTACATAAAGCAGCTATTCATGTTTATTGCTTTGATCTAAGAGCACATTCATTTTTTTTAATGCGTGACTGAAGTCTTCCATTCAACCCTTGGCTGATGAAAATATAATTTCTAATCTTTTTAATGTGTCTCTCTAAAATTTGTATTCAGACCATTGCCAAAGAATGTATATAAACTCTACTAAAGAGTAGAAAAATAAGTTTTTCAAGACTGCTTTATCTTAGAATATTTATGGCATTGAAAACACTGTATTCCCCTTGACCTGGTCTATGAGGAACCTCATTTGGTGTCAACATAGTGATCCTATAATACACCATGGTTCTTTCTAATCAGGCAGATCCCCAGTTGTAAGATGTCAATTCCATTATTGATTTGCAACTTTTCCCATGTATTACTAATTGCTATTCTCATTATTTAGAGAGATTTTCAATTTATGATTCAGTGCCTACACAGTTCTTTAAAAAATACAAATAGTCACAAAAATAATTGATCACATTTTAATTAATCAACTGGTACTGGTACAATTTTATTTATTTTTTAATTTATTTTTATTTTTTATTTTTTAACATTTTTTATTGATTTATAATCATTTTACAATGTTGTGTCAAATTCCAGTGTAGAGCACAATTTTTCAGTTATACATGAGCATATATATATTCATTGTCACATTCCTTTCTCTGTGAGCTACCATAAGATCTTGTATATATTTCCCTGTGCTATACAGTATAATCTTGTTTATCTATTCTACAGTTTTGAAATCCCAGTCTATCTCTTCCCACCCCCCACCCCCTTGGCAGCCACAAATCTGTATTCTATGTCTATGAGTCTATTTCTGTTATGTATTTATGCTTTGTTTGTTTGTTTGTTTGTTTAGATTCCACATATGAGCGATCTCATGTGGTATTTTTCTTTCTCTTTCTGGCTTACTTCACTTAGAATGACATTCTCCAGGAGCATCCATGTTGCTGCAAATGGCGTTATGTTGTTGATTTTTATGACTGAGTAGTATTCCATTGTATAAATATACCACGTCTTCTTTATCCAGTCAGGTACTGGTACAGTTTTAAAGAGAAGATTCAGAAATAAAGGAAAATAGGATTGTTAGGACTAAGGAAATAGGAAGTGGGGACAAGTCATCTGGGGAATTAGCAATTGCTAAGGAATTTCTTTAAAACTGTACAGTTGGCTCAATGTCCTTTATCACACGGTGATACTTAATAGTTTCTACATTATAAAACTCAGAAAGTTAGAGAAAAATGACTTTTTTATAATAAGTTTTTTCCTTATAGTGGGAAAGGACACCATGTCAAAGGTGAAGTTTGAATTTCATTGGGCCAGAGAGCAGTAACAGACTTGGTCTGATCCTTTCATAAAAGTACTCTTTCAGTTGCATTATCATAACCAAAGTGGCAGCCTCATAAAAAATTTACTTTTCTTACAACCAGCTGCAAGAGGCTACTCCAAATAATAGGACATCAAAAATACTTTCGTTCCGTCTTACACATCAAGGTCAGTATGTCCCTGCATAATAATTTTCCCTATTTTTAAATTTCTGCTTTCTGCTTACACCCTTTTCCTGTTCATATCACTGTGGTTACCATTTCTTATGATATTTTCCCTTCCTGGGTCACCACTTCCCTCTTCACATCTCTCTCTGAACACAATCTCTCTCTGTCTTCCTCTCCCAGTTCCTCACTCCTACTGGTTCTTTATCTTCACCATGACCTTGTGATTGAACATCCAAGGATATTTTCACTAGCTCCCCTGATGTCCTCACCAACTTGGCTCCCTCCTTAAAGAATATTGCCAACCATCATTCAAGTCTCTGTCACACACTTCTCTACTTTATCAGCCAATTAGTGCTACTCTGTAATAGATACTAATTTATCCTAACTGACCTTAACTGAGCCATCTCTGCTTCTCAGTAATCCTTTGGATTATCTTTAATTAATTCTTAGGTAATCTTTGAAACAGATTCCACTGCTCTTAAGTCATTTGCTTAATACTATCTATTCTCACTCTCTATATAAGATGTGAAAACGACATGATGTTAGTTACCTCACTCAACTTTCCTCATTTTCTTTGATTATTTATTTTTTTCTCCCTTCTTTGCCACTCTTCCTCCCATTTTAGGTAAAGAGGTAAATCATTCTCACTCAAGGCAACCCTCCCAATCATGCTCTTCATCTATTTGTCCTTCTCTTGGAACTTATTTCATTAAATTTTCCACAGTTGCCTCACATCTTAAATAGTTCTCTATCCTGGGTCTTTCCTCTCCATCTATATACTGCATCACTTTTCAGTGTCTCAAAGAGCTTATTCAAAATGCTGCTGCCTTATCAAGTTACTTCCCTGCCTTTCTCCTTCAACAGACTTTTTTTAATGAATCTGTTCATGACTGTTGACTATTACAGTTGGCTTCAGATTCTTTTCTTACCCACAAACTTCTTGAAGAGTAGTCCATATGGAGCTATCTATACTCAACACTTTCACTGCTATGCCTTGAGAGTACCTTGCTTATTCCCTTCCATTCTTCACCCATAACCTTGGACACCAAGTCAACTGACCAGTCTTCTCCGTGTCCTTATCTTTAAACTCTTCTGCATAAATCAGTACTGCCAACCTCCCTTCCTTGAATAGTCTTATCTGCCTTAGTTTTCATGATACACTTTTTTTTTTCCTGCTAAATCCCAGTCCATGACTCAAGCTTCTTATGACTCATCACTCTGGAGTATATGTGTTTTCCAAGGATTGCCTTTGTCTTTTTCAAATTATGGTGATAATTTTCAAATCTATCAATTTGAGCTCAACTTCTCTTCCTAACTTCCTCTGTCCTCTTCCTGAGCAGTCGTATCTTGTCCTCAGGAAGTACAAAAATTGTCAACAACTTGCCTGCCCCAGTTGCTCTGATTTCTGTGTTGTTCTTTCTTCCTCTTCCTTCTCTTCTTCCTCTGAATCCTTTTCTTATCTTCCTGACCTTGAAGCCAGTGTAACTTCTTTTACTTCGTAGTCAGGGACTTTCCAGTCAGTAGTTGTCAAACTAACGGATTATCAGAATCACACTTTCAGGAATTAGACGTCTTTCTAAAGTCTTACTGAATTGGAATCTCCAGGGATGAAGTCCCAATATCTGTATAATGTTAAAGTTTCTCATTGTTTTCTGATTTGAGGGTACTTCTTTAAATTCTACCTCTGTAATATTTTCATGTCCATCCCCTTCTTTCCAATGTGAGAGTCACTCCTCTGCCATTTTCTCGGCCCAGACCTTCATTGTCTCTCACTCTGACCAGTTACCTGCCTGGCACCCCTGCCTTCAGCATTCTCTCCACCAGTCAGTGTACTTTCCTGTGACATTAAGGACGTTTCTGTTTTGATTGGGCATCTTAGACATTTTAAATGTCTTTCCATTTCCTGTAAAATAATTCTGTATTGCTTAACTTGGTCCTCAGGATCCCTTAGTGGCCTGGTGCCACAGATATTCTTAGTCTTCAGCTTCTTGAACCTTCAGCACCAATCAGAAGGACAATTTTACACCAATTTGTGCATTTGCCTTTTTGCCTCTCTTTATGCTGTTTCCACTACCTTAAGCTCAAAGTTCACATGTGCAAATATAGCTCACTTTAAAGCCTAGCTGAAATTCCTTCTTCCTCACAAAGGCCTCTCTGCTTCCACTGACAGGAGGTAACTGCTGCTTTCCCTGAATTTTTATATAACTTGATCCCTCTGTTCTCATATTTATCTTCTCCCTTTTATTATAGTGTTTGTGTGTGTGTATACATAGTGAATGTATGTATGTATGTGTGTCTTTGAAAGAAGGCCCATATGTTACTCATTCTTTTACTTATCAAATTTTATCAAATACATTTTTAATATTAAATAAATAAATAAATTTTTTGAATAATAAGCAATAGCCAAAATAGATATAAAACTGTTCTAAGTATTCTGCGTTTCAACCATTAAATCTTCACTGAACCCAGAATACCTTATTTAGAAGGTACTAATGTTATCCTTGTTGTACAGATGAAATTGTACATCAGACCAACCAAGTAAGTCACCAAGGTCACACAGCTAGTAAGTGGTCCTCAAAGAATCTGGCTCTGGAGTCCATACTCATAACCACTCTAGTATTCTGCCTTTTTTATGAATAAATCCCACTCAGCTGACCTCAGTGCATGCTTTTTAAAAAAGTTTATTTGGCTGAGGGCCCGTATTCAAAACCAATCTTTTTCTTTTCATTGAATTTCCAGAAGGAAATTATAAAATTTAGTATAAGTAACTATCAGGAAAGCAAATGATGTGATTTATAATTAGGATACGTCAACTTCAAAAAAGAAGGAGGAAGTGGGTTGCAGGAAAGACTAAGAGTGTTGAAGAATAATCTGAAGCTCTGCTGTGCAGTTTAATAAAACAGCATAAATGGTGTGCCTGTAAATTAACAAGTGATTGAAATGAACAATGTTTGATACTTAACACTCATTTAATTATATGGTTTCCAAGCAGTGTGGTGATTTCCCTCTCTCCATCATTTTCCCTCCCTGACTCCAAAGTGTTTGCAAATAGACACTTAATCTGTGGTTATAGTAAAGCTGCTTTGCCACCATAAAAAAAGTTGTTTTTCACAAATGTGGTTCACAAGCTTTATAATAGAATAAACTTCACCTGGTTAAAAAAAAATAGGATAGAAACAAAAAATATAGCAGAATCTGTGTAGCCTATTAAAGATGGAATTGAATAGTATAAATAGCTCCTTGTGGGGGGTTGGGAAGCAAAGTGACCCCAAAAATTGCATGGCTATTCATTCGTTAATCTTACGTACTAATGCCAAACTCAGGGTACCCAGAGTTAAGTAAAATTCCAATGCTCTCACTCTTTAAAAAAAAAAAAGAAGAAGAAGGAGGAGGAGGAGGAGGAGGAAATGGGAAACATACAGTTTTGAACCTGGGGCAAAAAATAAGCTCTAGTATCTACCTTACATTTGCTTATAATACCCGACACCTGTGAAACAACCTACCTTTAACAATTTTAATTCCACATGAAAGAGGAGAAAAAGTTGGAATGAAAATCTCACAGATTTTCAGGTCTACGTAAGACATTGACAGATACAGAAAGAACATTTTAAAGGTTTATCATTGGGTACAAATACGTTTCAATGTAGATTTGGGGGTGGTGGTGGGCAGCCTCCTTTTCCCATAGATCATATACATGGCATTCAATCTGGGGATTGCCTTTCTTTCTTAACACAATGGTGTCTCTTTCTTTTCTGTAAGGGCTTGATCCAGGGTTGTTAGTGAGAATGAGCGATAAAGTGTTAGTTCATTCCCTTATGCATAGACATTCCTGGCACACCTGTGAGGACTGTACCAGTGTTTAACTGGATAATGTAAGCCTTTATACAACACAGGTATTATGCCACTTTATGGTCTGTTACTATACACTCTGGAAAACCACTCTCTGTGTGGGTTTGGTATTAGTTTTCTGTATTTACAGATACAGTTATTTAACAACAGAGAGTAAGTAATATCCCCAAAGCTTTTGGGAAATACATTACGTTATTTTTAAGACCAGAGAATACCCTGATAATCTAATATCAGATTATCTCTCTGCTGGGAGAAGGGATGCAATTAATCACACTGACAGGGAGGAACCAAAGGATTTCACTCAGGTAGACTTTTTAGAATAGCAACATAGCAAAGGAAGTAAAAATAAAATAAAATAAAATATTAAATTGGTGTTACAGTTTTGTAACGTGATGTCTGGCTAGGGAACCAAATTAAGGAACGGAAATAAGCATTGAGGTCAATTGGCATCTGTCCAGATGGAGAGTCTACCAGGAAACTGTTCTGGGAACTGACATATTTAACACACTGTAAAAATATTATCTTGAACACATAGAGTTATTTTTAGTGTAAATTTTTTGAGACATTGTGTCAGGATTGACTCAAGACTTCAGTGTTGAATTTGAGCCTATTAAATCTTAATGACTGCTATGTGATGTACTATCAGACTATCTTTAAACATAACAGGTTATTTTAGGCCAAAAACATAGTAACCTAATTTCCAACAATTATGAGGCTATCTAGTAAGATTTAAAATATAGATGTAGCAGGTTGAAAGATGCATTGTACATTTTCGTTGTGTTATGAAAGCTGAGTGTGTTGGGAATTGCTCCTAGGTGCCTGAGCATGCCTGCAGATGACTGGAACTCCTTAACGGCTGAGTAACCGGTAATGAAGTTAGGAAACTAGGTTAAGCCAGTCTTCGATTGTTGGTTGGTTAACTTCATGTTTGTTTTAGAACTCTGATCTTCTAAAAACATTTGTTATAATGTCATTTATGAAACATTTATGAAATGTGTATAAAATGACTGTGTTGTTTGTGAACCCCTATGATAATTCTCCTTCCCGTAGTTCCAAGACATTTTTTCTCACAAGAGGAAAACAGATCATTTAACTTTTTCCTTAAGAATCACAGACCTATTTGATCCCTCCCCCCAGTAGAATATTATCTGGCAACTTTGAAGTACATGGAATTATCCTAATAACAGTGCATACAAGGTCCATGTGGGTATGTCTCATCTAACTTGATTATTCTCCTTAGATTCAAAATTATAGCCTGCAAATTGAAAATTATATATAGCTTTTGCAAGGCGAGACCATAATTCTAGGCTTGTACCATTTTTTTTCAATCCCAATAAATCACACTCAAAGTAGTCCTGACACTCAGCTGTCCTCTAGCATCCAGGAGCACCCTAAGTCAGTCACTGACAGAGTACAGCTGTTTAGGTTCCCAGCAGACTTGAGACTCCTCTGAGGATTTACTCACATTCCTCCTCTTTACCCCTGGAAAATATGCTCTAGGCCAGTATTGACTCTCTTCTCTGCCTGCAGATCCAATATCTCACCTGTAAAGATCTCTCCAAATTACACTTGCCTCCTTCATATTTCAGGAAAGGTCAGGGTAAATCTGGGTCAGAACATGGTAGCTGTAGGAGTCCACTGTAGTTACGTTTACTGTACCCACCTTATGTCTAAGACATTCTAAGAGCTACTTAAATTACCTTTTAGAGCAGAGGTTTGCACATTGTGGGTCACAGTACAATACATTGATGAGTCTGATTGCAAGCAATTTTTTAGTGGGATGGGGTGAGATGGATGAGATGGGATGGGATGAGATGGGATAGGATGGGATGAAACAGAATGGAATGGAATGGAATAGAAAAGAAAAAAATATCAAAGGGAGACAGAGGAGAATAGAAGACACTGAGAGGTCCATTTTAAATAGATTGATCAGTGAGAATTTGGATGTGATGGAACTTAAGCGTCTGCACACTGAAAGCAAGCCTCCTCTGTGTGCGATCTTCGTATTATGTCAAGGTAAACAGAAGGGTTCTAACACCAAATAGGCTTGGAAAATCGAGGTACCAGAAAATTTAAACATGTTTCTTTATTACAAGATGTTTTGGCACTTAAAAGATGCGAGAGAGGGCTGTCTATAGCCATGCGCTATTTCTCTAACTTGACTAAAGTCGTGATGGTGATGGAAATAAGGATGATAGCAGGTAAGGCTTTTTGAGCATGTGCCTTGTGCCAGGCTCTGTGCCGACCATGTGCATGGTTTCTCTTCCCCTCCCCCTGCCCATTTGGTGCAGTGTATGAGGAAAAATGAATCATAGATAAATCTATATGGGTGGCAGTACTAATCAGAAGGAAGAGAAAGTCTGAGGGGAAGGATAGCAAATCTAGCTTTGGATGAACTGCGTTTGAGATGTTTTTGAGGATCTCCAGGCCTGAAGGTCTGGAGCTCAGGAGAGAGAGAGAGATACATATTTGGAAATTGTTGGCCCTTAAATTGCTCATTGAAAGAAGGTGACACTAGAGATTATGAATCCGATAAGGAAGGCTAATTAAAGTGAAGCGCCTGGCGCATCATCAAGTTGAGATACACAAAGTCGAGCCTGCTGCAACAAACGTTTGCAACTCTGTCTGGAGACAAGAACCACAGGACTTAGAGCGGGTTCCCTATTATCCACATGGGTTCTCACGAGCTCTCTTATGAATGTGTTGAAGTACTGAAGCAAGACAGGAATTCTAAAACTAGAACCGTGTATAGGAGTAGTGAGCAAAGGTTAGGAATGCAAGCTACTCAAATGAAGTATGGAGTGTTTCTTTGAGCAGTTTGCAAATCCAATCCATAAGTTTTTTGTTATCCGTTCCACCTGCAGTATCCTAATGCTGATTTGACTTCTGTGAAATATGTGTGTGTCTTCTTCTGCGACATCAGATTTATTTACTGAGAACACTAGTGGGTAACTATGCATTGTGTGTTAACCCTTGTTAAGAAAGCTCAAGAGGACAGTTAATACTTTCTCACCAGAAAGTGGATCATATCAGTGGAACTTCTTTGCCTTTGAGTCTCTGTTAATTTCAGAATATAAGCCCATATTTTAGAAATAAGACCCTTTGATGCCTTTTTTTAATTACCTGTTTTTCTCATTTAAAAATAATGCATGCTTATTGTCGGAAACAGACCCATAAATATCTTAAGCCCACATTATTTCACAGTTGTGCTACGTTGATGAGTTTGTTTCAGTAGCACATCCAAATTGTTAGAATCAGGTCAGTGAGGTAAAATTAAAACAAGTGCTTTAGAAGATTGTAAACACAGAATAAATTTCAGCCGCATGTAAATGAGGTGTGATTTCCATAATAAAGCCATTATTGTTGTCACTGGTGCATAGCAATAAAGCAAAGGCTGCAATTACAAAGGAAAGAGATAATACAACACCATACTTTCTTTAAAAATGGCAGTGAAATTCATTGAAATCATATTCCCCCCCTAAAAATAAAGAGATTTTATGTATTCTCAGTGGAATCTACAAATTCCCATAAGTAGAGTATCTTAATGATAGCAGTACTAAATGACATATCCACTTGCTGGTTTGTGTTTGTTTTTTTTTTTTTTCTCTGAAGTAATTTGTTTCACTAAAACCTTTCAGACTACTTTGTTTTTCTCATTAGTGACTCCTTGCTCATGTAAATATTTAAATTAAGTACTTGGAAGATTTGATTTTTTTCCCTCCCTGTTACGGAACTTCATCTTGACATGGGCCTGCCTTTTTTAACATGGACTTAAAAAAACAACACTAGTAAAATATACATAACATAAAATTGACCATTTTAACTATTTTTAAGTGTACAATTCAGTGGCAGTAAATACATTCACAGTGTTGTGCAACCATCAGCACTATCCATTTTCAGACTGTTTTCATCATCCCAAATACGAACTCTGTACCCATTAAGCAATAACTCTCTCTTTCCCCTCCTCCCAGCCTCTTGTGACCTCTGTTCTACTTTCTGCCTCTGAATTTGCCTATTCTCGGTGCCTCACATAAGTGGAACCATATATTTGTCCTCTTGTGTCTGGCTTATTTTACTTAACAGAATTTTTCACAGTTCATCCACATTGTAGCACATGTCAGAATTTCATTTCCGTTTAAGGCTGAGCTATATTCCATTGTATGTACGCATCATATTTTGTTGATCCATTCATCTCTTGAGGGACATTTGGGTTGTTTCCACCTTCGGGCTACTGTGAAGGATGTTGCCATGAACATTGATGTATAAGTCTCTGAGTCCCTTCTTTCAATTATTTTGAGTATATACCTAGAAGTGAGAGTTCTGGATCATATGGTCATCCTGCTTAACTTTTTGAGGTACCGACAAACTGTTTTCCACAGCAGCTGCCCCATTTTACATTCCCACCAGTAAGGCACAAGGGTTCCAGTTTCTCCACATCTTTACCGACATTTGTAGTTTTTTAGTTTTTTGGCAATAGCCATCTTAGAGGGTGTGAAATAGTACCTCACTGTGGGTTTGGTTTGAATTTCCCTAGTGAGCAGTGTTGCTGGGCATCTTTTCATGTGCTCTTTGGCTATTTGTGTATCTTCTTTAGAGAAATGTCTATTCAAGTCCTTTGCCCATTTCTGGTTTGGATTGTTTGATTTTTGCTCAGTGGTAGGAGTTCCTTATGTATTCTGGACAACACAGTCCTTTATATAGAAGCCCTTATTCCTTGGACTCCATGCTGTGTTTTTAGGGCTTCCTTTCATTGAGAACATTGAAATGATTCTGTTTCCTCTTAACTAATTCACAGCTAAACATAAGTTTCTGACATTGCCAATTTTATAAATGCCTGCTTTGATAAGCGATGACTTAGATAGCCAACAGAAAAGTTACTAGTAGTTCACCAAATGTGGCCTATCAGCTTAGGAGACATGAAACTAACACAGTTTTCATTAAATAAAGCTTAAGTTTCAGTTTGCCAAATGGAATTTCTAGTAGCTGTTAAACGACAACACCCACCCTCCTCCGACTTTCATCACCCCCCACCCCACCCCGTCACTGTTACTCTCGGCCCCAAAGAGGTAGGAGATACCTCCTCAGGTAGGGTAACCAGAAAGCTCATGAAACATGGGTTTTAGGGCCTCTTACGTGCATGAGCCCCTTCCAAGATCTTAGGCCTAATTATGCTTTTGCAATTTTTATTTTTTAAAGAAGCCTTGCTAAGTTTTGTAAACTTCAGGCTCACAAAATCCAGATGTTCCCCTGGGTGTGTTTATTCCATCTGAAATCACGTCTCAATCATTGTTGCACTGCTGGAAAACCAGCCCGGGGTTTCTTGTTCAGGATACTGAATTATTTATGACTGGCTTTCTTTCCTTGCAGTTTCTGATCTGGGGTGCCAAGCGACCACACTTTTCTGCAGAGTTCCAGAAAAACATGAGCCCTGGGTGTTTCTAGTCAGCCCCAGAATGCTCTCTTGGCTTCCGCACTCAGCTTTGTCAGCACACTGTCTGGCTCTAAGCTCTCAGAGGAACATGCAGGCCAAATTTTGAAAATTTGGTTTCTCGCTGTTCATGCAAAATATGCATGTCCTTTTGTACTGTGCACAGAGCCATAAATAGAATTCTGTACTTACACAGTGAGAGCAAAGAATGCAATTGCCAGGCTGATACCTAATTTTGAAAACTTCCATGAGCGTAGCTTAGGCAGTTTCCTAAATATTAGGGATCTTGTCAGAAGTGAAAATAAGCCTTCTGGACCTTTATCCAACTGCATGATGTCATTAAACAAAAATGAATTTTTTAAAAAAATTAAATCTTAATAGATTCTCTCTTGTCCTCAGGTAAGGCATTAGTGACAAAGAAACTGTTCATCTGTATAAACTGTGTTTTATATTATTCTTATTTTCTCTGTGCAGTTATGACAATTCAGACAGTGGACATGTTTCTGTGAAGGGGATCTCTGACAAGATACCAGCCTGGTCTCCTCCTAAAGCCTTTTTTTTTTCTTTTTCAAAAAAGGAAAAAATGCTCTGATTCCCTCTTCCCCTCTTTCTATGCTTTCTCTTCCTGTTCTTTCCTTGCTCTTCCTTTCCAAAGCAATTCTATCCTAAGGCCATTAGTTGATGCTGAGCAAGATGTGCACCTACAGGGAGATGTCGAGCATGGAGTGTCCCAACCCAGTCATTACGAGAGGGCGTCCCTGTGCAGGGTGAGGTGTCCTCATGAGGTTCATGAGAACCTGAGTGAGTCTGGGAGGCCATCTGTAGAAGGGAGAGATGACTGCAATGGAAGATTGGTTACCATCCAATACAGTTGATCAAACAGGTGAATATATTAACAATAATGAGAAGTACATTTCTTAACAACAGAGAAGGGAATTACAAATACAAAAAGGGAGAAAATAAACCCTGTGGCATTGGATGGGAATTTGAAGTATTGCTGTGAGCTAATGGTTTTCATTATGTAGAGGTAGATATAGAAATATAGATACAGGAGAGGGTATAGCTCAGTGGTAGAGCACGTGCTTAGCATGCATGAGGTCCTGGGTTCAATCCCCAGCGCTCCCGTTAAAAAAAATAAAAATAAATTAAATAAGTAAGTCTAATTACCTCCCCGCTCCACTGCTGCCAAAAAAAGAAATATAGCTATAAATGTGTGTGTGAGCTTGTGCTTACATATGCGTGTTCCCCAGCTGTGTCTACAGAGAGGGCTGAGGAGCAGCAGCCCCCTCAGGAGCCGCGATCATGCCCAGCCCCCGATCTTGGTCTCTGAATGCCATTCTACCCTAAAAGAAACCAGGACTGGGGCAGAGAAGGTACAAGATGAGCTTGAAACATCTTGCTGGGCCAAAGAGCCACGGAAGTGCTCACAGGATGACGAGGACGTACCAGAAAGCGCAGAAACCATCCTGAAGGGACTCCCACTGATCAAACTTAGGGCGATCTGAACATCAAAATCAATGATAGCAATCAGTAGTAACCCATTAAATTGGAATCTGTGGGTCCATATTATAAAAAACACATGAATAAATCAAACATTTGATAAGTAAAAGGATATTTACGTAGTTTCAAAATAATGCCATACACAATTCATATTAGTTATAAAGGGGAAAAGACTAACTTTACAGTTTGTCTGCTGTCTTAATCAAGTAACCAAAATGAACATTTTAATAATGGGACAAAGTGAATTATTGTGGCATAAATGCTAAAAAAGAACCCAGCATCACTTCTGTGATTTCTGGCCAACTTTACCATCTAAATCATGAGAAAATATCAAATTCAAATTTAAGGACACCCTACAAGAAAAACTGGCTGGTAATCTTCAAAAATGCTAGAGTCATGAAAGTCAAGGACACTCAAAAGAACCATTTCAGACTAAAGAAAATTATAGAGAATGTCAACTGGATTTTTCTGCTACAACAGAAATTATTGGGATAATTTACAGATACTGAATGGGATCCGAGGAGGGTTGTAACCTATCAATGTCAATTTTCTGATTTGATGGTTGTATTGTGGTTATGTAGGAGGCATGTCTTTGTAGAAAATACACACTCCAGTGTTCAGAGGGTGATGAGGGATCAGGTTGGCAACTCTGAAATGGTTCAAGGGAAAAAAACAACCGCAAAACTTTGTAGCCATACTGTACTTGCAACTTTTTATAAGTTTGAGATTGTTTCAAAACAACTGAAGTTTTAAAATTTGCTGAAGTTGTAAATAATTCCACAGTGCAAGTAGATTTTAGGCCTTTGTTGATGGTGAGGATATATGGACTTTGAGGTCTGTCATGAGAGTTGTGTCAGTGATGTGGTCCATCCTCATCTTTCAGTAGCTTGAAAGTGTGTTTATTTGCAGCTGCAGAGATCAGATTCACTTTCTAATTCTTACATAGCCTGCCATTTAAATATTAATAATCCCCTTTTAAGATTATTATTCTAATTCCCAAATATCAGAGATAAGTAGAAAGAGTAATGAAGTCCTTTGGCCCTGAAGAAAGCTGTTCTGGAAACTATTAAAACAAATTGCATGATAAAATGATGGGTAGAATAAGCTTAGTGTTGACAGTAGTGAATCCATCCCTTCATCTTTGTTCTTAACCATAGCTATAAATAAAGTTTGGTGTCTTCTCAGTCAGAAAAAGAGATGAATGCCTATTTTTCCATTACATACAAACAAGTTATATCATTTATGTTTCAAATGTGGGATTGGACTACAGTAATTTTGGGAGCACGCTGCTGTCTACCATTTTCTGGTGGGGAGCTCTTTTAAGGAGATTTATATGCCCTGTCTTCCCTGGGATTGAAATGTGATTGCATATCTGCGGTTCTCAGTGGCACTTCCTGAACAGTCCAGCAGGTGGTAGTCTAGGAGAGGAACAGTTCTCACCCTTCTCCAACCCCCTGCCTACCAGCAAAACAGAAGGAATGTGGACTCAGCAATGTGCCTTCTCTTCTCTGGCATAAGAATGGGATTTCCAAGGTTGTTGTTTCAAAATGGGTACTTAGGCATAGGGAGTATTTTCCAGAAAGGAGCTAAAAATAATTTTGCATATATGTGTTACTATGAGGTATTCTGAAGTTCAAAAATTTTTTCTTTTCTTTTTTTCTTTTTTCTTTTTTTTTTTTTTTATGATTTCTAGAAATTCCACTGGTTTTGTATCTTTTTGCCCTGATTTCGATGACATGGCTTTGGGGAGGCCTGCACATGGCTTACAGACACTTCTGGATGTTGGTCCTCTTTGTCATTTTCAACAGTCTGCAGGTAAGCCTTACAGTTTGGTTATAGATAGCACACATGCCTCCTAATGAACACAAGGCATGGAGTTTCAGTGTAAAGGTACCAAGTGTCCACACGTAGGTGTATTCGTGCACACAAAAACATCAGTCAGAACTTTAGAATAAAGTGATAAAAACTATGTTAAAAATATTTAGCACCTGAAGTATGGCTGACTGGGCTTCAAACTTGCTGATTATACAGATAAGGAAAATATAAAGTATTTACTCTCCTTCGTTTTGACAGCATCTAAGTAACTACAAAAACATACTTTTTCAACAGGATTGATGTTCATAAACTTTGCTGATGGCAGCCGTCTAGGATCTATGCACATACATGGCTGTGTCTAAAACTTAGATCAACTGAGCAGTGAAGTAACAGTGATGTTCACACAGTCCCCTCTTAAGTCTGGAGCTTAATATTTTGATTGACTGATGAATGATTGACGTCCTCCAAGTCTGGCAATGCCTAGCTTAAATTAGTTTTGTGAGCATGTTTGGATAGCATAACTAGAAATGATATAACTGTAACAAAAATTAAAGCTGACTTTTTTAGCTTTTGTTAAAAATGGGGGAAAGTTGCACCGTGAAATTGACAAATGGAACAATTGAACTCATTTTTCTTATTTTCCCAAGTGGAAAGATCTGTCCTAGACTCAAATAGTTTCTTGAATTTACCAAAACTATCTCAAAACAGCCCTGGCTTTGACCACCATCTTGCAAGAAACCTCTGTAGGAAAACATATTAGGGTGATAGCACACACCTGAAATAGGACTCAAAACGTATTTAGGTTTGCTTTTGGGGAGACAGATTCTTTAGTGAGATCATATCTAAGAGCAGGGTGCCTAATCAAAACATAGTGTCGATTTAGGGAGGGAAAAATACAAAGTAATTTAAAAGTTTGGAACCAAGTTGATACAAGTTATGTAGAAAATCAATGTGTACCCATTGCTAGTACAGGGCGCCAGTGCTGTCAGTACCAGGATGAAGATGACAGCCTGCTCCTCTAGGACCTGGTGATTCAGGGAGTAAGCAAACAATTGGGCTATATAAGGGTATATATATGGCAGATGCCATGTAAACAGAGTGTTACGAGAGCAGAGTGAAGGACTTGTTTACTCCTGCCTGTCCTAGTGTTTGAGCTGAGCCCCAAAGGTGAACCGCTCAGGTCAGACATTGTGTCACTTTTGAATCCCAGGGCTTAGCAGAACTAACACCAAAACCAAAGTCCACACTGACAGCCTACAGATGTATTTTGTTTGGTGGACACACAATGGTACATGGAACAGGGTTTTAGATTTTTTTTTTAATATTTTTGCAAACTTTTAAAATTGAGAAATTTCACATAAAATGAATATCTGGCTTCTCTTTAATGGCAGTACTTGCAGGGCAGCAGTTTTTAAGTCCTGAGTAGACGCTGCCCTCTTTGGATGGGACAGGTGCCGTCATTATGCTCGGTAGATTTAATTCACTCATTTTACCTGCCCCTGACTGTGTTGCCTTTAATGTTTACTAATTAAGTGATGAATAGGTGGTTAGAGATGGGTATTTCAAGCAAAGTACACAAGGTTAGCCTAGGCTGCAGAAAGAAAGCTTGATTAATCTTGCCTACATTAAGCAGGGGGTTGCAGGAGGAGGAAAGGTTTTGCAGTTACAAAGGGTGTGATGGGAGTGGAGACAGATAGCAAGGCTGGCTTCAGCGCCATCGTCAATGTTCCGTACGGGATGTTAAACTTCAGCCTTTAGGTAGGGGGAAGCCATTAAAGTTGGTTTTTTTGTTGCTGTGTTCTAATTTGTTTTTTAAATTTTGGGGTTTTTTGAATTTTTTAAATTCTAAATGAGAATGATACACTCATACTTACTTTTTAGAAGGATAGCTGGAAATGTTTAGGACGGTGTTTAAAAGAGCAGCTCCAGGCAGGTACGTTGTCATATTCCAGCCCTTCATGTTGGGGAGTACACCTGGGAATAGAGACCAGGTGACGAGTTTGAGAATATTATAGAGACAAATACTGACAAAATTTGGTTAACCAGGAATGTTGTGGTGAGAGAGCAGCACCACCTAGAGATGCAGGCTCGGGTGAATGGCTAGGCACTGACTCCTCTGGTCAGCATGGAGATCACATCAGGAGAGGGCCTTAGGGAATATGCAGCCAAGTTGGTGAATTGGTGAAATTTGGGAGACATTGGTCAAGCCACCAATGTTTTAGTGACTAGGTATGAGGAGAAGGCTAGTGAAAGAGATCGTTAGTGAAAGGCAATCAAGATACGGTGGTTTGGAATTGCTGGGAGAAAAGAAAGCTTCAAAAGAAAACAGCATCCAGCCCTACCCAGTGCAGCAGAGAAGTTAGATGGGATGGGAGCTGTGGGGCAGTGCAGTCTAGGGCAGCGGTCCCCGAACCACAGTGTCGTCAGACTCGCATGAAGGACTTGCCATAACCCCACACCCAGAGTTTCTGATACGGTAAATCAGGCGGGATCCGAGAATTTGCATTTCTAACAAGTTCCAGGTAATGCTGATGCAGCTGCTCTAGGGACCCCAGCTTGAGAACCACTGGCTGAAGTGAAGCATGATCTCAACTCCACCAGCCTGCTCTCTGGTTGACTTCAGCTGAGTCATGGATCCTGACTCAGTTCTACTGTCTTCATCCGTGATTTGGGAAGAAATGTTATTTAGGATTACAGTGGGATTTAATTAAATGGTATAATGAACATAAAGCAAATTGTACAGTACCTCACACATAAATAACACTTTCTGTCTTTAATTCAAGAAGTGTAATGGAGAATGCAAAGAGAGAGGAGGGGCAATGGCTTAAGAAGGAACGTTGCTTGGTTCAAAGGAAATTTAGGGGTTTTGTTTTCTTTATTTGTGAAAAGAACCGACACAGGAGAAACGAGCAGAGGAAAGACTCATTGCCTTGGCAAAATCACGGACAGGGCAGGAAGAACAGAAGAGATAGAGGGCTTATCTGAGGGAGAAGAGGGGGTTCTTTCTCTCGAGGCTTGGAAAAGAAGGATTAGGTATGTACGAAAAACTATTCTGGAGCTAAAGGTGTGGAAAGTTGGAGTTTGCATCTAATGTCCTCTCTTATCTCCAAAAGGCAAAAGGCAAGGACGTTTGTTGAAAGGAATCTGTTCAAAGCTTGAGCTAAAAATGGTAAAAGGTAAGGAGCAATCTTCAGGCGGAAAGCAAAGAACATAAAAATTATGGTGCTTTCAAAGACGGTGAAGAAATGACTGGAGAGAAATCGGTAGGACTCAGTGGAGGTTGGACCCCCAAAATCTGTAATTGTAATTCAGCAGTAATTTAAAAAATTAAGCCTTATGATTAAAATGGTAGCAGTGTATGCTATCAAACCACAGACACAGGAAAAAGGTTTTTTGAGCTCTTATGGAGGATGGAGGCTTGGTAATAAAGGAGGGTTGTTGAGCATTTAGCTATATTTCATGGGGAGATACAAAAAGAAGTGCTGTGAACTTTTTCTTTGAGGAACTGAAAACAAGCTAAGTATAAGTCAAAACTAAATATTTCAAACTCATGTTTAATGAGCTTAATTCCCTCTGTGTGGCGCTGTTGAAGCAATGACTGTATCACTGCTGCGTGGCATCTGGAGCACTGGCCCACTCCTAGTACCAGCGCTCAGTGAGTCAGTCCTAAAAAGAACGCCTCTTAAGAAACACTTGGAAAATATGATTTCTCTAGGGCTTATTAGCGTTCATTTAATTTATAAACTGCCTTATGTCTTCAGGTTGGGCGTTTCCATGGAATATGGGTACATCCTAGTAAGATCTTCCAAGTATATTCCATGAAAACTTAACAGTTTTGTTTGTTTTTGTTTTTGTTTTTTTTACTGGCTTTGTGTTTCTTTTCGGCTTTTGTGAACATGATTGACCGTAAATGTGTATTAGGTGTCTCATGCTTGGCTTCTATATTTTACTCAGAGGTAGTTACTGTCTCACTTTTTATCCAGATTGTTATGTCATAGGTGCTCTGAGACTCACAGATGAAAGGTATATTTTTTATATTTATTATTGGATGCAGTTTTTAAAAGGAAATTTTGACCCCTTGAAATATTTTCAGCAGTTTCCAGATCACTTTCTAAGGATTCAGGGTTGAGCTACCAAACTTAATTCATTTGCTCATTCAAGAAAATGTATATGAAAAACTTTCTAAAAAGCACAAATGGATGCAAACACAAAAGTGAGGCCAAAAAAAATTATCATTCTAAATACGTCTGCTACTACTTTATTGAGTCTTCCTTGAAAAACACGTGACTTTTTTCCCCAAGAGCTGAACTTCAATTCAGAATTTTATTGATCTGTATTATTTATATCTTCTTGATTGCTTAAAAAAGTGTTTAACTGGTGGATATCAAGAGTGAGGAGAAGGTAGAGAATGAAGGGTGAAATGTCCTTTAAGTTTATTCCCTGGGAATTTGTGTTTTTAATTCTAGGAGTCGCTTGCCAACGTGTCGGCAAGTTCATGTTACCTGTGTCTTTGCCACTTCCCTGTGATGCAGTTGATTTGTGGTTGTGAGGTGAAAACATCCTGATTTTTCTTGCGCTTTGTTTCATGTCAAAAAGACTCTGAAACTTCCAAAATGAAAACAGTAGTTCCATACATTCTTGATTAGTGATCCCAAACCCCAGAGGCCTCAGGGCACTGTCTTACTTTTTGCTGAAGGGGTTTTCTGAGTGCACTAAGCACGGGAGCCACCACCAGTTTTAATTCCTATCAGCTTTCCAGCCCCAGCAGAGAAAGAACTTACACCTCAATAGGAAAATGCTGTGAAGGACTTAAATTCCCCTCACTTTGGATCACTGATCATCCAGAAACAAATCACAGAGTGACAGGGACTCTGGCCAGGTCTGGGTCGTAAGCAGACTCCAGAGGTGGAAAGAGTCGAGTCGATCTCACCAAAAGCACGCGGAATGGGGTTCCCCCAGAAGAAAAGACTCTCTTACCCATAGAATGGTCGCAGTGCCAGGCAGACCAAAGTAACAGGCGATCGCTATACATGTTTTCTAAATTTTCTTGTTCATTGATACAAGTTTGGACCAGGCCAAGGGCAGTTATGGTCAAACTACCTGGAAACTTCATCATTGTGACACGGTTTATTATGAATATCTTTGGGATCCAGCGTATAACCAAATGTCTCTGTATTGTCCACAAGGAAGGCATAAGGGATTACATTTAATATTTTTCTTAATCCTTCTATCCATACATTCAACAACCTCTATTTAAAAAAAAAAAAGTTGTCTTTTATTTCTAAGTAGATTTATGCTAATACTTATAGATCACAACTTTCTTAAAATGTTTAGTCCAAGGTATATCCGCATTTGTGTAACAATTAAAGGGAGTAATCACTAAGCCCAGTACCCAGCTAGTGGGCACTGGTAGAACCAGTCATTTCATACCAGTCATTATAATACTGAAGTAACTACCATCTAAACCCCCTGCGTGCGTCTCTGGCTTCTAACCATTTAAGCTAGAAGCATCTGCAGACCGCCAGCAGCTAAAAGGCTAATGTTTGGCTAGACAGGGAGCCTCCAAGTCCCAATTCCAGCACTAGATCTGCAGTCTGATGGATCAATGCCTGTGCCACACTTTTTCATGTTTTTCACATCACTCCTAGCTTAATTGTGTTCTAAAATATAGTTACATTTTTAACCTCAACCACTCAGATTCATACTTAAATACAGCATTTATTTCAGGTTTCTCTAGGGCTCTCTCACATTTACTAAGTC
Organism: Camelus bactrianus; assembly: GCF_048773025.1. Classification (NCBI taxonomy): domain Eukaryota; kingdom Metazoa; phylum Chordata; class Mammalia; order Artiodactyla; family Camelidae; genus Camelus; species Camelus bactrianus. The sequence continues at coordinate 62,984,381 of NC_133541.1, forward strand.
AAAATTTCACTGACTGACAATCTTCTCACATGTAGGGAATCCCACATAAGATAATGAGGGTAGCCGGCAGTAAATAGGCTTAAGATTCTTAGTGATGCTGAAAAATAAGTTTTTGGAGAAGATTCATATACACAGAAGAATTGTTCCAAAAGCTGAAATGAATTCTTCTTGGAGTACACAAGCTGGCAAGGGAGTGGAACTTTACATAGTATTGGGAAATGACATGTCTCAGAATGTGAGTTATGAGACCACATTCTTCAGAATCTTATTTAACTGTCTCTGTAATTGACTTCTGCTTATTCGTTTGTGCAAGCATCTGGTCTCGAGATGTTCCCTGGCAGTTTTTGGATCATTCCCTATTTCAGAGAAGGGAGTTACAACATGGAATTTGTAGCTAAAAATATAAAGCCTGTATTCAAATTTAAGGTCAGCTGGTTAAAATCCTTGTCATTTCTAGCCTCATGTCTTAAACAGCTAAATAGCTAGGGAAATAAGTGACTCAAAGGTGGGAACAGTTTCTGCTACTTTAAAAAAAAAATTATGGTTCTTTGGTGTCCACTATAGTGCCTTGAAAACAAAGTATTTTTCTTCTACTAAAAAATTGGGTTTCTTTTTTACTCCTTTTTTTCACCTCCCTCCCTCTTTCCTTCCCTCTCTTTCTTCCTTCTTTCCACCTATCTCTTGTTAATACGTTGAGTTTCAGCTTTAAAACTAAAGCCATCTTTCAGGAAAAGATTTTCCCAGTAAAAATAGTCCTTGAGGTATCATAAGAAATGGAATATGTTTCCTTGCTCACAAAAAGTTACAGAGTTCATTGCAATGGAATAGAGAAGAAAATTAATAATCCTCCTTTAATTTTGTTCTGTGAGAATTTCCATTTAGCATCCAGAGGGCTTCAGTGCAAGTGTCTGCTTAGATACAGTACATATTTAGTCTTGGCTGCTCCCTTTTGAGGATAAACAGCTCTTGGGAAATACACATTGTTAAATAATCAGTTACAGAGGACTAATTGTTTCAAGGCACTCCCTTTGCGATTGCTTTCCAACAGCCAGCAGTAATAAGAAATGTCACTTTGTTTCCATTGGAGACTAGCACATGAACTATTCATGAAGAGTGGAAAAGCAGTCTTCCCAGAAAACCCTGTAATAAACATGCAGAAGCCAGGGGAGGTTGGGACTCTATCACTGATTTGTCCCAGAACCATGTCAAGTTCAGTGGAAAAAAATCACTGCACTTGTTTTGGAGAGTGAAATTCAGAAACTAACCAATACCTCATGTGCACTTCACAACGTCCCAGAGCATTTCTATAACTTTACAAATAAATATACAGAAGCTCAGACAAGGAGATGTATTTAAATTGTCTTGATTAGATTGTGCCATTCTGTTCAATGTTCAGTAGCATCTGGGCTGGTGAAATATCTTTGTGTCCTCGCGCAATAAACCTCTTACTCCATTTGACAATGAATGACAGCATCTAACATTACCTTCACGTTAGCCTGTTGATTGGCCAAGCAGCGCTCTTCAGAGGCTGCCGGATTTTTGCTTTTGTTTGTGCTGGGTTCTCTAAATAAAAGTGTCAGGATCTGATCTGCCAGTGAGTGTCTTCTGTGAATACAGTTTCAGTAATGATGGGCTTGAATAGACTGTGTTTTGATACCTGGCTCTATCCTTGCAAAAGAGGTTCCTCCATTTCTCCTGCTCTGATCCGATCTTAGTTTCTCACTCCGTGGTTTTTCTATTTCAGTGTTCTTTCCTGTGCCTCCATGACCACATGCTTTGCATTTTAACCATGTGGCATGCTTTTGGGCTCTGTGGACCTTTACTTTACATGTGAAAACATTTTAGAACACTCTGATTCTTGAAATAGCAAACCTGTAAGAATTAGAGTAAGCAAGACACATGCCTCCCCTTGTTAAAAACAGTTTTGGGAGAACAGATCGAACAGTTAACATTTGAGACTAGTTTTCACCGAGTCATTCAGATTCTTTGACTTGCTGTTAATTTATAATTTTTCCAGGGTCTAAAATTTTCTTCTTATCTCATGTCTTAACGCAGATATTGGGATGAGGAGAATACATTTTCCATGAGTACATTTGTATGCGTATTTTATGACCTTCTGTAATACTGAGCTGTCAAGTGTACTAGAAGGAGCGTTGTGCAGTCTCCGTTCTTCCAGGGACTTGGCCTCTCTGAGCCTTAGTTATCTGCTTTCCAAACAGAGGTGTGATTCTTGCCCTAAGTTTTGTCCTAAGTAGCGTATAAAAACATAATTTGTAAACTATGTAATGTTTTACAAATGTAAAGTACTATAAATGAATACGTGGACAAGAAGAAGTGTTTGTCTCAGAAGCCACATAAAGGCAAATTAGAGGCTACACAAGGATTTGTAAACTCAGTCCTTAAATCCTCTCTTCCGCCACCGGCCCTCCCTCTTAGTGATGTCCGCCACCCACCGATGCTCCCCTCATGCAGCCTCCTGTGATCACTGACATAGTGCTTGGTTTAGAACATAGATCTGTGGTCCTCACTCATCTGCTTTCCAGGGTGTAGGAAATGCCTTCAGTTTCCAGTCAGTAACTTTAGGTGGGCAAAATGGGCCTCTTGTGAGACCACAGAGATTGGTGGGGACTGTGGAAGAACCAGACAGTACAGACTCCTCCCAAAAGCATGCGGATGAGAAAAGCGAACATCGTGTGGGCCAGACAAAAGCTTTAGCAAGTAAATTCTCAGAGGTGGCAGTCCGTGTGCCAACCCTATATAAAAATTACTTCAAATTTCTTCCTCTGGAGAGGATTTCACTTTCTCTTGGAAGCCAAATTGAATATGAGCTATCACCCTGGTCTAGTAGAAACTGGGTTTCAGGTATAGTGATGGTTAATCCAGTTATGGTTTGCCTCCTCTCTTGGGGCAAACTAAGTTTGATTCAGGTGATCCAGGGGACTCACCTGAAAGCCCGTTGTGTCTTCTGGAACTCCTCCTCCTCGGCAGGCTCTGGACTCTTGTCTTTTCGTTCCCTGGTACGTGCAGCTGCTGAAGTGTCTGCTTAGCTGTTGAGCCTCTGAGCAGCTGCTTTCTGCTTGGTTTCTGAGCCTTTCAACCCGCACAGGCAGCTTCAGAAGTGGCAAATGCCTTTACAGTTCCCTTTTTCTTTGGGGTCTTGGCCCCTCAAGTCCTGGTTGCTTTAGTAGATTTCAGTCCTATTTTTTGTCTCCCCAGCCTCGTTAGATTCCTGCAGGTCCCAGGCTACAACTTTCTGTTTGGCCCCTAGGCATCTCACTTTGAGGAAAATTCCCTTTAAAAAAAAAAAACAAAAAAAAAACCCAGCAATGAATATAGGGCTTCCCACTCAGTGGATTTTGCTTCTCTCCACGATCTTGGCCTCTCAGATACTAGCTGGTTTTTAGGTTTTTAATTTTTTTTTCATTGCAGTTGATTTACAATGTTGTGTTAGTTTCAGGCATACAGTAAAGTGATGCAGTTTTACATGTATATATTCTTTTTCCTATTCTTTTCCGTTGTGGTTTATTACAGGATATTGAATATAGTTCCCTGTGCTATACAGTGGAACCGTCATGTTTATTTTATATATATTAGTTTGTATCTGCTAATCCCATACTTCTAATATATCCCTCCTCCACCCCCTTTTGCCTTGGATAACCATAAACTTGTTTTCTGTCTGTGAGTCTGTTTCTGTTTTATAAACAAGCTCATTAGTATCATATATTTTACTTATCCCACGGAACCTTAGCAGAAGGTTGTACTTAGAGTAGTTGTTCAACAAATGCTTGTCGAATTAGAACTTCTGCTAAATTAAAATGCATAAAGAGGCAAAGTGAATTAAAATGAATACATAAGCATAATTAACATATGAGTTACTGTTTTCTTGTCTTTCACTTGTAAAAATTAATTTGTTTCAACAAATGTTTATCTATTTTAACACTGATGTTCCCTATAAAGTCATGTCCTCTCAAAGAAGAGTCTCTTTTTGTCTTAGTTGAAGATCTTCACTGAGGGGTCTGTCGGGCAGCAGTGTCACCCAACAGACTCCAGATGAGACAGAGGGTCCACAGGGAATGTGCTGCCCACAAGCTATCTGACATCCTTCCTTTCCCTAGTTCTGTAATTTAGCCAGTCTAAATAGAAGTGACCTTGAACATCAAGTCAGTTTAGCAAGTCAGGTTCCTGTTGCTTGCTTAGGACATTTGTAAGCACTGAGAAAGCTGAAACAGAAATAAAAAAACATGACCCCTGCCCTCAAAAGCTCTAAAAAAAAAGTGTGAAGTTTGTGGTATGTCTGTGGCTCCCTTAGAAATCCCTTACTTTCTCTTCCCATTTCTCATTGTCCCCACCACTCTCTAAAGCCCATGCTCTTACCTGCTGCTGCAACTGAACTACCTGTCACCTGGACCAGCTGCCTGTCAGTCTTTTTAAATATCATATAGAAAAACCTACATCTGAGACACAAAGACTAAGACAGAGCTAGAAAACATCAAGCATTGGATGTTTTTTGCCCAGGTGCAAAGCATCCAGGAGGAGGCTTGTTAAAGGAAGCCCGAAAGCCATACGCATTGAGCTAAACAGGCCAGGTAGAGTGGGTTTCCCAAACCTCTGGTAACAGCCCCGTCCGTGAATCCAGTGTTTTCTGGAATCCCTAACACACTTTACTTTTCAGGGAATATCAACTAAGTTTAAACATGGCAGCAAAAGCACAGTGCAGTTAACATTTTTCTAGGAAAACACTGAGTCTCTAGCTTTATTGTTCTCCACTTCATTGCTAGTTGCCGGGTGAAGACAAACACTTGGTACGCTTAGCACTAACTAGGACTAAACAGGCCGTCTGAAAGCATAGAACAGCCAGCAACAACAACAACAGCAACAACAGCGGAATGGAAACTTTGGATTCACTGACTGTATTCAGTCCAGGGAGCAATGTCCCCAGTGTGTCTGTGACTCTTAAAATGAAGTCAGGGAATTTGGTGCTTGAGAAGCCATTGTCTCCGTTTTGCTTCGCTGCGTTCTTTCCGCTTTGAGGTCGTATCTGGCCTCTGGTCCGCCGATGGGGCGGCAGCACTTTGTACTGAAGATGTGCTGTGTTGTCACTGAGTGCCCACTCCACCCTCGGTGTTAGGAAGAGCTGGAGAATTTTGAGTGGCGTAGTGCAGAAAAAAAGATCGCTAGAGCTGTGTAACCTGACCACTAGAGCTACGTCAGTGACCTGAGCATTCGCTCAAAGGAAGTTTTTCAAAGGCATTTTTTTCTTTCTTCAGTGAAGACTGAGAAGCAAAATAAAAACTGAATAAATTTACCCATGATTCTCTATCAGAAAGCCTTCAAATACTTTTCCCCTTAGAAGTCTAGCAGATTAACAGCCCGTGGGGTAACAGAGCTAACAGTTAGTCTTACTAAATGAATTTCGTAACGGTTATAAATGTTACCGAATTACAGATGCTATGCTTTTAAGTTAACCACTTTTCATAAAGAATTCACTATAAAAATTAAAGGGAATTTGTACAGGGAGACGTCCCTTTTTATTCTTCCCAAGTATGAAAATTTAGTTAGATGTTTCTGAGTCTGTGAGAAATCTGCTTTTTCTTAGTTTTTCTTATAATAATTCTATATTAGTACTAAGTTTATTCATAGTAATATTCCAATTAATAATAATGCATTTACATTTCTCTGGGTCTTTTAGAAATGTTCATGCTTGAAACAAATGTAAGAAAAGTGGTCATCCCTGCGGACGTTTTTCAGTATCTTATTCCTATGAGATACTTTTATAAAATTTCACTTTCTGTCATAGCCTTTTGCTTTTCTTTTATTCAGAAAGTCTCATTCATCCTCTTTTAAAGGTTTGCTTTCTTCTGAAGAAGAAGCCAACTAAGTAGTCATTGTAGAAAAAAAATCTGCAAAAGCTTTTCACATCTACTTGAATTTTATCCATTTGCAAATTTAGTTGTTTCCAAACTAGTCTCAGTGATTTGAGGAAACATCCAAGAAAATACTTGCTACTTCCAAATACATACTAGCTTAATGGAGAGTGTTTGGATGTCTCTCATCATTGGCAGTATGATTTTTCGTGTGTACGATCTTCAGTGAAATGAAACACTGTGCTACATACAAGTGAACGAGGACTTACAAGTCCCTGCTGACTCTAGCAAGTTCTGTGCTAGAACCCCTTCTCAGTTCTGCCCATTACCCATGAGCTCCACTTCAAAATTAAATTATCAGAAAAATGTTAGACTACTATAATACAGACATGAGCTGCAAATGCAGGAATTATCTTGAAGAATTGTTGCCTTTTAATCATTGCTGCAAATTTTCTGGACTTGCTATATTTATCACCCAAGTTTTTGTAAGTTTTAATAATGTGTACTTGTAAAATACTCCTTTTGTCCTCTTCCTCCATGCTTCAGTATGTTATTTACGTATAATTGATAAAAGCCACAGTGTTTTGCAACTGGTAGGTTTCTCTTAGTACACTGTAATTTAGTACTTTGGTCTTTGGACAGAGTCCACAGTGTTTGTTTTTTTATGCCTCTAAACCATATAAATCAAATGTTTTATTAGGAAAAGTAGAGTCAGAGAAACAGAAAGGTCATCTCTACCAAAACAAAACCACATTTCGCTCATCCTAGATCCTTAATTTCATCGTGTACTCTTCTCTCTCAAGCATGGAATGCATATTTTTAATGCAAAAATGACTAGAAGCCAAATATAAAATCTATTTGAAATCTGGCTTTGTTTGAATCACCAACTGGGCTGATTAATCGATGGGAATTAGCAAATTCATATACACCCCTGACTTCGATGCTCGCAAACATTGTTCCTTTCTCCTGCCTCACTCTGCTGACCTGAGGGCAAGAGGCCATGCTGTGGCTACGGCTATGCTCACCCCTCTGCCTGCCACTGTGTGTGTTCCAAGAATCCTCCTGGGCTGCCACCACTGCCCCTCACGTCTGTAGGGTTCATTCCAGCTGTTTCTTGAAGACCTCATTTTGTACATCCAGAATTCTGGGAGGCTCTGCACTGTCCTCTGTTGGTACACTCACTGCTTATAATTCCCTTCCTCTCCTTACAGTGGTCACGTGCCCCTGCCTAACCTTCTTTGTTTTCTGCTCCTCTGGGTTATCATCTCCTATGGCATATATTGCCTTTTTTGCTCCTTTCCCTATAACAGCTTGGGTAATTCTTGGGCACCAAAAGTAGTTTTATCCTTCTGTCAGATCCTCACTGACTTTGTGATCTTGAATCAACTACTTTACCTTATGGATGAAGGAGCCCAGGTTGGAATGGTTGACTTGCTATGTCCCTACATTTTCTTTTTAAGACCTCCACTTTTCCTATTCCTTTACATTTGGGGCCAAAACAGTCTTTGAAGAATACGATTGTACAAAGAAATCAATTACAAGTGTATGACTCTGTAACCCACGTATAAACAGACATGTATGGACTTGTACGCCTATGAAATAAGCTGTATTTGAGTCACGATGACCTGTGAAAACAGCTTTGAACTTAGGAAGCACAGATACGTCACTAGCTAATTGTGTGACTCTGACAAGTCATGAGGCTGGAATCCTTCATCTATAAAACGAATGGAATCGGACAATATCTTGACTAGCTCTAGAACTTTACAGTTTTTTTTTTTAACTTTTTTTTATTGAGCTATAGTCATTTTACAATCTAGTGTCAAATTCCAGTGTAGAGCACAATTTTTCAGTTATACATGAACATACATATATTCATTGTCACATTTTTTTCACTGTGAGCTACCGCAAGATCTTGTATATATTTCCCTGTGCTATAATCTTGTTTATCTATTCTGCATATGCCTGTCAGTATCTACATAGAACTTTACGATTCTATTCCATAACTTTATAAAGATGAATAGTGCTCTGTGTAGGGAACCAGAAAAGTTTTGGGGACATTGCTTTTGCCATTCATTCTTTTTATAGCTTTCACAAGTACACATGTTTTCTGCTATTCTTTTGTTTCAAATTGGAAAAGCAAAACCTGAGAGAGATGATGGTCTGGAAAGTGAGCCTGGATTTCCAACAAATAGTCACCCATCCCAGATGACATCCCAGTGCTCTTGTGGGCTCTCACTCTTCTTCCTTCACTTGTAGGTGCTATTCAAGCTTCTCTTTGCTCAGTCTCAGGTATCTCATAAGTCTCCCAGAACCCTGAAATAGAAATCATGGGATTAACGGAAGAGTACATTTTGTATTGACACCTCAGTTGTACTTTTTACTAAAACACCTGGCCCAAACAGTACATTTTAAATATTTCAATAACTGTGCAATAAATAGACACAAATGATGACTCCATAGTTAAATGCTAAATTGATGACACTGATCAAGAATTCTCTACCACTTACTAGATATCATTGGAAACGTACTTGATTTCTCTAAGCATCAGTTTCTCTCTCTGAAAATGGGGATAATAATAGTACTTAGGATTGAGTAATATGAACAAAATAATATACATGAAGCATGGCCAAGTTTGTGGAGTGGAAAGAATGCTCAGAAGTATGAGTTATTCTTACTGTGATGGTGATGGTTGTGATCTAGTGTTATTTGTAATTATTCTTAGCAATAATAATAATAATTAGAGAAGTTCACTGAAAAGTCTGAAAAAGACAGAGGTGGCTTCATGAAACATGTGGCCCTAGAGCTGATCTGTGAAGGATTCCAGATCTGAATGAGTTTGGAAAACAGGAAAGACTCTTCAGGTTCTTTGGATAGAAGAAAGAGGTGGGCAAAGGTACGAGACGGGAAAGCTTCGTGCTGGAAAGACGTTTATGAAGGAGAATAAAAGGGAATAGCACTGAGAAGGTCCTGGGGTGGGGCAGGGAGGTGACATGAATGCAGTCTTTTCACCACATTGTTATGAGATCGCGTAGAACAGTTTCGAGAACTTTTTTTAAAAAACTTCTAAAAAAAAATCATTCTTTTGTAGGTACCTTAACCATTGCAAATATTTGATTCTGTTCTCTTGCATTCCATCTTTGAAGACAAGTTCAAAGACAGCCACCAGGGAGTTTATTTGGCTGGAACACAGAACCAACATCATGGATGCTCTTGCCCCTCCCACTGTCACTGACTCAGAGAGTGAGCTCTGAACAGCATAAAAGGAATTTACTATAAATAAATAATACGTAAATGCATAAAATAAAATTGTAATCCAGAGCATAATCTTGAAATCTGGGGCCACGATTTATAAATCTTCCATGTGTCTCCCAATCACAGCCCCTCCCACGGTGCTGAGAACCTGCTAAACTGAATCCACAAAGCACTTGCAGTTCCAGGTGCTGCACAGACAAGCCCTGCAGTGAAAGAACGTTGTCTCATCCTTATACCATCCCAGAGAAGGTACCATCCAGGGGCCCTCTGAACGCAGCACCATTTGTATTCATCTAAAACCACTGGTAGTTCCCTTTTTTCTCTTCCTGTCTCCATCTCTGTGTCATCAGCTGGAATTTCTTATCATTTTTCTTTCCCTTTCAACATCTGGTTTCGATTGCAGCCCATTCTCTCTCTCTCCCTCTCTTTTTTTTTTAATCTATCTTGATCATTCTCACGCATTCAGGACTCAGTCGGTAATCCTCATGATAACTGTGTACATTATGCTCTGAGACAGCATGACTTCCACACACAAGGACCCATCTCTGCATTGAAAAAACAAAGCCCCAAAATCCACTTAAGTAGTGTTCAGCAGGGCATTTGGGGTTTTGTTTGTTTTAGGAGACCTGGTGAATTTCCCAGTTCAGACAGGGCGAAAAGAAAGAATAAAACATCCAGAGTTGTACGATTTCAGAAAGCCAGCGCACATTCCTAGAGGCAGTTCATCATGGCAGGTGCTGTGAGGAATCATAGGCAGGCCACTGGATTCCTGAAGTCAGCCAAGAGTTGATTGCTTCTGTTTTTCGAGCTCTGTGAACAGGAGAAATGTAGCTGGACCGCTGCTATGTAGTCAACAGGCGTCTTACAGCTGTGGGCCCCGAAGCGCTTTGAAAATCACCCCTCATTGTACTTTGCCTCTGTGTTACCAACTTATCGCCTGGCCCTGCAGCCGGTGTTATGCTGCGTGTCACCAGAAGCTAGCCTCTGCTGCTTTATGAGAGAACTGGCAACTGTCCTGAATCTGGAGTCTAAATGTAATCTCTCTAGTTTCAGGTTGAAGCAAAGACTTACCTTGACTTCAGACATCATGCCTTATATTTATCAACTGTGCACTCCAATTTAAAGCCTGCATTAGTACATAAAACACACACGCACACACACACGCACACACTTCTCCTTTGGCCCTTGGAACTCTTTCCCTTGGCCTGGCGTTGTAAATAGTTGATTCAATTATATGACTTCGAGATTTTCCTCACTAATAAATCTTTTCCAGCCAGACCAATTGGCTTCCCATACACAAGGCCATCAGAGAGTGGTGGCATTATGGCTTTGCTGAGACTTCGGACCTTTCAGCAAGGGCAGTGTTATTACTAGTAAGTGCCCAGGCGGCCTCAGCGGCAGGTTGAAAGGGGATGGAAAAGGTTAGAGAAATGTAAGTCAAACTCTGCCAAATGTTTACTGACAAGAACACAGTGCTGAGGGGGAGGGTATAGCTCAGTGGTAGAGTGCATGCCTAGCATGCACAAGGTCATGGGTTCAACCCCCAGTACCTCCATTAAAAAAAAAAATAAGTAAACCTAATTACCTCCACCCCCCAAAAAAACACTCAAAAAAACCCCCAAAACAATAACAAGAACACAATGCTGAGACCAGGTTCTCTGCTAGTCACTGAGGATGCTTTTACCAGCGGCTGCACAGTTCCCGCGCCTGCAGGGCTGCAGGCAGATGGGGCCGGGGCCTGTGGTCAGGAGCCGGCGTGCCTTGTCTAAAGGGGCAGCCACTGCTTGGCTCCAGTTAAGCATTTACTAGACAGGAGCAGATGTAGTATCAGTCAGACCTTCTGATTTTTCTAGAGAAGCCAGAAACCCAATTTTTATGTGAAAGCTCCTAATTTGTTAATGTTGGCAACTATTTAAAGACAACCTTTAAATATTCTGCAGACCAATCAAAACCTGTCGGCAGGCAGTGTTCAGGCTGCCAGCTTTGGGCCTCCGGCCTAACTGGTAGGCACTCACTGAAGGGTCCCCTCCCTCATAGTCTGCTCGGATCAGGGAAGAGAAACTCCTCCGGCCTTTCTGTCATTTACACATTTTTTAATACCAAACATTTTTTAAAAATCAGAGTTGTTTGAAGAATTCTTGGACTCTTTTTCTGAACATTGTCTGTATTGAACCCCAGCTCCTAGGGTGGCCTCAGGAGGATTCATCCCCTCAAGTTACCTCCAGTCCATGACTGATCTGAGAGGGGAGAGGCTGGCCATTCTGGATGTTCTGGGTGACTGCAGAACACTGGGTTCAACCTTGCTCAGATCTGCAGCCCCAGAGCAGGCACAGATCCAGGTATCCTTGACAGATGGGGGAAAGCACGTGCCTGGCAAATCAGGCCAGAACCCCCTCAGCTGTGCTTGGCAACTTGCAGTATGTGAGACGGGAGGGGAGGGGGCGGGGCACAACACTGAAGGAATGACACAGCAGTTGAGGACAGGACAAACTGGTTAGAACCAAGATGGCAGAAGATCTGGCTTCCAGTAGACCTTGAGCCTCATGGCACTCCCACAGGCACTGTGACAGTTCCTAGGCTGACCATAAAAGGTCAAAAGGAGGTGGGGCCCAATTCCTGGAAATCCCCACCCCTTTCCAAAGTAGTTGGAATAATCCTCCTGCTCATTAGCATATGAAACTACCAAGCCCATAAAAACTAACCACCCTGCATCTCTTGGTCCTCTCTGTTGCCTTCTGAGACAGCCTGCAGGCCCACATTCTTCCTATAGCCTGTGTATTTTACCTTTACTAAATGTCCCTGCACCTCTCAGCCTCTCCCCCTCTCGCCCTCTGAGATGGCCCTCACTCTGCCTGTGGAGTGTGCCGTTTTGGCCGACAGCTCCCCAGTCGAGCACCTTTTCCCCACTGGAGTGCTTCCTTTCCTTCTCCCTGCTCAATCACTTTCCTTCCATTTCCCCTTCTGAGCAATAAAACAGCTGTTCACTTCCTCCCTCTGCCTCTACTGTGTGAATTCTTTCACAGCCAGAGGCAAGAACCCACAATTTGGTGGGCTTCCTATTTAGGGGTCCCTCCATCTGCGAATATATGTCCATGCAGAAGGGAATAGGGTGCTGCGGGAGACAGAAGAGCTAAAGGAGGCATCGAATCGGGAATGTTGGGGAATGGTGCTCATTCCTATTCCACAACTGGAACTAAAAACAAGCCATGGAAATCAAGAGTAGAGGAGCTCAGTACTCAGACCACAGGAGATGCTTTGTGTTCTTTCCTTCCTTTTTCATTGAATGTGCCCATCCATTCACCAGACTCTTGGAAATCTTCACTGAAAATGGAAGCAGTGCCAGTGATCCAGGGGCTGGAATGGAGACAGCAGACAATTTTTGTTCCAGGTGGAGGAATAGGCCATGTGAGCAGATGACATGGGCCAAGGCAACAGAAAAGTCAGCCCCCGAGCTCATGGGGTGTTTGTTCTTTGTGGTGGGAGAGTTGGGTCAGAAGTCTGAATAACTGAGTCAGGACCTGCAGTTGTGGCTTTCTCGAGTTGTCAGTGTCATCTGTATCTTGTGTTTTTTTCTTTTCTTTTTTTTTAATTGTTTTTTTTTCCCCCAGAGAAGAGAGGATGACATCAGCCAAATATGCAAGGCAGGCTCATCTAATCAAACTTGTGTTTATTTACTTGTGATTTTAAAAAGAATATGAAGCCTACTTGTGAGACGTTTGTGTCTGGAAAGAGTTGAGCAACTCTAAAGCTGTAGCGTGCGGCAACTGGTTAAAAATTGCTAAATTATGTTTCTTTATTTTCCACGAAATGTCAAATGTTGTTCTTTTGCTTCTATAAAGGTCAGTATGGCTTAAGAAGGGAAGAAAAAAAATGAACCTTGGACCATTAACTTGTTATTGAACTTCAGAAGTGTTTTATTTACCAGTAAAATGAAATCTTAAAAATGTTTTCGTGGCTCTGAAACAAGAGAGACTAGATCGCAATAAAGTTAATGGCTTTGTTTTACTTCCCTCTTTTTTTCTGGGCCTTTCAGTGAAAAAACAAGGAGAAAACTAGTTTGACAGGGAAAATTGTTCATGATTATTCTGTGAGTACATAGATGTGGAATACATATTATATTGAGTGGATGAGGTGTCAAAGTTTTCCTTTATGCTTTTCTGCCCTTTGATGTTCTTGAACAGATTATAGTTTTGGAAATAAAAGTCTTTTAATATAGGCACTGCATAGTGGCATTCACCAAATGCTAACCAGGGACTTGCTCCTCAAGCAGAGTCGTCTCCTTGTAACTGATGATGAACTAGTGAGTACACACTCACAGCCAGAAGAAGAGAAGGCACTTTTGTTCTTGGTTATTTCCAAATAACCATTGTTATTTATTAGCACTGTTTGATCTGGTCACAACACACTACCACCTCAAGTGTCTTTTTGGGGAAAAAAGTGAAAATCGTAAAACAGCATTACTTAACAATGCGAAACCAAAATTGCTATTGAGTTGCTGCGTCTAATCCTATTACAAAGCCTGAGAGTGGTCTGGCAAAATGCAGATCAGGAAACGACAGTTGCTGTCAGTGACAGAACACATACTAGTAACATCTCCAAAATGGAGCATGCAAAAATTTGTCTTTAGTAGCTCCCCATTCAGCTTTCCACATCTTTTTGCTTCTCTTGCCCCATCTGCTCACTACCCCATAATCCTGCTCTTTTGCTGACCGTGGCTCACTGTCACTTAATCTCCCCCCCAACCCCACCCCATGATGATCTCACCGGGTTAGTTTCAGGTGTACCTCTTGCCAGGATATTGGCATTTAAAAAGGGACTCCCAGACCTCCTCTCGTTTCTCCTACTCCCGGAGAGAAAGTGAACAGAGTAAAACCCATTTTCCTCAATTATCCACCTTCCAGGATATGCAGATAGCAAACACAAGCTGTCCACCACACTTCCTAGGTTCAAATCCTGGCTTGCCATTCGCTAGTTCTGTGATCTTAGATGAGTTACTACACATCCCTGTGCCTCAGCTTCCTCATCTGTAAAGTGAGAGTGATGATGATACCAATCTTAGAGTGGTGTTGTGAGGATGGAGTGAGACAGTATATGTAAAGCATGAAAGAGTGGTAGTCCTTAGTAAGCATTCAATAAATGTTATTTACTTTTGTTATTACTGTTATTCTCAGTGTTACCATTCTTGTTTTACAAATCTCATTGGCAGAATTGACTTATAATTACTTCTCTGTTCTTCAGCTATGAATTTTCCACGGTTAACACTAGAAGATGTTTCACTTTCGTTAGTTAATTGATTGATTAAATAATTTGTTTCAGGAATTGTTTTGTATACTTTGGATAAATCAGTTAACAAAACAGAAATGCCTGCCCTCGAGAAACTTGTATTTAAGGGTAGGAATGGGGGTAAGGGGATAGATAGATAGTACAAATAAATATAATAAGGACATTATGTAGCATGTTAGAAGGTGATAAATGTCAGGTTCAGGAAAGTGAGGGGCAGGCAGGTGGGTTTCAATTTTAAGTAAGTGGTCAGGAAAGCTCATTGAGAAGGCAAGTAATGACCACATGGAAAAGGAAACGAGGAAGGTCTCAGAGTCCAGCTTCAGTTGCTTTTACTTCCTTGTCTATTTATTTTTAAAAATTTTTCCTGAATAGAATTTTTTGTTTGTATTATTTCTGAGTAGCCATCAGTGAGTACCATTACATTACTAGTATCACAAAGGGGGTAGTATCTCTTAGACTAGACCTTTTGGTCTATTTTTGGAATTTATCCTAAAATTTCCCATTGCATTTATTTTCTGGTATATTTTGAGTTCATCCATCCAAAAGCAACCAGAAAATTAATTTATTTTAATGTTTATCCTGTTTTTTTCTCTCACAGGTAAGTGGGGTTAGTATTAGGTTCATTAAGTAAAGTATCATTTTCACTTTAGGCCCATCTAGTATTGCTGCATCAAAAGGAAGTTAAAACTTATTGGCTTAACATCACGTATTAAGGTAGTGTGATACCTTTTGCCCCCAAAGTAGGCATTGCTGTACTTCTCTGAATGGATCGGGAGGGAGTGCAGGCAGAAGACACAGGCGAGCTGTAATCGGGAGCATCTCATCGCAGCATTCTCCAGGTGAATAACCTGATCCATGGGAATGCCTTGCAAATCCCGAAGGTCCAGAGGGAATCCAGGCAACGCTAGTCTTGATAAATTACAGCCGAGAGTTAGGGACCTGGAATCAGGCCCAAGTTTGAACTCCAGATACAGCGCCATCCCTAAGTCCCAGTAAATGAAGTAACACACGTGAAGTGCTTGGCCCAGCGTGTGGCACATAAATAAACACTCAATAAGGGGTAGTTTGACTATTTAAAAAAAATAAAAGGATAAAAGGAAAGAAGAGTGGTATGGCCTTAAATAATCCTCCAAATTTTTTTGAGTAAATGCATTGTGTGCTCGAGCTTTTTGTGGTAACCAGATCATCCAAAGCATGGCAAACACCACTGCTAGGACGTGTTGGCTGCAGGGAACGAATACAGCAATTATGGTCGTTTACAGGGGACCTTTATTTCATTCCCATCTCCTTTGCCTCCGACCATGCTGTTATGTTTATGTGTAATTCTGTTCCCCTTTAAAACTTTTTTCCAAATCTTACCTTGCTTCAGGATCCAGCTTTAAATGTACCACTTCCCTGAAACCACCTCTGCCTCGTGAGTCTACTGTGATCTCTTGTGCGGCCAGCCCCCACATTGTGTTCTGTGTTTTCACTCACTCGACACATCCTACACCACCTGAGGCTGTTCTCCAGCCCATTCCCTGAAGACCCCCTCTCCCACTTCTTTTGGACTGCTCGGAATGCTTAATTCCAGGGCTGGCACAAGGTCCTCCGTAAATTCTTGTCGAATTAAATCGTATTTGAAAATTTCAATGTCTCCACTCCTCTCCCACAAATCTCCTCAATTTAGGGAAGTCTCTTGAAATGACTCACAAGTTTTAGCACCTCATCCCAAGCTGACCTTTTCAGATTATTTACATGTTTCATAGTTTTCCAGCCTGTACTACCAAAACATTGATATACAAAGAACATATTTAATTATCAGACACTCTCCCCGAGAACTGTGTGATAGCCAGCAGGATGGTTCCACTTAAGAGCTGAAACAGCTAAAGGTTACATGCTGTGCCTCGAATAATAGACTTCGTGGTGGGGTTAGCAGTAGAAGTAAGCTTAGCCTCCCAGAGCAGTCTGGTGGCCTTCAGCAACCAGGAAGGTGAAGTCGGTGCCTCAGTTAACTCGCTGAGTTTACTGGAAGTGCATGTTTCCCTTGTGCCAAATTCAGTAAGTCATGGAGCAAATGTTTATTTTACTGTGCTTTGAAAAGTTGCTTTGCTTCTTGTAAGTTTTCTCGGTGGAAGAAATCCAAGATATGACTTAATCTGTGTTTGCAGCATTGAACTGGAAACGGGATTTGTTATGTGACTTGGCTCTGTCATTTATGGCCCAGTTCTGCAGGGAAGGTGTGTGGAAGCAACAGGGGAAATGCCTGGTGTTTGAACAGTTGTGCCTCCCACAGAGGCAACAAGCCACATGCTCCTAATACCAAGTTTTTGATTGTCTACCATCTGAAAGCAGGTATCCAGCCTTACAGAATGGCCATGTGTCCCTCTTGTAGCTTATTGTCACTTGTCTCCAGAATTACAGTAACCAGATTATACCTGGGATCACCTCATTGGACTTGCCAATAACCTGGACAGAGAACACGCCCTCAGGCTGGAGAGGGCTTGGCCAGTACCAGGAGGCAAGCCCGCCACCAAGTGGGGCTTCTCGCATCCCCTGAACTTACTCTGCAGGCGTTCAGTGAAGCATTTGAGACTTTGTTTAACTGATAATGATCTTATTAGTGATTTCATTTATTACAAAAGGGGCTACTGAACAGTTACGCCTTAGAAAAATCTCTCTTCAGTTGGATAAATAGTCCATGTCATCACACAGTAGATAAAGCAAAAGACTTACTGACAACTTGAGCTCTGGGTAAGAAATTAGGGAGCTAGTACCATAGGTGACACCAGCACTTGGCCTGGACCATTTCAAGTTTTTTTTGTTTTCATAATACAAATTTGGATTGTTTTCAAAATCAGCCAACTCTCTTGCTGTTGATTCACCACCTAAACAACTTTGCTAACCCTTTCTTAAAGTCAGTCTGATTCTTGCACTCATGAGAAGTAGCCTAGCTTTACAGGTCTTCAGAGTTCCTCACGTCCCCCTCAAAGCAGCATTCTACAGTCTAGTTTAAAATCTCATCACCCCTCTTGGTACTGTCATTTTGAACAGTCAGTAGGATCCATTTGGGGTTTGTGATGTACTCACTGGGGACCATAAGACATTTAGTAAACGTCTGAGATTCCCTTTCATTGTACGCTGAAAATGATGTGCTCCATGAAGACTTGATTCAGTCCGATGTCAGAAGCTTCACTGCCCTTCTTCACTGGTTGTTTCAGCCTGGACATGTTGTCTGGTCCTTCTGAGTGTCATCTTCCACTGCCCTTTCCTCCTTCCTCCTTCCTCCTGCCTGCTGCCTGGTTTCCCAGTTGTTGTTGTTGTTGTTGTTGTTGTTGTTGTTGTTGTTGTTGTTGTTGTTGTTTAACTCACTTAGAAGTCTTACAAAGAGTCTTCTCTGCTATGCCCCAATGACTTTTCAATGTATTTCCTCTGAGTTCCTGCAATGTGACTGTTTTCCTGATTATGGCATTCTTCTGCTAGAATATCATTACTTTTGTTTCTCTCTCACTCACCTGTTGGCACTTGAAGACAGGTATTATGTATTTTATCTCCGTTCCCAACTCTCACAACGCCTATGCTCAGTAAATGTTGAATGAATGAATGGATCCATGAATGAACAAATACTTGAATGAATGCTAAGAATAATGGAAGGTTTACTGTACCTTTCCAACATGTTGACTTATATTGGTGAATCCTAAATTTAAATGACCCTCTTCCAGCACCCGCACTCTCCCCACTGCACCCCCACATATACCCACACTGGGAAAAAAGAGTAAAGGCATGAAGCCCTGTTCTCTGTTCCTGCAGTAAACTGATAAAGACCACACTAAGTCCAGAATGGTCTGTCCTGAGTTACCTGTGCTTAGCACTTGATTCATCACCATTGTTCAGTCCTAGGCAAATCTGAAAGGATTCACTGGGAAATAAAAGTTCTGTTTAAGTTCCTAAAGGATTATTATAAAAAACAGTGAGGCAAGGATTCTTTAATGATAGAAAACAGGAAACAAGACTTCTGTAATTAAAACCAAAAGCTATAGTATAAATGAGGAAAAATGGTAATCAGCCTAAAATAGGAAAAGCCTGAGTTTAGAATATTTATTTTTTTCTGGACTGAGAGATTGATGCAGACTGTTGTGGGTGTTTTAAGATCAAAATTATTTAGACACATCTGTGTAAAATGTTTTGCTATTTCACTTGTGGGTTAGAATTAACTCTGAAGTTCATTTCCTTTCTTTATAAACAAATATGGTTGACATTTACTAGAGATGCTCTTTCTTCTCTGACACATAAAATTGTCATCTATGCAACAAGAAGAACAAAGAGTCACTATTAAAGCCCTGTTTCTTAATCTTCCCCATTACCACTCTCAGTCACGCAGACCACCAGCCAGGCTAAATTAGGAAGCACTTTCCCAAGAAGGTGGAGTTCTTTCCTACCTATAAATTCTATCGTCACTTGCCATGGTTGGATTCACCAGAATTTTTATGATGTGTAGGATGTGGTATTGTTTTTTTCTCAAGTTTATTGTAGAGGTCAGCTTTATCTTTGGGGATGCCATAGATCAAAGTTTGGTCCGTAACTTTGCAGGCTCAAAAACTCAGACTTGACAAGGCTCCAGAAAGCTGATTCACTACGCAGGTATTCATGGTGTATCAATTTACAGTGAGATTTGTGTAGGGCTGGAGGACAGACCAGCTGTCTACAGAAAGTAAATTCGTAGGTTTAACCTTCTTTGTGATAAGCCCCAAGAGAAGACAAAATACCTGCAGCTGTTATGTTCTGTAATTATTAAAAACAAGCAAACTTTAATTCTGTAAAGGCTCATATAGAATACAGTCTGCAGCACACCTTGATTTTACAGATGAGAAATTGGAACTCTGGGTTTTGAACACTGTTTAGTGACAGAGCTGAGACTAGAATCCAGGTTTCCCGGAAGAAGATCTGTGTACTTTTTACAACCCCTGCTGCCTCCCTGATTTTGGAGTAAGATGGGTGGTCAGAAGTCAGACCTAGAGATGGTGCAAATTCTTTAGTGACTATAAAATTAAACAGGAAAAAATGCTCAAAAGGAATAGTTTCATTAAGCAGAAGTCATCTGATAAAGTACTTGTCTCCACTTGGGGTGGGGGGGACTGGTAAATTTCTAAATTTGAAGAAATTAAATGGAAGAGGACATAAGTAAAGCATCTGGTCACTGATTAGTGATGAGTCTTTTGACAGGTTCTTGACTCTCACTGGCTACCTAAATGATCATTATGTCATTGGCTTCCTGAATGTTTTGTCTTTGTAAAACAAATTGTTCAGTTGGTTTTAACTATTTACATTGAAGATCAATGTGTCTTTCAATTAGAAGGTCCTCTAGAGTTCCTGATACATTTGAGTTTTGTTATGACCTTCATCAGTAATACACTTCCAAATCATATTTTATGTTATATCTGAAAAATTTCAACAGGTAGCCTCTCTCAGCATTTATTCATTCAAAGTTATTTATTAAGTAAGTCACTACATCAGGTTCTGGGGGCATAATGGAGAACCAAACAGGAATGGTCCCAAGCAGAATGCATAAAATCAGAGGCTGCTTCTACTGTGGGAGACAGATTTTAATAAAGTAATCCCACAGACATTGGTTTTTGGTTTTTGGTTTTTTGAAGTATAGTCAGTTACAATGTGTTGATTTCTGGTATATGGCATAATGTTTCAGCCATACACTTACATACATATATTTGTTTTCATATTCTTTTTATTATAGGTTATTACAAGATATTGAATATAGTTCCCTGTGCTATACAGAAGAAATTTGTTTTTTATCTGTTTTATACATAGTAGTTAGTATTTGCATATCTCGAACTCCCAATTTATCCCTTCCCACCCTGTTTTCCCCCAGTAATCATAAGTTTGTTTACTACGTCTGTGAGTCTGTTTCTGTTTTGTAGATAGGTTCATTAGTGTCTTCTTTTTTTCTTTCTTTTCTTTTTTTTTTTTTTAAATTCCACATATGAGTAATATCATATGGTATTTTTTTCTCCTCTGGCTTACTTCACTTAGAATGATGATCTCCAGGTCCATCCATGTTGCTGCAAATGGCATTATTTTATTTTATTATTTTTTATGGCTGAGTAGTAGTATTCCATCATATAAATATACCACAACTTCTTTATCCAGTCATCTGTTGATGGACATTTAGGTTATTTCCATGTCTTAGGTATTGTAAATAGGGCTGCTGTGAACATTGGGGGTGCATGTGTCTTTTCAAGTTAGAGTTCCCTCCAGATATATGCCCAGGAGTGGGATTGCTGGATCATAGGGTCAGTCTATTTTCAGTTTTTTAAGGAGTCTGCATACTGTTTTCCATAATGGCTGCACCAAACTACATTCCCACCAACAGTGTAGGAGGGTTCCCTTTTCTCTGGTTCTGTGAAAAATGTCCTAGGTAATTTGATAGGGATCACATTAAATCTGTAGGTTGCTTTGGGTAGTATGGCCATTTTAACAATATTAATTCTTACAATCCAAGAGCCTGGGATATCTTTTCATTTCTTTAAGACATCTTTAATTTCCTTAATCAATGTTTTGTAGTTCTCTGTACATAAGTCTTTCACCTCCTTGGTCAGATTTATTCCTAAGTATTTTATTGTTTTGGATTAAAGGAACTCGTTTTTTGTTGTTGTTTTGTTTTTTTGGGGGGGCAGGTAATTAGATTTTAGAAATGTATTTTTTTTTTAATGGAGGTACTGGGGATCAAACCCAGGACTTAGTGCATGCTAAGCGCTCACTCTACCACTGAGCCATACCCTCCCCCCTGACATTGTTAAAAACTGGGATAAGTTCTATGAGAGATCAGTACAGGGTGCTATAAAAAAGCATAAACAGAGGAAAGTCATCTAATTTGGGTGATTCCTGAGGAAGTGAGATCAGATGTCTGAGTAAGGAGTGCTGGGCCCAAGAGGTATTGTGCGGTTTAGGAGAATTTTCCAGAGGGAGCAGCACATAGCAGGGCAGCACTTAGAACCATGCCTGGCATCCTGCCTGCATAATAGACATTCGTGGAATGATTGAGAGAATGACTATGCAAAGGCCTTGAGGTGGGGGACTTGAAATAAGACTAGTGTAGCTGGTTGTGGAGGATGCAGGCAGAGTGGTGACAGTGAGCTTGGAAAAGTGGGTAGAAGGTCCTGCAAAGGCTTATAAAACAGGTTAGGATTGGGGCCTTTCTCTTATAAGTAGTGGTAAGCATTAAAACGTTACAAGGAGTGGAATGACGTTTTCTATGATGGAGAATTAATTATTGTAGGAGAGTAGAAACAAGAGGAGGGGCAAGTTGATACAGAGCTTCTTGCCTTGACGAAGGTGTGAGATCGTGGTGACTTTGACTAGCATGTGAGCAGTGGATTTGGAAAGAAGTCCAAAGTTCAAGGAATATTTTGGAGGTGAAATTGACTGGGCTTGGTGATGGGTTGGACTGAAGGTAGGGAGGAGGAAAGAGAGAGGGTCATCCCGAGTGTCCCACCCCATCCTCGGGACGTCAGTATGTGTAGTTGATCCACCCTATGCAGCTCTTGGTGGCCTCCAGCGCCACTAACGCTGCCTGGTCCCACCCGGGTTTTGCCATTGCCCTGAACTGCTTCGCTGCTGCAGTGTAAGGGAAACGCACACTACTGTGCTTCCAGGCACTTCACACCTAGATTTCCCAGCCTGCTGAAGAGAACTTGAAGAAGTTACTGAGCCCCTCTGAGGGAAGGCTTCCTAGAATCGTTAAATGTTTGAAGGACAGTGTTTGCAAATCTCCTAATACAGTGCATGGTATATACAGAGTGCAGTAAGGTAGAAATTACCTTTCCTCTTTTCTGTGCTGATTCTTGTATCTAATACTTCTGTGAACCCCATAACCTTGTCTGATTTGCTACTATAGTGAATGTGTTTTTGATACAGCATGTATTTGATCAGGGTCTTGTACAGAGGTTAACTCCACCACACAGCTTATTAAAGACACAAACTTACTGTCTACTAGGCAGCAATGGATGGTCTGAGGCTAGATTCCGTTATGTGAGGGGAGTGTTTTTTTTCCCATACCACCAACAAGCACCTCTTAGGGACACCGGCTGGATGTCCTACCATTCAACTCACTTCTGATACTACCTGGAGAGAGCATGAGATTCCATCAGTAAGGATCCAGTCCTACAAGACTGCCTGTTCCAGCCCTCCACCCCCTACTCCTACTTCAGAGGCCAGTTTCAAGTCCAGATTGTTACCTGTGCTTCTGACAGACTGGCTATAAATCAGAGGTAGCCAAGAACACCCCCCTCAGGTTCAGTTAATTTGCTGGAGCCACTCACAGAACTCAGACCTTTACTTACTAGATTACTAGTTTATTATAAAGGGATGTAAGTCAGGAAGAGCCAGATGGAAGAGATGCACAGGGCAAGGGATGGGGAAAGGACGAGGAGCTGCCCTGCCTGCCCCAGGTGTACCACTCTCCCTGCATCTCCATGTGTTTGCCAACCTGAAAACGCTCCAAACCCAGAGCTTTTGGGTTTTTATGGAGAGTTCATTCCGTAGGCATGATTGATTAAATCATTGGCCACTGGCAACTGATTCAGCCACCAGCTCTTCTCCCATCCCTGGAGGTCAGAAAGTGGGACTGAAAGCTCCAAGCTTCTAATTACAAGGTTGGCTCTGCTGGCTTCCAGGCCCCATCCTTAGGTGCTTCCCAAAAGTCACCTCACTAACCTAACAAAAGACACCTTGATTGCTCTCCTCACTAAAGGAATTTCCAAGGGTTTTAAGAGCTCTATGTGAGAAATGGTGGTGAAGACCAAATATATATAAATCACAATAACTGCTTGTAGCACCAAGTGAGTGTGCCTTTCCTAAAGTGTAGCTACCATTAAAAAAAAAAAAAGATAAATTCTAAGGATGCCACTGACTTCAGCTTTCTATGTTAAAGATTTAATAAAATGGAAAGACCCAACTACTGTTTTCAGCCTATTGATTTCACATATAGGCATAAAATATGTAGGAAAGAGGAAACAATATATAAACTACAAACATACATGTCCAGAATTCCCGAGAGGAAAAAATAGGCAAGCATAGAGCAGTCTGTTTTATCCCATGTAATGTGTCTTCAAGGAACGGCCTGCTGCTTCTCTGTGTCCAGACTTTGTTATTATTGACAAATAATGTGAAAGATCACAGTCATTCTTTTGCCATGTGGTGGAATACATAGATTCACTATTTTTTATCAAAAACATGTAAATAAATATTATTGATTGTTTTTATTAACTGGACAAACATTTCCTTATACATACGTAGAATGTTTTCTTATATTTTTAAGATGTTTTTTCCTAGAGAATATGGGATTTCATTTCTTTGTGTTCTAAATCCCACATTTTCATTTGTTCTAAAAATTACAAGCTGGGTTAGAGTAATGTTGTAAAAAAATGCATTCTCTTATAAGTGTGGTAAAATTTAAAGTCGAGGTATAAACCACTATCTGCATTGCAAGTTTTGCAAAACTACATAAAGTAAAGCAAAATTTGGTGTTTGGAGTTTAGTTCCTTAATTTTAGCAAGTTTTCTTTTTAGATGTAGCTATTACTTCATATACTTAAGTTAAAATTATTTTTAAACCAATAAAATAGTAAAATGTGTCATGTTTTCACATATATTCCCAACACACACACACACACACACACACGCATGGTTCAGCTTTTATTTCCTTTCTCATAACATGCCTTTCATCCCCTCCCACTAGAGGTGGTTTTGGTTCCAACTTCACAGCCTATAAAGATTTGTGATTACATACCCTCCTACTCTTACTGCCTTGGGATCTGAGTCATGGGAGCAACTGTCAAAGAGAGCACCCTAATTTGTCTTCTAGAATTTCTGGAAGACGTAGTAAAGAAAGGGCACGGATGGTACACCTGTACCCATTTCTTAGTTAAGAGTAAGCCCTTCAGGAATAGAAGCTGTCTATTGAGGAATCCTGATTTTTCTCGCCCTTATTTTTCAAGGCCCCTGGTAATACAGGTTTTCAGAGACTTCATATATTCACTCATCCACTCAACAAATATCTGTGGGGACTTGGTCTCTGCAGGGCACTGTGCTGGGCTTAGGGCAGTGAAGAAATCCAGGTGTCTTGCTTTAAGAAGTTTACGGTCTGCAGTGTGATGGAGGAGCCCAACTAGAAAGCTGGCAATTGGGACAGAGCATAATAAATGCTGTGAAAGGAGGTGCACAGGGTGCGGGGACAGAGTGTTGGGCTACTTACTCCAGCACGGCTTGTCCTGGAGGGAGCTGATACCGACCTGAAGAGCAGGGTCAGCTGGGCTGGGGGAGGAAGAGCAGCAGAGGGAGCAGCAGGTCCACAGGGCAAACCAGAGGAGAAGCGCAGCCCACTTGGAGGAACTGAAAGTGTCTGGTGGCTCATTACGCCTGGAGTGTGGAGTCTGAGGCGGAGACTTGTGACAGACAGGACCAAACTGCAGAAGGCTTTATTAGCTAAGTTACAAATGCTATTCTCTACTCTGAAGGTACTAGGGACCATTGATGCATTAATACTTCCCCACTAACACCTCCCTGCTACCTTCACATTTTTTGTGAAAAGACTCAATAAAGGATAAACCCTTTATCAGTGAAGAAACTGATGCCCAGGCCTTAAGAAAGATGGGCAAGAATTGTGTTTACAATCACACTAAGGCAGAACAGCACCTTGGTTTGTATTCTCTCCCATTCTGGGAAAGAAGTGGTTCTTAGCCATGTAAAATACTCAGCCGCAAAGATCCTGCTTGGCTTACATTATTTCTCGGAACACAACCTTGTGGCGAGCCACCTCAACTGGTAGGAATGTGCTGTACAAAGAAAGAAACCAACCAGGTTAAGGATGAGACTAACTTTGTACAGCATAAAAACAATATCTCCTTATATTTATAAAGCAGGCTTGCAGTTTACAAATATATAGCTTGCACTTATTTTATCTGAGTCTTAAAATAATCCATTGAGGTAACAGGTATTGATTCCCATTTTAAAGATGAAAAAACTGAGGCTTACATAAAGTATAGCTCAATATAGCAGTATTTAGCAAGTGGCAAAGCAACTTATGTTATAACTTACTTAGTATCATTATACTAATTAGTATATACTTATACTTATTATACTAATACTATCTTTTAGTATATTCCAAGGTATATGACTTTAAATCACATTCTCTACAAGAGAATGGCAATAAGCAGTAAAGAAAATTAGGTTTAGGGCTAGACTAAAATCCTTATTTAGGTTTTTTGTTAAATTATCAGTCCCAAGAATTGAACGCTCCACTTCTTTAAAGAGTAGAAGATAATAAATAAGGTCCTTGGACTCCAAGTGTAAAACAATATAATACCCATTTTGCGGATTTTTGTATTTGTTTTGGTCTAGAGGAAACAAACATTCTATTTGAAATGTTCTTTTTAAAAAAAAAAGAAAAGAAAAGAAAAGAAAGGAAGATGATTGACTCACTTGAGGTCCTGGTCATTGAGAGAGGCAAACTAGAAAATCTGTCTTTTGCTCCCAGTATGATCTGTATGTAAATTGTGTTCTGAGAAAGTGGCTATGGAGTCAGTACATGAAACTAAATCTTTTGCTTTTCCTTTTGCTTTCATCATAGGAGCTAAAACATGCCCTCATATGAAACTTACCTGCTATCACAAAGTTGAAAAATTCTATTGTTAAAGTTAAGTTTGGGAGTGTGGGCCCAGATCATAGGAGGCATTTTAGGCCACATGACTTAATTTTATTTCTATGTCTCATATAATTTACTCTCGTGTAAGCTCTTTGAAACAAGTACTACATAATTTTTATTGTTTTATGAATTTTCCATGTACTAGACACTCAAAAACTTTTCACAGAATAGCATATATTATTTTGTTGAAGAAAGATAAAATATTTGGTAGAGTATCCCCAAATTTAGGTAAAGCCAGTCACTGGACCCATCTTCCACTTTACTGATTTCCACTCCAGGCAGCGATCTGAGATTTGGGAAGCAGAGAAACTGCTGGTGGAGCTCCAAGCATTGAACCACACAAGGGGTTATGAAATAACTCAGGAAAGCACTGAGCCTGTCTATTCAGTGCCTGCGTGGAACCTGAGTGCACTGCTAGGTAGACACTCAGCTATTATGATTTAATGAATGAATCAAAGATGGTCAGGAGAAAATTTAAATTGCAGACCATCCTCTCATAAAGAGGGTTGGTTAGAATCTGGGTTTTTGTTAGGATACACCCAATGCTCTTTTAAATAGGATAGCTTCCACTGTGCTGGGTCCTTCTGGAGCCCTGTCTAGCCCTATGAAATTGCCATGTAATTCACTGTCGTTGACGCTTGAGTGAAAGAGAGTGATGTTAATAAAAATGCTGAGACAGCAGGGTAAACCAGGAATCCTAAGGAAACCAGGAGTGTCCCAAAGAAACCAGGATCTGAGGTTTTTTCAGCTATTGCCCAAGTGTAAATCCAGTCTTCAGCTCTTTTTCTCCAAAAATACTTGCGTATGACTTGTCCTTGTATAATTAACGGGTTGAGGAAAATAAACCTTCTCTAGAAATTGTAATTTTTAAAAAGTTCATATCCAAGATAGAGTGGTTATTTCTGGGTGTTAAGATTTGGTATAAATTTCAGGGAGTTGGGGCTTCTCTGCCTCTTTTTTCTTATTTTCCCCTTCTACAATGAACTGGGGCTGCTTTAAATTTTTGCTCTTTAAAATTAAAATATCCATACATTTTTTAGAGCTTTGTTAGTAAATTAATTCTTCCATAGAGCATTCTTGGAGAAATCTCAGTGTCCTTGTTTCACTGACTAAAAGATTGCAACACAGAGATCCTAAATGGTTCCTCCCTATGAAGTAGCTCATTAATTACCAGGAAAGGGGCATTTGAAAATAATACCAAATAATATTTTGACAATATACAGTCTGGTTCTTAATATCTGGAATTAGTATTGATTTCTGTTTAGATGCTATCTTATCTCAAATTTATAAATGCAAAGATTCCCAGAAATGTGATAATTCAGAGTTTTTATCTGTTGGTGCGATGTCTCAGAATTTGCCAGTTTTGCCAGTTGTAATGAGAAATCTCTTTCTGTCTTCCCAGTGCATGATTTATACCTGTGTGTTTCAGCACAGCAAGTCATAGGAAGTTGAGCTCCACATTTTTATAAAAGTCTACACCGATTGTCATTATTTTGGAATTGACTCATTCAAGAATGTTTCTGAAACAAGGTCATTTAGATCATCTTTCATATTTGATTAACCACATTATGATGAAATTAATAATTTCATAAAAGTTTATTAAATATTTTAACCTTTTAAAAGCAGTATAAAAGATGAAGAAGCCCAGTAGTTATGTGTCATTGGCTGGCTGACTGCCGTCAGCAACTTGTGGGAGAGGAGTAAGTCAGGAGTACAAAAATTGGCCATCTCCTGAAGGGACTTTTGTGTCAGAGATGATGTAAAATTGGCAAGAAGGTGCACCCATGTTAATCCAGCATTATAGAAAATGCGAAATATTTAATGTTCATTCAGTATCTTCTGGTGGAACATCTGAAGTTTGTTTGCAGTTGAAAGGACTTAAACTCTGTGCTTTGTAGTCTTTTGCTCTGAATAAGAATAACAATAAAGTAGATGGAATGGAGGGAAGAAAACACCTCATCCAGTGTGAACATGAAGTTATCAGACTGGCTGATCTCACATTGTGAGTCAGATCAGTCCCTACCCTGAGGGTACCTTTTTCTTGCCAACTCTATGTATTAAATTATATATTTCAGTCTTTTCTCACTGCTCTCTGGATGGGGATGACAATAGACTGAAATATGTAATATATGGTGCTGTCAAGGAAAAGGTACCCTCAGGTTAGGGAATGATCTGGTTGTGCTTTTCCCAAAGGTATCGGTTACATCTGCAGTGAAGCAGCGCCTCCTTTGGCTTCTTCTTAGTGTCTGTCTGTGATGCTGTGGACCACCTCTCTCCTGGAACAGAGCCTGCTCTTAGGGTCCCTGACATAGCTCTTTGAGGCTGTCCTCCCATCTGACCTGCCTGACTAGCCGGCTGTTCCTTGTTTATTCACTGGTTCCTCTTCCTGTTCGTGTCCTCCAGCTGTGCTTAACCCCAAGCACTCAGCACTTTGCTCTACGAGTGTCTTCCTTAAAAAAGTGGTACATCCGTATGGCTTCAGCTTTTACCACCGCGCAGCTGTTCCCACACTTCTGTCTCCAACCTTCCTTCTCTCCTGATCTCCCGTCTAGTACCTAAAATAACCTTACTTCTTTTCACTTCAACATGGGTGATATTTAATTTAGTTTCCACAACAAAATGATTTCTCTTCTTTCATTTTTATTAGCACCGGGTCATCCAGTTTTCTCTTTTTGTCATCATCAACACTATTTGGTCACCTATCACTGCCCGAACAATTAAGATTCATCCATAGACTTGTTAATTGATATCTGAATGCTAGAATTTTAAGGCCTTGCAAAAAGGCAGTTTAAAGGATGCTGACCAAAACTATGTCGAAAAGTACTTACAAAGTTAAGCATGGTTTTTGCATTATAAATGTTGGGAAAAATAGAAAGGAGAATCATATTTTGGGACATGTGAAAATTGTGTGAAATTCAAATTTCAGTTTAGCTTTGACAGAGACCATATGTCCTCCTATATCTAAAATATTTACTGTTGACTTTTCAGGAAAAGTTTGCTGACCCTTAATTTAAAAGATTAGTGTTCACTTTATTAAAACAACAAATTCAAAACCCTAGTTTGTTATTAAGCTTTTAGAAAAGCAGGTGATTACACACCCATGAAACCCACAATCAAGGTATAAAACATTTCCATCACCCTCAAAGGATTCCCTAGATCCCCCTGGAGAACATTCCTCGCTTTGCTCGCAGAGCCAAGCAACCACTGATCTGCTTTCTGTCATTGTATATTAGTTTGTAATTTCTAGAATTTTGTGAAAATACAATCATACAGTAAGTACTGTTTTGTGCCTGGCTTCTTTTTCCCAGCATACTGATTTTGAGATTCATTCATGTTGTTATATGTGTCAGTAGTTCATCCTTTTTATTGTTACAGTTTTTTTTCAGCTTTATTGAGGTACGACTGGCAAATGAAATTGTAAGATATTTCAAGTGTACATCGTGGGGATTTGCTCCAAGTATACAAGTTGGCGGTGAGCCAATTTGACCCATTGCCATAGTTTGCTGGACACTGCAGACTTTTTACTGTTAGACAGAACTGAAAGTGCCCTTTTGAATAATCTTTTCAGCATAGAAAAACCACCCCAGAGGGCATGAAAACAACTCACGTTAACTGTTCTATTATTTTAATTGTTGTTATTATTAGTAGTAGTATTTCAGTCTACAGACTTTGGGAATGTCTAGTGCCTGTGGCAGAGATTTCTCAGAATAAACCAAAAATGATTTCAAATTATTTTTTAAAAGGACTTCTAAATATAATAATATTTAAATAAACAGTCATGATAAAGTTTGGCATTTTTGTAATTTCAATTAAAATATTTTTATATTCAGAGCTTAATCCAACTTGAATCTCTTCTACTTTTTATGAAAACCTTTAAAAAATTATTCTCAGGTTCCAAACCTCTTCTACATTATTTAGTTCCATCTCAGTACTGTTATGACCACCTCCAGTCCTCTCTGCCCCTCAGTCCTACCACCCAACTTGATTTGTACTTCTGAAATTTTTCTAATCTAGGAACTCTCAAAACAGGGTTTGGGTGGGGGTCAGGGGTTAGTGCTGTTGTAACTTAAGACAAAAACAGCTTAATTTTCAGTTCCTTCTATTTTGTCAGAAATAGTCTGGCCCCTGATAAGTAGTGTCATGACTGATCAGCACTGCGTGCCTTGAAACCTATCAGAAGCATGAAGAACACTGACCTGAGAGGCTCCAAGATGAAGCCCTGTAGAACAGGGTGCAAGAGGAAAGGCTGAAGGAACAGGGACCATATAATCTGGAGGTGAAATTGTTGAGGCGTGACTTAATAATTATCTTTTGATTCACGAGTATTAACAACAAGGAAGACGAAAGTTTTCTCTTGTCCATAAGTGACACGCAGAGAAATACATTCTTAAATTACAGATAGAAACTTTGGTTGTATAAAAGAAAAAATACCTTGTCTATACTCTGGATATTTATGATGAAAAAATACAGAATTGTTGCTCCTAGGAATTACACAATTTGAAACAGACATCTTTCTAAGCCCAAGCCTTGAAAGTAAAGGCCTGCTACTCAGATACGTTAGTCATAGACGTACCTGAAACCAGCACACTAAGGTAACTGAACTTCATTGACTTTCCCTTTTCTGAATAGTGTCCCTTAAATTAGTAAAAAAATTTTAGAAGAACTTGACATAATCCATGGTGTACACTAGGCAATTACCAACCCCATCCAAATATTTTTAAGAGTATTTAGGTAATAATTGTTCCCAAAGAGTTCTAAATGTTTCAGTTGTGCTGATAACCAATGATCAGCTCTTGTTTCCTTTCTCTGTATATTTAATGAACATGTTAGATTGCAGACTCTTATTATAAATAAGAACATTAACAAAACCAACTAAAACGGTGAAAAGTAAGAACAGTTCAAAAAATTTGAAGCAGTGGAAGATGGAATCCCTGCTTTTCTCACACCTGAAAAAAGGGTACAAATGCATAAAACCTGTATTTGTCTTTTCAATCCTGTCACTGGCATGAAATCCAGTGTCTTTGCTGCCAAGTCACTGATGATGCAGAGCAGCAGTAGGTCAGCAGCCCAAGAGCAGTGAGAAGCCAGAAAGAAGAAATCACAAAGACTTCATTAGGGAGCCTGCCAAGGGGAGAGCAAAAGCAGAAAGCTGTGAAGCCCTTTAAGGAGAAGCAGTCACCAAAAAAAAAAAAAAAAAAAAAAAGCAGCAGCAGCATGCAAACCCACTCCAAGCAGAGAAGCCAGAGACAGCCAGGAAGGTACCTGGGGGCTCAGTGCCAAGCAAGCCCACCACCAGAGGGGCATAGACCCAGGAGAACAGAGACCCAGTCAAGGGCGGATGCTTCATTCTCCCGTAAGAGTCTTGGCACATGTAACATGTGAAACACAAAGAATGAGCCAAAACAAAATTTTCTTGAGCAACTACCGAATTACCTAACGTTAATGAGAAAATTAGAGGACTAAAACCAACACATGCCACTCCCCACTCCATCCTACTCTCTCCTACTGATGAAACATAAAAACTATAATCTCCTATTTAACGAATATTTCTTGTGTGCTAGGGGCCATGCTATAAACTAAAAAATACAACTGTGAATTGGACAGTCTCTTGCTTTCTAGGAGGTTACAATTTATTGAAAGATATTCTTTGCATAATCCCAAATTTGTAATTTTTGAGCTGAAAGAAAG
The DNA here is from genome assembly GCF_048773025.1 of Camelus bactrianus. Taxonomy (NCBI): domain Eukaryota; kingdom Metazoa; phylum Chordata; class Mammalia; order Artiodactyla; family Camelidae; genus Camelus; species Camelus bactrianus. The sequence continues at coordinate 63,016,165 of NC_133541.1, forward strand.
CCAAATTTTAAAGAAGATTTCATTCTTCTAAGTCCTTTATCCTGTACTTTCTTCCTCTATCTAATAGGTAGGTGGTTTTGATTAGGCCACTTGTAGGATTCCACTACCTATTTCTTAACTATTTTCATAACAGAATTAACATATATCTGGAGGTTCTGAAATTGCACATTTTCCCTATGTCTCCAAAAATATTATTCCTCTTATTTAACACCTTTCTGCTTCAAAGTTTTAAAAATATAGAACAGAAAAACAATAATAATAAATGGTCCCTGTGTCCATGTTCCCATTGTACAGAATTGGTCATTCCTAATATGCTAACAAATTTGCTTGGAGGTTTTTTTTTTTAATCATTGTAATTTTGGGGAAAATGATAAATAGTTATTATAAAGAATTAAATAATAAAAGTATAAAGTTTAAAAACTTTTAAAGTCACTTCAAACTTCATCCATAAATAATCCTCATAAACATTAAGTGACTATAATAGAAACAATCATGGCCAGGAATTTTCCAAATTTGATAGCATAAACCACAGACCCAGAAAGCTTAGAGAATCCCAAAAAAGAAAAATATGCCTCAGTGAATCATAGTCAAACTCTTGAAAATCTAAATAGGAAATCATGAAAGCAGCTTGAGGAAGTGAAGGGAGCATTGTATACAAGAAAATAATGATAAAAAATAATACTATTTTCATCAGAAACTCTGGAAACCAGAAGACAGTGTAATGACTCCTTTCCCTAACCAACAAGAAATCAAGACCTGTTAACCTAGATTTCTATATCCCGTGAAAATATGCCTCTAACAGGCAGGGCAGTAAAGACATTTTCAGGCAAAAGCTGAAAGAATTTACTTCCAAAAGCTCTGAACTACAAGAAATACCAAAAAGAGGTTATGCGGGCTGACGGGAAAGGAAATGATGTAAGAGAAATACAGTTTTACGGAAATTAATGGAGAACACCAGAAAGAGCAAATTATGTCATTAAATATAAAAGATCATTAAAAAAATCGTTCCTACTTTATACATATATATGTCATCTTGTCTCAAAGACTATTGACTGTTTTAAAATAAAAATAATAACATTAAGTGAACATCATTTCAGACATCTTTCTAGACATACTGAATATGACTGAATGCCTAATTATAATTAAGTTTTAAATATGACCATATTATAGTTGCTGTAATATACAAAATTTAATTTTAATTTTTTTGAATTTGTCACAAGAAAAACTAAAATGGAAAAGAAATAATTGTTAAATATCAAAAAGTGCTTCCACACCATAGATATTGTAATCACCACAAGAGAAATAAGAGGTCTCTCTTAGATTAAGAAGTTACAAGTACATTCAAGGATTGGAATCACTGTTTTTTTATCACCTAGGTATTTCAGTTTTATAGTATCAACTGACCACATGCCATGAAAGATGATAAAATCATCAATACTCAGATCTCCTCCTAATTCTACTCTTCTCAACCTTAGGAAATTTTTTAGTTAATATTATGCTTTTTACATTATCTAGATACTTACCATTTACATTTGAATTTATAATTTTCATTTTTTTTTCAATATTGGTCCTTTATCTAAATGCATAGCTACAGGTCCTTTTACATGATATTTTTGCCATCTTCATTTCTGAATTGTTTTTCCCTAGGTGTTGACAATTCGTATCTTTATTGGTTATATTTTATTATGTAGTTTGGGTTGTAGTTTTTTTTTTTCCCCCAAGAAAATTTATGAATGCTGCACTTATAGCATTTTTTTATGTTTGATAATTTCAAATACTATGTTGGCTGGGTAAAATGTTCTTAAGCCACTTTCTCTCACAGAATGAAACAGATACTGCTTCATTGTCTTTTAACCCTAAAAATTGACATAAAGTCTGAAGGCAGCCTAAAATTTACCACTTATTAAGAGATTGGCTTTTTTCTACTGGAATCTCATAAAGTTTAAAACTTAATAAGGCTACAATGCGGTTTTAAAGAATCTATACCAAAATTTCCCTGGTACATAGTATTATACTTTCAATTCACAGATTAAGTTTTATTTGGGGTTTTTTCCAGGGAACTTTCTTGTACTAGTATCATATATTTTTATTCATCTTCACTTACATTCATTGGATTCCCTATTTCAAGAATAGCAGTTAACAATTGTTGAGTATTTTTCTTATCTCTTAGTTTCTGTAATCCCTTCAATCTCTCTGTCTTTTTCCATCTTAATTCACTGGAAGTTTACATTAGCAAAATCTCTTTATTTTCAAATTCTCTGAGTTATGATATGCTTCATCCATAACCTGTTCCTGCTACTGATAGTGCAGCTTTTCATCAACTCTCACAGCACACCATGAGATAGATTGTGTCTGTCGGACCAATCCCTCGTTGCTCGTACATCTCTAGCTTTTTATTCCTCAAATATTTAAGTGCTGGCACCACTACAAAATCTGCATTTTAATACCTAGACTGATTCAGTTCTTCGTGCTCTAGTGACAGGGCAGGCACTATCACCTTCATGGTTTTTTTTTAATCGTACGTAACAACTCTTTGCCAGAATCTGAAATAAATATTAGAAACAGAGGCTGTATGGAGTCAACATGTCAAGATGCTGAACACATTTAGCTCGGGCTTGCTGAGTACTCTTGCTGTCTGGGTGTGAATTCTCACTAGTGCAGGACAGAGTGGGAGGTGTGTCACACTAGCTCCAACTGGCCGTCGTGCAAGGCCAGCATTCAGAATGCAGACAAAATAATGAATTCATGTTTCACTTTACTTAGAGACAAAATTAAAAGAATGAGCCTGGGCAGCTACTAAGTACGTTTATTTAATGCATTTGATATTTTAACCACTTGTCTGTAACCTGAAGAAATTGAGATTGGAGAGGCGGAGACAAAAAGGACTGCTGACTAAGACAGCGTGCCTGTAGTTATGGTTTGAATACTTGGTTTTACCCTCTTCTGAGATCTTTTTACAATTCCTCCAAAGCTTAACTGCTCCTAATTGAGGGCTGTATCTCAGTCCTCAGAGGGGGCACACTCAGGTTTCAGATGAGTTCTCCGAATCAGCATGAAACTGAGACTTCACTTCCTTCAAAGACAGGCAGCTTGATCAACTTCCTGTGTTACCCACTTCTCCTCTGCCGCCACTGCTCAGGTAGATTTGTCAGATGGCAGTGTTGATTCTTTCCCAGCTCATGTGGAACCAACGTAAACTACTAGATAAGCAGCTAAAATCTTCTGTACTTACTTGCGCCTTGATGAGGTTAAGAGCATTTACTAACTCCTTTAGGTTGTTGTGGTCTCATCTGTGTCTCACTGAACATTTGCTAATGAGTTTAAATTCCTAAATCAAAAGAAATCCAAAATTGGCCAAAGTAGGTAGAGTCAATTCAGATACAATCTGAAGACTTTTGAAAGCATTTTTCTTTTTTTCTTTTCTTTTCTTTTCTTTTCTTTTCTTTTCTTTCCTTTCCTTTCCTTTCCTTTCCTCTCCTCTCCTCTCCTCTCCTCTCCTCTCCTCTCCTCTCCTCTCCTCTCCTCTCCTCTCCTCTTCTCTTCTTTTCTCTTCTTTTCTTTTCTTTTCTTTTCTTTTCTTTTCTTTTCTTTTCTTTTCTTTTCTTTTCTTTTCTTTTCTTTTCTTTTCTTTTCTTTCTTTTTTTATTTTTGGCAGCTTTATTCATAATTGCCCAAAATTGGAAATATCCAATATGGCCTTCAATAGGTGAATGGATAAACTGTATTACATTCACACAATGGAATACTATTCAGCAATATAAACAAATTTTTTAAAATGAGCTATCAAATCACGAAAAGGCATGGAAGAACCTCGAATACATATTGCTAAGTGAAAGAAGCCAGTCTGAAAAGGCTGCATACTGTATGATTCCAATTATATGATATTCTGGAAAAGGCCAAGATAACAATAATAGAAGAAGGTAGGGGTGGGAGGTGGGAGATAAGATACGTAAGAACTCTTTTTCATCATTGCAGTGGATCCAGCAAAATCATCAAAAGAGCAATGCACAGAAAGAATTCCCTTCTCGGTAAGCCTCCACTAAGTAAAGAACAGGAAGAGCAGATGAATTACTATGTCCTGCTTCAGGAACAGTTAGCCTGTTATTTTGCAGGATTTTGTCTTTGTGAGCAGCTTGGGATAGAAACCAAATGTTCTATCCTTGCATCTCATCGCCTGGCAGTGCACATAGAGGGTGGTCAGCATATTGGATTGAGTACTCGAGATTCTAGATTCTCTCTTAAAATTCTTTTACAGAACACCGTACAGAGGAGAGCCTGAGATGTAATATAGTGTTTGGAATAAGCACTTGTTTTCACTCTGAGGTCAGAAACCTCCACAGCTGAGTACTTTGGGATAATGAAGGTCCTTTTTCTATATTTGCCCAGCCTGGGCTGGACACAGGCAAATGTCATCAATCTACATTCTTTTCTTTCCATTTTAACAGTGTTTATGTTTCCTGAGGCACATCTAAAAGATTCAGAGTATTTACTGTGTATGTAAATATGCTTTTAAAAAAAAAATACACAGTTTGCACATGCAAGTTATTTTCAGCAGGCAGTTGCTTTGCTGGAGCACAAAAGGCTAGAGGTAAAAACAAACAAGAGAGAATGTGCTGTTTTAACAAATGAGTCCTTAGAGATGGATTCTAAGGCATGGTTTTTGTTTCCTGATCTAGCTTTTACCCTATCGCTTAGTAACACTTAGAGAAATCCTGAAATAAATCAACAGCATTCTCACAGTTTTCAAGGCTGACAGTTTAATTTTTTTCCTGTTTTGTCTATTGCTGTGGCCAATGTAATTAGGTCATACCCATGTGAAAAATTACTGGTACAAGAAAAATTTTGGATGTGTGTGTGCGTTTTCAGGAAGATTTAATTCTGCTAATATTCATGACATCATTTGCATGTGAGACTCGTTTGCTTATCACATGCAATTTAGACTATGAATATTGTTTCCAAAAAAAAAAAAAACCCAAATTCAAAAGGAAATGTTTCTGTTACTAATTTTATATCATGGTTAGAGTAATTATATTTAAAAATATTTTTAGCAGATAAACCACTGATTTTAAAACATATTTGTTAATTATATAGACTGGATGCCAACCCAGAATGGGGTCATTCTGGTAGAAAGAGGAGAAAGACCTAATTTATAACAGTATTCCAGAAATGGCAACACAGATCAAATGCTAGCATTCCCATCTTGCAGACTGTCCTCTAATTTCATTTTACATTAGAAGTTAGTTGTAGTTCTTGTGCCTTGAGTATATTCTAATAGACTTTTTACTGTTTATACCAGCAGATATAAGCTTCAAGCCCATAGTATTTGCTTTATTGCTTCTACACTTCCAGAAATATTAGGAACCAGGGGAGAATGCAAATTTCAAATTTCACAGAATGATGATACTTATTTGTATTTTATGAAAAATCTTGGCATTAACTCCTTTGCCTCTTTAACAAGCTGAGTGTCTTGCTTTCGTTTTTGTGGACTAATTTAAGAATTTTAGTAACTAAGAAGATTCTTATTTGCACCAGGATTAACAGACACAAAAGGCACGATTTAACATATTTTATTGGCTGAATGTAAAGGTCAAAATTACCAAGCCTTATAGAAGCACCATTAGAAGTAGACAGTAGACCCCTTGTAGAAATCAGAAGGAAAGCCAGTGTAGGCAGCATCTGGGACACAACTGCAAAATGTGAGTCGCTCTCTGTGACGGAAGCAGAGCAATTGTCAAGAGTTTGACTAGATTGCAAAAGAATTTAAAGGGCCGGCAGATATTTAAGAATACACAAGACAGCTTTGTTGTTCTCATGTAACACTGAGGAGCAAAGCATGCTAAATATTAAGCAATCCATAGAAGCCCTCTTGAGTCCCTGCCCAGTGATTTTATTTCCAAATGAGGGAAGTAGGTGAGCTATATACACAAAATCAGAAGGCTTACTTAGTTCTTCTCCATCCGCCAGACTCCAAGGTGGCTGGAGCATGTGTGCCTCACTAGAAAATTAAGGTAACCAATTTGCTAAGAAAAAAATGAAAATTAAGTGAGATAGGTGGGAAAAGACAGTAATTTTTTGGAAGATAAGAGGTTTGCCCTCTAAAACAAAATGTCCACAGCCAATCAGATACGCCTCTGCAAAGAGCTAGATATCAGAGTTACTTATGTTTTAACCAAGAGAAAAAAAAATGACTTGTTAGCGAGAAGGCAGTCTTGCCAAGTGATATTGAATGACTTTCCCAGCTTTGGGTAGAACTTGGAGAACACGTGTAGCAAATCGGCTGTGCCTGCCCTCACGTGTATTGTTTAGCGGTGGTCGCAGGTCACCCTTTTACATGCTGGTGTTCTTTTCTTTTACAGGGACTTTACGTTTTTGTGGTTTATTTCATTCTACACAACCAGACGTGTTGCCCTATGAAGGCCAGCTACACAGTGGAAATGAATGGGCACCCAGGACCCAGCACAGCCTTCTTCACCCCCGGGAGCGGAATGCTTCCTGCAGGAGGGGAGATCAGCAAGTCCACCCAGAATCTTATCAGTGCGATGGAGGAGGTGCCTGCCCTGACCCTTCTCCTTCTCCCCCTCTGTCTCTGTCACTGCTTCTCTCTGAATCTCTCTCTGTCACTCTCTTTCATGTACAACCTTTCCATTTTACAAAGAGCACAAGTTAGACGGTGCCATGTACTTTTTAGACCCTTTTCCTCCTGATGTTCTCTGACCTGTAGTGTTGGATGTGCTCACAGTGGTATCATGTCCATTATCTAATTCTTCTTCCCCCTTGCCCTGTGAGCTCCACCAACCAGCAGTTTGTACTGGGAAATCAGACAGAACATACTTTTTCATCTCTTTCTTCAGAAGCTTCCTAATTTGACATGATAATGACTGAATCTGCTTCAGAAATTTTTCTTTAAATACTGTTTCTTGGGTTGGGGGCAGCATCTAGCTCAGTGATAGAGCGCATGCTTAGCATGCACGAGGTCCTGGGTTCAATCCCCAGTACCTCCATTAAGGAAAAAAAAAATCAGTGTTTCTTCCTAAAAATATTTTCACAGCTTTCTTCGTTTACTCATCCCAAACTCACTGCTTCAATCCCAACAAACGTTCTGAAACAAACCTCCCATTGTTCTCTGTCCACACATTTGGGGTTCCTGTGTCTAAATCACGTTGCCCCCAACCTATCAGTAGTGCCGCCCATAGCATGGGCACCACTGCTCATCTTTTAAAACATACCTGAAGACATTTGTCCAGGAAGAGACAGTAAACAGGTCCCTGACAACTTCTGCGGTGCCTGAGATGTGCTTGCTACCATTCCTTACATAGCTCATATTGGTGTGTCTGTATTAAAGAGTCAAGAGGAGCAGTATTTGTGTTTGGATCCTGAAAAATAGCAGGAAATGAAGGTGCATCTGTCTGAAAAGAAAACAGTTTATAGACAGTTAAGTAGGGAGGGAGAGAGCGGGAGAATCTACCTGCTCAATAATATTTTTTGGCCTCCATGTTAATGTAGAAAGTAATTTGATTCATGTCAGGTGAAAATTAAGGTAAGTGATCACAAATAAATTACCATATTTAAAAACTGGGATATGTGTTTAGTACCCTTAACTGTTTAGAAATCTGGTACCATTTTTATAACCTAAAAGTTCTTGAAACTGAATTGTTTCCGCATCACAGTTGATAACAATAGAAATGGGCATTTTTAGGATCAGCAGTTCAGAAGTGAGACTTAAAACTTTTTTTTTTTTTGTCTTTTTGATCGGCTACCCAATCTAGCACTTATGTAAATCTGAACTATACAGTACGTTAGCCATTAGCCACGTGTGGTGGTTTAAATTGAAATGAATCAAAATTAAATAACATTACAAATTCAGCTCATCAGTCACCCTGGCCATGTTCAAGTGCTCAATGGCTGCATGTGTCTGGTAGCTACTCTAGTGGGGAACACAGATATAAAATGTTTGTGGCATCACAGAGCTACATCAAGCTGTATTGAACAGTGAGTGCTAGTCTAGTTGTTCAACTTCCTGGTGAAATTTTCTCAGGTTTCATCTTCTCTCAGATTTATTTCTCCAGTCGTTAGATCACTTTTCTCAGTTCTCAGAGAACCTTATATGGGAGGCAGCAGCTGTGACAGTGCAGTTCCTGGCCTGAGCACTACTCGAATGTTCATTTGGGGTGTAGCACAGTGGTATATCCTACAGTGTGCTCTGCATTCCTCAGAGGCTTAAAACTGGCCTTGATCCAGCTGTCCGTGAGGGACTAGCAGAGACATTCTTGAAAGCCATGCAGAGAAGGGAAAGCGTTAGGAAAGGAAGGATTAAGGGGGTGTTTACCAGTAACCGAAAGGAAAGCAAATATATTTAACCGTTTCAGGATAGAACTGTCTCTTTAAACATTTAATTTTAGAAAAGGAGGAGTTTAGAATTCTATCAAAGAACTTTTTTTTCCAACTCACTATGTCCTTAATCGGTAGCTACTATATTTAGAATTCTATATTGTATCTTAAAGACTAGAAGTGTTCCTCTCCAGGTCTTATTTTTCAGCAGTTTTCTTTGCACATATCCTATGAAAAAATGTAATGTATTTATTGGCTTTAAAAATAATCCTCTTTCTCCACATGTGACGGCATAGAAATCTACAAGTAATTCTAATAGAGAAGTTGTTTAGAATTATCAGATTAGATTGTCTGATGGAGAGACATACTAAAGAAAAAATGTAAAATTAAAAGTCTTAATTCTAATTCACTTGGTCTTTCTAACTGAGATACAGAGATAAATTGTTCATATAGATTTTAGAGTAAATATGTGTGTACTCATATTATGGTTCCCTTTTCTCCCAACCCCGACCCTAAAAGGTGCCACCTGACTGGGAGAGAGCATCCTTCCAGCACGCGAGTCAGGCCAGCCCTGACTTAAAGCCAAGCCCGCAGAATGGCGCCACGTTCCCGTCCTCTGGAGGATACGGCCAGGGGTCATTAATAGCTGATGAGGAGTCCCAGGAGTTTGATGACTTGATATTTGCATTAAAAACTGGTATGTGTGAACCCACAAACCCCATTAGACGTAGGCGCTCTTGCTGTGCTAAGATTTACATCTTCTTCCCATGAAGCTGTAGAAGTTCAGTCACCCTTAGCTCATCCTGATTCTCATGACCCCATCCTAATCCCAGCCAAATTCTAGGATATTTTATTCTTGGCACCAAATATAAGACAGCCTAAGAATAATGTAAAACTTACTTTTAAGGAAAAGGCACACTCTAACTAAATGTAAGTATCTCTGCACTGGAGTCTTGCTAGCACACCAGGAACCCATTGAGACAAGTTCAGCTTTGTAAGAATCTGGTGGGGGTTTCACTGAGAGAGTTTTGCCTTTGACCTGCCAGATAGAATTTCTTGTGGGGTATCTTTGCAGCAGAAACTTTCAAAGGCAACCCAACAGGCCTCATATAGTTTTACAGTTTTCAAGGAGCTATCACAAATAGAATTTCCTTGGCTCTTCCTGTATGTTCAACTCTACTCAACCTATGTCCCCAGTGGATAGTTGTTTTCAAATCAAATATGCAATTTTTTCTTTTTTTTCCTCAGAAAATTGTTAAACTGTCACTGTTATAAAAACTTCAGTGAACCTTTCATTTTTAGATATACAAGCAAACTAGAAGAGATATGACTGTGCTCAGACGAACCTATTGTACTGATTACTGCATTCTACTGTATATATTCCTGTGTTCAGATTAGTGCTTGGTGCTTGGTAAACCTTTTGTAGATGTTTTTGGAGAATGAATGAATGAATGAGTGAATGAAAAGTGAAACAAAGTTTGTTTGGAGGAATAGACATTCACACAAACATGACATAAAGAAGAGTAAAATAAGTAGTGGAAAGAGTTATTCAAAGAAACTTTTTTTAGAACCTTCTCAGTTGAGCCTTGAAGAATATGTAAGGCTGAAGTAAGTAAAGAGTGGAGGAAAGACAGTGCAGACTGAGGGAAAAGAATTAGCCAAAGCCCTGGGCTGCACGGGGTGGGGGGCATGGCCTGCCTGGGGAGAAGCAGCACGCAGTGTGGCTGGGGTGGAGGCGGGGTGAAGCCAGGCGGCGGGAGAAAAACCTGGAAGGCAGGTCACCTGCATTGTTAGCAAGTTACTAGAGTTCCTCAACTGGGTTTCAGTGAGCACCCTCCTGGAGATATTCATAGTCACCCTCGGTGAAAGGATCCCCTGACCGAATCCACTTGGGAAACTGCAGAGGTTCACAATTCCCCTAGCGTTTTAGCAGCCCTAAAAAGCCCTAGGATAAAGAAAGCCACTTCACTTCATTTAACCTGGGGCTTCCAGAACACAGTTCCTGGTAGATTCACTTTGGGGGAGCAGAGTACTTACCGACGTCCTGCATGGTATTAAGATGCTCTGCGCATGCCATGCTAGGCAGTGGGATGTTTATAGAGCCCAGTGAGCCACGGAGGTTTTCCAGGAGAGGAACAGCATGTTCTCACTGGTTTTGAGGCAAAATAACTCTTGTGAAAGTCTGGAGGATAAATTTGGAAGCAGTCAGAAAGGCTGGGAGGTGATTACAGTGGCCCAGGGTTTAGGCCTCAGATCTGGGGAGTGGAAAGAAAAAGGACAAGGGGAGAGCTGAGGAAGCACAGAGGACAGGCGAGTCAGCAAAGGCTCGCGCTTCTCACCTGAGTGAGGAATCGCGTCTAAAGAGCATTTGTGTGTTGATTGCTTTCAGCAAGAAACTGATGAGTTCCGATTTGGATATTTTGATCATTCAGCCTGGGGGCTCTTAAATATTCAAGTTGGGATCTTTGGTGAGAGATGCAGGGTTGGAGGTAATGATGTGCAATGCCTCATGCAGCAATTACGTTTGAAGCTATGGGGGTGAGTAAGTTGAGTCTGGGAGAGTGGAAGCTAAGAGATGAGAACAAAAGAGGTGAGGAAGGGAGGGAAAAGGAGAAAGGGAAAACATGAGAAAGGAAAGAAATAGGAAGAACATCCTAGATAATACCTACATTTAAAGAGTGAGTGGAAGAGGGTCCCACAGAGGCTGTGTGGTGAGCACGAGAATAGAGAGAGAAGAGTTTCATGACGGAGGGAAGGAACAACTTTATTAAACGCTCCTCAGAGTTAGGACTGAAAAGGGTCTTTCACATTACAAATAATCCTGAGGGAAGATTATGTTCCCAGCGCTAGAGAACAGTCAGTTGATATTATGGCACTGCGAACACGAATTCTTGTAACATAATTAAATTAGATCTGGATCCTATATATATAACAAGTATTGAATGCATTCCATTCAGGAATGCATGGAATGACTTGCTTACTTATAGATGGAGTTGAGCATTGCTTAGAGTTCACTAAACACATTGGGAAGTAAATACTTAAAAAGACCAGAATAGTAGCCTCTAACACAGGCTCCTTTTATTTTTGGAAAAGGTACCAAGCACCACTCCCTAGACACTTTCCATCTTAGAATACGGTGGAAACAAAGGAGCAGGCCACCTGCCACTCCATCTACAGCAGAATTCACAGTCAACACATGGGCCAGATTTGGACCAACAGGGAATTTTTTTGGCCTTCATTGCATTTTAACATTTTTGAACCAAAATTTAAAAATTTAGAAATACCCCATAAAACCCCAGAAATTCCTAAAAAAAAAAATCTAGCGATAAGAGTGCTTAAAATCTAGCAGAACACTGATTGGAGCTGAGTAACAGCTGCCCCTTTAGACAGGTTTGTCCAGTGCCCACCAGACCTGTGTCACTGATTTACTCTGGTGTCCCTAGGCTCTGTGACATTTGAGTTTGCAAATCTTGATCTGTCTCAGATCCCGCCTAACTGTGAGCCACTCTAGGTCAAGTACTAGGAACAGTGGATCTTCAAAGTTTTTTTCATTTGAACCCCTAAACAACTTTGAAAAGCTATATTACTGTTTGCATATATCTAAATAAACATCTAAAATTTTTCATCATAAGTTTAAGTAGTATCAAGAAACATAATTTCCACTAAATTATAAATTTTAGATTTTTTAAATTTACATTATTCTTTCAAACTAATTTAAAGAAGTCTAAGTACTAGAGCAGTTTGATACCCACAGTTATTCATTTGCTTTTAAATAGCTATGAGCAGGCTTTTCTTTTCCAGTTGGAAATTTTCCACTATTCTCTTCTCTCTTTGAACTTGCATTACCATTCCACTCCCAGCACAGAATTTTATCCAGATGTAATGTATCTTACTCATTTAATTGGTATAAAATAGAAGCCCTTGCCCCAAAGCCAGTCTTGGACTTGTTTTTTCATTTGAATTTTAACCATATTGCATTTCTTAAAACACATACACACGCAAAGAAAAAGAAAACACTATTGACCTTTTTCATTTTTTAAATAAATTATTTGTTTTTCTACGAGAAATCTAAAAATTTCACTCTAAAAAGAGGACATAATCTTCAATTAGTTGTTCATGAAGTACATTAGCCTCTCCACAGGCAAGTGAGACACTCAGTCCTAGACTAGTGGTGTCGTGGTTATTATTAGTTATTTTAATAGAACTTTCTCAGGGATCATCCGTGTTCCCAGCCAGGACTTTGGGAGAAAGAGAACAGTCACCCTGGGACAGCCTCCGTTTTCGGAAAGAGGAGAAGGTCTGAGCTAACTCACCAGAACGGACTCCGCCTGCACAGAGGGCGAGGCCGGCATGGAAGGGCATGTGCTCTGTTTACATCCCTCACAAGTGTTTTGAGAACTGGCATTTTTATGTTGATTCAGAACTGACGTGATTCTAGAAAATGTCAAGCTGGGAACATCTTGGGCTTAGAAACAGGGTCATTCCTCACAGGGATCTTCTCCCAGAGACTAATCTGATTCCCCGTCACCCCAGCCCCTTAACTTCCTGATTTTGCCTCAGGCCAATGACACAAGTGTCCTGATAAACAGTTCCCTGTTGGAAATCTTTAAATGATTTCTTTTTTCAGTCAGAAGAAAATAAATAACAAGTCCTTGAACACACATGAAAACATTCAGAATCGAGGTCCAAATACACAAACTCCTCGAACTCATTAATACGTTTCTCCTTCAGAGACATCACATCACTACAACTTATTTGACTTCAAGAACTTCTGCAGCCCAGTGTACTAAACAAAGTTGGGTGGGCATCAAAGTGGAAGAGTAAAATGTGGAAAGATTTTTATTTTTTTTCCTTCAGAAGAAGATTGAAGGAGTATGACCTCTGTCTCATTATTTTAAAAGGCCATAGGATGGGGAGGGTATAGCTCAAGTGGTAGAGTGTGTGCTTAGCATGCGTAAAGTCCTGGGTTCAGTCCCCCGTATCTCCTCTAAAAATAAATAAATAGATAGATAAATAAGTGAATTAATTAAATAAGTTACCTCCCCTCCCCCCAAAATAAGATAAAATTAAAAATGGAAAAAAAATTAAAAATAAATAAATAAAAGGCCATAGGAAATAAGAATGGGCTTTGGGGTCCATGAACCCTGTGTCGGAATCCTGGTTCTGCAGTGTACTGTCTGTGTGACTTTGAGCAAGCAGCTCAACCTTTCAGTTTCCTCCTTTAGCAGATAAAGGTGATTATAACTAGCTTGTAAGTTTTCTTGGAGTATGGAGATTGCCTATGTAAAGAATCTATCACAGTGTCTGGCAGAATTTAAATTCAGCACATGTGTGGTATAAGTTATTTGTTGGGTTCAATTTCTTGTTATGCTTAAAAACAGTTTTAAATGTTCATACTGTTTTCTGTAACACCTGGGTGTTCACTGCCCCATAGCTATTGAGCCAGGTAGTTTGGTGCTTGAGTATGTGACAAGGAGTTTGAAATTTATTCTATAGACACATGTGAACACTTGAAACCTGGGGAACAAAGAAGTTACATGATTTAGAGCTGCCCGCACACGAAGCAGTTGGGTGTGGAAGACAGCCCCGTACATTTGGGGTCAGAAGGCCCATTGAATTCCATGACTTCCCTGCTGTGTGGCGTGGGCAACTCATTGGGTACTTCTGATCCTTACTCAGTCCCCATGTCTGTAAAACAGGACTAATAATCATGCTTCCTAACTAATAACTAAAGTATGTTGAAATGTTGAGGAAATGAGAGACACGAGATGAATGTAAGTTGTTACTTGGAGTTCCTTTGACATTGCCTGTTTAGTTAATCACAGTGGAAAGTTATTACTATCAGAGATACTGGATTTTTCGTGAATTTTTGGCTTAAAATTTAAGCACTAAGATACTTTTCATAAAATCAGGATTCTTACTGCCAAATGCCTTCCTAGACCATTGAATGAATTACAGCAAGACGAGAAACACACTTTGTCCTGGGCCGTGCTCCCAGTCCTGCCGCGTGCGTGTGTGTGTGCGCGCGTGTGTGTGTGTGATACTTGTCCTGTCTGAGTCTCAGGAGGGATTAGGATTTGGATACCGTGCATCTGTGTCAACTGAGAGGAAACTGAAAAGGAGGATGAGGTGGGTCACAGTCAGGGTGAGGAGGAGGACATGGTGACTCAAGGGGAGGCTGTATCTAGAACCTGCTGACGTCTCCTGGGGCTCTGGGCTGCTCAGCAAGCTGGTGGCACCCCTTCGCTTGTGAAGCTGCATTGCACGTTGGACCTCCCAGCCCAGTCTGCTCTGTCCCTCACAGGCTGCTCTGCAGGCTGTCAGTACAGAACTTCTTTGTAGTGTGCTTTGTCCCCACGTGGGCAAACGCTGATGCATTCCTAGTGGCCTTCAGAGCAGACCAACCCTGAAATCAGAGGGAGGCAATGCTAGTTCATTCATTATGCCTCACTCTTCCCTGATGCTGATCCTGGGGGCCCCTCTGTCTCTCCATGGTTGATCCCATATCGGGCAGCTCTGTTGCTGAGCACCTGAATTCCGCACCCAGATCAAGCTGCTGTAGGCTCAGGACCTCAGTCACCTTCTGTCTTACTGTTCCGCTTCGAGGTTCTTCCAGGTCGGATAGTTCCCTGCTTCTGTGACAGAAAAATATGGGCCCTCTGCCCTTCAAAAGCAGTATGGCAAACTCAAATGTTACCTCAGGGCCAGACATATATCATAAGTGATCCAAAAAGGCTGATGAAAACATGCACAAACCAGAAAGTAGTTCCTGGTCTATGTTTTTGCCTTTTTTTTCCAAAACAATTCACAAATATAAGCCCAGCGTTCACTTATCTTCTGCTTTTTAAAAGAGAAACCCAAATTCTGTTTTTTTAATGTTAAATATATATTTTTTGAACTATGGCAACTAAATTTTGAAAAACATTGTCATTGGCAATATTCTAGTTCTTAACTTGAGGACAGAGTTCACGGGTGTTTGTTACACATTTTGTTTCATGACTTACATGTCCACTATATATAGAGGTACCATCCAATTTATCATCCACACTAGGGCAATTGGAGTGTAAAAGGATGTGATTAATAATTTTTTCAAGTATAAACGGGTTTTTCAGACAGTTCACTCTCCAGC
The DNA here is from genome assembly GCF_048773025.1 of Camelus bactrianus. Lineage (NCBI taxonomy): Eukaryota > Metazoa > Chordata > Mammalia > Artiodactyla > Camelidae > Camelus > Camelus bactrianus. Next base: position 63,031,622 of record NC_133541.1, read on the forward strand.
TCCCTGCTGTGAAGGAATAGTGAAAGAAGAATTTATGAAAGGGTGTGGAAATGGGCCTTAATGGACAGGCAGGAAGATGCTCAGGCTGAAAAGAATGTGGCTGGTTGCAGGACCAATCAAAAGAACTGATCACTTTGAGAAAGCTCTCCAGTGGGCAAAGGTTGAACTCTTGTCCGTTTGGCAAGGTACAGCCAGGTTAGGAGTGTCTTAAAAGACATTGCAGATGGTTTCAAGCTTGATGCCATTGGCAAGAGGAGCTCACATTTGTTCTTGAGAAGGAAAGTGCAGTGGAGTGCAGAATGGATCAGAGGAACAGCTCAGGCAATAAAGAGGGAGGAGGCATTTTCAAGAATCAGGATGCAGAACACAGTTTATTAATACATTCAACAAACATTTCCTGAATACCCACAAGGAGCTGGGCACTGTCCTAGGAACTAGGAGACATAATCTAGCAGGAGAATCAGAAATTTAACAAGAGAAACATCATGTTCCCATGAGTAGCAGAGGTGATACTACCTGAATTGATACTTACAGGATGAGTGGAAGCAGCCAGATTAAGGAGTGGGGCAGAGGGAAAGAGCATCCTAGGCAGAAATGCCCACATAATAACATGGTGAAGAAAGGCAGTGACCAGTGGCCCTAGTGAGACATTAGGTGAGAGAGCAGACAAGGGTCTGGCAGATCGTGTGGACCCTGAAACTGGGCTGAAGACAAGCCCTCCAGACCACAGACCACAGCCCATCAGACCCCAGAGGTGCTGTGCAGGAAAGCAGAAGAGCTTTGGAAAGAGCCAGCAGATCAGAGGGTTCGATGGGCAAGGGCAGCGTCACAGAAGCAAAGGGAGGAAGTGAGGTTTCAACAGCAGCCTGTAACAGAGAGAGGGTGGGAAGAACAGAGACTCAAAAGAGGGGGGGCTTGGTTAGAAGGAAGTCATTAGTGGACTTCTGCTTCTGTCTCCAAATAGGTTAAGAAGAAGCTAATTCACCATCTTCCCTTAGCTACCAACTCTGCAGAATCACCTTTCCTGTATCAGATGGAAAGGGAAGTCTCAGCTGCCCAGGCAACTGATTTTTCACTTTCCTTCTTATTTTCAGTCTTGTGCCTGGCAGAGGGGGGTGGGGCTGGGAGCTGTAATCTCTGGTGATTCAGCCAACAACACGCCCTGTGACCACATCCCTATTCTCTGTCTGTGTGTTTGTGTGTGTGTGTGTGTGTGTGTGTGAGAGAGAGAGAGAGAGAGAGAGGATGTTTATCTGTTCCTCTGCACCTTATAAAAGAAAATAACAAGGTGTTAGCCTAGCATAGTGTCGAGTTTTCTGAGTTGTGAATAAAGTAGTAAATAGTAGAGCTTCCTCAACAGAGATTCTGGTGCTAGCTGCAATTAACAGCTAGCTTTGTGGGATTCTTGTGTGGATCCGTTCTGGCCTGTGTTACATCATTATTTTTACCTTGGGAACAGATCTGAGTCATTCAGAGCCAGTGCCTTCTGGGCACTGATATGATACCAGGTGTGGTCAGTGGTTTCTTTCTCAGATCCCTGCCCACGCTGAGTCTCAGCTGAAAGATCGACTAGGTTCAGTAAATGTGGGGTTGGAGGTTGTATGTTTTCCAACAGCAAATCCTATCCCCCTGCTAAAAAATTCCAATCAACTGTCTGATTGGTTTTATTTCAGTAAGCCCCCTTTTGAGAAATGCTGTTCTTACGAGTACGTTATACCTGTCAACCATGTGGGAACAGAAAAAAGATTAAGAACCCAAATTTGTGTCTTTAGAAATTAATTTTCACTTATAAAGGCTACCAAAAGGAATTTGAAATATAGTTTTATAACTGTTAGATGTTAATAATATTTATTCTAAGTACATAGCTCACTTTTTGTTAACATCAGAGAAATAAATGTGTGTTGACTTAATGTAACTTGACCCTTAATTTGCTGAACTAATAGCTGGGAGTTTTTTGTTTTCTGTTGCAGGTGCTGGTCTCAGTGTCAGTGACAATGAATCTGGTCAAGGCAGCCAGGAGGGAGGCACCTTGCCTGACTCCCAGATCGTGGAACTTAGAAGAATTCCAATCGCAGACACCCACCTCTAGCACTCAGTAACCATTAGGAGGAGACTACTTTCGTATTTGTGTTGACTCTGCTAAAACTCTATAAGTACATGAGGCCATGTAATAGGATTCTTAATTATACTGGATGATTAACCCAGAAGTGATGATTATGTTTGAAATATAAATTGCTTATCCTTGTGCAACCTGAAAATTAACAGCTATAATGAAAGACTGGATCAATTTATATCAGTTAATAGGATTAATTTATATCACTTAATGGGGTGTCCATATTCCAAAATATTAGTTGTTTTTTAATCATCCTACATGGCTACTAACATTGTTTAATAAAAGTAATAATAATCAATAAAAACTGTAGAATCCACTTGGTATCACCCAGGCTCATTATTTATGAAAAAATACTGTGCCTGAGCAAAGAAACCTCGATGATGTCAAGCACCCTGTTTCTTCCAGCCCTGGTACAGGTGATCCAGATTTAAGACTTCACGACATCTAGAAGATTTTCTTTCCTAAAAACCACAAAACATATTGTCTGTTGATGATTTTGCACCTGTGTGTTGGCAGGGTGCTGTGGTTTGCACAGTCTTTCATCTAAAGTATGTATTTCTGCTCGTTATAAAATTAGGTGTCTGAAGATTTTCCAGAATGAATGTTCTGTTCCCAGTTAAAAATAACTCCATCAAGCATTTTAGCACAGCTAAGAGGATCATTCACACAGTGCAGTTTGTTTGGGAGAGATATTTCTTGGTTTGGGGTTTTTCAGTCTTTCTTTGCCTTGGAATGAGAAGGTCTATCCTAGAACAAACCCTGTTGTGTTCAAGATGATTTCATTGACTCTGGTTCCAGAAGAATAATTAGGAACAGAACAAGTTTGTTCTAAGAAAGCCTTTTTGGCCTTTTATTTTTGAATTCTTAAGGACTTTGGGGGGAAATTAGTATCATTTCAAGAAACAATTATAATTTTAAAAAATCTGTCTAAGAGGAAATTTTGTTCTGTTAATAATTTCCCTTAAAACACCCAAGTGTTCTATCATCACTGTTAAGCATGGCTTTGCTTTTTTTTAAAAACCTGAGGAGGCATTATTGATCTTGATCATTTATAAAATTCCTCTCCTCTCTTCTTCCTCTTAGCTCCCCCATTTCCATCTCCTCCTCTTACATTGAGTTTTGATCATTGGATTGCCATGTAAGTACAAAACAAAAACTGCACAGGAAAATCAAACAGCAATAAAAACAAAGGCAGCATCATGATAATCCCTTTTAGGGACTTTAGAAATGGCGGTGATAAGATTGAGTTTACCTTAAGTGACAAACAAGTTAGTCATCTCAAAGCCTACAGCATCGCCCTGTAGTCAGTTACATGATAAGGTAGGAGGAATTGATGAAATTGGTTATAAAATATAAAATTTAAGGTGAAAAGTTTGAAGTTGGTAAGCATTTTTAAATTGTTAATAGGTTTTAATGAATTTGAGGCTTAGATAATTATTACAGAAATGTAAGATTTTGTTGTGTGGAGTCATAATTACTGTAACTTTTTTTTACAGATAACTGGATTCTTATTTATCACTTAAGGTAAATTTAATCTTATTACCAGCATTTTTTGTTTATTGAAGTATAGCTGATTTACAATGTTGTGTTAGTTTCAGGTGTATGGCAAAGTGATTCAGTTTTATGTATATTATTTTTCAGATTCTTTTCCATTATAGGCTATTACAAGATATTGAATATAGTTCCCTGTACTACGCAGTAGGTCCTTGTTTATCTATTTTATATGTAGTAGTATGTATCTGTTAATCCCAAACTCCTAATTTATCCCACCCCTCAATTTCCTCTTTGGTAACCGTAAGTTTGTTTTCTATGTCTCTGAGTCTGTTTCTGTTTTGTAAATATGTTCTTTCGTATCACTCTTTTAATCTAAAAGATTCCACATATAAGTGATATCATATGATATTTGTCTTTCTCTATCTGACTTACTTCCACTTAGTATCATCTCTAGGTCCATCCATTTTGCTGCAAATGGCAGTATTTCATTCTTTTTTTATGGCATATATATATATACCACAACTTCTTTATCCATTTATGTGTCAATGGACAGTTAGGTTGCTTCCATGTCCTGGCTATTGTAAATAGTGCTGCTGTGAACATTGGGGTGCATGGATCTTTTTGAATTAGTTTTTGTCTTTTCTGGGTATACGCCCAGGAGTGGGATCGCGGGACATATGCTAACTCTATTTTCAATTTTTTAAGAAACCTCCATACTGTTCTCCCTAGTGGCTGCACTAATTTACATTTCCATTAACAGCGTCAGAAGGTTCCCTTTTCTCAACACCCTCTCTAACATTTATTATGTGTAGACTTTTTGATGATGTTTATTATCAGCATTTTTAAAGTTCCTAAAGGGGTTAACACTCCACCATGATGAATTCTCTAGCAAAGGCAATTGTCAATAGCTGTGTTCATTTCTACATGTTGTCAGAATTTGGAAAAATGTGGCCAGATAACAGACCAATCAGGGACACCTTTCTTACTTCAGATTACTGAATTTCTATTGTTGTCCAAAACTCCATCTTGATAAGGAATCAAAAGATCTGCCTGCCACTGATCAGCATGATTCTTTAAATATTAGAAGGAAAGAGCAAGATTCCTAGAAGCCACAGTGCTAAAACAAATAAGCTTCATATTCCAATAGCAGCAACATTTTGCCAGCTGGTTTCCTCTCAATGTAGATTAGAATGGGACATCTGCCAGGGAAGTATAGTACCATGTAGGAAGAGGCAAATCAAATCGAATTCTTAAAAATGAAAACTCAGGGACTAGAACAGTAACACTTCAACTGTGGTCTTTCTCTGTCAGGAGGTTTGCTACTCCTTTTATCCATGACATTTTTAAAGTAACTTTATTAAGATATAATTCACGTTCACCCATTTAAACTGTGCAATTCAATAGCATTTGATTATATTACATTATTGGGGTTTTTTTTTTTAATTGTGGTGAAATATGTGTGACACCAAGTTTGCCATGGTAACCATTTGTAAATGTACTTTTTCAATTCAGTGGTATTAGCTATACTCAGTGTTGTGCAGTCATTACCTCTATTTCCAAAACTTCTTTCTTGCCCCCGAACAGAAGCCCTGTATCCCCCATCTCCATGGCATTTTCTTTTCTCTGTTGGTAGACACCTAATATTTCCACGGGAAATGTCTGTGCTTCAGCATTTTTGTGATTTTTTAAAAATTTGTTTCTGTTTTAGTTTTTTTTTTTTCCCCAACTTTTTTTTCCCCAAGAATGTTAAATCCTAATTTGGATGCAAGTGCAAACAGGTGTACAGTTGAGGCATGGTGGAGCAGCAGGGCTCGTGGAATTCCAACTAAGACGGGAGACCAGGCACATGAAAATCTTAGTAAGCAAAACACAGAAAAAAATTCACTCTGAAACTGTAGCTTTGAGTTGGTTTTCAATCTCTCGAGGTGTTTTAGGGTTTAACTAATACTGCCATGTTTCCCAAATTTGACCTGAGAAGTTTAAACACATAATGGGAGTAGGACTGGGAAAAGAAAATGCCATTCAAGAATATAACTGCCAAACAACTTGGCCTTGTGTTTACCAGCACTTAAGATCTGCCTTGAGTTTAGCCTTTGGACCTCTGGGTAGATCTGTTTGAGGGTAGGTCTCAATCAGATAAGTAGGGGATGTTGACTTTTTCAAAGCAGCCGGATGCCAGAGTGGATTTCCTCTTAGACAGCCTGACCTTGGTGGGAACAGAGAAAGCAACAAGGGCATTCCTGTGTTTCATGTGGTTTTTAATTAATGGCACAGACCCAGTTCCCCAGTACTGCTCTAGCAGGATGTGAGTTGAAGGACCATGTGGCCTGTAAGTATCACTTAAAGAGTGGATCAAGTGACTGAGGCTAGGAACTCTTCCATTATCTTAAATTTCTTCCAGTCTTGTTGACTGACTAGTAAAATAAAGCTGAGTGATACTCTTATTGATAAGATTTAGTTGGTACATTGATGTTATTATCCAATACATCTCATCTACCCAAACTTTTCTCTCATAAAAGTAATTTCAATACTACAATAGAAAACCAAACTCACCTTTACAAAAATTTTGAAAACCCCAGACAATTTATTGAAATATAACACGTACTAGCTAGCATGTACAATGAATACATGCACAACGTTTTTAAGAAAATAATCCATTTTTTTTATTGTGGTCAGTAACTATTCAAATCACCTGACAAGTTTGGCAACCCCCTTAATTACAAACTTACTACACTGAAGATGAAAGAGTTTAACAATTATAGTTAATAAACATCTTTTACTGAAGCAATTACTTGGTTTCAGGAAAAGAAGCAAATGGAGAATAACCCTGCTTCCCACCATCTATGACAGTGGGGTGCAGTTGTCAGGCACTGCTGCCATGGTTCCTGGGAGCACTGCCCCCGCCAGGGACTCAGCGGTGGGGCCCAACAGCTTGGACTGTGCTGTGAGCACCAAGGTTAGAGCTGAAGTCCCTAAAAAGGACTCAACTCAAGGAAACTGTGAGCACTTTCAGGGCAGGAAAAGGTATGTTAATCTTGTGAGAAAAAGTAAGACTCACTGTTTTCTAACAGATAAAAGGATTCCCACTTAAGCGGGGTAGACTATGCTTTTTCCTGCAATTAGCCTTTAGGAGTCTATGAGCAAAAGCGCAAATTTGATAATTTTTTAAATTTAGGAATGTATTGATAGCATTTGTTTTGTAACAAGAAGGAAGGTAAAAGGCAATGCAAATCATTTCAATTTCACTTATTTGATTATATGTATTTTCAAGGTTAAGGTATATATATGAGTGTGAGAGAATGAAAAGGAGAGAGATTGATAAAAAGAATTCTGGGGACTCAAAGCACCAAAAAGCATGATAATAACAATTTCTATTACAGCTTACAATACATGGTAAAAAGATATTTTGAAAAGCTGATTCATGCAACATGTGACACTGTCCATCATTCTGCCCCACAGTACATATCCCTAGTCTGCACATCCATCAAAATCGTGTTGAAGACTTGGCTGCATTACAGGAGGGTAGTAGTAATTGTTTAATAAATGACCTGCAGGAGGTGAGGACACTAAAACAAATGAGAAAGCTGCTCAAGAACCACCAAAGGCATTATGGTTCCTTTCCTGAGTGTTCGATCCTATCAGATAGCAGACAGATATTGTCTAGTAGATGACGGTTTCTTCTTTTAAAACATTATCTTTGTCCTCAGGGTTCGTCCACGGGGTCACATATTGCAGAATTTTCTTCTTTTTTTAAGGCTGAATAGTATTTCATTGTACGGACACCACATGTTCTTTATCCAGTCATCTGCTGATGGACATTTGGTTTGTTTCCGTGTCTTGGCTATTGTGGATGATGCTACAGTGAACATGGGATTGCACTATCTTTGAGGTACTGACTTCAGTCCTTTTGGGTAAATACCCAGAAGTGAGATTGCTGCATCATAGGTTTGTTCTTTTTTTTTTTTTTTTTTTTTGAGGAACCTTCATAGTGTTTTCCATAGTGGCTGTGCTATTTTGCATTCCCACTAACAGCGTGCAAGGGTTCTGATTTCTCCACATCCTCGTCAACACTTATTTTTTGTTTTTTTAATAATAATCATTCTGACAAGTGTGAGGTGATATTTCATTGTGGTCTTGATTTGCATTTTCCTGATGATTAGTGACATTCAGCATTTTTGCATATACCTGTTGGCCATTTGTATGTCTTCTTTGGAGAAACATCTGTTTAAGTCCTTAGCCCATTTTTTTTAACCACGTTATTAGGTTTTTTTGCTGTTGAGTTGTAGGAGTTCCTTATATTTTGAAGATTAATTTTTTATCAGATACATGGTTTGTAAGTATTTTCTCCCATCCCATTGGTTGCCTTTTCATTCTCTTGTAGGTAAAATAAGCCAGTGACAGAAAGACAAATACTGCATGACTCCACTTATGGGGTATCTAAAATAGTCAAATTTATAGAATCCAAGTGTGGAATGGTGGCTGCCTGGGGCTGAGGGCAGGGAGAAATGGAAAGTTATTAATCAATGAACATAAAGCTTCAGTTAAGCAAGATGAACAAGCTCTTCAGTATTGTACCTGTAGCCAACAATACCAGATTGTGCACTTAAAATTTTGTCAAGAGGGTAGGTCTCATCTGAAGTGTTCTTAACCACAATAAAATGAAACAGTTTTTTAAATTGTTAACAGGATTGTTTGATCACTCATCTTCCCTGCAAATGCTGGCATTGCATGGAGAAGGAAGTTGAAACAGTTTTTTAAATGTTTTACCATCTCTTCTGGAACTTCTGCTTAACCCTTGCAGAACCTCAGATGTCATCTGTAGACCCCCAAATGAGAACTCTCCACTAGACTGTAAGCTCCTGGAGAGTAACAACTCTGTCTTACTCCTTCTGGTGTCCTGAGCACCTAAGACAATGCCTGGAACAAAACTGATGCCCAGTAAATACTTGTTCAACTGAAAAAAAAAAAATCATCTTCATCCTCTTAGCTAAATCAGAGCGTGTTTTTTCTTGATCTTTTGTAGATTTAGTTACAGTTGTTTGGCCCTTAAAAATCCAAGTGAATGGCAATATTGCACAAATCAGATGTCGTAGCATCCTCACGTTACCAACAGCTTTCATTTCCAAAGCTGTAATTTGTTGAATTATATATGTAATTCATTCTGCTTCCTAGTCATCCAAGGAGGCTTGAAAGCCACTGAAGACCCATGAAAAACTTGTTATTTTCATTTTGGCAGTATTCTATATAGCAGGTTTCAAACTAGGATGGCTTTTTCTAAGGATTACTGGGCAAGGAGGAGGCCAAACCAGGAGGAAATAGACAATAAGAGGTGATATTTACTCTCCATATCTCATTATTATTCCATGACCTGCTAGTCATAAGGGTTTTTGTGGGAAATTACATATGCATGAGTATTTTGTAACCAAAGGGTTATAATCTACAATCTTTCTCATACTTATCTGGTTCCACAGGAGGAAGTTAAAGAAGTATGTATTTGTCATTTCATGGTTGATTCATGATGCCTGTACTAAATATATTTAAAATAACAGTATGCATTGTAACACTCAAACCTAGATAACATATGACTTCTAATCTTCGTGAGCCAAGTGAAGAAGACTAATTGTACTCTGAAGCTAAGAAGTCAGTGTCTACCAGATTAAATGTTAGTGTCCAAGGTTCAGAAGAACACACTATCATCTTCATAACTGAGCAGTGCCTCTCTATTCCACACTGCTAGGGACTAATTACTGATAAGAGTCAAGACCTTTCCAGCCATATTGTACTTTCTCAAGACAAGCCAAAGAATTATGGGTCAAAGTTGTTCCTTCTTGCCAGTCTCCAAGATAAAGACTGAACTGTGGAAAGTAGACTCTCTCTGGCAAAGGACAAAAAATATGTTTGAAAAAGCAACTAATTTTTTAAAGGAATAAACATTTTAAAAGGAGCAAAAAATAATTGATAGATTGCTTAAAATCACAATTTGCCAAGGTAGATGCTATAGAATATACAACAGAATTGCCAGATTGGAAGGATGAACAGAGGAACAGATTTTATTTGGATTTATCTTTGGTCTAGGTATTTTAAAACTCTATAAACTAGAACAGTATAAAATATTTTGAAAGAGGGAAAAAGCATTTGTTGACTTCTACAAAATCTCCCTTTGTGTCTTACTGTGTGAGAACGATCCCGTAGTAAAGAAGGTTTTGGCTCTTTCCCCTTCATCTTCCTATTTACCGTTTCCCCTTTTCCTCATACAGGCACACTTATTTTGTATAAGGAAGTATTTCTGAACATTTAGATTAAAACCATGTATTTAGATAAAGTATGTCACATTTTCCACTCTTATGTTGGAAAGTCTGATTATAAATAAGGATTCTATAAAAGATTGGCTTACAGTAAGATGAGGTGCACCTGCCCGCTCATCAAAAAGAAAGAAGAAATAGACAAAACAATGGAGATGTGTGATGTTCAGCAAGTTCTCCTCACCACCTGACAATGACTGAGCTGCTGGAGATGATACGTAGACTCGGGTGCCACGGCATGGATGAGAGGCTACACAGAGCCAAGCAAGGAGAGCGGAGCAGTAAAAAAAAAAAATAGGTTTCTCTTTGTGTTTTTATCCCATTATCAGGGTTTGCTTAAGACTAATAGCAGCTCTAGAATGTTGCAGTTACTCCTTAACCCAGAGATGTTGACACTGAGATCAGAGTAGCCGCTGGATTGGAGGCACTGTTAAGAGTTTGCAGTCACTCTGAGTAATTCACAGAGTAAGGTCGTCAGTCCCCAGAGACCAGGTTGAGGTTGGAGATCCACAGCCCAGAACGAGAATCTCTCCCCTCCCACCTCAGCCCCGCCCCCGTGCCAGCACCTGTGTTTGTGCATCCCTTGCTTGGGGATATTCAAGAACCAGAAGGTCCCCACTTCTGAGTGCTGATCCTGGTCACAGCAAGTAAAGAGCCAAAATGATCAGCATGTTCTTCTCACCTCACGAGTTGTTTTCATACACACTTTGTACATGGAAATACCAGATAACTTTTTCCTAACACAATTCCTTCCTATACCCTCCCCACTGAGAGTTGAAATATAGGTTATATATTCAATACTGGATTTTTAGAAAATCATTTAATAAATACCCATTCATTACTGCCTTCAGGGAAGTGGAGAGCAATGGGTCTTTTCTGTCTTCTAGGATTTTCACCCACGTTAAATTTAGTTTCAGCGTAGATGAGGTAGAAAGACACTCAAAGGTAAGTGTTCCCAATATAATTTGTATTTTTGGCAAAATGGGAAAGTTTTTTTTAAATTGTCATGTGGCTTTTTAAAAAATTGAAGTACAGTCAGTTACAATGTGTCAACTTCTGGTGAACAGCACGATGTCCCAGTCACGCATATACATACGTATATTCATTTTCATATTCACTGAAGGTTATTACAAGATATTGAATATAGTTCCCTGTGCTATATAGAAGAAATTTATTTTTAATATATTTTTATATATAGTTGAGGCAAGAGGCAAGATGGGATGAATATTTTTGGTCTCTCCTCAAGACAGGAAGTTTTGTGATACTCTCCCCGCCTTCCCCTCTTCCTCTCCCCCCTCCCTCCCTTCTCCTCCTCTTCTCTTTTCCCTCTTTCTCATAAACACAAAACCTGCAAACTATAGGTAGTCTGAAGTAGTTGTTAGAGGTTAACAAGTTTACAAGTCCAAACAATTATTCATGGTAGTTTAAGAATAATTTATTTTATTTACACAGTGATCAGTTTCCTTTGACATTCAGACCAGTAGACTCTGCTTGCTAATAGCTAGAAAACTCTATAAAGGAAATTACTTTCCTGAATATGAAAGAACTTATGCAAATAAATATGACCAACTCTATACAACTAAAGAAAAATGTATAGAACATATACTGGATTTTTATAATAGAGCAAACAATAAAAGAAATGAGTGAAAACATTAAGAGCAAACAATAAAAGGAATGAATCCCAGTCAGGTGGAGAAATGTATTTTTTGAAGGATCACAAGCAAATGCAGTTATTAGAAATAAGGTAGGAATTGAACATGCCTTAAAGATAAGATAAATTGGATTTCTTTTGAAATGCAAATATTTAAGTCAAGGATTAAAAGACACAAGCACTGTAAGACACTTGACAAATCTGGAACTCAAAAGATTTACTGAAGGGTTGGAAAATGGTACAACTCTAGATTAATGTTGGCCTATTTTGCTTACAGGTCATCTTACTAAGAAGTAGAATTATTCACTAAATGATTGTTCTGAAAAGCTTCCTTTGCAAATGCCCAATATTTTCTAAAACTCTATTGGATTTAGCATGCGGTGATTCCACGTAAGTCAACTCAGATGCTCTTCGTTTCTACAAAGAGAGTAGCTTATCTTTTCTATTAAAACACATACAACTATACACTTTTCTGGGTTTCATGGTCCCACACTTGAGATGATATATTTCCTGTCTCATCAGAACAACAGAAGTTTATAGGCAAAGTTCAGTGGATTTTGTATTTTGCTCAAATACTATCTCTAGAATACAAGGTTGTCCATTTGGAATTAAATGATTCCTTCACTTTCTGCATTTAAACTATCTGACTGCTTTTGTTGTCCTTGGAGAACAATTCTTCGCAGGATTTACATCACAATAAATAACACTGAGACCACAAATTAGAGACTTTAAAGATGACAAGCCTTTTAACTTCAGTGATTTGTACTTCTCTTTGCTTCCACATTTTCTCCTAATCATGGTTACTGAAGACTTAGACCTTCAGAGCAGAAAAATACCAACTGGATATATAATAAATTTCATGCATTTCATCAACTCGATTCCAGCTGTCATACGGTATAGTCTGGAGAAACCGAGATCTGTATGGCTTTTGGAATAAACAACAGTTGCTTTCTGTTGTAGGACTAAACAGTGTAACATGAAGCAGAGTGGGGAGTTGCTCACACTCTGCCTGCTTCAAGGAAAAGTAAAAACTAAGCCCAGCGTGTCATCACATATTTACAAGTGACTGATGTGAGCATTCTTTATAAATAGATTTTGAGAGCACCAAGGTTTCCAATGAAATAGGAAACCACTGAAATGGTTTATCATTTATCATTTTCGTTATAGGAAAAACAGAGAGACCACTGATTCCCCTCAGGTAATAATTGACCCTTCAAGGACTGTAAAAGAATCAGACAATGGCCCAAACTATTAAATTTACTACCAAATAGGTAGACTTCTTAAAATATGGCTTCTAAAATGACCCCTGCCCCATGGCAGTACAGATGCTCACGGTAGGCGAAAAATACACACAATTAAAGATTTAATAAGCTTCCTTTCCGTGATGTTGACGGTTTATAGTTCACAGTTCTTCCTGCTAATGCTAAAGCTTCATTTCAAAGAAGGGGATATCATTTATTTTAAAGAAAAATGTAGAAGTGGTAAAATTAGAAATTTACACAGTATACACGCCTTTCTATGGTTCAGATTTTTTGGAGAGTGAAATAAATGTAGGAAAAAAGCTCTTATGAAGTCACTTGAGAGAATATTTTTAGAGTGTCTTAAAAATAGTAGTGAATAAATAAGACAACTTTTATAATACAAACCAAAGTTAATGGCCAACAAAGTTATACAGTAAAATTCTATATATTTACATATATGCAAATACATAATATAAATATGTAAATATACATTTATATATTAAGTGTATATAAATACATAACATATACATTTACATATTACATTTGGAATGTAAATATATCTTTACACACATCTTTACAGATGCACAAATACACAGATATACATATATAAAAAGTTGTTAATAGTGTCCAGAGATTTTCAACTTTTTCTTTGGTTTTTGTGTTTTTCAAGTTTTCTACAAAGAATATGTGTTATCTTTAAAGTCAGAAAAAATATACAGCTTGCTGGAAATTATTTCAGCCCTGAATTTAGCACAGGTGGTGTTTAAGACACCTTTTTTTTTTTTTTTTTTGCTCAATTTCTAGTAAAATAATTATAGCTAGTGAGTGCTTCTTAAAGACAATTTTTAGAGCAGTTTTAGTTTACAACAAAATTGAGAGGAAGGCACAGAGATTTCCATGTACCTCCTGCTCTGACAGTGCACAGCCTCCCCCATTATCAGTATCACTTCCCAGAATGGTACATTTGTTACAATTGATGAACCTACTTTGACACATCATAACCATTCAATATCTGAAGTTTACCTTAGCGCTCCCTCTTGGTGTTGTCAATCTCTGAGTTTGGACAAATATATAATGTTGTAATCACCATTATTAAATCATACATAGTATTTCACTGCCCTGGAAATCCTCTGTGCTCTACCTGTTTCTCTCTTCCCCACCTACCCCAACCCTTGGCTAGTGAGATTTTTAGTCTGAGGATCTTGAACACCCTGTTCCTCGTGGCAATGACATGCTTTCAGTCTGCTCCATAGATAATATTAGGCGACCACAGTGATTGACTCACAGTGCCCACCAGGAGCCTTGGGACCGCTGGAGCCAAGGGCACGCGAGCCTGCAGGATCTCTATTCATAAATTCTTAGACTTCCCTCTCAGCCAAGCAAATCTTGAACTGGGGTGTGGAAAAGAAGTGGGGAAAGGAAAGGGAAGCCTCAATCCATAGGAAAGGTCTGTCACTGGCAGTTTTTAGAAGAAACAAAGGAGTCCTTTTATCTCAAGCAATGGGTGCCACCAAGTTAGCATACTTTGAAGATACATCTATTTGGTGGTCATTCACTGATGAGTGAACATTTTGGGTATTATTTCAGACTTTGGAATTTATTCCATATTTCAGGGAAAAAAAAAAAAAAACTCTGCTGTATTTCAAAGGAAATGTTAGCTTTAATTTTTTACCCCTTCAGATGCTTGGAAATTTCAAGTAACTGTTCCAAATCTGATCACTAAATATTTTTGTTGCATAGAAACTGACTTACAAGTCACTGTATTTAAGTACTAAAAAGCAAAGGGAAAAACTAACCTCTCCTGCCACTTTCTCCAGACTCCCAGGCCCAACATGCTTCATATTTAATTGCACACAATCCAAACATTCTCCACATACAGTGCCCATCCTCACAGCATGCTCCACTCAGCAAACAAAGAGCCTCCCTCCTCTCCTGTGTCTCTCCATGGAGTTTTGAAATACATGTAGCACACTTCAGCATTCTAAAAAATCTTTTCAATATATATTTAAGAATTTTATACTTGTTCTTTGATGTTTCCTATTTTATATTTTTAAATAAACAGTATATGTGCTTCACTTACAGTTGTATGAAATACACATTGTTTTAATTATAGTTGTCAGAAATATGTCAGTCTACTTTTACAAATGGAGGTCCATTTAGAGGGGTCCTGCTCAGTTCTACAGTTAGGTCAGTACATCCACAAAATGTTTTCTGTCTCTGGAGGCCCTCCATGCCCACTGCCATCTGCTTTCTCCTGTTCCTCGTCCCACCCGCCTCAGATACTCTCTCTCTGAGCAGTATTTTCCTGCTTTTTTCTTTCTTTCTTTATTCTCTGGCTGTGACAACATCAAAGACAGTATCATAACCAAAGAGACACTACATTAGCCAGGATAATTAATGCTAGCTACTGTAAGAAACAAATCCCAACTTTCAGTGGCTTAACAGAATTTAAGTTTATTTCTTGTTTTGCAAGATCCAATACGTCCCCTCCAAGCAATGACTCAGGAGTCCCAGTTCCTTCTAGCCTATGGTAGCATCATCTTTCAGACCATCAGAATCCTTCCTTTTTAGCAGGATGGCCTGAGAAATAGAGTGGAAATCTTCATGGGGTGTGTCGTGATCAGAACTAGAAATTCATTGGCCAGAACTCAGTCACATGACCCTTTCTAGGTACAAGAGGAGTTAGGAAATATGCTGAATTGTGTGCCATGAGGAGCAGATATAGGTAAACACCAAGAGCCTACACCATGTAGAGAACCTCTCAGTTCTTTCTGTAATCACACCACCCCAGGCGACCAACCCTTACCTAGGGCATGTTTTCATGCACACACTCCTCCTGCCGTCCCAGCCACCCTGATGCCCTCTCTGTCTCACCTCTCTGGCACCATCATTTTAACTCACCCAGCGCTATTCTTCCCACAATCCCAGTACATTACTTCCTGCCAGCCCTCACTACTGTACTTCACGTTCCAGGTAGGAGTCAAATGCTTCCAAAGTTAATATCCTTGCTGCAGATTGTGCTGATCCCATCAGTGTTTGTAACGACTGAATAATGAGGGAGAAATAAGCCAATAGAATCACCAGCCACCATGGGGAACCATTAATATGAAGAGTAAGAAACAATGAAAATGGCTGTAATGAAAATTCTAGAGAAGCTAGAAGTTGAAATAAGAACTTAAAAGTTTTCCATAAAAGACTAACATGATAATTCTCGATACCCTGGTACACGTTTACAGTCCTTCAAAACTCCCTGAGAGGAGGAGGTAAATCCGCGGTGCTGCAACAGGTGGCCTGGGGCTAAGCACGAGTTGTAAAAGAGGCGCCGCAAAGCGCGAGCTGCTCGAGGAAACGGCAGTTTTCAAACCTGAGGTCAATGACCCAAAGACGAGTTGAAATACTCCGAAAAACAATCTGATACATTGGACGTCACTACTAAACCAGATAGATATGTTTCTTCCCCTGAAACAAAAGAAAGAAAAAAAAAAAAAAAACTCATGATGAAAAGACCTCACTGCTCTTCTGGAATTCAGAATCACCCAAAACAAACACTGCTGGAAAAATAAACGGTGGGAGGCACTGCTCAGCTTCCTGGGCTTTGCTTGTATCCATCAAATTTACTATGTACAGTCAAATTTAAATGTTCCTATTTCACGTAATTATAATCATACTGATACATTTTCTTCATATGGCATGTTATTGCTTTTCAAACTTTGTTTGGGTTTATCTTACTAACTTCTTTATCTGTATCTCTTCAATAACTTACGGGAATTTAACAGTCCTTTTGATTTAAATTGGTTTATTGTTGCTATTGATAATTTTTTTAATCAACATTATTCTAAAGCTTTACACCAAGTCAGACTTTTCTTGGCTGAATGGGGCAATAGCAGGTATTATAATTAAAAGTGAAGAAACAACTTAGATCAGAATGAAAAATTTTCCCTGGCTCTTTTACTTACAGGAAATCATATTCTTTTCCAAAGGGTAAAAAAAAAAAAAATCTTGCGTGAGTAATAAGACAAATTTTTACACAAATAACCAATAACATGAGCTAGACAGATGTTGTTTATAAATTCTTTCTCTTGTGCCATTTTTCTGGGAAGTTATTCAATTTAGGAAAAAAAATCATTTAAAGTGAAAAAGAATAGATGCTCTACCATTGGGACCTTGTTATAATATGCAATAGAGAAAGTTCAAATCATTTTTAATGTTAATAAATCTAAACTGTAACATGAATTGTGTGATAGATTTTTTTTCTTTGGTTGCAGAAATGTCCACCTGTAACCAGCTTCAGTGATAAGGGGAAATTGACAATTTATTATAAAATTCCAGGTCGTGCTATGGAACTCTCTGTCTCTCCCTCTGCAGACTAGATTTCTGTGCTGCCTGAGTAGAAGTGGAAGAAAATGTGGCTGACAATATATGCCAACCTGTCCTCCATTTAAGAAAGTACCTCAACCAAGTCCCAGTTCTTAATGCCTGCTCATGAATCTCAGGTTGCTCCAGTCTGAATCAGGTTGTCAACTTCTAATGCAATCAGCTTTGGCAGGGGTCATTTCATACAAATCGGGATTTAAGGTTCCCTCCTAGGACAGTTCAAGGAAAATACAATACATGGTAATAAACAATGGCAAGAACAATGTTAGCATGAATGCCTGGGAGAGTAAGCTTGCACAATGATCAATCAACCACCTTAACTAAAATTTTTTATTAATCTGACTGTAAGCTTTAGTAGCATGTTATGTATAATCACAATGAGCTACGTAAAGATCCAGGTTAATGTACTAGTTGTATCATTGGCCTCCTCAAACAAGTCACAACCACGAGGAAGGTAGGTGTGCCAAAGACGTGGCTCATCTATCTACTTAAATATCCGTCTATCTATAGCTCCCTAAATCTGTCTGTCTGTCTATCTATCTATCTATCTATCTATCTATCTATCTATCTATCTATCTATCTAATCCACTGTTCTGTGCTGCTACACAAGCTCTGAATTGTGTAGCTTTTAAGGCACTCAATTCAGAAAAACTATGATGTGGATATCATCCTCTGGTTCTACTGTATAGCAGTCCTCTTCTTATGATAGAATATTTAGAGCCTTTACTGGTTTGTAACGTTTTTTGTGCTGCAACCTACTTCTCCAACTGCATTGCAAACTTGTGGAGGCCAGGGATCACGTATTACCATAATAGTTACCTGTTGCCACATAACAAATTACACAAAAGCTTAGCATCTTAAAACAATGCACATCTATTATCTCACACAATTTCTGAGGGTCAGGAATCTGGGAGCAGCTTAGCAAGGAGCTTCTGGCTCAAGGAATCTCCAGAGGTTACAGTCAAGCTGTCAGTGAGAGCTGCAATTTCATGAGAAGTCATCTGATGGGTTAACTGGACCTATGGGATCCACTTTCAAGGTGGCTCCCTCAGATTGCAGTTGGCAGACGGCCTCAGTTCATCACAATGTGGGCTGTGCAGGGCTGCCTGAGTGTCCTAATGGATTTCAACTCTTCTCCCTGGTGTGAGTGTTGTGCACTCATGAGGCGGAAAGAGCGAGAGCACCACAGTGCTTTTGTATGACCTACATCTCCAAAGTCTCACATCACAACTTCTGCTTTATTTTGTTGGTTAGAAGCAAGTCATTAAAACTGTCCTCAAGAGGAGGGAAATTAGGGTCCACCTCATAAAAGAAGAAATATCAAAGAATTTGTGAACGTGTTTTTAAAGCTGCCAATAATTTTTTTAATGACATCTTCAGATTTACCTTTGAGCCAGTACTCAATTCTTACTCTTTGATTGATTGCATTATACAATTCATCAAAGTGAGGTAGAGTGTGATATTGTGATTTATAATAAGAAATATATATATTTGGTCTTCATCCCATTTCCAGCACAGAGCTCCTTTAGTGAGAAGAGTGAAATGTGTCTTTTGTTATGTTAACGACGTACTTGACCGACCCACCCCCACCCCCAACTAAGGATGAAGTCAGGGAGGGGTAAGGGTTTACAGGTTGAGCTAATCACTATCTGCTGATGATTTAATCAATCTTGCCTGTGTAATGAAGCCTACTTTAAAAGCCCAAAAGGCGAGTGTTCGAATTGCGTTCTGCGTTGGTGAGCGTAGGAGAAGGGGAGAATGGGTGCTCCTGGAGAGAGTGTGGAAGTTCCATGCCCTTTCTGCATACTTTTCCCTGTGCGTCTCTCCATCTGGCTGTTCCTGACTTTTATCCTTTTATCATAAACCTGTGACCCAGTAAGTAAAATGTTTCTCTGAATCCTTTGAGCCACTCGAGCAAATTAATTTTACCCAAAGGAGAGGATCGTAGGAACTCTAGTCTATAGCCCGTTAGTCAGAAGCAGAGGTGACAACTTGGGCTTGCTATGCTGTCTGAGGTGGAGTCCCGGGCGGGGGCAGATTTGAGGGGAAGGGGCTTTGAACTGAACTCTTAACCGGTGGAATCGGATACTATCTCCGGGTAAAGTGTCAGAATTTAGTTGAATTGTAGGACGCCACCTGGTATCCCCAGACAATTGGTGGTGGTATAGAGAAACCCCTACCCCCATTGTAAATTGGGTGCTCAGAACCCCAAAAGGAGTAAACCAAGATCATAGCTCAAAATATTTACTTTTGTTTCTAACTTTCTAGGAAAGTGTTTTATTTATGTGTGTTATTTATTAATGCATTAAATAATCAAAAGCATTGATTATTTAATGCGCTTATTAATATATTTGTTATTTCCTTTAACAGTCATCATCTGCTTGGTATTGGTAGTTTTGTATAATTCCTCCGGTGATTCTACTGGACAGCTAGCAACAAGAACTACTGAACTAGATAACTTTGGATGTCTCTTTCAGCTCTAATTTTCCATGATTTATTCTTTTCCATAATGGCCTTCTGGCATTATAGTAGATCCCTGATGCAAGACCAATGCAATAGTGGATGTATGCAGTGCCCAGGGAGGTCCAGGAGACCATCCAGGAAAAGGAAATAGGCATTTCTCCTCCTCCTGGCACATGGTGTGTCTTTAGCTTTTTGGGTATATGAACATACTAGATTGTGACTAAGATTATAACTAAAGGCATAGAATTTCCCTCAACTGGGGTAGGAACTGGTATTCAAGAAACTGGAGAGGACCCCTCAGAGATTCATTGTAAGGGAGGACCTGGTATGGCTTAGATATATTTCTTGTAGTTTGCTGGCTCAACTTATAACTAGATAATTGCCTGCTTCATATAAACCCTGCACCTGAGGGTAAAGAAAGAAAATCAGCTTCCTTCTTCCTCGTTTCTATAGGCAGAACTTTAACAAAGTCATTTCTCTTTGACTGGCAGACCTGTCTCCTCTTTGGGTGGAACTGAGCTCACTGAAAACAGGGTTATTTTAAAAACACCACACCTATAATTGAAAAGGATTTCTTAAGGCCTTTTATGATTTATCTCTTTCTATGGCCTCTTACCCCATCCAAAATCAAACCAGCTGAATCCAGAACCCAGGTGGCAACTGTTGAGACTTGGTTTCCACCACTCCCCCAGCAACCCTTGGGACTCAGGGTGTGACTCTGCAGTGAGATCAGACGTAAGCCATGAGGCATCTCTGGCTACTTTCTAATTATTTCCATTACAAAAGGCCCCTAGTTATTTGATGAATCATGGCTTTTTTTAATTGAAAAGTAAACCAAGGGTGATAAAAGACCTATGGCCACACATGAGAAAAACCATAGGTTCACAACGGGGATCCAGAGGAAGAAAATCTGTACATATTCACTGTATATTTGGGTTTGGGGCACGGAGGATAGTTGACCAGAAGGCAAGGGTCAGATCATCCCTACCACACATAACAGCAAGAGTAGGGATTATGGTTTGTTTCTCAAAAAAAGTTATCTGGAGTTATCTTTGACCAAAGATGGATTGATGCACATGTGACTTTTAAAAATATCTTAACAGGGAGGAGGGTATAGCTCAGTGGTAGAGTGTATGCCTAGCGTGCACAAGGTCCTGGGTTCATTTCCCAGTACTTCCACCAAAAACAAATAAAACCTGATTACCACCCCCCCAAAAAAGCTGAAAAGAAACAAAAAAAAAAAGATACCTTATATTCCAAGTCTCTTATTATAATATTATAATAATATTATAACAATTTTTGATTACTAGTGATATACCAGGCACTGTTTCATGGCCTTTGCATACTTCATCTTAGAGAATCCTCCCAAGTTTCCTAGAAGCTGTTTACTCGATTATCCCTGTGTTGAAGAAGAGGAAACTGAAGCCCAGAACAATTGAGATCTTTACCCAATAGTAATTTCCATCTCAATCTTTTCCTTTCTACTCTCTTCCAGCTTTCCTTCTGTTCCATCTTCATTTTTCTGTCTTTTTTTTTTCTTGATTTTTTTTCCTTTTCACTTACCTCTCTGGGCTTTAGGAGCAAGAAGTTCAATTTTAGAAGCATAAATGTTGAAATCAAGAAAAGGTAAGTACAACCCAAGTTGAAGTGAAATTGCTGTGTAAAGAGGGGAAAAACGTCAGGTCAATAGAACAGGATTTACTCCTGACCCAACCCCTCCTCTGCTTACTGTCTTAGGAAGAATTTGGCTAGTTCACCTGACTGCCAAAACAAGTTTGCAAAGGAGAGAGAAGTGAACACTCTAGCCTTGCAGCAACACCTGCCCCACCTCCCACCCACTTACTCTGAGCAGGAGGATAAACATCACGTCCACTGGTGTAGTTGCATTTCAGCTCTGCACACTGTGCTATCCTGGGGCCAAGCACCCCAGGGAATCTGGAGGACTCAGACATGTGAGATTTTAACATCATAATGTCTTCCATTTGTATAACCTCTTTACAAAGAATGTTCGCACGTGTCATCTCATGTAATCGCTTAGATACTCTGTTCATTGAAGTGCATGTGAAGTTTGAGATTAAAATGAGGATGTTATTTCTCTAAAATAGCTTGAGACTTAGGTTTTATGAAACACAGAAAGGACTTGCTGGCACAAACTAGAGCCGTCTCTGAGACATCTGTCTAAGAGCCAGGGATCGTTCCCCCATATATGCAAGTCAGCAATATTCCACTAAAATATTTAACTCTACTGGCTCTAAGCCCTTTCCCTATAGCCTCCCAGAAATCTCTACTGATTTTCTAAATAGCTCATGAGTGGGAGAGATCTTAAAGTTACAAGGACTTGGAAAGACTTTTATGGAAAAGTGGGGATTTGGACTGAGAGAACTAACCTAAAAGTTTAATTAATCTTCACAGTTGGCTTGTGGCCTTTCAATACATCGATCTCTCCAGGATTTGTGAAGGGCACTGGTATGAGATTAATACACTCCCCTTCATCCCTCCCTCAAGGGGACGGCTGTTAGCCTCCCGTTTCCAGGAGCCCTGTCCCTCTGCAGAAGCCCTAGCCTTTCCCAGAGGTCTTTTAGAGGTGCTTTATCAAATGGAAAGAACAAAATGATCATTTCTACCAGACTCTTGGATTTCCACATCCACACAGAATTGTTATCATTATATATGAAACAAAATTGCGAAGCCCTGACACCTCCTAGAAGCAACACCCATTTAGAAAGGTAGATTGGCCTGTTTCTAACCCAAGCAGGTAGTTTCAGTTAGAGCTCTGCTTATATATATCAGGGTAATAAGCATTTTAATAAGTCAACATATAAAATATATAACAATATAAGCAATGAATATAATACAGTTAAATTTATAGAGTGAATATAAAATTTATCATTTAAAGCAAGACACTTTCAAGATCAAGGGGGCCACCACTAACAATTACACTAGGACAACAGAAAAACCTGGACTGTCCAGGGCAAAATAGGACATTTGGTCAACCCACCCATGGTGAATATTTAAAACAGTTTTTCTATGTCTCATAATACTTTTATTACATTAGTGTGGCAAGGGTATTGTTCACTTCCTTTTTATATCGAGAAGTAGATTTGCTCTACTCTAAGCCTCAGCTAATCTGTTTTGAACCTCATCATATAATTTACTTCTGTGAAACTGAGATGTAGCTTCCCCGCACATCTACATTTCTGTGAACCTTTCAGATTTTTTTAAAATACCTGCAGTCCTTCCCACTATTTCAACATTTATTCAAAGGCACTTAGTTTTATTTTGAACAACTGCAAAGTTTATTTAGGAAGCAAAGTGTCAGTTTTCCCCTGAAATTCTCCAATTTTTGGTAGAGCAATGGACTCACCTTTGGAAAGAACTTTGAGTACCTGAATAGATCCACAATTGACTGGTCATTATCAGACGTCATAAACTGAATCTCCAGGCCCCACCCCATGGGTCATTGCCTGCCTAATTTATATATAGCTATTGATGTGGAAATAGAGAGACAGATATGTGAGTAGGTTAGTCAGACAGACAGATGCATTTCATTGGGCCTAGTTCAAACACATGCATAGGGAAGACTGGTTTGAACATTCTAGATTTTAAGAGGGCTCATTTGTCTACATTGTAAATTTAAATTTTATTTATGTATTTGTAATACATGAATACATTTTTTATTTTAATACATAAATTTTATTTATATATTTTTTTCTCCTGCTATACACATTTTTGTAAGCTTTCTCAAATTCTTTGGAACTAGATAAAGTACAAAAAAAAAAAACCAGTCACATACAAGGTTGTAATGGGTGGCGGGCACTGAGGGGGTTTAAAGTGGTAAACTCAGAGGTTTAAGCAATGGTCGGCTGGGGGCAGAGAGGAAACAGCACCTGCAAGAAATGGGGAGGATTCTCAGCACACGGGTCTCAGCCCTGGTTGGAGTATGAGGTGTTTTTGATTTACCTATTTTTCTCCCCTATATTAGCATCCAAATACTAGCTTCCCTTTCTGCACTAGTTGACATGGTTGCTTAAGGTAAGGGTACTACTCTAAGGGATTTCTGGAATACCTGTTTTTCAATAAAATCATCAGCCACTTACGAACATCCTGAAATCCTGAAAGCTGTTCTGGATTTTGAGTGAGCAATGACATAGAATATGCTTTAGTAAGACTGGGCAATGGATAAAAAACAAACTAGCATTTAGATAGTGCTTGTTCTGAACTAAGTATGATAAGTATTTTATATTGATTATATCGCTGAATTTTCCAAACAATATCTGTAAATACCCAGTTTTCAGATGAAAAGATAGGTGTTAACTTGTGTTGAATAAACTTGTCCAAGTTCATGTAACTATGAAAAGGTAGAATAAGTCAAACCTACGCAAGTTGTTCTAAAGGTTGTCTGGTCACCCATCATACTATCAAGACAAAATGGACTAGTAAAAGATACCGAAAGCAGGAAAATTATGCAACTACTGTAATAGTCCAGAGACAAGAGGATGAGGCAAAGGGAGGGGACTGGGCGTAAAGGAAGATGTTACAAAAGGAAAAGAGTAGGACTGTGATGTTCCTTGGATTTGTCAGGTTGTTAAGGGGGTACTAGGTACGCTTAGCTTGATTAATAGAAATTAAACGCTGATGACCTGGTAAACACTCCTTTTGTGTTTCCTTGGTGATCAATAATTATAAGTCAGAATGCTCATCACCAGTGGTGATTTTCAGTCCCCTAGGCAAGAACTCCAAGTGTGAAAAGGGTGAAAGAAGGAATAAACAAGTGAGAGACTGATGAATGCATTGTATAAAGATGAGAAGAAGGAAGAAATTCTCGCCACTTGGAATTTATCTACTTTTCCACTAAACCACGTATTAAAATTTAACCTTTGTTTCTTAAAAAATCTTTCTAAATGGAAAATCATTTGCCTCAAATCCCTTTGTTGTTGCTGATCAGCCCTTCAAACACAGGAGTGTAATCTCAAGCTATTTCTACCTAGAGCCTACATTGATGTTGGGTTTGGTCTCCTTTAGGAAATTCTGTTGTCCCAGGGGATGGGGCAGCAATTTTCAGTCTTCACTTAGTTCAGAAATCCATGCTTGGCCATGTTTTATGGTTCGACAGGCAAACATATCTTGGACATTGGCTGCGTCTTTGTATTTGTATGCCGGTTCGCTTATCTTTTAGCTTGTAAAGCACTAGCTGTGGGGACAGAGGTTGCTTTCTGTTAACTGCATCTTGACAGGTGAATGCCTCCTTGTTTGGAGGTATTTTAATCCCTTCCAAATAGAGAGTAATTTATCTAGCTGGTGGACTGGAGTTACAAGGCAACTGAAAATGAGAGCAACTTGTTCTCTTCCTTCTGACAGATTCATGTCCAGTGGAGTACATCGTCTTCAACAAAAGATGACCAACCCACGAGGTGGATTAACAAGGCTTGGTAAAGTGTATACAACTTTTTAAGCTCTTACTGGAAAAGTGCTTCGGTGACCATAAAAAGTTGATCTTAATCTGTCAATGTTCAGAATAAGAATCCTCGTTCATGAAATCAGCTTGTTTCCAAGGGTTGTGAGGGTTAGTCACTAGCTGTTTTCCAAAAAGGTCAACCTGTGTTTGAGACCAGTTTAAATTATAGCTGGTGTGAGTTACTCCCTGGAACAGAGCTCCTCAAATGTTAGCATGCCTCAGAATCACCTGGAAGGCTGGCCCCGGGCCCCTGACCTTCTGATTTAGTGGGTCTGGGATGAGGCCCAAGAATGTACATTTCTATCAAGTTCCCAGGTGAAGTGGCTTCTCCTGGTACCACACTTTGAGAACCACTACCCTGGGAATTGCATGCTCTCACCACGGGAGAAGTTGTGTAAACCTCTCCAGAGAGCTTCAGATGTGGTTATTTTAAATTAGATCTGGTTTTTGTTTGTTTTCTTATTGTTTGTGTATTATTTGTTTTGGAAAGGAGCTATGTAGAAAAAAAGAGACGGCTTCTAATACTCATGTCTAGACCTAGTGTTACTTGATTAAATTTCTATCAATGCCTGCTGCTAAATCCTGTACCTCTACTCAAATCCTTGCTCTCCACCCAAAACAAAACAAAGCAAAAATCTAAATTGAGGATTGTTTCTTACCAGCACTTAAAAAGTTAACAACAGCGCCAAACAGAATTGCTCAGGTCAGTGGAGGGTAAAACCAGCATTTGGAAATGCTGTGAGAACACAAATAGTTTAAACTGTAGAAGAGGCTTGAGGAAATTACAGAGGGAAAACTTTCCGTCCAAGGTTCCAGTTGCCAAGGAGTTTGTGTAGGTTTCTGGAGACCTCACCCCTCCATGGCTCCTCTGTGACTCACTGTGTCCCTGGGAAGCCTCAGATTCAGCAAGCAGAGAAAAAAATTCTGCTTTTGATCTCACTGGGGCGAAATGCACCAGAGAGCTTGGTTTCTAAACCATGGATGTTTCTGATCAAATAGATGGTAGCAGAGCTGATACTCTGATTCCTAGAAATCAGTCTGGTTCTGGCCCAGGTGCAGAGGTTGAAATGACAGAAAGGTGTGTAAAGGTCCCATTGCAGCAGCAGAAGAGAGGGTGGGCAGGGTTAGAACACATATGGACCCAGCTGAGATGTCTGGTTGGGTTTGGTGCATCAAAGTCACTCCTATTACATTCTTGAAATCCAGTTCTCAGAATCCCCTTTTTTGAAGCTAGATGGCCTCCTACAGGTAGAAACTCCCACCCATGACATATCTTTTCCTTCTGGACATATTTTATTCTTTGCTGTTTCACATTTTATCCCCTCAGATTCAAATCCAATGCTAGTCAGAGGCAAATACGTGAATTCTCCTTTCGCTGACAACAGGGAGAATATAACCTAATGCTGTAGTGCTTAAATAAACTTTTTCTGGGTTTAGATCGGTGCTTCTGACAATTTAATGTGCATGTAAATTAGCTGGGGATCTTGTAAAAAGAGCAGAATCTGACTGAGTAGGTCTGGGTTGATTCTGCATTTCTAACAAACTCCCAAGTGTTGATGCTGTTGTTGTGAAACCAGGCTTTGAGTAGCGAGGTGACGAGTTCTCAGCTTGGGCTCCTCAATAAGATTGTTCTGAGAGGCTGTTTTGTTTGTTTGTTCATTTTTTTTTTTTTTAAGACAACACCCATGTGCCCAGAGATGTTGATTTGGCTGGTCTGAAGCAGGGCCTAGTAGTTTTTTAAGAACTTCCTAGGTGATTTATTATGCAACCAGGATTGAGAAAACAAATGCAAATTAATCTTTCTGAAACTATGAGTAGCAATTATTAATGGGTCAGAATCAGAAATAACACTGAGAATGTTGTTTAAATGAAATAGAATGGAGCAGGGAACAGTAGACACGCTGTTTGTGAAACTTCTCACTCTGCATCTGTGAGTACACAGCTCTCAGTGTAAAATACATTAATGAGGATTACACCCGAAAATGCCATGGCTGCTACTTGACCCTGCATTGGAGTGTCAAAGAAGACACAGACAACATGTAAATGAATGGGCATAGTGATGGGAAATTTGTATTTCATTCCGTTTTTACACATCACAAGATGTTTTCTATTGTGCTTTTCAACCATTCAAATACAACAGTCATTAGTCCATGAGCCCTGGGCAGACGGCCTTCCTAGACTGAGATATCTTCTTGGTTTTGACTGTCAACTTGATTTAACCAGTTGTGATGACTGGCCTCATGCTTGGTCCCAGAATTGTCTCTGACTATGGGGTTGGCTGCTTTATCTTTTGCATTTTGATTAAAAACACCTGGATTTAGAGGTGCGGCCTTTAGTAGTTGTTAGTAAAAATAATAATTGTTGTTACAACAATAGTATTGGGGGTTTTAAAAATCTTTGTCAAAGCCCTGTGTTATATATGGCAAAATAGTTTTGGCAAAAAAGAACTGAATCACTGGATAAGACACATGTGTCTTCACACTTTGGTGTAGCTGCATTTCACTTTGATAATAAAACCCCAATGCTTCTGTTTATAATTAGCAGTTCATAATAAGGAACAGGTTTAAAAGATGTGCTTTGCAAATGAACAATTGATGACAAATGACTAAACGCAAGTAAGTTCCTTACCTGAAAACATGATTCTTTCATACGATTTACAGGAAACTTTTGTTCTTGAACAGAAAATGAAACAATTTCAAGGAAAGCTCTGGTTGAAACACTCCTCTCTTTTCTTAGCTATTAGGTATATTGTACATTTTGGTGTTGGGCAGTTACAGATAAATCTGTAATTACCAACTGTGATAAAACTGAAAGTGCTGTGAAAGGAATGTATTGAGGGACTCAGTTTGACTAGGTGTTTCACGGGAGGTATCTTTGAAGAATGACGTTTTAGTCAAGGCCTAAAGGAAGTAGTGGTTACTTAGGACATCAGTGGCTGTTCACTAGACACAGAAGATCCTGTATGAAAACTCTGAAGGGCAGGCAGGTGGCAGTTTCAAAGAGCTCTGAGGCTGTTAGAACCAGAACCCAGAGAGGTGGGAGAAGAGTCACCCAAGCTGAGACCAGAGAGGTAGCAGGGCCAGACCACATGGGGCCCAGTGGCCGGGTAAGGATATTGTCCTTTATTCTAAGGGCAATGAGAGATAATTTTTAAGGATTTTATATAGAATAGTTACATGAGCAGATGAGCATTTCTGATCTCCAGGGGAGCCCAAACTCCTGTTTAGTTGATCATCTTGCAGTGTCAACAGAGTAGCACACAATAGAACCAAATACCCATTCACTACTGCTTTTAAAGTAAACACCCAGCATCACTCTGGCTACTGCTTAGAAAATAGATGGGAAGGTGGGCCAAGAACGTAAGTGGGTTGATCTGTTGGAAGATGCTGTGCTCCAGGTAGGAGATGGTGACATTTTTGGACAAGGATGGCAGGGGAAAAAATGGAGCAAAAAGGATCGAATCATGGTGTGTAGAAGATAGAATAATAAGACTGGTAATTGACTGGATGTAAGGAGGTGAGGAAGGAGGAAAAATGAAAGAGAACTTTCAGATTTTGCTTGAACCACTATAGGAAAGGGAACATGAGGGAAGATAGGGGTTTTGTGGGTTAGAGGACTCAATTTGGAAATGTTTAATTTGAGATGTCTCTGAAATAGTCAAGCAGGCACAGCAAATAGGCAGTTGGGTTACACGGCTGGGAAGCACAAGGGTGGATGAGGAGGACAACATATGTGGAAGTCATGGGCATGGGTGCATATTTAATATCTTTTTTGTAATAAATGCTCATTCAGTACCTACATTCAGTACCAGGCACTGTTCCAGTCACTGAGAGTATAAAGAAAAACAAAAAGTGTCATATACAAAGTGCTTTGAAGACACCATACTTACATTGACCAGAATACATAGTTAGAGAGAATGAGAGAAAGAGGAGTACCTCGAGGCGGCAGTTAAGAAGATGAGAATGAAGACATGAAACAAGCCATTCAAAGATCTGGAAAAGTGTGCTCCAGACCAAGGAGACAGTAGCTGCAAAGTCCCTGAAGGAGAAGTGTGTCGCTCCGTCTGAGGAACGGCCAGGGACGTGGTGTGGCAGGAGTGATGTGAACAGTGAGGAACTAGAAAGGGGAAGAGGGCTCTGAATCCCATGGAAACTTGTAGCCCATGGAGTAGCTTTTTTCTAAGTGCGACTGGAAGTCATCAGAGGATTCTGAACAGGGGAGTGTTGTTATCTGATCTATATTTTTCAAAAATCTGTCTTTGTTGAGAATAGGTGACAGGCTTTAGCGAAGAAAGGGAGATGCATCAGGAAACTACTGGAATATTCCTATTTGTGTATTGTGTAGGTGTCATAGGCTGATTTGTGTCCTGCTCCAGATTCATATGTTGAGGCCCTAACTCTCACTGTGATGGTGTTTGGAGATGGGCCTTGTGGCGGTAACTAGGTTTAGAAGAGGTCATGAGGGTAGGGCCCTTAGGAGAATGAAGAACTAGGAATTATATGCCTTAGAAGTGTAGGCAGTAGAGAGCTTGCTAGGTGCCTGTCTCTCTGCCTGTGAGACACAGCAGGAAGGCAGCATCTGCAAGCCGGGGGGAGGGCCCTGACCAGGATCCTGACCGCGTCAGCGCCCTGATCTCACACTTGAGCCTTCAGAACTGTGAGAAAATAATCAGAAAGCCAAAAATGATCTGTGGAGGGTGGTAGGGACCAGAAATAGCCCTTTAGGAGTTAGCAAACCTGGGCACTGTGCAGAGTTGTAACTTCCAATGTGAACAAAAGTCATGAGTTCTCATGGTGTGGGAAAGAAATGATTATGGTTTGGAATGAGATTCAGCTCCTGAACAGTACAGACAAAAGAAGAGCTTCTAAGCTCTGGCAGCTAGTTTTCCTTCCATCAGCTTCCCTGTCATGTTCATTTTCTGTCTCTGAAAAAGGCCAAGCCATAAATGTAAAGACAGCAGTTCGACAGGTTGTAGGATTAGTCAGGTCTCCGAGGAGACTCAGAACCCCGTCTGCCGCTGTTTATTTGATCACTGCGAGCTACAGAAGCCTGCTGACGAGAGGTAGCCAATGCTGTGCCATTAGAACAATAGAGAAAACGCAACAGCCGTGTCGTAAAGCGGTTGCCCATCATCACAGTTATGTTTCAGTTGTTTCTCAACGCACCGAGCGCATTAAAGGGTGGTATTTCTAACGACCAAACAGAATTCTGGTTGCTGGAGCTCCTCAGAGACCCCTGCTGTGAGTGAACGGTAGTATTGCGATGATTATTGCTGCCTGGAGAGCGATTGCTGACACACGTGCCAGCTGCCTGTCCCTAAGCTGGACCGTGTAAGCTGGGTTTAAATCAGACTGAAAATGAAATCAGTTAACTTGAAGTTATTTAAATTTCCCAACGAAGCAAAACTGCAGGTAGGCTAATAGACTGTCTAATTTTGTGACCATACTTTGGGGAACAGGCTGCAACAAGGCTGCAGTTAGGCATAGATAAATTACTACTCTAGACTATTCCTAGGATACCTGTTTCACAGTAGTTGATTCAGTCTCTAATTTTCCTTCAGATGAGTGCAGAGGCCTGAAAAAAAAAAAAGGCATATTTTTGGTTAGATGTTTGAATCTATTCAGTCTTACTTCTCAGTCCGGATCACTGAAGAAAAGCATGCTACCCTGGCCATATTAAGGGAATCATAACCAATTCTAATCATGGTCCCAGGCCTGCATCAAAGCCCCACTTTGACCTCAAGAGTGAGAGGTTATCACAACTGCAGCCAAGATTCACTGGCTAACTGATCGTAGGTCTGGAACAGCTGAGAAGCCGACAAGCAGCCCCAAGTCTAGGATTCGACCCCAGCCCATGCTCTCCTAGTA
Source organism: Camelus bactrianus (assembly GCF_048773025.1). Classification (NCBI taxonomy): domain Eukaryota; kingdom Metazoa; phylum Chordata; class Mammalia; order Artiodactyla; family Camelidae; genus Camelus; species Camelus bactrianus. Next base: position 63,062,582 of record NC_133541.1, read on the forward strand.
CAACGTCCACAAAGCCTGTGGGAGCCCTAAAATGCAGAGCCCCAGATGCCGTCCACACAGTTGTCACCTGTGATTGAAACCCTGCACCACTGGGTCTGTTACCTCCCATGACCTTTGCCACGGAGACAAACAGTGACCTTTCTTAAGGCTGTTCAGTCTTAGAGGAGGGACAATGGGAAAATTCCTAAGGTTTTCCCCAGTTTTAGTTAAAAAAAAAAAAAGAGACCATAGGCTTCAACACATTCACGTGCTTCTCTCATGGCCCAGCTTCCCTGACGGCTAAACCTGGGCCACATGACTAGCTTTGCCTGTAGGATGAACACTTCCAGGCCTGGCTCCTTAAGACATGCCAGCTCTTCCCTGCCTTCCCCCTTGGAGGGACTGGTACAAGCGTATGACTAGAAGACAGTGAAGCCACCAGATCTGTATCAGACCAGAAAGTCAGGGAGAAACGAGATGCTGGCAGTCTGTGTATTAGGCTCACCAGCGTTGGTAATCCTGGTTAAGACAAGGCTGTCTTCTGCCTGCCGCACTGAATTGGAATTCAGGCACCGTACCTTGTAGTTCAGCCTGTCTTAACAAGTAGTAGTGATCTTACCATGCTCAAGTAGCAGTAGTCTTAAGGCTTGTACTAATGGGCAGGAAAAGAGTTAAATACTTACAGTTAAATGCATTAAGTCTTGCTGACTATACATAGAGAGCAGTCAGCTGAAAACTGGGTAATACCAAAAAAAATAGAAGCTACATTCAAGGAGATAATGTGAGAGGCAAGAATAAAACAGTTAATGGGTAAAACAGATAAAAATGACTCTTAGGAAGAAAGCAGGGAAAGATCACTGTGGGCTAGATTTATCTGTCATCAAAGGCACAGCCCCAATAAAACAAAACAAAAACAGTAAATAGCTAAATGATTCGGAAAAAGGTATTTTTCTTGGAATCCAGTTGTGTTGGGTGCTGCAACTTTCAAAGCTGGTAAACATGGGGCTTGCTGTCTTCCATGTCCTTCAGGCTTACAGTTCTATTACAAGTCAAGAGCCTACCTTTCAATCAAAAATCCTTCATACCACAGCCTAACAAATCTAGTAATATAAAAACAGTACACAACATGTAACCAGGGCAACTCAAAGAGCAAAATACTAATGGTAAATTGAAAAAAGGGCAAACAGTGTATAAGAGACCACTTTGGGAAAGATAAGCAGACCAATTCAAGAAGATGAATATGACTACAGTGTGCAATGTATATTGGAAAAGATGAAGTACACTAATTATTGCTCCAATAAAAATCTGACAGATAATTTCCCAGGAAACTTGGGCAAGCTTGTGGAATATGTAAAGGTCTGTTAAAAAAAAACAGAGTAAGTGCATCATAGAAGTGCAAGAAAGCCCAAAATTGGCAATGTGTCAGTATGAGTTCATTTTAGTTCAAGAAAAGATTGTTCCTAAACATTGAAAACCTGGAGAGATGCCCTGTGTACTGTTTTAATTTTATATTATTATAATAATCAGTCATTATTTAACTGAGTCATAAATGTGAACATTTCCAACAGAGCAAATAAAATGGATCAAAAGGTGTTCATTAAGGTGCTGTAATATATCAAACTTACAGCACAGATCGTGCCTTGCCCTCTGAGAAAACAACACAATTCTAGGCAGCGAAAGAAAAACAGATAATAAGTAGATAATATATAGGTGAGATTAAGCATATATATGGTTTAAAGATCAAAGTTTAACTGAGCTCTAGGGCAGCCAGTGTAATAGAGTCAAGAATTACATTTATATGAGAAAAATAAAGGCAATCTGCAAATTAAATTTTTGTTTATGTAAAATATTCATATAATAATATGAGATGCCAAGCCACAAAGACACCTAATTTTGGATCAGGTGTGTCCATTTTCTGTCTTTGGACTTGAAATTCCCACTGGTGTCAGTATTTTACTCCGAAGGATAGACCCTATTTGTTCAAGTCATACTTTCCTTATATTTGCCCAGATATCAGCAATCCCTGGGGTAAATTTCAAAGGAAGTTTTCTTAAAACCCACTTAACTCTGCTGGTTGATTTTTGTTGTTTACCTAATGAAATCTATATTATCTGTAGAAATGAGGTTATTTCATGTCTATTAAGGGTATTATTGCACTACTTATTTTAGAATTTAGAAGTCCAAGTTAATTTATAATCCTATGGGCTTTTTTCACAGATAATCTCACTATCCCCGAATAAGGAAGTTTATTTGTTCCTGTGATACAGACAGGGAACCTATTCATGTTTAGTATCAGATAGAGCTGGGACTCAAACCCGAATTCTCTGACTCTAGATCCCCTGCCTCCTCTTGCTCTAGGAAGCACTCAAAACTAGAATAAAACCATCTGATTAAGTGTCTACTTTAGCAAAGCAGGGAAGTAGCAGAAACTTATTTTAAGCACACAGAAGACACAAAATAGGAAAAGTTAGTTTATTTATTGACTTGGCTGAAGTGGCACAAAATTAGTGGCATTGAAATACAAAATATTTTCTTTAAATGATGAATTACAATACAAAGTTCTTAGAGAACCCGTTCAAAAGTAGGAATGAAGCAACATGTAACCACAGATAGTCTAAAAACATTTTTTCCCATGAGAAAAGGCTTGTATTCTCCACCATTAATTCCCAAGACAAAACAAATAAAATACGCTCGGTTTGTACCTTGGATACATATTTTTTGGGATTTGAGGGAATTAAAGAAAACAAAGTAAAACAAAGCAAAACAATAACAACAACAACCAAAAAGAAACTGTGCTGTTTGGCCTCTAAAACAGTCCTTTCAACATTAATTTCTCCTAAGATTATTTCTGCTAATGAAACTCATTTAACTTCAAACTTTCGAAATTATGTGTGTTTTCTGATACGTCAGGTATATACAAGTCAAAGTTTAATGCATATGTTGAGTTTACAGCTCTGTCTGCATTGAGTGTTTCCTCTCTTTCAGTTTAATGCTAGTGGTCCCACTGGCTCTGAAGGTCACAGAATAGTTAGTGCAGAAGGGACAGTCTGTGTGGAACCCTTTGTTAGAAATGGTTCCATTTCAGAGCCAAAGTACTGGAAGCTCCAAAAGGATTCTGAGCAATGGAAAGAGAGGCCTCTCATACACCTCACGGCTTATTTAAGAGGTTGCCTCTTAACCGCAGGCTTTTTTGTCTTCAGTGCCTTGGCCTTCATTACTACCATCCTCCATTCTTAGAGGTATTTTCAAATGTTTCTTCTTGCTAAGAGAATGTTTCCTTTATCCTACATTTCTTTCCATCTCCAGCTGTTTTGCGAAATATCTAGAAAGAACAGTGATCTTTGATGCTTCTGCATCTCTACTTCCCTCTCATTCACCCTAGTCTAGCTTTCCCCCGTTCTACTAAATGTTTCCCTGAAAGATCTCCAAGGACTTTTGTATTAGCAAGTACTGAAGTCTCTCTCTGGTCCTTACTGTTGTAGCATTCCAAGTGCTCGATTGCTTGTCCTAACAGCATTGCTCTGGACTCAGGGTCTTGCCTCAGTGGATTTTCTCCTCCTCCCTTAGTCTCTATTTAAATGGGTGCTGAAATGTAAGTGGCCCTTAAGCCTCCATACTTAGCCCTCTTTTCTGCTCACCCTGGACAATCTCTCTTGCCTTCATTCAGGCTTCTGCTGGGACTTCCATACTCTGCGGACACGCCACAATTTATGCTCCCTTTCTCTGATCTTTGTGAGCCTGTATTTCTTTCCAGAGGAAAGCTCAACATTTCCACTTGGATGTGCTTTGGTCACCTCAGAATCAGTATTCCAAAAACCAAATTTTCTGTCCCGTCCCCATTTTTCTTTTTCCTTTTTCTTGGGTGTTTCTTGGGTGAATAGCATTGCCATCTCCCTGTTCATCGAAGATAAAGAACTTAAGTCATCTCCAATACTTGCTTCCACCTAAGGTCCCTCTTTAAATTATTTAATCTGTATGTTGAATTCTTTCCGTCTTCTCTTTTGCCTCTGACTTCGCCCTAGCTCACACTCTGACTACCAACGTTCTGAACAATATCGATACCCTCTTAACTTGTCCCCACAAATCCCATCTTTCCCAATCCTAATGATGATCCAGGAGCATTGAAACTATTTCTTAGCAAATGATAAGGTAAAATTCAATGGGAAAACTCATCACAGTAACATTTGGGGGAGTAAAACAAAAAAACCGCCATGTTGAAAGACTACCTAAACCCTAATGTTTTCAACATGACGTCCTGCCAGAGGAATATTGTAAGGTGAACATACCTTCCATTACTTCCCTGCTTAAATCTCTTTAATAGCACTTTGTCTTCAAAACCAGGGTAAGGAGAACAGGGTCTCATCTACCACTCCAGGCTCATCTTCTTACCTATCTTATTTTCCACTCCTACTTCACTCCATCTCTGCTAATTTGTGTTTAAATTTCCAGAGATCGCTATGCTTTCTAATAACCCTGGGTTTGGTACTTTCTATTTTTCCTGCCCAGAATGCCATCTTCCCACCTGATCTTTGCCTGTCCTCCTTCATTAGCTGGCTCCTCTTCACCTCTCCAGGCTCCTGTCTCACCAGTCTCCTTAGAGTAAGTCAGCATTTAACCTACCCCAAACATCTTCTAACCCTTTGACATTACTCTTTCTTGCCTAGGGGCCTTGTACATACAAGTTTGTCTTGAACACTCTTTCCCTATTTAGCTTGCCTGATATTTACTTAGCCCTCAAAATTCAGCTCAGATGTTACCTCCTTTATCCTGGAATCCCCAGGCCATCCTCTGTACTTGGATCAGAGCATGTTTTACCATCAAAGCACTGTACTGTATGGTGGTTTTTAAATGTATTTTCCTGTTTGCTTTTAAGTGCAGTGTGTTAACGAGGGCATGACTAGCTATTGGAAGAGAGAAGCTCCTACATCTAAGCAGTTTAATGCCACAGAGGTTTGTTTTTTGCCCATAACAAGTCCCCAAACAGATGACACCCATGGTCAAGTGGCTCTTCTCCAAGCAGGAATCGGGGAGTCAAGTTCTATCTTGCGGCTCAGCTGGTTTCAATACATGTTTACTCTGAGAAAGAGGAAGGAAGTGTGATGGGTCAGGCCTGCCAGTGTCACACATGACTGCCCACCAGCCCCTGGGCTTGGGCACATGGCCACACCTAATGAGAGGGCTGGGAAAAGTGATCAAGCTGTGCACCCAGGAGGAAGAGCAAATCACTTGGGGGAAGAGTCACCCAGGCTCTGCTAGAGTTAGACACTGCTTTTCATCTTTATCACCAGGGCCCATCATAGGCCTGACAGAGAAGGCTGAATGGGGGAGTGAATGAAAGGTAACAGAGCTTCCAGTTCTCAGCCCTGAGCAGACTAGTATAATAATCATGCATACAAGCCCATGGAGAGTCTAGAGAGGTTCAGAGAAGAGCCAGTAGAGATTATTAAGCAATTGGAAAATCGGTATGTGTAGAACAATGAAAAGTTCTGAGTTGTTCTTCTTGAAATAAAATAACCTGAGGAAAAACAGATTCATCATATTCCTAAAAGTTATCAAGTCTGATAAATATACTTCAAATATTACGCTTAATCATTCCACCACCAAGCTGTGTTTGTTGGTTATTAAAGGGTTTTGAGAGAGTATAACTAGGATTTCTAACAAGAGATACTATCTTTGGTAATTTTTAAAAATTTGCAGGTTCTATGAGATTTGCCAAAAGGAAGGTCATGATATATATAAATCTCAAGTAACATGTGATCTATGGATCAAAATTTGGAAACTCCAGGCAGGGAGATATTTAGCTTTTTTTTAAATTGTGGAAGAGAAAGTTAACTTTTCAGATTAAAAAATAAAATCTGAAATAGGAATTTACATCGCTTCTCGGCCTTTTGGCTAAGATCAAGTGTGAAATAGGAATTTACTCTGTTGCTTCTATGTAATGGTCTTCTGCTTACTTCTACCATGTGCAATAAGGAGTAGAAAAGTTAGGTATAATGAACTAGGGTACGATTTCTTGCTAGTGGTCCTTTCTCTGGGATGAGAGAGAGGGGGAAAAAATAAACAGACTGCTGATAACTTTGGTGGGTCTTAAGTTCTGAGGTTGAGGTCTTAGTCCCAGAAGATGTCTTTCTTTAAGATCACGATCAGTGTTTTAGGAAGGAGCACTTTCAAAAATCAGCCTCCTGTTAACCATATAAGACAAACTTTAACAAGGAATATTTTTTTTTTGAAATTTTTGGTATATACACCCTCTTGAAACACAAAGCCCAGTAATACTGCTTTAGTTTAGGTTACAACTCAAATGTATGTGAATAAGCTGTATAACTGGAAGTAGCGTAATATCATGGGGAAAAACATTGGGATGGAAATCAGGACACCCGAGTTCTTCTCTCAGTTCTGGCACAAGCAGTGTAATCCTACTAAGTACAAAATTGAATTCATCTAGGGGCGTGGGTATAGCTCGGCGGTAGAGTGTTTGCTTAGCATGTAGGAGAATCATGGGCTCAATCCCTAGTACCTTCATTAAAAAAAAATTACAATAAATCAATATTCACCTTTCTACTTACTTATAGATTAATTCAATTTTTTTAAAGTATCGTAGTTATAAATTTCATGTACATGAATAGTAGGTGATATAGAGCTTTTTATATACAAGCACTGAAGTGTAGTGGTTAAAAATGGGGCTTTGGAATCAAATAAACTGAGTTTGCTTCCAGACTCTAACATACACTAAATGTCTGACGTTTGGAAAGTTACTTAATCTCTCCAAGCTTCAGGAAATGAGGGATAATGAAGGTATAATAAAAAGACCCACTGCGCTGCAAACTGTTTGAGAGTAAGATGAGATAATTGAGGGAAAGCTTTAAATTCAGGACCTGGCCCTTTGTTGACTATCTTATACACTTAAGATGACATGCATTAAAAACTCCTGCACTCCTCTGGTTGCTGATGCTAATCTGTGGGCAAATAACTTAGCATGAAACAGTCTACACGAATGCTGACTTGTAAACGGTCTCAGGAACATCACTAGCGTACTGAACAGGATGGAGGTTACTTGGTTCTCACTTACACAAAGAAAAAACTATTACATTGAGAAAACAGGTTATTTATATGCTGAAGAATGTCTTTTGCATTAATTATAATTATTAAACATGAAACTGCCTTATTTAATTCCAAAGCTCACTTGACATGCATTCAGCTTCTGTTTCTGTAGGATTGTTTCTTCCATTGTCACTAGTTTTAAAGATCTCAAATCTTCTATCTGAATTGATAAAATAAGAGGACTATAGACAAGGGAAATCCTTAGTAAATTAGGCTGTGCTAGATCGGGGAGCTGGTCACATGTGTGCACACACACACGTAAAATTTGTTTATAATGCAAAAATTAATGTTTCAAATACAACCACGCACTTGCTTCAGGTAAAGATAAAGTCAATTGTATTAACCACAACCACTAGCCAGAGAAAAACCTAAATAATTAAATTTACTTATGTATTTGGACTGATACTCTCTCATGATAATTTTAAACAAGAGCTTAAAATTATAGCTCCCTGGCAACAATTAGAAGTATGTGAAGTATATTGCCCTGGGTATTTCTTTCAAATTGCAGAAGAGTAATAAAATTTTGTCAGGATGTGTGAAGTAAAACTTCTTTATATAGGCATTGTAAGAAAGGCTAAAAGAAAACTTGTTAACAGGCTGATACTACTCTTAAAATCTTTAGTGGGTGAAATATAAGGAGTGAGGTGGAGAGAAGTTAATATTAATTCTACTCTTACGTGTATATAGGTCATTCCCTCGACATATTTTTAATCATCTGTGGAAGATACCATACTAGGTTCAGGGAATATTATAGAAATAAGGTAGATACAGTCCCTCCCTTCATGGAGATTAAATTGTAGCAGGAGAGACATTTATGAAACTATGAAATCCTAAATTATTTATTTAATTGGAATTATGACAAACACTAGGAAGAAGTACAGGAAACTGATAGAATATAATCAAGGGAGTCTCTTGGTTTGGGAGGATCAGGGAAAGGCTCTAAAATGATGTGTCATTGAGTAGAGCTCTGAAGGATGAGTTGGAATTAACTAAGAAAGGTGGGGCAGGAGAGAGCAGAGTGGGGTATGTCTTGAGCAGAGGAATCTCTTTGCTCTGAGTCCTAAAGAAAACCAGTATAACTGGAATCTGGCTATGCTGGAGGGGTAGACTGGGCCATAAGATTTTGGTCTTTATTCTAATAGCAATGGCAGATCATAGAAGGGATTTAAACAGGGAAATTAATTGATTTTGTTTGTATTTTGAAATTTACATTAAAAAATTTTAGCTCATTCTGGCTGCAAGTAGGTGAGTGGTTTGGAGGAGGTAAGAGTTGTTAGGGGAGATGGGACCTTTTACAGTGGTCCAGAGTAAAAGATGGTGGTGGCTTGACAGAGGCATGCAGGGGAGACAGAAAGCAGTGGATGGATCCACAAGTTCTTTCTGAACCCTGGAGATTTATCTTATTTTCCTATGAGATCAGCTATGCATTTTAAAGGATATTTATTATATTTTTAACCTAGTACCTCTAGTGGTTTTTTAAGAATACTTAGACCACAAGTCCACATAAAAGTCTTCTATCCAATTATCTTTAAAAAAATTGTTTTTTACATTTAAGAAAAATGTAAAATAAATAATAACAGTGTATGCTATCATAGCAAAAGTCATGAAAATATCATTAAAATGATTCTCAAAACTGTTGTAAGTGGGGCCTGTGCACTTGGTGTCAGGGCTGCCTTCCATCCCATCGTCCCTCTTCAGCTGGTAAGGGCCTTTGGGATCAGAATTTGGTCTTTAACAGAAGAGAGTCTAATCCAAATAAGGAGATTATTTCTAAGTGTTTCCTCGAAATAAGGCTAAATTGGGAGGCTAACTCATCTGAACTCCACAAATACTGCTGTTATCGGTTGAATTATGTCCTTTAAAAATTCAAAGGATGAAGTCCTTACCCCAGGTACCTCAGAGTGTGACCTTATTTGAAAATAAGGTCATTGGTTGCAGATGTAATTAGTTAAGATGAGGTCATGTTGGAGTAGGGTGGGCCCTGACCCAGTAGGACTAGTGTCCCTATTAAGAGGGACATCTGGCCAAAGGCACACAGGGAGAATGATATGCAAAGATGAAGACAGAGATTAGGGTGATGCAGAAGTCAAGGAATGCCAAAGAGGGCCAGCAAGCAAGCCACCAGAGCTAGAGAGGAGGCATGGAACAGATTCTCCCTCACAGCCCTCAGAAGGAACCAGCACTGCCAAACCTTCACCTCAGACTTCTAACCTCCAAAACTGTGAGACTATTTTTTTGTTTGTTTAAGCTACTCATTTGGTAGCACTTTGTTACAGCAGTGCCAGCAAATGAATACAACTACCATCACTGCGAATTTTCTAGAGAGGTGTTTCTTAATTGCAATCACCTTCCCAGCAACTGCTACTGAACTCTTAGAAGAGACATATCTGTCAATTAAGGTAGAGTACTTGGCTTTGACTGGAAAGTCAATGTCAACTGTTTATGAGTACATTCTTTTCCCCTGAAGTTCCATCTAAATGCAAATATGTGAGGGATCTTCTCTTCTCAACAAACACATACACAATGTGATATCTAGCAATTAAAATGGCAGCTTCAAGCAAAATCTGATTTCCCACATCATCTGGTCCTTTAAATCACAACTATCATCGTCATCAGAGAGCCTTGACAAACACTAAGTGAAGCAAAAGACTTGTTTTTCTCTTCTCCTGTAGAGTTTTCATTAAAACCTCACAGAGCTGGAGAATTAGTGAGCTTGAAGCAATTGTGGGGATTATGTAGTCTGGGGAATTTCCATGTGTGCTCCACAAAACCCTCAGTTCGTGGGAGTCCCCAGGGGTGGAGGCAGGTTGGGTGGGCTGGGTGGAGTAGTGGGGCAAGGTGAGGGGAGGTGGGGGGGGGAAGGTGGGAGATGGGGGAGGGGGGAAGGGAGGAATTCTGGCATTGTGCACCCGGCCTGGAGCAGTCTACCTTCATCATATCCACAAAGTACCAATTGTGGCTTTGTTTGTAGAAAGGATTTTACATTTTATAAAAGGAGAAAATTTAGACCCAGAAGAATCATGAATTATTCTGACTCCCCCCCAGCCAGTGAGCAGCAGAGCTGAGGTAGCTTCAAAGTTGTTTTCTATGCTGGCTTCTATTTAACTACATTTTTCCTGTTCCCACACAAAAGCAGGGAGGGAAACCTGCCCCAGGTCCTTCTAAGGCAAATATGTTGTCAGCCTTCATCAGGTGAGATTACGACTCAGCCCAAGGCTTCATAAAAATAACCCAAGCCAAAACTGGAGCATTTTTAGCTCAGCCCTCATAGCCTGGTGAGGATCTTTATGATATCAAGTCATAAATCTTATGTATGACCTATTATACTTCAAGTTAATAACAAATCTAGACCTTTATTCTTCATCTGCAATTCTTTTTCTCTCAGTTCAATGAAGAGCATCTAATTTTTAAAGGCCGGTTGGTGTAACTGAAGCTGATTGAGCCAGAGAAGGGTTTCATCGAGTAAAACATTACAAAAGGTTAAATTTCAAAGAGAGTAAAAAGTGTTTTTTATTTGTTACATATAAATACTGTCAAGGCAGCCTGAAGCTGCTTCTTAAATTCAGTGTACTTAGAGAGTGGGCTAATTTTTCTTCCACATATGATATTTCAGTGCAAGTGGCCACCTTCTTATGTGTGTGCAGGTGGTCCTAGGAGTGTCCCTCTGCTCTGTTCCCCTCCATCCTAGCCATTTGTTTCTATTTAGGGCAGAAAATGATCAAGACTCGGAGAGGAACAGAGGTGGGAAAAGGAAAGGAGGTCCTCTTCTTCTTTGGAGGGAAGGATGTTAAAAGCAGAAAAGGAAGAGCATCAAAAGGATCAAGGGGGGAAAAAGGATCAAGGAATTGGAGAAAAGAGGAAAGAGAGTGGGGAAGGAAAGATGCAGGGGAGAGAATAAGATACATCTCATGTCTTGTCCTCTCCCAGACTCTTGGTTGTCCCCTCACTCAGGAACACATTCACATTAGCTTAAGTGAAAAAGAGGAATTACTTGGAAGGATATAGAAAATACCTCAGAAAACACAGACCACAGGAGGGACTGGTAGCTACAGCAGCCAATTGACAGGCTCCAAGGAAAATTCTCTCCTTCTGGTTATCTTGTTTGCTTTTGCTCTGTCTCTCTCCCTCTCCACCCTCAACACATGGTTCCTCATCTCTTCTCTCTGTCTCTCTCTTTCTCTCTCTCTCTCTCTCTCTCTCTCTCTCTCTCTCTCTCTCTCTGTCTCTCTCTGTGGTTCTCCTTCTTTTTCTATGTATGCCAGCCCACTGCTTGTCCATTTCCTTGACAGGACTGGCTCCCTGTAGCCCCTGGAAATATCTTCATTTCAAATAACCAACAGGGTTAACTGGTGCTTCTGTCCCCATTTGCAAATTCTTAAGTTAAAATATCTGGTTGATCTACTTTAGGTCAGGTGTCCACCCACGATTCCATCAGTTTTCACCTAATTGCCAAATAACTTACCTTGTTGGATGTGTGGAGAGGCAACAGGTAGCAGAGAGGGCAGTTAACTAAATATATTTCTGCACCCCTTTGGAACACTGCCCCAGGCTTTCAGCCATGGTCCCCAGTCTCCTGTACTTATCCCAAAAATCTTCAACCTCTCATAATAGTGTTTCTCACAGTATTGGTCAGATCACTTGCATCAAATTGTGCTTATGAAAAAAGTGCTGATACTCAGGTCCTTACCCCTTACCTATTCCAAATTCTTTCAGTGTTAAATACACTTTGGGGACTGGCATGAAAAATTCACTGCTAATAAGACTCTTTCTATTAGAAAGCATGCTTTGAGTTTCAAATAACCTGTAGACAAATTAACCTCTAGAATGAATATATTCCAGATAATAAATATAAAACACTAGTGATAAAAAAATATATATAGCACTTTTAAGATAATACATAGTTACTTTAAAATTTCAGAAAGGAAACAGAAGATGCTATCATGCAAAAGTTAATTTGAATTTTCTTCCTTATTTATTTGCCATGCCATTTACTTTGTGCATCCACAGTTGCTATAGGTGTATATGGTACTTAGGACATGTGTGCTGGTTGAATCACGTTTCTGCCTCTTCCCCATCCATCTTGAAGACTCTGTATTTTGAATGTACTCTCTCTTCAGCTCCGTTGCTATCTAGACACTTCTAACATCTCAAGTTTCAACTATGCACTAGATCTTATCATCAAAAGGCCCTGTTTCCCTGAGAGTGGCATCCATAACAAAACTCCTTACCAGCTGATTGACCATTAATAGATGCATTCTTCCCTGACTAGATCCTCTCCCTCATGCTTCTTCTGAGTTCGTCCTTCTCCAATTTGATTACATAGAACTCTGGGGATACACAGTTTTAAATCAGGAGCCACAAGTTAAAGGTGATACTTATTACTGGATCATTTATTTAACTGAAGATTGAATTACTTATCTGGAAAGCAACCTACATGTTGTTTTTGTCTTAAACATAAATATGTTAAAGAGAAAGATGGAAAATTCACGTTACGTTTTAAGAAAAAAAGTGAGTCTTCAAAAAATTGATGCTGTTTTCTACATACCCAGACTCAGGCACATTATTCACTTGGTAATATGTTATGAATTTAGCTGATCTTCATGAAACATGTGCATTGAACAGCGATGAAAATACCAGCTTAAACAATGAGAAAGTTTAAAAAGCAGAGCAGGCCCAGCCCTCATCTCTTCTCTTTCTCCTTCTAACTGAGCCCCAAGGGTCTCTGGTGTTCAGGGCGCTAGGTGGGGACCAAAAGAAAGCAATTTCATTTTCAAGCAAGTGCGTCTTTCAGTAGATCTTCAACAAAGTAAATATTCTCTGGTGCTGGTTTCATAATAGGTTCCTCTTATGAAGACTGGCTCTAACCAGTTCTTGGGAAATGTGCTTACAGACAGGGATTGCCCAACTGATTTCAGTAGACAAGAAAGGACACAGGGCAACAGAGGTCATGCCAATGAATATACACTCTCTACACATCTTTATGGACAAACTAATCCACCAAACAATGCCATATACTTAACTGTTACTAGGATTTAGACAGTACCCGCTAAAAGAGCTCAAGGCATTCTTCATAAAAACTTAAAAGTAAATAATGTTGTAAAAAAAAAAAAATGTTGTTCATTCTTTTCCTGTTAGTAGACTGAAAATTACCTCCATGGGGGTGGACCATGTAGATAGCTAAAGTAGACAGCTGCCCACACAGTTTAATTTTAGGTAAGCTGTTAGGTCTTGCCTGTTGGAAAATATTTTCCCCTTTGATTTCTCAGAGCGCAGCCTTCCCCATATGCCAGGCCTCCATTCCTACCATTGAATTAGACTAAGTAGAAGTGTTATCTCTACAAAGTCACTGTGGAAATGTAAGTTTAAGTGATCTGGAAAGAGTGTTGTTTTTTTCCCATTTATACAATAAAATACATTACTTGTTGACAGCTATTAATTGTCAGCTTGGAAAACAAATGCTAGGATTCTGATGATATGTGACATAAAAAGATGTTTTTAATGGGCATTGAAGCATGGGCTTCATGGGCTATTGGCCAGAATCAGAATTCCTGGTTGGAGCCCAGCAGAGGGCACCCTAGGAAACCAACACAAGGAAACTAGATCCATAATAGGGGAGACAAATTTACTAAACCGGAAGTTTCTCTCCTCTGTAATTCTTGCTAGGCCAGTCCTGATCACCACAAAGCAAACTGGACAACTTCAAGGTTAAATGGTCATACGTAAAATGGACAGGAGGCAGCCAATTACTTCTGAATTCTGTAAAACGCTAAGATAACAAGATCAGCAATCATCACCATCATCACCGTCACCCCTGTGAACCATACATAACTTCCCAAATTGCCTCTGGTAGAATCAGTCATTTTCATTCCTCCGGTAGGTAATATAAAGCTGCTGGCAGCCACAGAAAACACAAAGACAGACAATTAGGAAGGCACAGAGGAGAGTCAGGACTGATAAGCACAGCCAAGGGAAGATGGTACAAGTGTAGCTGAGATAACATTCTCACTGATTGCTCCATAATGCAGATTGCTGGATAGGCCATCAAATTCTTTTGCTCTTTGAGACTTGTTTGCACACATACCTGTAAGGGCTTTATCAAAGATGACAGATGGAGCTAGATTCGTTAGTTCTTAGAGAGCCAAAGGACACCTCATCTACACAGCATACAAAATTGTTTCTAAGGAAAAATAAGGTGTTCACTTTACATTCATCAAGATGATCCCAAAATAGCATTGAGAGTGTGCTTGCACTGTGCCAAGGAGTATGAAATGAACTGTGTAAAATTATCACAACAAAATTAATAGTTCAAATCCTTCAAGTTGTGTGGGGCAAAACACGAGTATCCAACAAACTTAATGTAGTCCGTAACCATCTTCCATGCCACCCTCCCCCAAATTAAAACATTTTAAACAATGATCCTGCTTTGTGACATAAACAAATATCAAAGTGTTAAGCTTTAATGAGAAAAGAGGATACAGGGAGGATCACAGCCTCGGACTGCTGCTGTCACTGCACTTATCACACCCTTTCTTCTCCCCCTTCCCAGGTGTTCTGTAAATTGTGAGGACAGAGACACAGTTGTTGGATTTGGTGATTGCTCCACAAATACTGATTTAATGGATAAGCCTGATACATACAGTTAGGGCAGTATTTGGGGTGAGAGTCCAATTAGAAGTACTAGGAAGTCTAGTCAGGTGGGTGGAACTTTGTGCCCAATATGTGTATTTAGAGTCAACAGGTGTCAAGGATATCCAGAAAAAAGTTCTGGGATATGCTAGTGGTTAGGTGGCAGGAGCCCAGGGACAAGAAGTCTAAAAAGGGCAGCACACAAATGTAATATGTGCATGGCAAAATAAGATCAGGGCGGTCCGTCAGCAAAATCTCACCATCAGGCTGGTGTCAAGGAGAGTTTATAGTCATTGAGAAGGCATACATACAGTCAAGGCAGAGGCTAAGTCCTAGAATATAAGGTAATCAAGACAGGCTTCTTGATATTTCTAGTAATGGAAGCTTCCTAATCTAGGGTAAATGGGAGAAGAGGTTTGGTTTCATTAACAAGGAAAACAAGTCAACAGCAAGTCAGCAACAGGTGTTACTGGTCCATTTTACAGATGAGGAGGCTGAGGCTCAATGAGAATAAGTAACGTGACCAAAGACAACTAATTTAAGTAGCTAGCTGATCCTGGGTTTAAAAATAAAGCCTACCTAAGTCCAAAGCTAATTATCCCTCTTTCTCTTACTTTGCCTGCAACTCTAGATCATTTCCTGGAACCAGTAAGTCACACTAGCTGTGTAAGATAATTTTGTCTTCTCAAGACTCCTTAGAGCACTGGGTTTAAAACTCCTCAAATCAGCCCTTAAATGATTCGAGAGCTGGGGCTGCAACCTTACCTGAATGTTGGAGTCATCTGTAGTGTTTACTGATGCCTGGGTTCTGCCACCAGAGATGATTATTTAATTGATCTGAGTGAGGTGTGGCCTGGGCATCAGGATTTCTGAACAGCCCTCCAGGTAATTCTGATGTGCAGCCAAGCTAGAAACTACCAGCTCCAAGCAAAAGTCAAGAGGCCTCAGCTGTTTGTTGAAGAGAACCATGGCTGCTCAGCTTGTATATTTCAGTGAGATAGGAAAAATACTAGAAGACTCATAGGCTTTTTTTTTTCTTGGACAAGTGGACCATAACTTACTCTTTGCTTTTACAGTTTGACCTCTTAAAAATATTCCAAAAGTAAACAGGTGTACGATTAACCTTGCAAATCAAAAGGTTCCATGTTTTTAGATTCTAAGTGCTAGCTGTATGTGACCAAAGGCAAGGTTTTAGAACTGGATCTCCCAAAATGCTCATTACTATTCTATGCTTGGTTAAAACTCTTACATCATCCCAGAATGGAATGTGACCCAAGTCAAGAAGAAAACAAAAACATCTGTATTGCTTTCATAATTAGTAATGGTATTGGAGAGGGGTTGAGGTATCTCAAAACAACTTGTACTTTTCCCAACCCATTTGAGACCTGATTCATTTTATAGTTACTAACTTTGATGCTTCCAAAGGATACAGAAAATGTATAATTTCTGGGTGTATAAAGTCTAGATGTGAATTTGCGTGGACTAAATCAAAATCCTGAAACTCATTTATTATTTAAGATATATTCTTATTTTTTTAATTGAAGTACCATCAGTTACAATGTGTCAATTTCTGGTGTACAGCACAATGTCCCAGTCATGTATATACATACATATATTTGTTTTCATATTTTTTTCAAGATATATTATTAATACAGCAAATATAACAAAGCCCCTACTCCTGACTTCCATTATCAGAATTCTTGTCCACAGCTCCCTAATAGAAAGCAATTAACAACAAAACAAGTACACATTTGTCTATGGTGACAATAAATCCTGGTTCACCCAGGACAGTCCTAATTTATGCCTGTTGTTCTAGCATAATTGCTAATAACACCCTCTCTCATTCTCAGAAATGTTTCTGTTTGAGTGCTGATATATCTAGCCACACTACATATAGCTCACTCAATCTGCATTCCCTCTACAACTGCAATAGGGAAACTTCATGATTGGAATGTGGTCCCTTTATATTTAGAATGCTCCTGTAGCTATCCACGAAAATAAGGTCATTGAAATATCAGTCAGCTGATCAACGTTTCTTCTTTAAAGACAAAATAATGGTGAATTCTAAAATATTTTTCTGTTTAACTCCATTAACATAGAAAATCCCATTAAACAAAAGTAAAAAAAACCCTACTTTCCCACTTAAGACCTGCGTTCTTTATCTTTCTACTAGTAACTAACCATGTGGCCTTGAAGAAGTCTTTTCTTTGTGATCAAGTTTTCTCCTTTGCAAAAAGAGTAGATTAAACTAAGTGGTCTCCATTATTTTTTCGAATGGCAATTCTGAGAGTCTCAATTGCCACTTTCTCTTTAATCAGCATTTTGCCAATTCTACACTTACTGCACATTAAACTAAACTTGTATCAGAGATCAAATCTATTGGATTCACTCTATTCAGTATCTACTTTACCATCATAATCTATAGGTGTGATTATTAAATATTTTTGAAGTTCTAACAATATTTATTTAATATTTGCTATCTGAAAAACTCTGTCCGGGGCACATGGATAACTAGTTACATTTCATTTATTTGGCCATTGTTCACTGTCTATGTTACCATCTATGAAACATTTGGGGCTATTTTGAAAAATATGTAGAGAACTGTTTTTAGGCATTTAAACATGTCAAAGCATATCACTTGTTGTAAAAGCATGCATCTGCCAGTTAATACATGTATTTTTAAGGACAAATGCAAAGTTTTGTGTTTGAGCTTAAAACCACATGATTGGATTTATTCATCTCCTTATTCAAGAAGCATGTATTAAATATCCACTATGTCCTGGAATTGAGTGAAGTTCTGGGAATATGAAGTCAAATAAAACATAGTCTCTCAAGTTGTTCACATCCTAGTGCACCTGTACCTGTGGAATAACCTGTCATATCAGCAGATAGTGGTTTACTAGGGTGACCAGAATGGGACTTTGAAAGTGAAAAGGACGCCATTAATAATTACACTGGCCCAAAAGGCATTACTGGGGCTGTTCTAGGCAATGCAGACCACAGTCACTCCATTCAGGACAGAATATGAAGTGGCCTATTGCATCCATTTTACATCTAAATCCAAGGTTTATCCTAAGCAAATTGGACTGCTTGTAGCAAGGTGGGCCACAGTTAAAAAATGAGTCTGTATCTCACAGTGTAATCTTGACTCCCTGTTGATTTATTTATGCCTCCCTCCACCAAATACTCTTCTATAGAAGCATATTTTTATGATACCTTAGTAACAGGAACAGAGACAAATGAGAAAATGTCTTGAGGAAAAGTAAGACAATAAAGGTCATGGAAAATGTACCATTCGAGAAATGGCTGAGGAAACGAGAATACTGGATGGCAAGCCTGATTTGCATGATATCTGACCTCATGCACTTGAAAGAACAGCATTTTTAAGTAGGAAGGGGGAAATACTACACTCCAGAGAGCAGAGCATAGATAGATTGATGTTTTTAAAATCCAGGGAAGCAAATTTTAATTCAATACCTGGAAGAACTTTAACACTTACTGGCAACAGAATAGATTGCCAAGTAAGAGAAAAAAAATGTATCAGCACCAGGAGTGTACAAATGGAGGCTCAGTGACGATTAGTGGTGTTTAAAGGAGCCTGTGGCTCCAGGTGTTGCTGGGAATTCAAGTTCTTCTAGTGAAAGGGTTGTTGCTTCTGTCTGGCCAGCATCCCACTCCTTCTTCTGCTAAGATCACCCCCACTTTCTTTGTTGAAGCACTTCTCTTCCACTTCTTTGAGGTGTAAGGTTTGACAGAACTGAAGTCATCCTCAGATTCCAGCAATGGGACGGTGACCTGACATAGGCATTCCATGTCTTCCATATTCTTGGCCAAGAAAGGCACGTAGTCATGCTGGGCAAATCTGAGTCAGTCCTAAGACTTTTAAAGAAACTGTTGGGAATTTTTTCTTTTTAAACAGGATTGCTGAAAGGATAGGACGCAGGCCCAGAACTTCTGGCAGCCGTCTTGGTAGCAATAGGGGATGGCTTGCTGAGAACGGATCCAATACAGAAGAAAGCACAACCCAGCAGTGGCGAGAGGTAGACCGAGTCCTGGTGCTTTTTTTAGCCCCTACATCTAGCAATGCCTCATGTCAGACTAACTGGATTTTTCAATTCTGGCTTTTTAAGTTTAAGCCAATTGAATTGAGTTTCTATTACCTGAAACAGAAAGAATTCTGAATAATATACAGGTCCCTTCCAACAAAACTTGATTGTATGATTATAAATCTATCTTGGCACATTTCTAGTAAGTTCTAGCAGGTTTCTATCATTTCTAGTAATGCTTTGTTGGTATTCAGATGCAGCTACTTACTGTAAGGACTTGGAAATTACAAAACTTCATTGCTTTAAAATTTGGTTTTTTACATTGATGTAGAAAGTCCTCCTTCCTGTTTAATTTGAATTGATGAGGTTTTACTGCACAGTGTGCATTTTATCTCAACCCAGTGATTCTCAATCTAAAAGTAATGATGAAGGCATATATCTTATTTTTAGGATTTTTAAATTGAGGAATGGTGTAAGTTTACCTGAGCTAAAGTTGCACAGACTTAACAAATACATTTTGCTTAATATTAAAACAGTTTAAAATATGAGGTCTCTGACTTTTAAAAACAGATTTTTTTAAAGGGATGGTTTAAAAGTTATTTTTAAAAGATGATTCATAACATTGACAAAATGTTGGAAACTACCTCAACAGATGCTGTATTAGTTAGGGATTCTTGACTTCTAACAATTCTGGCTAGAGTTAAGTAGAAAAGGAATTTATTAAAAGGACATTGAATAGTTTACAGACACACTGGGAGGGCTTGAGAGCCCAATTTCAGATGAAGAATCCAAAGGAAAATCTTCAAGCTAAGTCTCGGCCTTGTTTTTCATAAGGAAATGATTGCTGTCATTGCCACAGTCACACATACACACACAAGTCACCTGTTCTTGGTTTCTTGCATCACTAACTACTTGGTCAAAGTCCAGCTATGAATATTAAGTCTCACGAGAATGTTCTGTCTTTAAGAGAAACTGCTAAGTATCTAGCATTCTCAGCTTCTATAGCAATAAACTCTCTTTGCCCCACACCAAGACTCTTAAGTAGAGAACTCCCCAAATATAGAAAGGGACTTGGTTGCTATGTGGCCAAAATGAATCACAAATGTCCTCTTTAAGTCAAACCTTTGGCAACCCAACATGAATTTACACACTTCTTCTTGCACTTAGTCTAAAGTAACTGTTTTTCCTCATACAAAGGGAATTAGCTTCAGTCTTACCCAGACTGAAATCCAGACTTTCTGGAAGATGTCCAATTCTTTTGGAGTTGTGCCATGGTCTTGTCTCAATATTCTATAAATTATCTATTAATATTTAAATTAACCACCACTAACATACACTATATAAATCAGGAGAAATGAAGGGAAA
Organism: Camelus bactrianus; assembly: GCF_048773025.1. NCBI lineage: Eukaryota > Metazoa > Chordata > Mammalia > Artiodactyla > Camelidae > Camelus > Camelus bactrianus. The sequence goes on from NC_133541.1 coordinate 63,082,699, forward strand.
ATGTAGGAAAACCTGATAAAATATATAAATATACACTTGAAAGAATATATGCATAGATTCCACAATCCTTATTTCTGCAACTCATCTTTGGTGCTGTATTTGTGTTGTTGACTTGTCTCCCCTACTGTCAATTTCATTTTTCTTTTGCCCTCAGCCAAGGGGTTACCTATTTCCTTCATCCCTGAGAAAACTGACCCTTTGACCATCTTTCCCATATTGAGTTGTTGTGGATTTCCTTTTAACTTCTAACACTGAAACAGAAGATCACTGGGTTTCCATTAACACTTTTTTGATCCCACTGTATAATAACGACACTGTTTCCCCATGATAGCTATGATCAGTCATTCCTGTCACACTCTAATCTTTTTGACTCTTCATCCTGTGGTTTCAGGATCAGAAACAGAAAGGTGGCGCTATCAGCTTCCAATTCAATCAGTCTTGATTCCCTGTGGCAGCAGCCCCTCTTTGCTACTGCAACCCCTAAACCTGTGGAACCTAAAGGGACAGGAATTTGATGCAAAATTTCTGTAAGTGGGCCACTAGGTGAATTAAATGCAACTCCCATTCTGCCCCTTGCTTACCAGATTCATGTCTTCTACCTGTGGAAGTGTCATAATGGTTATGGGATTCAGAGCACATACCAGATCTTATATACTAGCACCCCAACTTCACGGAATGTTGTCTCCAAGCTAACATAAGAACTGAATATTTCATGTGCCATTCCAAAATTCTGTAGGGTCAACTGCTTCTGGGTAATGGGAATACATGGTAAAGCCAGTAATTCCATAAACACCATAAAGTAAGTTTCTCAATTGAAAGTTATGTTGTGTGGCTCTTCATGATGGAGAATGTATATAATAAATCTATGAATCTATGAGCAGGGAAAGCAGACATAAGCACAAAATAATCATCTAATCATTTATTCCCAAATAATTGTGCTCTTCATTATGGAAAGAGTCCAATATAATTAACAAGCCACCAAGAGGCTGGCTGGCCTCCAGACAGCATGGAAATTGAAATGTTGGTGGTTCAAGACCAGCTGGGGCAGTATCATCCTAAATATATATTTAGCAGTTTTCTTCCCAGAGCCAGTTCTAATGTGGGTTGTTTTGGGGAGACTTCCTTGATTAGTTTGCCAAATTCTGGTTCTTTTGCTCTCCCAGTGATGCTACGAGGTACCCAATATGCTACCATGACTGTCTAATTCAACTAGAGTTAATTTCAAGTGCTTATAACTAGGTAATAAGTAACCTTCCTGAAATAGAAGCTTTTATGAAAGTTGGTTATGAATCAACATTCCACAGATGGAATAGTCATCTAACAGCTTCCTCTAAGTCACCAAATGACTGTCTAATAGGTACTTCAATTGTGTTTTTTTTAAATTGAAGTATAGTCCGTGTACAGTGTTGTGTTAATTTCTGGTGTACAGCATAGTGATTCAGTTATATATATATATATTCTTTTTCATTATAGGTTACTACAAGGTATTGTATATATTTCCTGTGCTATACAGTAAGACCTTGTTTTTTATCTATTTTATATATAGTAATTAGTATCTGCAAATCTAGAACTCCCACTTTATCCCTCCATGACCCCCTTTCCCCCCGATAACCATAAATTGTCTGTGAGTGTTTTTCTGCTTTGTAAATAAGTTCATCTGTCTAATTTTTTAAAATTCCACGTGTAAGTGATATCATATGGTATTTTTCTTTCTCTTTCTGGCTTACTCAGTACAACAATCTCCACATCCATCCATGTTGCTGCAAATGGCATTATTTTATTTTTTTATGGCTGAGTAGTAGTCCATTGTATATATATACCACATCTTCTTATCCAATCATCAGTCAATGGACATTTAGGTTGCTTCCATGTCCTGGCTATTGTAAATAGTGCTGCTATGAAAATTAGGGTGTATGTATCTTTTTGAATTAGAGTTTCCTCAGGATATATGCCCAGGAGTGGGATTGCTAGATCATAGGGTAAGTCTATTTTTACTTTAAAGAATCTCCATATGATTTTCCATAATGGTTGCATCAAACTATATTCCCACCAACAATGTGGGAAGGTTCCCTTTTCTCCACACTTTCTCCAGTATTTATTGCTTGTGGACTTTTTTTAATGTGGCCATTCTGACAGGTGTGAGGTGACACCTCATGGTAGTTTTGATTTGCATTTCTCTGATAATTAGTGATATTGAACACTTTTTTCATGTACCTATTGGTCATTTGCATATCTTCATTGGAGAAATGTTTGTTTAGGTCTTCTGCACATTTTTTAATTGGATTGTTAGGTTTTTTAGCTATTGAGTTGCATAAGCTGTTTGAATATTCTGGAAATTAAACCCTTATCAGTTGCATGGTTTGCAAATATTTTCTCTCATTCTGTAGGTTGTCTTTTCATTTTGTTTATAGTTTCCTTTGCTATGCAAAAGCTTATAGTTAATTAGGTCCCATTTGTTTATTTTTGCTTTTATTTCTATTGCCTTGGTTGACTGCCATAGGAGAACATTGCTAATATTTATGTCAGAGAATGTTTTGCCTATGTTTTCTTCTAGGAAGTTTATAGTGTCTTGTCTTATGTTTACATCTTTAAGCCATTTTGAGTTTATTTTTGTGTATAGTGTGAGGGAGTATTCTAACTTCATTTATTTACATGTGGCTGTCCAGCTTTCCCAACACTACTTGTCAAAGAGGCTGTCTTTTCTATTGACCATGTGGGTTTATTTCTGTGCTCTCTATTCTGTTCCATTGATCCGTATGTCTGTTTTTGTAGGTACCTCAATCTTAACACATTTAAAATGTAGCTATTGATTTTTCCACCTTTCCTCCCGTAGTCCTCTCTATCTTAGGTTATGATGTTACCATACACCCTGATGCTCAGACCTCAAACCATGGTCTTTTTCTTCCTTATTTCTTCTCATTCTTTTATCCACCCACATTTAGCACGCTTTTACAGCTCTGCTTTCAAAACATAATCTGAATCTACATATCGTTCTAATTTCCATCACTGCCATCCTATTCAGAGCTTTTATCATCTCTTACCTGGACCATTGCCTTAGACTTATAACTATTCTCTCTTTTTTCACTTTTTCTCCCATGTAGTCTGTTCAGCACACAGCAGCCAATGTGATATTTTAAAAGTTTAAGTTAGATCATATCATGCCTGTTATGGACTTAATTTTCGTGTTCCCCCAAAATTCATAAGCTAAAGACTAACACAGCATGGTTACCCTGTAGATGGGGCCTGTAAAAAGTAATTGATGTTAAATGAAGTCAGAAGGATGAGGGCCCTGCTCCAATGTAATTAGTATCTTTAAAAGAAGAGCTATTACTAACAATAAAATATCTGAAAAAGAAATAAAAGAAAATAATCTCATTTACAATAGCATCAAAAACAATAAAATAATTAGGAATAAGTTTAACCAAGTAGGTGAAAGATCTGTACACTGAAAACTGTAAGACTTTGATGAAAGAAACTGAAGACACAAACAAATGGAAGAATATCCCATGTTCATGGATTGGAAGAATTTAATATTGTTAAAATGTTCATTCTTCTCAAAGACAGATTGACTGCAATCCCTATCAAAATTTTAGTGGCATTTTTCAGAGATAGGAAAAAAATCCTAAAATCCATACAGGACTGAAAAAGACCACAAATAGCCAAAGCAATCCTAAGAAAGAACAAAGCTGGATGCATCATACCTCCTGGTCCCAAATTACAGAAATCAAAACAGTGTGGTACTGGCAGAAAACAGAAACATAAGCCAATAGAATAGAATCAAGAGCCCAGAAATAAACACTTGCATATATAGCCAACTAATATTTGATAAGGGAGCCAAGACTACTCAATGGGGAAAAGATAGTTTCTTCAATAAATGATGTTGGGAAAACTGGATAATCAAATGCAGAAGAATTAAACTGACCCCATCTTACACTGCTCACAAAAATTAACTCAAAATGGATTAAAGACAAAGGTAAGACCTGACATTGTAAAACTTGTAGAAGAAAATAGGGGAGAAAAAGTTCTACGTTGGTCTGGCAATGAGTTTTTGGATATGACACCAAAATCACAAGCAACAAAAGCAAAATAAACAAATGTAACTACAACAAACTAAAAAGCTTCTGTACAGCAAAAGTAATAATCAACAAAATGAAAAGACAACCTCCAGAATGGAAGAAAATATTTGCAAATCACCTATTTGATAAGGGGTTAATATCAAAAATATATAAGGAACAAAACCCCTAAAAATTTGATTTAAAAATGGGCAGAACATCTGAGATACACAAATGGCCAGTAGGCACATGAAGAGGTACTTGGTAATATTACTTATCAGGGAAATGCAAATCAAAACCACAATGAGATACCACTCACATCTGTTAGAGTAGCTATTATCAAAAGGACAAGAAATCATAAATGTTGGTGAAGATACAAAGAAAAGGAAACCCTTGAGCACTGTTGGTGGGAATGTAAATTTGTATAGCCACTATGGAAAACAGTATAGAGGTTCCTCAAAAAATTTAAAATGGAACTATTAGCAATGACCCATCAACTATACTTTTGAGTATTTATACAAAGGCAATTAAAAATAGGATCCTAAAGAGATATCCACACCCCCATGTTCATTACATTATTCACAATAACTAGGACATGGAAATAACCTAAGTGTTTGTCAACAGATGAATGGACAAAGATGCTGGTGTGTATGTATGTATATAATATATATACGTGTATATAATATATATATAAACACGTATATATGTATGTATATATATATGAATGTATATAATATATATATTATTATTCAGCCACAAGAAAGAAGGAAATTTTGCCATTTTCAACAACATGGATGGACTTTGGGGCATCATGCTAAGTGAAATAAGCCAGACAGAGGAAGACAAATACTGTATGATCTAACCTATATCTTGAATCTAAAAAAGCAGAACTTATAGAAACAGAGTAGAATGGTAGTTGCCAGGGGCTGAGGGGTAGGGAAAATGAGATGTCAGTCAAATAGTGCAAACTTGCAATTAGAAAATAAACTCTGGAGATCTAATGTATAATGTGATGACTAAAATTAACAGTACTGTATAATACACTTGAAAATTGCTAAAAGAGTAGATCTTAAATGTTCTTGCCACAAAAAGATGATAATTATGTGACATGATAGAGGTGTTAGCTACCCTATTGTGGTAATCGTTTTGCAACATGTAAGTGTATCAAATCATGAAATTGTACACCTTAAACCCACACAATGTTATATGTCAATTATATCTCAGCAAAGCTTGGAAAATATAGAAAAAGAGCAGAGCTTGCTCATGTGCTGACTCTCTCACTTGCTGGCTTGCTCTCTCTCCCCTGTGCAAGCACATATGGAGGAAAGGCCATATGAGGACGTAGTGAGAAGGTGGCTGTCTGCAAGCCAGGAAGAGAGTCCTTACCAGAAACTGACCATGCTGGCAACCTGATCTCAAATTTTCAGCTTCCAGAACTGTCAGAAACTAAATCTATGTTGTTTAAGCCACTCAGTTTATAGTATTTTATTATGGCAGTCCCAGCTGACTAATACAATTCCCCACTTTTATATGGAGAACAAAATCCAGAATTCTCAGTGTTACCTAAAGAGCCCAACATTATCCTAACACATCTGTGACTAGTCTGTCTGGCATTCACTTAGCACCAGGCACACTGGCCCTCCTATCTATCTATTATCTATCTTTCTTTCTTTCTGTCTTTCTTTTGATCTATCCATCTTATTTTTTAATATTTTTTTTGGTGAGATGGTTAGATTTATTTATTTATTTAAAAAAAATTTAATGGAGGTACTGGGGATTGAACCCAGGACTTCATGCACGCTAAGCATGTGCTCTCCTGCTGAGCTATACCCTCCCCCCGACACTGGCCCTCTTGATGGTGTTTAAAAAAGCCATGCCCAGTTCAGGCCCATCTCACAGGCTGTGAACTTGCTTTCGCCCTGCTGAGTCAGCTTCCCCAAGACTTCTGACATCTCACTTCCTTACTTCCTCACATGGTCTTTGCATAAAATCTTCTCTTCACAAAGATCTTCTATGATCACCCGATCTGAAACAACAATTCCATTTTCACTCATAAGCTCTACCCTCTTACTCTGCTTTATTCATCTTCAAAATGCTAATCCCCCCCTAAATTATATATTTATCACTTTACTTGTTTTTCTAAAGAATCTTCCCCAGTGGAAGATAAAGTCCATTAAGGCAAGAATCAAGTCTGTCTTGTATACTACTGTATTAGAGGAACATACATAATGCCACTCAAAATTCTAGAAAGTTACTGAGATCAAGTTGCTACTTTCACACCTTCCAGGTACTGTTTTTAAAAAGCCACACATAATTTAAAAAAAAAATAACTTTACATGAGACAGCAGGCAAAATTTAAAAAACTACACATTAAACAGTAATAAAAACTTTCTAGGAAAAACCAATAATACTTGAAGTAAAATATTGTGCTAAAAATACAACACTGCAAAGTAATGCACAGCGTGGCTTCTCAGAAATACATGGAAAGGAAAAGTCCTTGCTTTCTATTTATGATAGACAAACCTAAAAAATTCTTTTTAAGGGCCAGTAAAAAAGAAGTGTTCAAAAATAGTTGCCTTGAACAATAATTCCTTATCCTGTGGTTATACCTTTAACCCATTGGTCTCTTCCCAAGAATTTTTGTTTGTGGTAATGAAGCTATAGTTAAAAAAAAAAAAGAAAGAAAGAAAAGAAAAAAAGAAATGGTATGTACCTGTGATACCTTTAGGTTGACAGTGTAATTAAGATTAGCAGCTGGAGACAAAGAGAATCCCAGCTAGAGATTCCTGTACTTTAGTAAATTCTCCCTCCTACGCTCCTAGCAGCAATAGCACTGCCATTGTGAGCAATGCTGCAAAGCAGGTTGCTTACACGGGCGGCTTAGCCAAGAATGGGTGGCTTGAAGCAACTGGGGAGACAGGTTTAAATTGGCAACACCATTTTCCTGATTTGACCCCGTGACTGAAGCATCCTGACAGGATGTGGGTCGGTCAATCAGCAGGTATTTATCCAATGCTTATTTTGTATCCAGACGCTGTTAACTCAGCTGGCTAACACAGGCTAAAGCAAAAAGTTAGAGGCAAGAAAGCAAAAAAGCAAAAGAACAAAAACTGAGAATAAAAAATTCTGTTACACTGAAGAATGTGTAAGTATCACCAGAAGTAGGAGGTAATTTTGCTCATAAATCTATGAACTAAAGAATTATCTACAGCTATAATCTATTGGTTTACACAAATGTGCTTGTCAAATGATGATAAAAAACACTAGAGAAATACATATTTTAAAATGTTTTGACTGCTATCTCCCAGTGAGTACCGTAGGAATGGCATAGCTATTTTAATGATGGGAAATTCCATGTATCACCCCTCCCCCCACAAGTTCTCGTTCCTCTCAAAATTAAATGATTATTTGAAAACACTCAAAAGCTCAAATATGAGTACAGTCAGGCATGATCAGATAACGCCTCAGACTGTAGTGATCCCCAAATGCACTCTGATGGCAGACTGAAGGTGGTGTCAAGGCCTGCATCGGTGACAAAAGAGGTGCTGTGAAGATTTGCTGTTCACTCTCACAGGGGAGCTCACCTGCTGCCCCTGTGGCCTTCACGTTCCTGACCTTGAAACCTCCTCCTCTGGCTTTACATCCTGATTTCTGGTCCAGGAGAGACGAGACCAGGCCATGGGTACCTGTCTGCAGAAATGTCACAGCCTTAGATATTTTGTTTCATGTGTTGGTCAAGTCCTCATAACCATGAACCTTTCACATGTAAAACCACTCTGTTTTAGCACCATCAGACATATCAGGAAAGTTACTGAGATCAAGTTGCTACTTTCACATCCTCTGGCTTCTTGGCAGGGACCACATCTCCTTCCTCACAGAGAGGAGTTGCAGTGTACAGACAGGTGAAGCAGCCCATGACTTCATTCCTCTTGTATTACCATTTCAACTGTTTGCTTCCACACTAAAAGTTAACTCTGCTTGATTCAAAAGCAGATCCCCTATTCTCTCTTGCAGTGTTTTGTTTCATAAATTGTTTCCTTGGAAACTGTATTTCAGTATCATCGTCCTTTCCCCTGTAAAACAGATTTAGTCTCACTACTATAAAAATAAACAATTAAAACACTCTTCCTCAACTCTGCACCCACTCCACAGCTGGTTGCCCTGTTCCTCTACCCCTCCCCTCCCTTTCACAGCCCAGCTCCACAAAAGAATGGATTTCAATCTCTGGCTGCATTTCTTTTTTTTAAATTGAAATATAATTGATTTATAATGCTGTGTTTCAGGTGTACAGCAAAGTGATTAAGTTATACACATATATACATATATATATTCATATATATATTCTTTTTCAGATTCTTTTCCATTATAGGTTATTACAAGATATTGAATACAGTGACCTATGCTATACATTAGGTCCTTGTTGTTTATTTTATATTTGTTGTAACTTGCGGCTGTTAACCTCAAACCACTAATTTATCCCTACCCCCTCCTTTCCCCGTTGATAACCGTAAGTTTGTTTTCTATGTCTGTGAGTCTGTTGCTGTTTTGGTTCCATTTCATTATATCCCGATTTCTCTTCAACTTCTAGTTACTTTCCTTATGATTCAGTTTCTCATATTTCCTGGGTAAAACTCATCAAAGACTTTCCTATTTCCAAATTCCTGGGACTTTTTTGTCCTCAGCTGAATTAAATTATCATCTATGTTTCTGCAGGAAGAAGTAGACCACTTCTTGAAATCCTCACCTCCCGTTTGCAGGAGATAATTTCTCTGACCACTTCTTCTTTATTTTCTTTACTGGTGCCTATTAATTAAATGTTTGCATTTCTTCATTACTGTACAATTTCCTAATTTTCCTAGGAAATTCTATGTACCGATAAATCCTAGATCTATATTTCCTTCCCTGCCTTTTCTCTCTCCATCTCATATTCTTCCCCACATACCCAGTAGCCTATTCTCTGTCCATCTCCATCCTGCGGTCCCAGATAAGTCAAACTCAACATGTCTGAAGCAGAGATCATCTTTCTCTCGAAACTCCATCCTCCATCTTATTTTAAGAAATGTCATTGCTGGTTCTATGCCAAACAGTTTCTTGCCCTCTGCATTTTTATACACTCTGTTACTTCTGCTGAGATGACATTTTTGCCCCATGTATCTGCCTAGGAATGCTTCCTCATTTTCAAGTTTGAGAATCACTTCTCTCATGAAGCATGACCAGCCTAGCCCAGTGAAAGTAACCATTGACGTCTAACCCTTAAAGAGATATCTAGAATAGTACATGCAGCATTAAGTTGTGAATGAGAAGCATGTTCCAGGGAGAGGGAAGAGAACAGAGGAAAGCCTTAAGATAAGGAGGGATTTGAGCTTTTTGAGGGACCACAAGAGCTCTGTGTGGCTGGAGTCCAAGGGACAGTGGCAGGAGAAACAGCTGAAGAAGGTGGGGTCCTAATCAAGCAGGGCCTCACAGATTATGGTAAAGATTTTTGCATTCTAACCTAACCTCAATGGGAAGGCAAAAACTTTTCAAAGGCTGGAAATAACAAGATCCAAATTAAGTTTTAAAATGATCTTGATGTCTAGGGTGTGAACAGATTTCAGGGAGGCAAGATTACTAAAGAGACAACCAGTTAGTAAGTCATCGTAATAATCCAGCTGAAAAACAATGCTCACTTAGCCTGGGGTGGTAGTAGGAATGAAAGAGAACAGAGTCAACATTTCCGACAAATTCTCTCTTAGAAGCAAACAAATGAGACTATGTTGCTTGATTAAACTCATAATCAGTTTCAGGATGTTCCATGGTCATTATTGGCTGCATCCTGTGACCATCTGGAGATTAGAATGACCAGCCAAGCCCTGTGTCTTCGCATACACACAAAAACAACTTTTACAAAATTCACTGGCATGTTCCTCAAAGTTTGCTGTGTTCTTTGAACTCTCCTGACCTTGGGAAAATGCTTTGCCCACAGAAAACTTTTCAGCTAATGGAGCTTGGACTCTTCTTAAAAGTCACATGGACTCTTGTATTAAAAATGCTGTTTAGTACATTTCTGTTTCTTTTGTTGACTCTGTTTTCTACATTTCTCTTATGGAACAAGCAAAGAATAGAGGAAGATCAATCAAGAAAACGGGTTTTAGGGATCACAGTATCTGATCCAGCTCTCAATTCAAAACTATAGACCTGGTTGCAAAAATACTTCTTTATTAAATCAATAATGCAATGTCCATTCCATAAATATTTATTGAGAACTGATTATGGCCTCAGATCTCTGCTGGATGTTAAGGATGACAAAGCCATTGCCCTCCAAGGAACTCACTATCAGACCATCAGATAGAGACTTGTTGAAAAGTGTCACTTGTTGAAAAGTGATCTCTGGGGCTTTGAGGGATGACTGAGTTTGTTCTTTAAAATCATGTTAGTTACTGGTAACCTCACCCAGCTCTCTGGAAAATTATCATTTCTTAGCTAAAATGCTAGCAAGATATTTTCTTAGTTATTTGTACTAAATCAACACATGACTTCTGAAACATACATTCAGTGCTTAACAAACTGTGCAAGTGAGTAACATTTTCATGCCAGATATCTCTATGTATCTTCTCTGTTTCTGAGTTCAGAAGTCAGATTACTGTGGACTCTCAAATAGAGTAGAATCCTGAAAGTTTTCAGTCATTGGAACTTCTTCATCAATCTTTGTGTTTAATTAATTCATCCATTTATTCAGCAAATATTTTATTATCTATCATGTGACAGTTGGTGAAAGAACATAGCAGTGGCGATGGTGAAAGTAATGAAGAAACAGAAAAGGCCCTTGTCTACGTAGACCTGCACATTCTAGTGGATAGAAACACGTAGTAAAAGAACAGTTAGAAAAATACAGGGTGATAAGTGTGTGGAGAAAAATAATCCAAGAAAGGGGATACAGTATGTTGATTATTAATAAAATGATCATTACAAGAACAGGCTCACTTATCTGGATATCACGATGCCTTCACATGCTTGAATATACATCTGTTTCTTACTTGTAAACATTTATAATAGCGAGGATGTCCTAGGGGCTCATATTATATTCAGAATAACTAGTTTTATATTTGGTATATAATCAAATTACATATTGAAAGTGAGCTATAAAACAATAAGAATGAGTTTTTCTTTATAAATTTCCACTGTGGAACTCAGCTGGGGTCAAATTATAATGCTTAGAACTTTGTTTACATTGCTCTTGAGTCAAAGTTGGCTTTTGCTGGCACTACAAAATGGAGAATATAGTTACCTGGTCCCTACCAATACGTATGCATTTATTTTCAAGTGTATGCCAACCTACACCCTATTTTTGAGGGAGTTCTTGTCCTTTCCATCAAGTTTGGCTGAGGGTCTAGGGAAGACTGTTCTTGTTTCAAATCAGGATAACCTGGAAGAGACCAGAACCAAGGTGTTTGGTACGGCACTGATGTGATCACATTGCCCATCCCTTTTACAAACATACTGGATTCCTCAGGACTTTCCATAACTTAAAATTCCTAGTAGGCTGCCTCCGGATTTTCCCAAACTGATTGAGCTCACAAAAAGCTGATAATATTCTGTAAACACATGGCATTTTGAATATTATTTTCCAATTCTAAATCTGACTAGTCGCTCTGAACTCTACTTCCAAATTCCATTGCCCTCTTACAACTAAGCCCAAATCCATGTTTCCTTTTCTTTTTTTCCCCCACGCAGTGATGTGCTGATAAGTGTGTAACAGCTGGCTGTCCAGGGTAAGAAGACCTGATCTGTAGAGTTTTGCCGTTTCTGTGGTGTAACTACTACTGCCGTGGCTGATTTTGAACTTACCAGTATGACATCATTGAATGTGGAGTTGGAAAACACTCAGATTGGTTCTCAGAAGTCAGTTTATACCAGCTCTAGCATGCCATTGACACAATATTCTTTACATCCTGCTGGAAGGTACACAAAATTTGACCTGTGAAACTTTTAACTGTTTCGGGCAGCTTTTGCAGTTGTAGTTGAAAAGACTGAGCATAATATATTTGGATCTAGAATCCAGCCAGACAGCTGCGAAGTACAGTCTTTTTTAGTATCAATTATAGTGATTATTAACAATAATTTTATACCTCAAAAGAAAGAACTGAAGATTTATTTGAATTATAAATTCCTCATGTTTAAATCTCCCAAAATATATTCTTAATTGATTAAAAAAAACCCATTATTTTTCATTGAGAGGTAAAGGTTTTATGAAATTTTGTTCTTGGCATCCTCACATAGAAATACTAGCCAGTTCACTATCAGCTGGCCAACATATGATTAACATAAGAAGCATTATAAACATAGCAATATTTAATTACCATGACGTTGGGTTATTTCCATTGTTGAAGGAAAAAACTGTGTTTTACTTGAAGATAATTCAAAATGAGCTCTTTTGAAATTTTTACAAAATCCCCAATAACAAGTGTTTTGACAATTCTGGCAAGATGAATTTAGAAATAGCAACATTTTAAACTTCCAGAATATTACACAAGATGTTAAATTCCATTTCATGCTTGTAAATTACACATGAAATCACACAAACAATTTTTTGTCACTGACCAGATACGCATGACCTTCCAATTGCTGGCCCTGTGCACACCTGGGAGAGAGTGGATAATTCACAGTGGCCTTTGAATCAGCATCCCTGAGGAGCCTGCAAACACAAGCACTACACACATACAGAATGTTGCATGTGCTGAGCTGGCAGTGAAGAAACTATTCCCAAAATATTTGTTACTCAGTATCACACTTATTAGAAATATATGAGATAATTTTATTTCAACAATTAATTACCTGAACTATGAATTGGAGATACACCAAAACACAATACTTCTCCATGCTTTCCATTACATTTTTAGACAGGCATTAATTTGCTTAGTAATTTCCAACTACCCAGGTCCTATAAAACTATCTGAAAATGGACATTTTTTTGCATTTAATTTTATTGGCCTGTCACCCCCTCCCAAAAGTTTAAGGTTTTTCTCACAAACTAGCCAAAATTTTCCATCAAAGTCACTAGTTTAAAACTCTTATCTGTCTTATCTCAAAGGAGACTAAGCTTAGTAATAATAATACTTTTCACTTTAGAGATGTTTGCTCCAGTGATTCTAGAATTATTATCCTCATCTTACACATGTAGGAAGAAAAGAAGCTTGTGATGTGTGATGAGTTAGAACTGAAATGCTGGTTGTTTTTAACTACAAATTCAAAACATTTTATAATCATTTGCTGGAAATAACATATATTCAGAACTTATTACTAGAGCCTTCCCCCAAATGTTATGGGTACAATATGAAGTTTCCTTTGAATGATTTTCTCCTTTAACGTTCTTAAATGTTGTTATTTTGAAGGTTCTCCCTTCTTATATTCTATTTTTTTTCTTGTGTGATATGTGATGGGCTCTTCCCTTGTTCTCCAGATGTGGCTTAGTTACACTTGGCCTTTTTGCATTTTCTTAGAAATTACAGGCTCAGCTTATCAAGTTATACATACACTAGAATTTGGAATGGGAGGCGGAAAAGTGTGCTAGAGAAGGAGAATAGGGAGAGAAACTGGGTGGTTTTGGGGGGTGTGGCAAGTACAGTGGTCAATAGATCCACATCTATAAACTTGGGCTTCTCTGCTAAGTTGTATCAAACAAAAGAAAAAAAAAAGATACCTTTTTCCTTCTAATAATTCAGCTCCTCTATAGATAAAGTCCTTTCCCTGCAAGCAGTTAACTCCATCACTGTACCTCCAAAGATGGCGATGCTGTTCCCCACCATTTGGGGTCATTGAAAGAGAGAGTAACATGAGAGTTAATGGAAAAATTCATGCTTAGCACCGTGTAATTTCAAGACTGTATGGTAGTGGAATGCAGTTGAATAACATTGGCTGGAAAAAGAACCAATACATTTCGCTTTTTAATTCTTTCTGATGAGACATTAGATTCATCAATGACCACGTTGCCAGAGATTTCCATTTCAGGGACTGTCAATCAAGAGCAGAGTTGAGGAGCTAAATGTGTACATGTCTGGCCTCCGAGACTGCTAAAAATGTTCCAGCTGCCAAACAGAGCAAGTGAATGTTTTGTCAGCATGCAGCTGAGGGGTAAATGAGGACAGCCAGGCTGGGTACATGGCCACTGTATGTTCAGCTCACGTCATAGGCTTCCTTCCCTCCCCCACTACCTTCCCGGTCAGTTCCGTCTTTCCCTCCTTTGTGCTTGGTAGGTACTCATATATTTAAATTTGAGTGTAACTTCTTTATGTATTTGCGTATGTATTTAGATGTGTTTTTTACCTCTTTTTGAGACAAAGCTTGTTAAGATTAGAGATCATCTCTTATTCCTCCCTTATAACTCATGTGATCCAATTCATAATAATGTGAACTATGGAAGAGGGCTGTAATGCAAAAAAGTTTGTTCATTTCCTCCACTCTTGGGGGTGGGGCAGGGCATGGCAGACTGTGATCTACTAATTCTAAAGAGTCTAGAGCTTCAGATTTAATAGTTTAAGATAAATGATAAAAGACAAACTTGAGGACCTATTTGGTATAGAAATTCTTATATGAGACTTTCCCCCAACAACAAATTTGTTCCTTTCGGTAGGACAACTAAGAAAAAAGGAAATAGTCAAGAAACTTTCTTTCCTTGGTCTTAACTCTTGATGAGGGTGGGAATTCTTCCTTGATAATATTTAACCTCAAGCTAGCCCTCAACCTGAGTTTAGGGTCAGAACTTACGCTCAAAATGCCCAACCTAAATATTCACACTAAAGTGATCCTAGGTTGGCAATGTTCCCAGGTAGCGCTGATAGAAGAAAATTGAGATGTTTTAAATCCAAGTCTCAGAGAGTTCTCTTACATAAATTTCCAAGGAACAGGAGTACAGAATGAAAAACGTCTCAAAGCATACAACAAAACAAGTCACTGTGAGCAGGAGAAACAATAAGAAAACAAAAGGGCAACACCACACCAAAATCAAAATGTTAAAGATCAAAGGTACTGAAATTATAGGCTACAGAATATAAGATAATAAGCATGTTTAATGTGTTTCGTTATTTTTAGAAGAACTAAATATATTCTAGAAATAACATATATAATAATTAAAATGAGAAACTCTACATACAGCTTAAAAGCAGTCTTTAGGCATGGCCAAAGGGTGAATTAGTGGGCTAAATGATGAATCTAAAGGAATTGTCAAGAATTGTGCACAGCAATGTGTACACTGAAACTGCTAGTGGAAGATAATTTTTTAAAATGTAAATGAGAATATTCTGGGATTGAGAAAAGATGCAAATCTTCACATCCAGGAACATAAGGAACCCTAAGCAAGATAAATGAAATCCACACCTAAACTCATAGTTAAACTGCAGAACACCAAGAAAAAAAAGAATGGGAGGTGTATAAAATAATGCCATTTGCAGCAATATGGATGGACCTGAAGATGGTCATTCTAAGTGAAGACAGCCAGAAAGAGAAAGAAAAATATTGCATAATATCACTTATATGTGGAATCTAAAAAAAGATAGAGAGATACAAATGAACTTATTTACAAAACAGAAACAGACTCAGACATAAAACAAACCTCTGGTTACCAGCAGGGGAAGGAAGTGGGAAGGGATAAATTGGGAGTTAGAGATTTACAGATACTAACTATTATTCATAAAATAGATAAACAACAAGTTTCTATTATATAGCACAGGAAACTATATTCAATATCTTGTAGTAAACTATAATGAAAAAGAATCTGAAAAGGAGCATATATATGTATATGTATGACTGAAACATTACACTGTACATCAGAAATTGATGCAACATTGTAAACTAACTATACTTCAATTAAAAAAAATGGAAAAAGAATGGGAGGTAAAAATAGGGTTCTGAAAACTAGGTGAATTTAGCAGAACTCAAGAAGCTTCCTACTAAAAATGACAGTAGAGAAAGTTAAAAAAGCAACCCATTGTATACCCACAAGCCCACTAATATCTCAGCATTGCTAGTATCTGATAATTTTGAAGTGGGAGTAAAGTTAGGACTAAAAAAGGAGGTGTTAGATACTCAGAGCCTTGCAGCTCTTTGTAGCCAGGGGGTTGCCATTTTCCTATTCCAGCAGAACACTGGAGGTTTAGCCCCTGGAGAGACTAGAACAGAGTGTTTCTTGACTGGAGGGCTCAGGGCTCAGCTGAGGGCAGACCTGGCTACCACCCCGAAAAGAGAGGGATTAAATGAAATGTTTACTAACTGGCTAACCCCCTACCATCATCCTGACTCTGAAATATTAGCAGTCAGGTTTTACAGGCAAGGAAGGCAAAAGGAAAAATCTCTTCTGGGGAATTTTCCAGCTCTCATAAAAGTACCGATAGGCAAGATGTCAGGGATTCCCCCAATAAAATGGCTTAGCCAAAACATCTTAAAAGAAGCTTGTGGTCAGTAAGCCCTGGGCAGGAATATGGAATTTCAAACACCTTTTCAGTGCCCCATTCTTACATGACAGTGAACAGCCCAGGATCACTAGGAGATACTGAAGAGTAGAGAAAGAGACATCACAACAAAGAAACAGAAAAAATAAAAGTTTTCCAGAAAACAGTGACCACACAAAAAGGGGAAAAATATTTTAAAGTTATATATATATTCAGAGAAATAAATAAGATAGTGCAGCCATAAAAGAATATGAGGCTTTAGTAAAAGAACAGATGAGAAAAGGGAGCTGTGTCAGAAAAATCACCCCATTTCTTCCCTCCTGTGTCTTTCTCCTTTACTACTCATATGCTGACATTCTGGTCACCAAATGTGTAGAGGTTTTTTTTTTTTCCCCACATCAAGCAATTCTCCATGACACCCGGTGGGTATCCTGCAATTTAACTCAGTTCCACCTGGAGATAGTGTCAGATGCCACTGGTTGAAGGCTCAGTCCCACAAGACTGCCCCCACCCCACTTCAGATGCCAGTCGCAAGTAGTAGGTCCCCAAGTTACCCACAACCTCTGTTCATTTTGGCTACTAATTGGAGGTTTCCATGACCCCCTCTTCAGGTTTGATTATTTCGCTGGAGTAACTTACAGAACTCAGGGAAACACTTATGTTTACCAGTTTATTAAAGGATGCGATAAAGGATACAGATGAACAGCCAGATGAAGAGACACACAGGGTGAGGTCTGGGAGAGTCTGAGAGCAGGAGCTTCTGTCCACATGGAGTTGGGGTATGCTACTCTCTTGGCATGTTCAGCAACTTGGAAGCTCTCTGAACTCTGTACCACTGGGATTTTTATGGAGGCTTCTACTCATGGCTTGGTCTTTCCTAGAGTCCCCTCATTAGAACAAGAGATGCTCCTAGTGCTCTTAGCACTTAGGAAATGACAAGGGCTTTAGGAGCTTGGTGCCACAAACCAGGGGCAGAGACCAGTACATACATTTTCTATTATCTCACAGGAGCCACTGGAAATTATAAACATGACAGAAAGAAATTAGAAGGGCTTAAAGATAGAACTAGGTGGGAGGGTATAGCTCAGTGTCAGAGTGTGTGCTTAGCATGCATGAGGTGCTGGGTTCCATCCCTAGTAGTGTTAAAAATACATACATACGTACATACATAAAAACGTACTTCCCTCCTTCACCCGAAAAAAATTAAAATAAAAAAGATAGAACTAAGAACATTTCTGAGAAAGTAGAGCAAAAAGACAGAGATAAAAGATGGGAGTAATTTTTTTTAAAGTTAGGATACCAACGCATCACATCCAAAATTCAAATTAAGAGCAGGGAACAGAGACAATCATCAAAAAAGTACTCCAATAACATTCCATAGAGCAGACGTTCATGAATTTCCAAACTGAAAGGGCTCACAGACTGCTCAGCACATGGATAAAAACAAACCCACACCAAGAGACATTGTTGTGAAATTTCGAAACACTGAGGACAAAGAGCTTCCACAGAGGGTGAAAAGTGGGTTGCATGCAAAGGATCAAGAGTCAGAATGGCATCAGGTGTCTGAACAGCAATGCTGGAAGCCAGAAGGCAATGGAATAGTGCCTTCAAAAGCCTGAGGTAAAAATTATTTCCAACCTAGAATTCTATATTCTGTCAAACTATCACCATTAGAGAGGGGAAACATAGGGGCTCCTAAGATAGGAGTAATGCTTTATCTTTCAGGCATGCTGGAGAGTGCACAGGTAGTCATGTCATTACTGTTTAAGTCATACAGGTGTGTTCTCTTATACTATTTAAACCGTCTAATCTATCACATAATTTAAAAGAATAATTTTTTAAAAATCAGTAAGTATGGCAAAATGTTAGAACTCGATGGAGTTGAATAATGGGTACATGTAAGTTTGTTGTGTTATTCTTTGTACTTTTGTATACTTAATAAACATTATGATAAAATACTTTAAAAAGGTTTGTTTCAAAGAAAAAGGTTGGCGGGGGGGAGATGTGGAGAACGAGAGAGAGGATGAGTGACATCACACTAAAAGAGCATCCTCTCTTGCTAGTATTAGAAAAAGACTGTCCTTCCCAGGGGGCTCTGATCCTTACCAACTCTATCATTTTTATAGGTATAGTCCTAAGCGTTTGGACTCAGGGAGCAGTCTCTTCCACTTAAACACAACTACAACAAGACCCTTTCCGTCAAATTACCGAACTCTTGGCTTTTTACATTTGCCTTCCAAAATGCATGTTGGTGTCTTTCTTCTTCAGATGTTCTCCACGGGAAATAGGCAGGCTGTCATGAGCTGTCCAATGCTGTCATTATGTTCTGACAGTTTATTACCTCATGTCATCTAGCTGGGCTCTAACCGTTTAGTGGTAAATTTCTTAGCAAGTTTCTGTCTCCTTTTTAACTATCCTCATCAGTGTACTTAGAATAATAACAGCATCTGACTTGTAGGAGTTTTGGTGGGATTAATGTTAGCTACTGTTATCATCACTATTTACAAATGGCAGAGTTGTATTGTCATAAACGAAAAATGGTCATCATAGTTCTCTAACATTTAAATGCAGAAAGAGCATTTTTACTTGTAAGGTTAGATATAAACATAGTCACACTGCAGAGAGATAATAAGAGAATCCTAAAACAAATATAAATATGACAGCACTAAAGATCAATATACAACAGTACTAAAAAGGTCTCTGAACTATGGAGCTATTCATAGTTTTGGAAATAATTTTGTTAGTGTGGAGTTTTTTTCCTCCCCCAAATCAACACCCAAATCTTACAGTGCAAGGTATTTGAAGTACAACTAAGGACTTTTGGTTTGCTAAAAAATATATATATTACCAAAAAAAGAGGGAACAAATGAAGATAGTCTATGTCCTCGGAAACCAAAATTGTAATTATTTCTACTGATCAGAAATTGTTGGGCTAAAGTTTAAAAAAATTGTAGTCTAGCCTAAATACTAAATTTCATATAGCCAGTGGTTGTCTCGCTCAACAATAGTCATCAAAAATAATATTAAATACAACACTTAAAAGATCAAGTAAACTGCATATAAACGTTGTAATATTAAAATCTGTCATAAATTCATAGTCTTAATTTTGACTTATATAACGATTTCTGCCCTTTGACTCTCAGCACAAAATCCCTGAATTACCTCTAAAATCATAATGCTGTTTAAACTTGAAAACTTATAGAGTATTTCCTCAACCCCAAGGCATCAATTATAGAACTCCATTAGTGAATTTTGATGCTAAATCTGGAATAACTGGTTATGATCCTGTTTACATCAGAGGAAAAGATTAAATGAACCCTTGTCCTTTCTAGCCTGTGCAATTCGAAGCTTGTTCTCATCTTTGTCTTTCACACAGAGGCTCCTCTCAGATATTGAATGGCCTTTGTTTTTCTAGGAGTGGGAGGAAAGACTGGAAAGCTGATGGGAAGCTCTGAGCACCTCTGGGCACAGTATGTTGAGGAGAGCTTTGCTCTTTGTGGGTGATTTGGGTGGCCCATTTCATTGAAGGAACCTGGTGTCAGGATCTTTAAGCTGATCAGATTCCCCAGAGGTGACTTTTCCATTCCGAGGCCTAGGAGTAAAGGGTGGAAGTGAGCATTCTAGGGACCGAGTATGAAAAGACAAGATGGCTGTTCTTAGAATTCTGTATGTTAAAATTCATTTAATTCTACTGTTTTTAGCATGGTACCACTAGCTTCAATTTTGCCTAGTATCCTCCTTTTCAAAAATCCTCTTTAGAATGAACCTGAAATCCTCTGTCATAACTGGGGATGTACAAGTGGTCCACTGTACAGAGTAGGGGGATTGCTCCATGGTGAGGAGGTGTCCACCTGTATCCTATCAACTCATTCTCCTATTTATAGCCTCACATTTAATACAGTTCAAAGGCACCTGGTGCCAACAATTGTGAGCCCTCAGGGAATCTGAAATTTAAAAATAATTTGCTTTCTGACTTTTCCCGAAGTTTCTTTCTAAAGTTTTAATTGACAGTTACCGTTTCTGAGTCTGCTTCTCAGTGTCTAGAATTTTCTTGTATTGACACCTCTTCTGTCCTCTTTGTCTTTATGGATTTGTTCTTTTTAAATCACTTTCTATCATTTTGACAATATTATAGAAAGAAATCACAAGTACCTACATTTGATCTTTTATCTTTACCTAGATGTCTAATCTTAATTTTTCATTATTTTAGCTATTACAGCAAGCACCCTAAAGCTATAGGTATTAGGTTTACATAAAATATCTGAAGATGGATATCTTTTAAATAGTTTAGATTGAGCAGATTTAGGCAAATCATGAAAACTACCATTTGGCTCTCAAAATTTTATTGAGTATTATTAGCTTTTATAGCAGTTTATGCATTTCCTAAATTGACTCAGAAAAAGCTCTCCTCCCATTTTCCAGGTCCTAAAACTGCATTATTCTAGTAATTTACTCCATATTTTGAATTCAATGAGATTGTTTCACTAATGTAAGATAATTTATTTTCAAATCTATTTTCACCAAACAATAAAAATAGTATTAGCTTATTTACTTTGACAGTAACATAGTCAAAGTTACAGCTTTCAGGTACACCTAACCAGTATAAATTCAACTTGATAGAATTTATGGAGTTATTTCTGCCAGGTAGTAAGCATCTGGACATCAAATATTGGTTAATGTTTATGTTTATGTGTTTCTCTCCATGTGTAGCACAGTGAATTGTACTTTGAACTTTCACAATAAATGATTATTGAATTGGAGTGCAATTGGTATTCAGCATAATGATCATGTATCAGGATTACATATAAGAAATCTAATAGATTAAACTAGTCTTCAGGTAATTTTTACCAAAAACCTGGCACCAAAAAATGATTTTTTTTTCTTCTCAAAAACTCCCAAGAGGAAGTAGTTTGGACTATGTAGGGAATAGTCCAATGATGGGGCAGAATGTCCAACAAGATTGTGTAACTAGTCAAATTTTATTTTTAAGCTGTTTTCCTAAAATGTAACTGGTTTGTTTAAATGCTTGCCTCTTTGTTGCTTTGGAAATCGGTTTATAAATGACGCTGGAATCCTCGGTGTGCACTTGCACGTCGTCTCATTCCTCGTTAGCACCAGGAAGCAGGACTAGGATTACTTTTCCTTTCTGAGGGTGGAGAAGTTCACAGAGGTCACCTGGCTGGTCAGGGTTTCTTCCACACTGTGATATTTCAAACAGGTGCATAGAATGTTTACTCACTGAATAACATAAGGACCTTGTTTGAAGCAAATGTTTTCATTATTGTTTATTTACTCCGTGGCACCGTCCAGAGGAGAAATGTGATTCTGCCAAAATTTGACTCTCTAAAGAAGGATACCAAGAAACACCTAAAACTTTTATCTATCAATCTGAAACAATATTGTCACTAAGAACTAGATTATAAATCCTTTGAGGGCAAAGACCATTTCATTTTCTCTCTAATATTTCTTCATCACTCATCACTCTAAACCACTGATGGACATAAAATAGATGTTCAGTGCCCTTGTTGGTTGAATAATGAACATCAAGCTCCAAATGGCCTTATCTTTTCCAATTTTAAATGGATTTTATTGAAATTCACTACCTGGGCAATGTTAATTTATTACTGCACTGAGTAAGAACTGTAATTCACATTTCTGCTGGGTAGTAAGTTTTCCATAGTTGTTTAGCAAAATGAATTTAATACTCAATCAGCCACAAAGGTTAGAAAAGTCATCAAGAAATTCTGCTTATTATTTTATTTATTCTGCCTATTCTGATGTTCGAGAATTACATGAATCCCAATTTTGCTTGCTTTTTTAAGGCCTGCATTTTTGGGGGGGAAATGGTGATCCTTCCCACTGACAATTTATTCTTCTCTCAATATATACCAGTATAAGATGCACACCTGGAATCTCTCTTTCAGCGAACACAGCAAACATCTTTGCGAGAAGAACAGCCCAGAAACAGAGATGTTTGGGGCTCACTGATCTGTAAATATAAAATTAATGAATCACATGGTCTGGTATTCATTCTACTGCTCATGTGATTTTTTTTTGCCCATTGTACCACATTTAAATATTTATACCTTTGTCAGTAAAGTAGAAAAACTACCTCCTGAATAGTTTCAAGGAAGAAATAACTAAGGAAGTCAATTTTGATACTAAAATATGTGTGTGTGTGTGTGTAGAGATATAATGAGTCATGATTGATTACCAAGAAAAAAATGATCAAGTATCAAATTGTATGTGGCACATTATTAAGCTCTACAAAAAAAAAAAACGTGAAAATTTCAGCCTTAGAAAGAAACATTCTTTATTTTTCCCCAAAGTTAGGTAAAAAGCTTTCTTTATAAAATTTTAAACTGTGCAGTCTTCAATATTTAATAAAATAAGTTTACGTCATATCAAGTAAATAATAAGAGTCTTGCTGGCCATCTTTGCTATGGTAAACAAGGCTCCCAGAATTACTGGACAATCTAGTTGTCCTTAATCTTTCCAAATACACACAGCTATTGTATTGAAGAGTGACACATTACCAATATGGCCTAATTATTGGTGCTTGCTCTGGATGTATGCAAAATATCTATCATGGAATAGAAGAATCTACATGTCCTAAATAGATTCTACAGCCCTCTCTTTTAATTTTAATTTTAATTTTAATTTTTTATTTTAGGGGAAATGTCTGCTCAGCATCAAGGAAGTAAAAATTACAGTTCCCAGCCCTGCTTTGTTTAAATGTGTTTGCACATGTTCTTTCTGTGTAGATTTCTAAATATCTCCCTCACTCCCCTACCTGCAACACACACATATTTGAACAGATTTTGCCACTGCAAAATAAATCTACACAATTATAGCAGCATTAGATGTTTCAAAATGCTCAAGATACAGATAATAATTTTCCTAGAAATTGGTTTGTCCAAGGTCTTTGTAATTCACTGTGCTATCATTTGGTAGAACCTACTAAATGTGCTAACATCACACAGAGTCTTCTCATAGTCATCTATTGGTGTTTCAGGAAGTATGCCATGAGAATTAAAGGTATTGATATGTGATATCTTTCATTACAATAGGCAGAAAAGATAGACAGCAGGCAGCACTGAGCAGGACTTGGCAACTGATCAAAGAGTATATCTGAGCTAGAATTTGAATCAGTAGACTCTGATCCTAGTCTCTGATTCATTAGATTTGACCCAATGGGGTCATTTATTTATCTGGATTTTAAATTTATAAGCTAAAGAATAGTAGGACTAATAGTTGTCCATCTTATATTTCAAAGGATTGCTATGATTCTCACTTTACCTTATTATTATTTTCCAAACTTTGAAGTATTTTTATATGCTCAGAATTCTAAAGCATTCCCAAATTGACATACAGTCTATATATTGCATTTTTCCACAGCATTGAATTTACTTTATGCAGACACATTGAGCCACTTAGATTGAAAATATTTGGAGTGATTAAAATGGTTTGAATTTGCTAGTGACCATGTTTCAACTTAGTTTCTTACCAGCTTTTAACCATGCAAACTGTGTGTCATTCATTCCAAAGTTCACTAGCCTAAAAGCCCATGAGCTGCGCTTCCGACATTTTTGACCTCATTTCCTATTCTCCTCTCTCACTCCACTGCAGCCCCTTGGCCTTCTTGTTATTCTGCAAACACACCAAGAAATATTCTTCTGTACACGCTGTCCTCTGCCTTCTGAATGCTGTTCCCCCAGATACCTTCACAGTATTCTCCATCACTTCCTCTAGGTCTTGGCTCAAATGTCTTTTTATCTAGGAAGCATTTTCTGACCATCTTCTATAAATAATATAAATAATAATGTTTCACTTCCTTGCCCCTTTTTTCCCCTAACTTTTACTATTTCTCCATAGCATTTATTCCCAATGAATGTTTATTAGTTTATAATATGATTTCCCGTTATAACGTAAGTTCAATAAGGCCAAGGACCATGTGACAATTTCAGTAGATGCAGAAGAGGCATTTCAGAAAAAAATGATTTGCACTTATAGTAAAGTTCTCAGCAAATAGACTAGAAAGGAGCATCCTCAATCTGATGAAGGGCACCTATAAAAAACCTACAGTTAACCTCATACTTCATTTTGAAATATGGAGTATTTCCCCCTAAAAACTAGGAACAATGCAAGAATGTCTGCTTTTATCACATCCATTCAATCTTGTACTAGAGGGCCTAGCCTTTCCAATAAGGCAAGGAAAAGAAAAGGCAAGATTGGAAAGAAAGAAGTAAATCTATATTTACTTATAAACAACATGATTATACAAATAGAAAGTTATAATGAATCCATAAATAAGCTACTGTGACAAGTGAACTTGGCAGAGTTATAGAATATAAGGTCAACATAAAAATCAATTGTATGTCTACATCCCAATCATGATCCCTTGGAAGTGAAATTAAATAAACAATTATATTCATAGCAGCACTGAAAACATGAAATACTAAGGAATAAATTTAACAAAATATGTATGATACCTGTACATTAAAAAATTCAAGATGCTAATGAGAGAAGTTTTAAGAGACTTAAATAAATGGAAAGATATACTGGATTCATAGATTGGTAAGCTCAATATTGTTAAGATGGAAATTCTCCTCAAATTAATTGAATGCAGTCTGAGTCAGTAGCTCAGTAGGCTCTCTGTAGAGATTGACAAGTCAATTTTTAAGTTTACATGAGGTTGTGAACAACATTTTTGTAAAAGAAACACAAGTTTGCAAGACTTCTGTTGACAATATAATCAACAGTAAATTTTTTAAAAAATTGGCCTAAACGTACGTTGTCAATTGATTTTCAACAAAGTTTATCTTTTAATCACACACTACTTGAAATGAACTTCAACACTTACCTTCCACCATAATGTAACTGGATATTGATCAGAGACTTAAATATAAGACCTAAAATCATAAAACTTCTAGAAGAAATGATAAATGTTCATTGCAGCCTTATGGTAGGCAATGCTTTCTTAGGGTATAAAGTATACAAATCATAAAAGACTGAAATTGATAAATTAGACTTTCCCCAAATTAATAACTTTTGATCTTTGAAAGACACCATTAGAAAAATGAAATGGCAAGCCAAAAGGTGGGAAAAAGTATTTGTAATACATATATCTAATGAAGGACTGGTATTCCAAATATACAAAGAACTTCTGCAACTCAGTAAGAAAATAACAATCCAAAACAATATTGGCAAAAGATCTGAAGAGACATTTTACAAAAGAAGCTATCCAAAGGGGCAATAAGCACATGAAAAATTGTTTGATGTCCTTGGTCTTCACAAAACTGCAAATTAAAATTACAGTGAGACAACTCTATAATCCCAATAGAATGGCTAAAATTTTAAAAAGCTGACAAAGCCAAGTGTTGAAGATGTGGAGCCACTTGAATTCTCATATATTACTTGTGAGAACTTAAAATGATGCAATCACTCTAGAAGACAGCTTGTAGTTCCTTAAAAGTGTACACAGGTACCAATAATGCAGCTCAGCCATCTGCTCTTAGATCTTTGCCCAGGAGAAAGGAATGCTACACAGAAACTTCTACACAAATATCCATAGTAGCTTTCCTCATAACAGTCCCCAAATGGAGACAATCCAAATGCCCATCAACAGGCAAATGGATAAACAAATGGTGGCATATCCATAAAATGAAATACTACTCAGAGGGGAAAAGAAAGAACAAGTTATGGATACATGCAACAACAGTGATATGTCTCAAAAAGTTTATGCCAAGTAAAAAAACCAGACCCAAAAGAACACATGCTGTTTGTAGGAAATTCTGGAAAAAGTAAAACTAATCTCTCGTGTTAGAAAGCAGATCAATTGCCTGAGACTGGGAGTGGAGGAAGGACTGACAGGAAAAAGGGCATTAGAAAGGCTTTGAGGGGGAGATGCTCTTTATCTTGTAGTGATGGTTTACTCAAGTATGTACATTTGTCAAGACTGTACGCTTAGAATGAGTGCATTTTATTCTTTGTAAATTATAACTCAATATAGGATCTTTTCAAAAAAGAAGTTTCATAAGAAAAAGAATGTAATTCATGGCTAAAAACAGTATTTTTAATTGTCCATCTCAAAAAGGGAGGATCTGTGGTACATCATTAAAAAAATTATATTGTTTTTTCAAATGTAATTCCACTGTGTGTTATAACTTAAGATGGCTGGTAAAAGCATCTTGGTTGACATGATAAGAAAGGTGAAGAAGTCACCATGAAATCAAAACTATGATTCCTGTTAAGCTTCTGAGTTAGTACAGAAGTTCTGGCCCTTGTGAACATAAAAAGTAGCGTCCTGGAGATGCAATGTCACAAAAAATAAAACCCAAAAGGCTAGGGAGGTGGTGAGAGGTGGATGGTGCTGATACCAACCTGACTCCTTTGCTGGGAACTCTTGTTAGCTTGTTCTGTATTTACCCAGTGCTGTATTTAGAAAAGATTAAATCAAAACTGTGAAATTAAAACATGATGACTGACAGCTGTGAGAGACAACAGCTGTGGTGTTAGATTTTCATCATGTCAGGCCTGAGACCTGTATTTCAGGTCACTTTTTTCCATTGGCACCAATCCCGAAGGACAAGAATTGTCTTTCTATTGGCTATTTTCTAACCCACCTGTTGCCTCCATGGGGTAAAAGATTAACAGGGTTTCAATGGGAAGTGAGCCATTTCAGAAATCTGCATTGAACAGGGTCTTTATAGAGCACTTATCCTCAGAAGTTTAAGTAAAACATTATCTAATGTTATCAGCAATAATAATCATATATGTTGTATTCCCATTCTAGGTGGAGAAAACTCTTAGAATCACAGCACACACTTCAAATGTACATCCATAGAGGTTGAACAAATACATATACTTTTTTCAGTTATACAAAAAATACATTTTTTGAAATAGCTATACCTAACATATAGTCAAATCTGAAGTAACCAGAGAATTCAAGGCATAAAGGAAACTTATTTTTCCCCTTCTTTATAAATACATAATTTCATAGTGATGAAACCATCCTCTTTTACAAAATAATTGATAAATGGTTAAATATCAATATTTGGATAAACTAACTATGGTACATCCATACAACGGAATATTATCAGCAATAAAAAGGAACAAACTAATGATACATTCAAGAAAATGAGTGACTCTGAAATGCATTATGCTAAATGCTAAATGCTAAAAGAAAGAAGCCAAATTCAAAAGGCTATGTACTGCCTGATGGTATTTATATGGCATTCTGGAAGAGGCAAAACTATATGTAGAGAAAGCAGATCAGTCATTGTCAGGGGCTGGAGGGGAGGATAGGATTTGACTTTAAATGAATTTGAGTGGACTTTGAGAAGTGATGAAATTGTTCTGTATTTTGATTGTGATGGTGCTTTTCTGTCTGCATGCATTTGTCAAATATCATAGAACTGTGCACTAAAAAGGCTAAAAATTACTGTGTGCAAATTATACCCTAATTTTTAACAAGAAGAAAACCACTATTTTCATAGAACTATCTCCAAAAAAAAAAAAAAAGTGAAGGAACTATTAATGGCCGTCACAGGTATTGCAGATCTAAAAATTCTCATTAGACTCAGTGTACAAAATGAGTCATCAAACTGTCCTATTAATAGAAATTGAACTGTGAACAGCAATATTTTAGTAAGTCTTATAAAGAGCTGTAGATACGATTGTGGGTTTTGTTTTGTTCTATTTGCTTCTGCATTTGTGTTCAGACGTAGTAACTATAAGAGGTATTGTATATTTGAGTTTTGCTCTTTTACATTTATGAAATTAAGACACTTGATTGAAAGGAGATCAGGAATTCCCACCAGATTACTCACATTTAGTTTTAGAATGCTATTTAAATGTTTTTTAATTGTCTTCATAAATTGTTTAAAGTGGATAGATTGTTTTGTTTGTGCATATAAATACTAGTTCCCCAGCCTTAAAATGTATTTCCACATCTACCTATTCATCATTCTATTGTAATCTAACATCATTCTTATTAGTAATCTCTCTACAAAAGGAGCACTTTAGTACTATTTCGTGAGGGTGACATTTAGTATAATATCTGGAAGTAAAAATCAGGAAGAAAGTAAAACCTACCCCTCCTGACCACTTTCCTTTTCATGCTAATGGCACCATCACTCTCGGAGTCAGCTCAGGCTTCAAACCTAGTAGATGGTTTTGAGTCCTTCTTCTTTGTTCTTCCCATACCTAGTCATTTGCCAACTTATAAATCTCCTACATCTTCTTTAGCTTATACATTTACCTCTTCCTCAAGTAACTAGTAACCTCTTGGTGGTACTCAAAACTGACTGTGTGCATGAGCCAGGGAAGGTATTTTAAAAAAATAAATAGGCCCACCCCGGAGGTACTGAATCAGGATCCCTAGGGAGAGCCCTGGAATGTGTACTTTTTGAGAGCTTCCTAGGAAAATGCAGAAGGCTGCCTATTTGTAGCACCCAGAGTCTCTCTTCTCAAATACTGAGAGATGCAAGAAAGGGTAAGTGAAAAGTGGGACAAAAACATCCAGAAGAATTGAAGGTTCTATGGAGAACAATGAACAACAGTGAACAGTATTCCCCATTTCCAGCCATCTAGGTCAAAACATGTAACAATTAAGCATTCGCCCCAATCCAGAAAAACAAAAAACATTTTAAAAAACTGAAGATTTTCATTTAGGGGCATTGAAAATGCAGTCTGGGAGAACTGTGGTTCTCTGGGAGAAGCAACCTGATTGTTGATGCCTGAGAATAAGGTCATGTTAGAATTTGAGGATCTAGGAGTTTATATACCCTAAATTGGTGCATTTCTGGTGTTTCTTTACAAATATAAAAACACAATCAAGAATTCCTAGACATTTAAAGAAAACTTGCAATGTGAAAGAAATTCATCAATAGAAAACCTAGCGTAAGGAAACACAAATAATTCAGGGAACAAAGAACTCTTAAACTTAGTAGAGCTTTTTTTTTTTTTTTTTTTTGTCTCAGAAATTCAAGCAGGTAAGATGCTATAATAAAAGAATAATCAGACACTAAGTAAAAATCCTGGGAAATCAAAAATGTATTTGCCAAAATGAAAATACAATTGGAAGAATTTGAAGATAAAATTAAGGAAATTCTTCAAAATATAAAGAATCAAGAAAATATAAAATAGAAGAAAAATAGTTGACCCAGAGATTCTAAGACCTAATTGACAACACTTCCATAAAGAAACGTCAGAGAAAATGGAGGAAGAAAATATTTAAAGAACTGAAGGGAGCCATGAATCTTCAAATGGAAAGTTCGTACTAAGTAGTAAGTAGAACAAATGAGAAAACACCTACAAACACCATGAAATTACAGAAAGCTGAAAATAAAGAGAAAAGACTCAAAGGTTGGAGAAGAGAAAATAAAGGACTGAGATTCAGGTTTTCATATGATTTCTCACCTACAGTATTGTTAAAAAGAAAATAATGCTCTCAAGCTTTTTCAAGAAAAATTATTTTCAGCCAAGAATTTTATACCCAGCTTAAAGGCAAAATAGAAACATTTTCAGGTATTCAAAAATTAGTACATTTATTTCCTAAGCACTCTCCCTTTAAAAGATATCGGAGTGTGAAGGGAGTAAGTTAAGACTTAAGAGGCCTGGAAGCAGTGGCTTTAACCTAGTATTGCAGTGCCTGGGAGTCTCAGAGGGATCACTGTGCAACACGCCCAGAGGGCAATCAGTTCAGAGGCTGAAGGGGTACCAGAGGCTCGAGGTGTCCTAGAAAAAGAGGTTTTCATAGACCAGGTAGTATGTTTGACAATTTTGGAAAAAATTATGGGTGATAATGGGGGCAGGGGGAGGGGGAAAGCAGAGGGAAAGACAATTAGAAACTTTAGGGGAAGCAACAGATTATAGAAAAGGACATGTTATCATACTATAGTATTTTCTCTTCTGTGAAGAATATTCCTAGAGTCTTAATATAATGCAAATGTTGTTTAAGAAAGTTTTTTAGTTCAGGGTCAAACCTATAGACAAACCTCAGAATAGTTAGATATCTAAATGTTCTCAATCCCAATAAAGTAAAAGGAAATATACAGGTAGATGACAGAATTTAACAGGTACAAAGAGAAAAGAAAGGTGAAGGGAAAGATGGGGAGCATATACCCTCTTCTAACAAAGTAAATATTCATATTGTCTGTCATAGATTTTTTTTTTTTAATTTGAAGGTGAAGTATTTTACTTAAAGTAATAGCTGGTATGACAGTTTAATGTACCTATCGTAAGGAGGGAATCAATGGATAATGTAATTCTAGGCATATAATATGCACTCAATAAATATCACTCCTTTTTCTTGATCAAAAGCCATTAAAGACTTATGTTTAAGTACAAAGTCCTCACCATGATATTCATGGTTCACTATAATTTCAAAATAGCTACTTTTGTGGCTTATTCTCCCCATATACTTCCTATTTCAGCCAAATCAAACCATACCACCATGCAACCATTGACACAATGGGAAAATTGGTGAGAGTCAAGAGTAAGGACTCTGAGAAGCAGATATACCTTGATCAAAGTAAATTTCATCAGTAGAACTCAGAAGACACACATTCACTGCTGGCCAATATGAAGGCTTTAGGCTAATCTTTGCTTGCAAAGAAAAGATTAGATTTAGCTTGGCATAACAAAGTCTCCATTTCAATTTTGAAAAGCTCCCTGCTAAAGTAGTTCTAATTAGAAACTTCGGAGTATTTTTCTTAAATCTTGTTAATATTGTGAATACTATGAAAACCACAATGAGGAATTGGAGGCAACATAAAGAAGATTATTGGTGTCTACAGGTAGCATAACAAGAGTGATTCTTCTGCACCCCTGGGCAATTTGGACAGTTTGGAAGGGAAGAATGACTTAGCTTGAAATACAGGGCAGTAATGACAGCTGGAAAAAAATCAATTGAAATAAACTGAAAATAACTTTGTTGCATTTCAAGACACATTTTTTTTTATCATGAATGCAGACTACTATTTCAGGTTATCTGAGTAGGGTGGCTGTAGGCAATATGTGTTCTCCCCATCAGTATATTCATAGTAGTTATGTTCCTTTGGTTGTAAGCAATAGAAACCAACTAGGGCTAACTTTTGGTCCCATAAAAAAGAATTTAAAAGAATAAGTTAAAAAATATTGGAGAGGATAGTGAGAGCTTTCTCAAAAAGAAAGAGAGAAAATGAATGCTGTGCAAACCAAATCAGGTGCCCACTACAAACTGTCAAGAGCTTTTAAAAAGACATTACTCTCTTGGAGCTGCCTCTCTGGTCCTATTCTTTCTTATCCTTTCCTGTGGTTAAAAGGGTTCCCTTCACTTTCTTGCCCTGGTCCTAAGATATTTTCAGTTTGCCCGTCAGTATGGTTATAATTTTAGCTGTAATTATTTTTTCCTTTATTTTAGGGCTTAATTTTTATGGTCAAACTAATCTTTGTGGCAGAATTTCCTCTTACCCTGTACCATCGATAGATTAATACATGTGAGATTTTGTATATTTGTCTAATGGTATTTCACAGCTTGATTGTCATAATTAGTAACTACTAGGTTCTTACTAGGAACTCAGCATCATGTTGTAAGGGATGCAAAGAAAGTTGCCCTTGGAAAGAGTTCATTATCTAGCTGCAAGGATACAGGATAAAAATTGTGAACTAACGGCTAATGGGAGAGAATAGTACATAATTATTTTATAAAATTAATCAGGTCTTTGAAAAACAGAATGCTTATTTTTAATGTTATTTTTTTACATAATGCGTTTCTACTTACTGAAAATAGAATTTCCAATCTCCCTATTATGGGTTGAATTGGCAAAGAGATGTGTTGAAGCCCTAACCCCTAGTGCCTGTGAGTGTGACCTTATTTGGAAACAGTCTTTGTAGATGTAATCAATGTAACATGAGTTTATTAGGGTGGGCTGTAATCTTGTAAGGACTGGGGTCCTTATAAGAAGAAATGTAAAGACAGAGACACACAGGAAGAATGCCACGTAATAGCAGAGGCAAAGATGGGAGTAATGCATCTGTAAGTTTGTAAGTGAACACCAAGGATCCATGACTATCACTAGAAGCTAAGAAGGGTTCCATTCAGTCTCAGGGAGAGCACAGCCCTGCTGATGCCTTGATTTTGACTTCTAGCCTCCAGAACTGTGGAAGAATACACTTCTGTTGTTTTAAACCGAGTTTGTGGTACTTTGTTACAGCAGCCCTAGGAAACACACCCCACTTCCTGTTTCTTCTCTTTTCCTCCACCAGCCCCAGATTACAACTCTTACCATTACTATAAGGCAGCACTTCCCAAATTTTAATATATATACAAATCACTTGGGGAATCTTCCTGAAGTATTTGTCCTGATTCACTAGTTCTGGTTGGGGCCGGAGAGTCTGCATTTCTTACAAGTTCCCAGGTGATGTCCAAAGACCACACTTGGAGAAGCAAGGCTATATCAGAGAGTCAGCAAGGACACGTCCCTGTCAGGTGTGTGTCACATCTAGGCTTTTTGCCACAGTGCTAACAATGACAACGTGAAAAAACTTACCCAGCGAGATGAAAAGAAAAGCAGAAAACAAATCATCCAAAGAGAAAGAATAAGGAAAATTTCAAAATAAACTCCCAGATTACTGTCCGAACACCCACCATCCTCCCCACCCTTCCCCTAAAAAGATTTAGAATACAAAGCTTTCAAACTTGCTTTCTGAAGAAGTGAATTTATCAGTCTAACAATTGATATTTTATGTGATCCTTTTTAACTTTATTTTTTAAACAGTGGTATTAAAAGCAAACAGTGCAGGCTAAGAGATGAGTGAGTACCTTAATAGAACAACACAGGCCAACTACTGTGCAGTTAATGTTTCTATTGTTCTTGGGAATAGCGGCCTTTTGCAAAGGTACAGAGACTAACTTTCAGAGCTTTTCAAACTGCCTGTTCTTGGACTTCACCTTCAGAGAGAGTGTTTCTTTAGGCCTAGGGTCTGGCCTAGGAATTAGAGTATTAGAAGATTCTGTGCATAATTCCAAGGCAAAGTCAGATTTGGGAAATACTGGTCTGAAATAAGAAAATTGATTCAATAGGTACTTCATTTTATTCTATATCTGAATTCCTAATTAGCAAGGAAAAAATCTGTCATTAATATACAGTTAAAGCAAACACAATATCATATGTAAAATCATTTTATTCTATACCTGAATTTCTAATTAAAAAGAAAAAATCTGTCATTAATATACAGTTAAAGCAAACACAATATTATATGTAGAACCAATTTTAGAAATATGGTTGCCTGGCATGAGAACTTCAGTATCAGTTTTAGAACTAAGTGTTCTGGACTTGAAGGATTTCTCATACTTTTCGCAAAAATAATGTCTCACACCCTTATCCTCTGGCTAGTAGTTTGCAAACCGAAGTGTACACAGGAATCCCTGATGGGCGCTTCGTAAGATTGATTTCCAGGCCCCAGACCAGGACATTCTAAGTCTGCAGTTTGGAGTGCGGTGGAAGAACCTGATTTTTTTTTTGCCAAATATCGCGGGCACTCCCTACACAGGTGGTCCCTCGGCTACAGCTGGAGCGGTACTGCCTTACTATTGCTGTCTGCGTTGAACTCTGGAGAGGAAGAAAGGAGCATGACCGCTCAGGATATTTGGGTATTAACAATCTAAGTCCATCCCAGGAGCTTTCAGAGGGTAAGTGACAGACTGAAATTGAGCGTGGCATCTAATCAGCAATCGCGATGGCAGATAAGGACGTCTTTAAGAAGTGTTCCCTGGTTTTTACAGTAAGTCACTCAAGGACAGCTTGATTTGCGTCACCACAATTGTGGGTTTGTGCCAAGGCTAGTTATCAAACACACTGAAAAGATAACCTCCCAAAATGTGGGACAAAGTAAGATGCGAGCTTGGTACGACCGACAGAAGCAAACTCTGAGTGGAGGTCATGTCAAAGTCACTGTGAAAGCACGACGTGAGGGATTTATTTCAACAAGCCTTTGAAGGACTTTGATTAGTGAACTCTTTAGCTCTTAAAGTCAAAGAACACTAGCCCAGTTAATTCCCTCCTTGATCGGGATTCAAAAGCTGTAAAATCTGTCCTGCTCGGTTTAAAGCGACGAGACTGGTCGGGCGTGCAGGAAAGGACCCGGGAGCGCGAGCGCTGACCGGGAAATCCAGTGGCAGCGGCTGCGGTGAGTCAGCGCTGAGTCACGCCGGGCGCTACGTGCCGGCCAAGGCGCCCCGGCCCCACGGGCAGCCGCTCGGTCAGCCGAGCGCCTCCGGGCTTCCTGGAAGACCCTCCCCGCGCCGGGAGGGCGCGTCAGTCCCCGGGCCCCCGCGGTCGCATACTCGCCTGCACGCACGGCCTCCTCGCCCCAGTCTGGTGACATCCAGTAGCCAGGATTCAGCGCCGAGGGAAAGTCACATGTGACAGCTGGTTACGGAGCTCTGGCGGATGCTTCAATCCCATGTGTTTCCTCAAGACCGAGATTCCTGTTGCTCTGGCTTTTTTCGTGTTTGTTAGGTTTTTTTCATTTCATTTTTATTTTTTAAATAAAAAAAAAAAACTTTTCCAGGCAGGGGACTAACACGCTGATTTTTTTTTTATAGTTTCCAGGATTTTAAATGGAGCACAGGAAGAATGGATGAATAAAACGTGTTGAAAATTATGCGTCAGATCGTCACACTGCTTTGGGGGTCTAAGATGATTATAATGTGACTACAGTTATAGCGTTGAATGCTGGGTAACTGGAGAAAAAGACGAACTCTCTTCTGATTTGCTTTTTGTTAGTTAAAAATATTTTTTTTTTTTTGCTGGTTTGTCCAATCACCTTTCTAATAACTAAATTATTTTGGAGATGAAAGATATTTGATAGTAATTTGATGTGAGATTACCAAAGAACAAGGAGCCATGTCCTTGTGTGTCCTTTTAACTAATATCCCACTGTCTTAGGTACAAATGATACTTTGTTGGTCTTACAAAATATTGTGGCAATGATTGCATCTGTGCTGAAAGTTGACAGCAGGTATTATGTCATTAAGTGCAGCTAGTCAGTGAGATGGTCCTGGTGCATGTCGGGTAATTATTATTTAGGGGTAGTTTGAGGCGGAGTTTCAAGACAGTCAGATTGGGTCTAGAAGTTGTTGTGGCCAGCTGTTGTCAGTTGTTCTGCTTCTTCCGGAAAATTATATCCCTCCTTATCCCTGTGTGCGTGTGAGATGATACAAAACATTCGAGTGTTCTTGGATTTTGACAGCTTTTCTTACAAGGGAGGGGACTGAAGTAATTAGAGGTTGAACTGACTCACCAAGATTACAGAGAAGCATGACTATGCAGTTTTTTAAAAGCAAGGGAAAGCCACCAAACTGGGAAAAAAAAAAAAAAAATCAGGAAACATGAAAATGGGAGAGATGGTGAGAGCCCAGAAAAGCAAAATGAGTACTATGGACCAGAAATGGAATTTAATATACTTGAACTGTTCATAACCAGAGATATACTTATGTGCTGTGCTTTTTCAAAAACATATTTAATTATTCTTATGTAAAATATCTAAAATTTTAATCAAGTATATACAGATCTTCCTTGACTTACAATGGAGTTATGTCCCAGATAAACCCAGTGTAAGTTGAAAATATTAAGTCAAAAGTGCATTTAATACACCCAACCTACCAAACATCATAGCTTAGCCCGGCCTACCTTAAACGTGCTTAGAACACTTACATGAGCCTACAGTTGGGCAAAATCATGTAACACAAAGCCTATTTTATAAAAAAGTGCTGAATATCTCATGTAATTTATCGACTGCTTTACTGAAGGTGAAGAACAGAATGGTTGTGTGGGTACAGGATGGTTGTAGTGTATTGGTCGTTCAGTCTCGTGATCGTACTGCTGACTGGGAACTGTGGCTTGCTCCCTTTGCCCAGCAGCGCAAGAGAGTACGTACCTCATAGCTCAAATGCTCAGGAAAAGATCAACATTTAAAAATTCAAAGTACAGTTTCTATTGAATGTGTATCACTTTCTCACCATTTTAAAGTCAAAAAATCGTAAGTTGAACCATCATAGGTAAGGGACCGTCTATACATTGTTTGATGTTTAAAAAACTGCTTGGTTCTGATTCTTTAGTATTATATTATCCATACTGAGACTACTTTGGCCATTTATGGAGTCATACCAACTGCAGTGTGAAGCCCAAGTTCACTTTATAGCAGTGTGAACTTGGGCTATTTACTTAGCTTCACTAAACTTCAGTTTCCTCCTCTGTGAAAGGAAGATGGAAATCACTATTTCGTGAGCTTCTTAGGCAGGATTAGAAGAGATGATGCTTATAAAAGGTTTAGCACAACGCCAGGCACATTAAAAAACAACCAAACAGTACCTTATTAAATGAATGCTTATATCCTGTTATTGAATTTGATTAAACTATGGATTAAGTCACAAAGAGGTAGTGTTTTATCCAGATCATAGAACTAATAAAGGCTTTGGAAATATACATTACCAACATGCTGGTTCAGTGACCTTAGTCAAGACCTTTGGGTAAGGTTGTAAAACAGCTGGGTGTTTAATGTTCTTTGATTATGAGGAGAGAGCTGGAAGAGAAATAAGGAAAACCTAAATCAAGAGAATGCCTACAATTATCGGTTGGTCAGAAAGGTGGTAAATGATGTAAAATAGCCAAGCAAGAGCCCTTTTCTTCTGTTTTCAGAGAGGACAACTTGACAAAGTAATATGGTAGTCAGTAGGCAAAGAGACCTTAACATTTACCCTTTAAATTATATATCATCTCTCTTGACATTTGTTATTTTGTGGAGACAGAAATTTCATTCTTGTCAGGTGTAAAGTAATGAGCTTAGCTATAAATGGAGGTTAGTGACCAATCTCCCATCAACTGCTAAAATCAGCTCTGAACCCCCTACTCACAAGAGGTAACAGTCATTCTCCTGAAATAATAAAGTAAATATTTATTTTAGAATTAACCGCAAAATAAAGCAACTGCTTTGTAAGTGATTGTAGTGTCATATTCACAGAATCAAGAGGTGAACATGGTCACAATTGCATTTTATGACAAATACTTGCTATACTGATTTTCCATTTATTTCCTTTCCATTTATTTCCTTTTATTTCGTATTCAGTGTTCTCTGCGATCTTCAGTACTAGATTCTTGAGACTGCAAAATGAATAAGACAGACAAGGCCTAATAGCAGAGGTTATGTTTTTGGTAGGGTAAACAAATATTTAAAAATGTTTACAATCTAACAAATGCAGTAAGTAACAAAAATTCTCAAAAACTTGATAAGTGTGAGAGAGGAAAATTCATAGGCTGCCATCTAGAATCCCAGAGGAAAGTTATTTAGAGCGTGAGATCAAAGAAGACCTCTCAGACAAGGTGACATGAAAACTGAAGCTTGAAGGGTAAGAAGGCTGTACAAAGCAGGGGGAATAACAGCTCAGGCAGAGGGCACAGACCTTGCGTCTGGAGTCACCTTGTCTAGTTCAGAGAAGAACAAGTGAGGGGACTGGCAATGTGACATGAGGTCTGAGAGGCCAGATGCTTCAGAGCCTTGGAGGCCAAAGCAAACAGATTGGACTATATGCTTAGTAAAGTAGGTATGCCTTCAAAGGTTTCCAGCAGGGGGGTCCACGATGTGATTTACATTGTGAAAAGACTGCCCTGTGGAAAACTGCAGGGATCAGGAATGGAATGGGGGTACCTTTAGCATCAGGACAACCATAGATAATGAAAACTGTTATTGGGGCAGTGGAAATAAAGAGAAGTGGAGGAATTTAAGTTATATGCTAGAGGGAGGAGAGCTAGGATGACCTGATAGATTAGAGAGAGAGTCAAGAGCAAGAGGAATTTTGATAACTCTACTTTTCTGGGTGCTGAGCATTTGGGGAGTCACAAGGGTCTTGGTGTTGTTTCCCTGCCGATATTGAAAGTTGAGAGTTCTGAAACATGTGTGCTCATATGTATACACCCCCCCCCCCACGAAAACCCCCATTGCCACTTATAAAAATAGAAGTTCATGCTGAGAGGACTGAGTTGGACATAGGAATGGTGGAGCGAGTGCTTAAGTGAATGCGCCACACAAATGGCATTTGTCTCGACCTCCGTACTTGCCCAGGCACATAACATTGCAGGGCACAGAATGCTCTCCCCTCTTCACTCTGGGTATTCAAATCCAGCTCAGTATGCATGCCCAGGTAAAGTCCTGTGTTCTCTATGAAGTCATCACTAACACCCAAGATCTAACTGTCCATGTCCAGTCCACTAGGCACTTGAACTTTGGCCTTGTCAAGTGGCTATCCCAATGGTTTTCATGTCTCATAAATGTTTATATAAATGTCTCTCCAACTAAACTTTAAACCCTTTTGAGACCAGAGACAGATACTCATATGCCCATTATAGCCCCCACAATATCCAGAAGCAGGTTCTGAACACAGGAGGGGCTCAGGAACAATGCTGTCACTGGCATTTTTACATGGATGGAAGCTTGGTGATCACCTAGTTTAATAGTCCACATATTTGGTAACTAGATGAGGTCACAAAGAGAGTACTCTGTCCAGATCATAGAATTCATAAAATCGTTGAGAATATACATCACAAACACGTGGGCTCAGTGACCTTAAGTAAGATCCTTTACTTCTGGGCCTCCATTTCTTATTTTAAAAAATTAAGGAGTTTATACTTTGTGATCCCAAAAGTTCTTTCAGGATTTCTTTTTTTTTTTTAACCCATAGTTTACAGCCTTTTTTTTTTTTTTTTTTTTTTACTGCCTAGTGTTAATGAGCCAGGTACTGAATTACGCACTATAGACATTCTTTTATTTAATTCTTGTAAAAGCAACTTTGTTGTTAGGTGAGTTGGTATTAGTCCCATTTTCACAGATAAAGAAATTAAGAAATAGAAAGTTTAAGTAACTTGCCAAAGGTACTCAGCTAGTAAGCAGCAGAATAGAAGTGTATTGGAATCTAGGCCTGGCCAACTGCAAAGACTGAGCTCTTCATCATAATGCTGTCCCGATTCATTTCTAAACTCTACATGTTTCCAGAGACTGAGAAAAGTTAGGTATTTTACCCAGAACTTTATATCTAGGAATTGGTAGAGATAGGCCTGGATTCCAACACCAGCTCTCTTTCCCTTCTGCTTCAAGGTGTCTGTTTTATCAAAGACTATTCAGAGTGGGGTTGTTTTAGCCTATTTCAATGAGTATCTATAATATAATTCAACAATGAACACAGTCGATTGTGTGTGTTGAATAAATAAATGAGTTTATCTTTAGTTCAGAAAAGTTTTCCAAAATACCTCTATGATTCACCAGTTCTAAGTAAAAGTCACTGAAAAAGCAAGTGCCAGGTGGATTCCAGTAACGTAACTGTGGGAACACCCTGGGATGTGAGGGGTGGTGATCATAACTATAGTATAGGAACCAGTCTCTGTAGGCAGTTTTTTGAGAAAAGTTGGAGAATAAAAAGTATATTTCCTCTTAATCACATCAACAAATGGCGCAGTTCGTGTCATCTCTATCTCCAAGGAAGAATACACATGGCTCCCTGGCCTGAGTTCAAATTATGATTTGAATTGCACCAGAAACCAATTTTCCTCAGGGGCGGAGAATCTCTGAGGGTGTAGCCCATGAAACACATAAAAGAATAGCATGGACCTCCAAGGAAACAATTTTGAAAGGAGGGAATCTACACTAGAAGGATGAAGATATGGATGATCTAACCACACGTCCCAACAAGATATTCCTAGATGTGCTCTGGGATTTTCCACAGCCAGACCCGAGCAGAAAGCTGGCATTCATCCCAGTAGACCAGAGCTTGAATCTCCTCAGCAACTCCACAGGCTCTGAGGAGACTTGAGTAATAGAAAAAAAAAAACCCGACTCTCCCATGGCTTCAAAGGTCAGAGATTTGCCCTTCAAGTTAAAAATTATCATTTACAACTTTGTGTGTATGTTTTCCACAAGTGTACACAATGTATGTTTTGTAAGTGTGACTGCAGAATGATTCACCAATGTTTATAGATGGGTTCTAAAGAATACAGGGACTTCTGGGTAGCTTTAATAACATGTATTTGCCAAAGAACATTTATTCTTATTAATGATTGTAAGAAAGCACAGTTCTGCTTATTAAATTACTTGCCAATCGTTGATCAATATACAACTTTTCTTGTATATTTCTCTGTCACCAGTGTAATCAGATGAAGTAAAAGATCTACGTGTGAGGGCAGGCCTCATTCAACTGACTTCTGGCCACTTGCGTTTGACCTCTTTCATAAGGCCAAGCCGTTGCCTAAAGTAGAATAGAACCTTTCTAATGGAGAAGATTGGTTTTTTGTTTGTTTGTTTGTTTTTTCAGAATCTAGATGAGAGACTCTGAGACCCATACGTTAATACTGAGGATGGCTGTAGGAAACAATAAACAGACTGATTCACCATATGAATCAAACCAGTGCCGGTTAATGATAATCACAGTATTTGCATAGTGCTTTGTTTTAGTTTTGCATAAACCCCTTCGAGGCAAACTGGCACAGTATCATTATCCCCCTTTTG
The DNA here is from genome assembly GCF_048773025.1 of Camelus bactrianus. NCBI lineage: Eukaryota > Metazoa > Chordata > Mammalia > Artiodactyla > Camelidae > Camelus > Camelus bactrianus. Next base: position 63,123,713 of record NC_133541.1, read on the forward strand.
TAAATAAGTTAACTGAGTCAAGAGATTAGAAGCTTGGGGACCACACAGAGACCAAGCAAAGTCTTTAAGATGCCTCTTCTGCCAAATGCAGACTACTAGCCCCTGCGGCTATGTTGTTTTATTGCCAGGGATCTGAAGGCTTTGCAGTTGGATAGCATTAGGGGGAGGAACTAGGGTTGCCCTCCCACTCTTGAATGAGACGTGTCAGATGCTTAGGCCAGAGGTATGGTGAGGCATCTCAAATGCTTTGTCTGATGAAATCACTCAAATTCGAAGGGAGCCCCAGAGATGTGGATAGTGCCACCACATGAAAAATATTGAAGTATAGTAAATGCCTGGTTTACCATAAAGGGCAATACATTAAAAAACCCCTGCGTGACCGAATCTCCTGAAGGAGGCTTCAGGATGCCACGCACAATCGGTGTTCTTATTCATGTGCTGGGGTGAGATTCAAGGGCGCTGTGTCGCTTATGAGCTTGGCAAAGAGGAAACTAAATGTGTATCTTTGAGCCACCCACCATACTGCCACCTAAGCAATGCGGGGGTTGGGGGTGTGGGGGTGGAGCTGGTAAACAAACTTCCCTCGTTTATAATTTAGATTTCTGACTTGGCGCAAAAGGAATTTTACCTTAGATTTCCCCAAATCTAGAGGCTCACATCCTTCTCTCAGGACAAAGTTTCAGAATTAAACAAACATTTAAAAGGGGGCGCACTTGTCAGCAAATACCTGTACGTGAATGTCCCCTTAACCTCAAAGCATTTACAATCTTAGTAGCTGTGTTGCCGGAGAGTAGCTTCTTGTCAGGCACCGTGAAGAATTCAAAAGTGAGGCATAGTAAAATGCAAGTAAGTTTATTTAGGGAGTTATACTCTCCAAAGATAGAATGCTGGCCATCTTGGAAGGCAAGAGAGGTGGCCCCAGGGTATGGGGTTGATAGTTTTTATGGGCCAGGTAATTTCATACTCTGACAAGTGGGAGGATTATTCCAACTATGTTGGGGATGAGGTGGAGATTTCCAGGAATTGGCCCCACCCATTTTAGGCCACACCCACTTTATGGTGAGCCTGGCAACTGTCATGGCATCTATGAGTGTCTCATTTAGCATGCTAATATATTACAATGAGCTTGTAATGAGGCTCAAGTTCTACTGGAAGTCCAATCTTCCACCTCTTGGTTCTAACCAGTTTATGCCCTGTTCCCTTCCCTCCTGTCTCATCTGGAATGCATTACTGTGTGTACAATAGGTAATTATATCCTACCAATTAAAAGTTCAGACTCACAGTCAAAATGAGCAGTACACAATGATAGTTATTATTTTCATGATCATGATAAATAACATTTATTAAGGGCTTTCTATATGCTAGATGTAGGGTAAGCTCTGTATCTCATTTAATCCTCACAATAAGCCTACAAGACACAATAGTTTGCAGAAGCAGAATCTTGGATAAAAAACTTGCCCAAAGTCATCCAGCTATTGTTTGCCTCTAGGGTCTATGATACTATGAAAAAAGCCACAGATACAAATACCTGTGTAGTCGTGCACATATGTAATGTGTGTATCCATGGTGGGCAAGAAAATTCCAGGCAGAGACTCAGGTATGTAGCATTGCTACTGAATTGGTCGTTTAGACCCCCGCTGGGGCCCCAGCCCCACCAAAGCCCCCTGCCCTGGTAAGGAAGGTTCTCTTTCCTTTCAGATTATCATAGCCAATAGTGAAACCAATGCTAAGACTGAAACAGCGTGAGCTGTATTTAATGGCCAGAGAATGGAGAAGTGGGAACTTAATTAGAAATCAGCTTCTCCGCCTGACTGAGACACCATATATGTAGGAGTGTCAAGTCAAAAGGGAGGGAACTGAGTAAAGAGAGGGAGGAATATTCATGACTTAGCTGAGAACAGGGGTGTAGTATGCTCAGAGATGGAACAACATCCCTTTCAGTCCCTCTGTGGGCTTGGCTGGTTGTTGCCATGGCAGGTGTCAACTATCATGGTGCTGGTGGTGTGTTAGTTAGCATGCTAATGTATTACAATGAGCGTATCTGGAGGCTCAAGCTCTGCTGGAGGTCAGGACTTCTGCCATCTTGGGCCTGACTGGTTCTAACCAGCTCTGGTGAGCTCTTGTTTGTCTCTTCTGGTGGTAAAACAAGGATAACTCTTCTCCACAGCTTACAGGAGGAAGGGTTAGAGCTGGAAGCTATGAGCCACAGTAACAGCATGTAACTTTGTTTCTCTGTCACTGATCTTACCTAACCCTATTTCCTCTGCCAGTGGAAAACTGCATTTTGCTAATTCAAAACTCATTTTCTTTTGAGTCATTCTCACTTAATTTGGGATTACTCTTTATCTTTTCCCATCCCCTTTACTGGAAATGAGATAGCGAAGGGAAGAGAGTAAAGCACATACCTCATCCTGACATCGGGTGGGAATGGGGCCCTTGGTCTTCCATCATCCTCTAGCCCAGCTGGCCTTGACTGAAGTGGAACCCAGTCTGCTTGGTCTCTGCTGCTGCTGCTGCTCACAGTCCATATACTGAGGGTGGCCTGCCCAGCATTCTGTATCCTCTGCATCCTACCCCTGGCTCCTTTGGGTCCCCTGGCTATTCTCAGCCACCCCAGTGCTCTTCTTGAGAATTGTGGGATCTGATGGACCCTCTCCTGCCTGTGTGGGGTGAGGCTCCCCTCAGTTCTGACCACCCAGATCCTCCCTCACCCACTGTGCTCTGTTGCCCCGCTGTACGTGACATTTCTCTGAAATGTCTGGAGCCTCTTCTGGCCATGCTCTAATAGAGGTAAAATTTCCCACCTTCTCCAGTCGTCGTTATGGGTCTTATACTGCCCCCTCTCAGGGGCCCAGGCACTAACCAGGTCTCTCTTTGAATTTCTCACTCCTTCAAGTTGAAGAAACATTTATCTCCTCTCTTAATTGTGAGGAAAATAGCCATTTTACCCACTTCATGGCTTATAATAGGAACTCTCTGGGGCTCTAGCTCCTTCAGGCTCTAAGTCTTATGGAACTTAAAACACCCTTTATTCTCTTAAGTGTTGGCTTTCAAGACGATTCTGTCTACATTAGCCTTCAGAAAAGCTACTGAGTAATTGACTTTTTTACTCTAGTCTGTATCCTTCTTCTTTCTGAGGCAATTTCCCCTTAAGCTACTGGTTGATGTGGGCAAACAAGAGAAATAAAAAAAAAAAAACACCCAAAAACCTTAAACATTACTTCAAAATGGTAACTCATGATATTTCTGTACAGAGATATTGTGAGTGTGTATTGTGAGTGTGAACACTAATATTTTTTAATTGTCTTCTATGACAGCAGTGTCTTAAACTTCAGCTTTCCCTGCAAATATGTGTTTTTTTGGTCATTTTTCAACAATACTTAGGATATTTACCTGTTAATAAAATGGAATTAACCTGAAGAGAATGCTACACTTTTTTGATTTGCAGTTTTACTTCTCTTAGCAGAAAAGCAATTAAGATGTGTGAAACGTATTGTATTTGTGAGTGTGTGTGTGGACAACTAATCAGGCTACCATTTTACACATATATCATAATTGCCTTTTGTGCTAAAAGATATGCAAAGGTGAACCACAAAATTTTAGCCACTGGGAAGCTGCATTCCAGTTTCATTACATTCAAATCATGGACAGTATCAGCTGAATCATGTACCACAAATTCATTCACATGTTTCCTTCTGGTTGGTTAAAGTCAGTCTGATGCTGGATTGTGCTAGACCCTGAAACACAAGTACCTGACTCTTGGCTGTATGACTTGTATTTGAAAAGCAGATGTTCTTTGTGCCAGTGGCCATGCCTCTGCTGCATGGTCCAGGTCCTGGATGCCACACCAGCAAGCTCTCCTCTGTCATGAGGTCACACAGAGCCAGCACACAGAGAAGGAGGGGAGGATGGCAAATTGCACCAGCATCTCCTTTAGCTGCCGGCCATGCACACATTTTAGCATGTAAAGAGAACATTGAGAGCACATTTTGATAAAAATAAAACCCAAAAAGCACAAACTTACAGAAACACCTACATACATATATATTTGCATATGTTTAGAGAAAGGTCCAGAAAAACACTTCAAAAAGTTACCATTAATTATCTCCAGAGAGGTGGGGTACAGACAGGTAGTGAGGTGGACTTCTGCTTTCAATTTATACAACTCTGAGCTGATTTGATTTTTTTCCCCCATAAGCACAGCCTACATTGTAGTTTTTTTTTTTTTTAATTATTTTTTGTGAAAGAGAACATCAAAGCCAGCATTATGAGAGAATGGGTTACACCAGAAGGAGAGGTGGGGAGGTGTTTCCTTCCTTCTAGTGCAGAGTCAGCTCCGGGAACCACTGTTGCAGAAGCACTTGCTTATGCCAAAGGAACACAGGAGAAACAGCAGCGCTTTACTCCTAAGACTGAAGAAACGTAGGGTCCAGGAGAAACTTTCTGGTGGAGAGGTGGGCTGAAGTCTACAGGCTACAGCCTGGCTCTTCTCCAATACATGCCTCCCAAAGCTGAGGTAACAGGCTCAGCAGTAGGTCACATCTTGATTCTGTCTCACCAGAGTCTCTGCCCAGTTGCCCAGAAATTCAGTATATTAACGAAGTGAGGGATGTGTGGCAAGCCCAGCTCTGTGGCTGAGACACAACCCTGGCACACCTCCTGCTGACTTGTGCCACTCCTGGAATGCTGGACCACTCCACCCTCAAACTAACTTCTGGCTGAACTGGGGATGTCCTGGCTCCAGCCGAGAAGATGTTTCAGTCCTGGTTTTCACACTTGAACTTTTGGTTCAGGAGCAAAAGCCAAAAAATGCAACCTACCCTGAGCAACAGCCAGGATGCTGATGCTGCCAGGCAATTCCTGGCTCCCTGGACCACCGCCTCCCACTTTCTGGACCAAGAGGATACATCAGAGACCAACCTCCTGTGATTCAGGCCTTGCTAACAAATCATTGATCTTGGCAGATTGTTTCTTTTGCTTGAGTTACTACCTGCTAATGAATTGTGCACTTTGCAAAGTGTATTAATACTCACGTTCGTCAGATACAGAAGAAATTCATGAAGCATTTATTTAAAAACAGTATCCTTGGGGACTAGAAGAGTTGTAGGGGAGGTGGGATTTTATTTTTTCTATCATATTTGCTCTAACAAGTTTAAAACATATAAGTTGCTATTGAGTGATTCATCATATCATCATAATTCTAGTGTGGTGGTATATTTTTTACACAGGAATGTTAAATGCATGGGACTTAAAGTGCTGTGATCAGGCCACAACTCTATGGGAGGATAATTCTTAATCTCTACGGAAAAGCTGACTGTGACTTAAACTAAATAAACACAGCTGTGGTACCCATTAATACAATGTGGTATAGTAAAGAGGAGAAAAATGTAAAAATACTGAAAGAATCTGCAGTGAAGGATTCTGCAATTATAATAAAGAAGATTGTCTCAAGGCCTTGCTTCTGATCTGGCCATAAAACACTTAGTTTGCATTTTATTTCCATATAATCTATTCGTACCACTTTATATTTAATTGGCAACTTTACTTTTTTTTTTTTTTCCATCCAGCCTTCCTGTCCCTATCCATCCAAATCCCTCCATCTCTTCCAGACCCAGATCAAGTCAATCTCTTCCATGAAACTGTTCACCCATTTCTGTTCCCAATGCATAAAGAAGAGGAGAGGACCAAAGGCCTCCATAAAGCATCGTGTTTTCAGCCAGGCAAAAAGTAGAGAAGGAATGTAGGAAAGAGAGGAACAGGAGAGGATGATGTCCCTGATCCCAAGAGAGAAGAGAATGTCTAATAGGGAATATCAACAGCTTTAGAAACTGCGCAAACGCAGAGTGGGCTGAGAACAAAGGGTTTTCTACTTGGAGATCACCATTGATCAAGTTCCAAGACAAATACTGTATAATCTCACTTACATGTGAAATTAAAAAAAACAGAAACAAAAAACAAGCTCTATGGATACAGAGAATACATTTGTGGTTGCCAGAGGTGGGTCACAAGGTCCAAACTTCAAATTATAAAATAAATAATTCACGGGGATGTAATGTACAGCATGATAACTGTAGTTAATAAAACTGTAGGCAACTTTACTTTTGAAAATAAATTCATATCTTCATTTTCTTTTAGCTTTATTTTGAAAATCAAATCACAAAACTTTGACTAAAGTTTACCAAATAATTTAGCTCAAATAGAGGCAAATTTCAATCATCTTCTGACTCTGAATCAAATACCATGCGTTTTATTTGACGAACCTGCCTCTAGGGCTGTCAATTCCACACAATTATATTTTATTGCTACTATTCTTAATGCCATTTCTAAACTTTAATTTTTTTTCTTTCCTCTTCATTTACTTATTATCACGGAGGCATCTACATTGTTCCAGAAATGCTCAACAGAGTTGGGAAAAACACATAGAACCTTGGAAAGCATGAGTAGGTTAACATCTTAAGTACTCAAGTACCAGCAGAGATTGTCATAGATGCTCAGACTAGTAGACTATGAGAAGACAAGAATTTGTTTTGTTTTCTCATTTATGATTACACTGACATTGTCTTAACAATGAGAGCACAGAGTTCAAACTTTAATTCTGGAAGACGTTAATAAGTATACTTTTATATCTTTCCAATTTCATCAGTTTATTTTTTAGCTCTGAAAAGTTGCTGTATCTTTGTACTAACTGTAAGAGGTTTGCATTCTTTATGAGCAAACTGACTACAAGAATAATGAATAATGTCAAGGAAGGAAAACTGAATTCCCTCTCCTTGTTCCAACTTTGACCTTGGAGAAGACAGAAAGTTTTCTTACTAGGCATTGTTTATGGTTCATGTGTTCAGAGAAAGCAAGCTAGTAAATCTGTCAGAGAAAAATTAACATTTCCCAGGAGATCAAACAGTAATGCCAGCCAACATCCCATCAAACAATATGACCATATGTATTCCTGTATTTGAAACTCTGTAGTTTTGTTTCTAGCATTTTAAGCTTCAGTTCATGAGCTTGTTGACATATGAGAATCTTCCTTTTTGGAAGTCCAAAGAGATTGAAAAACAAATTGTGAAATCACATGACACTCAAATATTGCATCACTCTATTCCCACTTTCTGTCTCAAGAGATTTCCTAACATCTGAGAGCATCATCAGTGTGAGTAAAGTGACATTTAAAAAGATGAAGAGATGTTTTTCAAAGCCCCCAGAGCATTTACTCTTAAAAAGCACGGATAGAATGAATTTACCATTGAAAGTTATTCTCAGATATGCTCGTGTTTTATTCCATCTCAAGCACAGTTGAAAGAATGCTGTTGTTTTGTGTGAAAACAATATTAAGATGACATTTCTTTTATTTTACATAGCTCTTGCAGTATTTAAGTAAGTCAGAAACAAAGAAGTAGAGTCAGAAGAGCTGGCTCCAGTCATTTAAAAAAATTCATGAAAGAAATCACAGTGCTCTCAGTTTCAGTTGCCTTTCCGAAGACAGTGAGCATAAATTCGTTTTCACTGGTTGACACATCACTACCAAGAAGCAGGCCCAACAACAGCTCCTTCTGATAGAGAGGCCCAGAGCTGGAGAATTTCAAAGCAGATTAGCTGTCTTATAGTCAATGGATGCAGCCCCAAAAAGAATGCTAGTTCATCCTGAGTTGTGACATTTTATTCAACAATTATTATATATTACTATGTTATTAGCACTTGCTGCATTAGCTGTTGTTGTTGTTATTATTATTATCACTGTCATCATCGTCTGCTTTTGGTCATTGTTACATTTCCAGTACAGGGATGAATACTTGGCACATAAAAGGCAATCAAAAAGTATTTATTGAATGAGTGAATGACTCAATCTATTAATTAAGAGATAACTACTACTTAAAGAAGAGTAATTTTGCCCTTGTTTTACTGTGTAAAAACAGCACTTGAAAATCAGCTACATTTATTTTCTTTCAGACTCTTCTTTGCCAAAATTTTACAACTCTTCTGTCTCTTCTTCTGAGAGTCAGCTTAGACACTCAGCTTTAATTTGATTTTCCTCCTGCTTGGGGATGTCACCCATATATAGGCCTTTTCAGCCAGTATAACCTTTCCAAAAGTCCTTGTTGACTACAAGAACTTAAAAGCTCTTTATTGTTGAAGGGATGAGAAGACTGGTATCCATTGTGTCTCATTTGGTGACTGAAATGTGTGACACATAACAAGGCCTTTCTCCTCTGTTTATCCATCTGGAAAATGAGAACAATAATACTCACTAGTCTGGTATGGAAGTGACTGCCAAGGACTTTGTGATCCACGCAGGGAAGGTGACATTTTAGTCGGTACATATTAATTGGGTGTTTAAGGACTGAAGCACGTATAGAGATGTTAAGCAAAACAACAAAAACAACAACAAAGCAGATTGACTTACAGATTTTTAATACTATTTACATGCTTCTTTAACATACTAACTTTATATTCAATAATTCCTCAATCTACAGTTGCAGATTTGAGACCATGAAGTCTGATGCATCTTAGCCAGGGTGTGCCCATGCTCCTCAGTGAAATATTTAAATCTACACGTGCCTTTTCCTAACCTTATTTTCCTGTGGTTAAGAACTGGGGAATCCAGTCTCTTTTTTTGTGTGTGAAATAGCACATTAAGGGCCAGCTGGTAAATGTAACACCAGGACTAAAATCCTCATTTGCTGACTTCTGATGGGTTTTCACTTCCAAATATGTGAGATCTCTAATCTGTGTCTGTGCTATACCCTTGAACAGCACAGAACTGAACTGTGAGGGGCCACTTCTGTGTGAATTTTTTTCAGTAGTAAATACTATAGTACTACGAGATCCTGGGTAGGCTGAATCTGAGGATGTGGAACCATGTTTCTGGAGGGCCAAATGTAAGTTATACACGGATCTTTGAGCAGAGGGTCAACTGTATTTAAGTTAACTTTCTAGATGTAACTGCTGTGAGCTCTGGAAGTTTAATTATCTGTGCTGTTGTTAGTTCATAGCTTCTTTTTTTCTCTTTCTGTTTCTTATCTATTCTATAAAGCCGTCTGAGATTCATCTTGTTAGAAATAAATTCAACCCCTTACGAGCTTTCAAAGTGAGTTAAACCTCTATCAGAGCATTTGTCAAACAGTATGGTCCTGTATTAAAGAACTTCATAAAGAACTCTGTCTTTCTTTCCCTAGATTGTGAACTCTTGGAGACAGAAGTCAATATCCTCATTGTCTTTAGAACAATAACAAATAAAATCTTAGGCACCAGGCAATGTGTTAGACCAGCGGTTCTCAAATTTTAGCAACCATCAGAATCACCTGGAGGGCTTGTTAAAGCACATATTGCTGGACCCTGCCCCCAGAGCTTCTGACTAAGTGGGTCTGGAGTAGGGCAAAGAATCTGCATTTCAAACAAGTTCCCAAGTGATGCCACTCTTCTGCCCGGTTTCTATCTGAATATTTGCCACTACTCCAGTAAGTAGTTTTATCATTCTCACTTTTAAAGAAGTTATATAGCAGGATTGTAATCTCATCTCTTGATGGCTAGTGCTGTGGTCGTTCTCTTAATTGCTCCTGTACATCATAAGCTTTCAAGAAATGCACAGAGAAGAAAAATTAATTGTTAGAATGGAGATAGACTTCTAAGGCCCAGTTATGTTCTTGGGCAAATTAATTGATCTTTCTCCCTCATGCCTCAGTTTTCTCATTTGTAAATTGGGAATTAGCAGTATTTTCCTGTAATGTATATTATAGTTGGCTCCCCAAATTTGCTCAATTCCTTTTCCATTGTGTAGTAGGCAGTGTCGTCCAGAAAATCTCCCCACCTTCAGGAGTAAATTCTAATTCATCCAAATCAATCAGGATAATTGGATTCAGGAATATGAGTTAATTATACCATGATATTCCTCCTTCCTCTAACTTCCATCCCCAGGAGCTGCTGTCTCAGAGCTAAGCAGCTGACTAAAGTTAGGTGGACCATGAGGAGGAGAAGCCTTTTTTTTTTTTTTTTTTTTTTTTGCTTTTTTCACTGTGGGGGTACTCACTCTCCTTTGCTAGATATATGTAAGTAAGCAAGTTTCCTGTTGATGGCCATCCTATAGAGGGAAATTGGTACAAGAGGGGGTCCAACAGTGGATATCAGGACAGAGACAGAACCTGGGGAGTTGGTGACATTTTGGAGCCACTGGATCCATAAACCAACCCTGAAGCTACCCTCTCTAGACTACCAGTTATGTGGGCCAACAAAGGCCCTACTGCTTAAGTTAGCTGGAGGCTGGGGTTTTTTTTTTCCCCATAACTATAGTCAAACACCCTGATACCTTATTTCAAGGATGACTGTAAGAATTAAATGAGGTGATGGATTTTCTAAAAAGCTTGGCATTAATTAGGACATAACAAATATGAGCTAAATATCATTATCAGGGAAGTTACTAGGTCCAAATTAAATATATATGTATTATTGGTGGTTAGATACTGGTGTCCTTTCAAATCTCCTTCTCTACCAACAGCACAAGTGACCTTAAATGCCATTGTCAGCTCCTGACCGAAAGCTCCCTTGGAGGTGTTCTCAGCAGCAGGATTAGAGAAGCCAAAATAACCAGGTGAATTTCTCTGTCAATGATAGAGAATGTGGCTATAACAGGAAAAGATTAATCTGAGAATTGAAGACTCACAGAACAACAGATACAGTTAACTTTAGTAAGGAGAGTTACAAAGTAAGGAGACAAGTATATCAATACTTGAGTTATAGCTGAAGAAACTAAGGCTTATCTTGAGTGAATTGTCCCCAGTCTCACAGCAGAGATAGGTCTCACCCAAACCTGGTACTCATATTACTTGTAGTGGATGTCTGTTCTTTTGGCTGTCTAGCGTGCCACTCTTTCCTTCAGGGCACTGCCCCTCCTCTACAACATGTGTTTAATAACATGTGATTCTTTGGGGGCTGCCAAAAATACTTAGTTCCTCTTTTATTGGGCTAAAGCAAAATGATCGTTTCTCCAGTAATTACATTTATAGTCATTGATTCACTCACAAGCATATTGAAAATCCAACTTTTAAAAGGAAGCAAGAAAGGATAAGTAGAGGACACATTATCTTTGGTCAATAGATGATTCCATTATGATAGCTTATAGGGTCTGGAAGACCCTGATCAGTGGATTAGACAAAAAAAGGTCATTAAGAATTGGCTAGGGAGAGAGGGAATAGATCCATTTGAAATTTAAAAGCATGATTTTGAGAGTAACTTTTAGAGGGGAGAAGCCTGCAAGTCAGCAGAACATGCCCTGGACTCTGGGGTGTGTGTGTGTGTGTGTGTGTGTGTGTGTCTTGGTAGTGATGTTGTGTCATTGCCTCATTCTTGGCACCCAGGCTGTACTCAAGAAAACCAGATTGAAAATTTGGAATCTGTGCTTTAGTGGATTGAAATTGACCTCCAGTCACTAAGGAAAAATCAAAACAAAACATACAAGAATTTAGTGAGGACATTTTTCTGCCAAAAAAATAATTTTTCCTTGATGTTATTTCTCAGTCAGGCCAATATTCCAATGGAAAAAATAGATTGGTTAAGAGTTCAATATCATTTTTTGTAACATTTGACCTAAAATGACATAATAAAAAAAGTAATGACAGAAAATTGTATCCTCTTCTATGGAGGCATGCATGTGTGACAACTTGTCTCACACAAAACATTTGAGAAAAACTGTAGAAAAGATATCTTGAAATGCTAATTCTCTAACTATTTATTTATTCAATAAATATTTATGCCAAGTGTTCTTATGGGCACTTGCTATACATCAGTGAGCAGAACAAAAACAGTAGCAAAACTGTACCTGGAGATGAAGATTTAAATTACTGTTGGGTTTCTGAGACTCTTGTGAACTAATTTATTTGCTTGCTATAAATTGCTCTAAGAATGGTTGGCTACCTGAATGTCTCGATTTGGGGAAGTTTCACTTAGCATCTAACTTCCTGTCCTTTGTTGAGCCAGATGTCGTGATAGGTGAGGGGACCTAAGGAGGCTGAGAAGAGGTTAAACTGATCTTTCTGAAAACAGAGGGGCCACCTCTGGGATAATCTGGAGGATGCGAGGTGAGAAAAGAGCCATCCAAGTCAGGAAGAAGCTATATGAAGGGAGATGTTGGGATTTCTATAGAAAGAGAAACTCTTTTCAGCAAGACAGTAGTTACATTTGTGGTGTGCGCTACAGTACAGGTGCCTCAGCAGTACTTAAGAGAGCTTCAATAAAACCTCCATTTCTCTTCAGTGTTTTTGATGGGGATGTTTTTTCCCCCTTTGCATCTCTTCTTACTTCTTCTCCTCTTCTTTTTCTTTTCCTTCTGGTTTCTTCTTCCTTTTCTTTTATGTCAAATGTACAGAGAATAGACCTTACTTAGGGCAGGGCCAAAACAACCTACCTTAGGTTAATTAAATCAGGAGGCCATCAGTCTAATGTTGTTCGAATGCCTTAGCAGCCTAGTAAGCAAACCAAAACTTAAGCCTACAAATGCCTTGAGGCTAAGAAATCGAAACCTAAGGACACCCTGTCACAAACAGCCAATGAGTCTTTTCCAATTAATGCAACTACTTACACTATTGCCAGTAATCTTTTACTTTGCTTCCAGTTCTTTTCTAGAAAATTCTTTCCCAAGGCTCCTGTCAGTGAGCTCCTTCTGGTTTGGTGTTGCCCAATTTAATTCAATCTTTGCTCAAATAAATACTTAAAAATTTTAATATGCCTGTTTATCTTTTAACATTACTTATATTTGAATTACATATGATTTTTTAAAAACATTCAATGTTATAATTTTATGCTTGGGGAAAAAAATATTGCTCTCTTAGATTAAACTTGTAAGTAACCCAGACAGTATCTTCTTGACAGGGATTTTCAACTGGATGTCAATTTAAGGTTTTTATGATCTGTTCAAAGAAAAATACAGGTTTAGAAAGGAGGAGACACCCTGAACTGTAGGATGCTATTGTTAAACACAAGGCCACTGGTCATACCCAGGAAAAACTGCTGGCTTTATAGATGCAACCAAAGTAACAGTAGTAGAGCAGTGATGGTAATGAGAATAAGAGAAATTGCCGTTGTGATGGCTTCTGTTTACAAGGAGCCTATTGTGTGCCAAGCACCATTCTAGATATAGTTTCCTTGACTTCTCAGACCTCTTCTATAAGGTGGGTAAATTATTTGCTTCATGTTGCACAGATGTGCAACCATTCTTGAACACATCTATTGGGCATGGACCACCAGAGGAATGACAGATTCTCTGTCATTAGCGATTGTGACCCTCTGAAGAGAAGAACAAAGAGCCTTTTGCTCTCAGAGGGGATTCTCAGGACTTCAAGTGTTGACTTGATCTCAGAATGGGCCTCCTGGGTTCCAGAACTTCCCGGTAAAGAGCCCGATGTGTTCTGCGGTGCTGTAGAATCCCCAGACCCACCTAAGAACAGAAACCTGTTGTTTACAAGAAGGAAAAAAGCAAAAAAAAAACAAACTGGATGCTTTCATCTTCACTTCCAAACACAACAAAGGATAATAATGAGATGGTTTTCCCTCCCTCCCTTTCTTCCTTCCTTCTTCCTTTTATTCTTTCTTCTTTTGTATATTTACTCTACCAACAAGTATTGAAGGGACTCCTTCATGCAAGGGCCAATGCTGGATGCTGAGACTGCATGATTATGATATAATAAGAAATAGACGTTTTGGTCCTCCTCCCTGGTTCCTGGCACAGAGCTCCTAAAACTCTTGGGATTTCCTGAGTGATAGTGGTGATAAGAGCATCTTTAGCTATTCATGATAAGCCTCTTTCAACCATACTTGAGTTTGTGATAATAAGGTAACTCTTGGAGGATGGGGCTGGTGGCCAGAGGATCCAACCATGTGATTAGAGGGTTGGAAATTTCCAACCAACTCCCTGACCTCCAGGGAGGGGAGAGGGGCTGAAGATGGACTTAATCACCACCAGCCAATGACTGACTCAGTCAGCCTGTAAAATGGAGTCTCCTTGTGTATCCTAAACTATGGAGTCTGTAGAGTTTCCAGGATGGTGAACAGATCAAGGTACTGGGAGGGTGATGCACCCAGAGAGGACACAGAAGCTCCATTGCCTAACCCTCCACCCCCGAAACCTTGACTTATATAAATCTCCCCCCTGGCTATTTCTGAGTTGTATCCTTTAAAATAAACCAGTAAACATCAGTAAAGTATTTTTTCTGAGTTCTGTGAGCCATTATAGCAAGTTACCAAACCTCAGGAGGGAATTGTGGGAATGCTCAATGTCACACGTTCAGAAGTCCAGGTGACAAGTGGGACTTGGTGTGTGATGTCCGGAGTAGTCTGATGCGACTGAGCCCCTAACCCGAGGGGTCTGTGCTGACTCCAGGCAACCAGCGTCAGAACTGAGTTAAACTGTAGGCTACTCAGTCCGTGTTTGCCAAGAATTGGAGAATTTCTTTGTGAGGAAAAACCACACATCTTGGTGTCCGAAATGTTCTGGGTAGAGAGGAAACAACAGCTTTACTTTAGCTGATGTTCCTTTTAATGGTGTGCAAAGCCCAGCCCCTGCCTCTAGAGGGGAGAATGTATTTCCATACAGTGTAGAACATCAGCACCATGAGGTCAGGAGCCGGAAGGTCTTGTTTGCCACTGTATCCTCTACAGCTACGCAAGTACATGGCAGTGAGCATGTGCTCACAAATACGTTGAATGAATGAAGACAAGTCCAGTGTTGCTTCCCAGATGAAAGGGTACACTTGCCGCTTCATCTGGTTAATGCCACCCTACAGATTGCCCATGTGACCCTCAGGAAAAACAGAGCCAGTGTACATTTAGATCTGGAGAGTGGTCATGCACAATACATACCTTCTGAAATAGTAAGGATATTCAGGTTGAGTAACGATACACTCAGTTTGCAAATAACACATGTTCATTTTCATGTTGCTGAAGACTCCTTGCTAGGAAATGAGACACTTGTAATTTAATATGTCATGTTCTCAGAGTCTGAGGCCAAACCACCTCAAGCTGTGAACGCCTTGGCTCTGAAGAGCCAGTCAGGGTCAGGGCAGGGCAGGACTTGGCCCAATGCCCTTCCAGAATAAACCAAACAGCTACAGGAAGTGGTTTCCGTGATTCAGTAGGTGGCACACTTCCTTTTGAGTCAGAACTGAATCACGACTGTGAGAGGCAAAAAAGGCCTA
Organism: Camelus bactrianus; assembly: GCF_048773025.1. NCBI lineage: Eukaryota > Metazoa > Chordata > Mammalia > Artiodactyla > Camelidae > Camelus > Camelus bactrianus. Next base: position 63,138,889 of record NC_133541.1, read on the forward strand.
TTTCTTTGTCCCATACTTTTCCCCTATTCCCAGTAGTAAATTTATCCCAGTCTGTCATATGATATATCCTGTTGAGTTTAATGTGTTTAACTGAAAAGAAAGAAAGAAAAATAACAAATCAACAGTGAGGAAGCAAGAAGGGAGTGGGAAACCTGGCAGACTGAAATGAATCCAAGCATCATTATTTCATCAGAGGGCCATACTCTCCGAGGAGATTGACAGAAAAGCCATATTCTGATTTCACTGGGGTCATTAAGGCCCCTGGTTCTTTGGACTTGAATATGACCCATTTCCAGTGGAAGCAATTAGATCACACTTACATAAACGATGTTGCTTTAAATGGCCCTGCTTGCCTCTTCACTCACTGACCCTGGCTTACTCCCTGGCATGTCTGCTGGAAGGCTGTTCTCGGTGCTGTCCCAGGCATGGCCTTAGTTCAGCTGTGGGTGAAATGATCCTGTTCTGAATGTACTGAATGCTGCTGGCAATGCTGTAAATTGTTTTGAGGCTTAAGGAAAAACCCCATAGATATCAACAAGTCATAAAAACAGACATATTTTCCCCACATCTCTCTCCCAGTGTGTCTTTTATTCTACTTAAAAGTTCTGTGAACTTAAACGTATTGATCAATCTTTTCATTGGATGAATTAGATTTTACTAGACATTCGTTGCTTCCTTCTACTCTAATTTGTTCCAATCGGTTTCACGTTTCAGAGCAAAGAGTCAGAAACTCGTGCTATCATGCTTAAAAGACTCATAATCAGACTGGAATCAGAAATCTTACTGCCGTGTTAACGTTCCACAGCTCCTTCTGTGAACTATTCCAGGATTTTAAAGAACACTAGATTCAAAGTCACATAGATCTGTGTAGAGTCACACTCAACCAAAAACTGTAGAGCTGTGTGACCTTGGGTAAGTCTCTTAACCTCTCTGAGCCAGACTTTCCTCAGTCTATAACATGGGATTCTAACATAAGGACACTACTACTGCAAGAACTAAATAGAGCTTTTACGTAGTGCCTAGGACAGCTCCTAGCTCAGATGTTTAAAATAAGGTAGTGGCCTTTCTCTTTATTTACAGTACCTTTCCACTGGGAGATAAGAACAGTATTTGGACACAACAACTGCATGGGCACACTGTCCTGTCCTTCCCAAATACGTCAGTCACATCCAGCGACTTTAGCACTTTCATCAGCAGCACCTGCAGCACATGTGATTTCGAATGGTATCCTCCTTAATGGAGTGGGGAAGAAGCCAGCCAGGAAGCAGGCTTGAAAGCCAAAGCCAGTGCTTCTGGACAGGACAGTTGTGGCTGACAGATGACAGCCAAGTATGAAGAGAGTCCTCATCTGACACACTGAAGGGAACACCTAGAGGATGGGCATGGAAAAGAAGCATCAGTAGTACTCACAGCCAGACAGAGCAGCCGTGAGAGCCCAGGTCAAATGGGGCGACGGCTGGCAGACAGGTAGAAATGCAAGTACACCTTCAGACTGGAAAAGCCCTTCTAAAACATCACTCCTCCCATATCCCTTTGATGCCTCCCACATCCCTTCAGTTCCTCCCAGATAGCCACACACAGAGGGTCATGGCTTTTAGAGAAGGGTATTTATTGGTGCCCCCCACCCCCCACCCCCTCAAATTAAGGTCCAAACCATCATCTTGTACTTACCTGTTCTGGAACCATCACTTGGTGTATTGTGGTTGCCTGGTTACCTGGCTGACTCTTCCACAAGACTGTTAGCCTCTAAAGGCAAGAAATGTGTTCCTTTATCCTTTAACAAACCCTTACCTGTAGGTCAGCGCCTAACCCGTGACAGGTGCTCAGCCAATGTTTGCTGACTTGAAAGAAATACTGGAAAGACCGTGAGAAAAGTTGAAACAGGAATTGGTGGCCCCTGGGGCTAAGGTTCCATTGGAGGATCGGCTGGATGGGCTCATTCTGAGGAAAGGAGCCAAAAGTCAGAACCCCCTAGAGTGACAGACAATACCGGGAAAAGAGGACGGAAACTTGTTTTCGAAAGTCGTACTTGTCATGGGCAATCCAAGCTGAACACGATTTCTGGCGGTCTGGGCATTGTCTGAGTGGAGTGTTGATTGCGTGCCGGCTGGACGCTTCTGTTTAAATAGCTACCAGAGTGGGATGACTCAGCAGCCGGCAGATGGGACACTCTCAGGCTGCCTCCTCCTTTAAGTGACAAATAACATTGCCCCGGGTTTCTGTGGCGGTCTCTGATATGACACATGAGAGCTCTTTTCTTGCCAGCCCGTCAGCCAGGGTGCCAAGTCACCCATTATGAATCTGGAAACTGACAGAAATTGACAAGCCTGATCTCATGCTCCAAGTGTGGAGATTCCTTTTTAAAATGAACTCTTATCAATGGATTCCATTCCTGAAATTTAGAGGCTGCTTTAAAATTTTTATTTTATCTCCCTAATGAGGACTTCTGATTATCTTCTGATTATCCTGGCAGTTGAAGTCCTGCAGAAATTCATCTACCCCTGCTTCCCAGCACCACAGACCCTTACTCGGCTTTGTTTGTTGTTTCCCTTTAACACTGGCTTGCAACTTTTTGGTTTTTTTTGTTTTTGTCCCTGGCAGATAAACAGGAGCAGGACAAAGCTTTAAGAAAGAGGCCTGGGAGGAAATCCTACCTAGTAGTAATTTCCTGAGTATTGTGGAAGCTAGCATTATTAAAATTTAACAGCATGACACTTTCACATTGCTCATTAAAAAGCAGTGTTCTCTGGATTTTTTGTTTGACAGATGCTGGCCAACTTTCAAGCAGGGATCCAAGAATAGCTCAGATACAAGGATCAAAAACTATACCTGTAGGAGCTCATGAATTAAACTTTTGAATTAGACTAGCTGCAAAGTGCTATGTCCGAAAAGAATTAAATAAGATCTCAAACTTTTATTTTTAAGCACTCTAAGTGTTTAAAATACCTACAGGACTGATTCAACTTTCAGATCACATTTTTGTACCCTCTGGCTCAGATTAAGGAAGTAACACACACCGTCCACAACTCCACTCCTCACCACTGGTACTATCCTTTCCACTCATCCAAAACAACCTCCCTGATGAAAATGTTCTCGGCTGCGTCAGTATAGTCACTGGTCAGCAAGCACTTGGCATCACACACTTTGTGTTTCTCAGGGCTTAGCTCAGTGAGTCCAGAACAGGCAGAGTGCTTACTACTATTTATTTGATTTGAATTTGAAGGAGGTTGTCTCCACTTGCCTCTAACCTCTGCAGATTCTACTCAAAGATAATAGTGAATTGTGACTTTTGTATTTACCCCCCCAGGGTTTTCAGTGTCAATGTAATTATTGTTTGTAATAATAATTTCTGTTGGCAATGGTGGTAATTCTACAAATCCCTTTTGGAGCCCAGAGAGAAATGTTGTTCTACTTGAGATAAATGTTGGATAACAGAAGTAAAGAGAAAATATTCAGACATTTTTGTGACTCTAATTCCCTTGAAAATTTCATTTTTTCCACTTTGAGATATGCTGTAGTTGCAAGTCCTTGGGAAATCCATTCTGGATTGCTCATAATAATTTTTAACACTCTTGAAAAATGAAATAACATAAAACAACACTTTGTTTCACGAGTTTATTGCAGACATTCAAAAATGTGTAGATAAGCACACAGAAGAAACTCTGAAACATCTACATTCTCACAATCCAGGAATGACCACAGTTAATAATCTGGAGTTTTCAAGTTTTTCCATGTATAAGGAATTAGACTGAACATGCTACTTCATTACCTACTTTAAAATTTGATAATATATGATATACATTTTTCTACAGCAATTTGCTATAATGATTTACTATTTTTTGGTTTCTTCAAAATACGTATAACCAAACCTCCTTATTTTTCACGCTACTACAGGGATGCTGCAAAGACACTTTTGTAAATAAATGCAAGAATCTTCTACTAAGCCCTAGCAATGGAGTTTCTGAATCAAAAGTCATGATTTTCTTAAGTCTTTAAGAAATGTATGGTAAAATTTCTCCTTAGGAAGTTTGTATCACTTTATTTGTATCGCTACACAAGTGGTGTAGATTTTTTAAAATCACCGTGACAATCTCTTTTGCCAAATACCTTTAAAATAAAAGTTTGTGTGTGTGTGTGTGTGTGAATTAACAAACATTTATTGAGCTTCCTACTCAGTGCCAGCCCCTGTTCTAGGCACTGGAAGAATGACCGAGACAGGCAAGCATCTTGCCTCAGAGATCTTAAATTTTATTGATGGGACTGAACAATAAGCAACTAATACTACTTCAGGCTGTGATTCATGCTGTGAAGAAGACTCAAGAATTACGTGTTGCGTTTGTGTGAAAGTGCGGCGGGGACAGGGCTGGGTAGGGGTCACAATTTTACACAGATCGCTAAGTAGGCCCCATCTAAGAAGGCAATATCAAAATACAAACTGTTTCTAAAACTAATACCTGATTATTTCAGAAAACTTTGAATGTGGACAAGTATAAAGAGAAAATTAAAAATTACCTATAGTCTTAGGAAAATGGTTTTTATCTTTTCAGTTTTTGCTTCATCACGCCCACATGTGCACCTGTATATAAGTGAGATATTACTGAATATACTTTGCATTTACTCAGTATAGGTAGGCAGTAGTGGTCAGACCCACTCGTATGGCCAGTGGGTCCAGTGAGAAGATTCAGTGCTCAGAAACTCAGGGTTTTATTCTGTGCCAATAGTTACCGCAATTGCAACATCCCTTGGTAATTTGGTTTGAAATACTCTTTTTCCTCCTTTTTCCTAAAAAGACTGTGTGGCATCCATCCAGCTTTGCTTTCTTAATTAAAGTGGGTTAAAATTCATTCCCTTGGGTGGAAATACTGCAAGAGTCTCGAGATGATTGAAGAAACTGCAGAAGGTCCCAAGACAGGCTCTAGGAATTACAGTTTTGAGATGAACACGACCAATAGGGGAAAATTTGCTAACGCAATCTTGCAGATTCTGGGAGGCTATCTTCCTACCTCTGAAAAACCACAATTCCCTCTCTGTCAAGCCTCTAAATAGCACCATTCTGTTCCATAGATTTACAAAACGAGGAGTCTTTCCTGACAATTTTTTCTCTTAGAGTGCATACCCGATGCATCAGTAAATCCTGTTGGCTCTACTTTCAAATGAGTTCCAGACTCCAGCCACTTCCCACTCTGTCTCTTGTTCCTACCACAGTGCTCAGCACCATCATCTCTCACCTGGATTGTCCACTCCTAACTGGTCTGCTTTTATAATTGCCTCCTCCTCTGGCACCCTCCACTCCCAGCTGAATAATCTTTTCCCCACAGAACTATATCTCGATGTCAGGGTCTTAGCAGGAAACAGATGGCATACACAAACTAAGTAATTTGAAGAGTTTAATAAAGGAACAATTTACAAAAGTAACGGCAGGTTTGAGGGAAATCCAAAAACAATGATGTGGTATCTCAGAGTGCAGGAGGTGGTTACCAGAATCCAGAAGAATACTTGGACCTTACCCAGCCCGAGCTCCTCAATGCCCTTCTTACAGTCCAGTCCCATTTACCCCCGAGCACCCAACCAGAGGAGGAAGGTAAGGAGGGGATCTGGAGGGGCAAATCGTAGGAATCCTTAAAAAATGTAAATCAGAAAATATCCTTTCCTGCTCCAGATCCTCAAATGTGTATTTATCTCAGTCATTAGAGGGGTGTACTTTTCCTCCTCTCCTGGTTTCCTTAAGGAGAGAGCATTACTAAGCACATTCCTGGCTTCTCTCTATCTCTAAACACTCTGCTCCTGGGAAGACAGATTGACTTATCTGATAAGTTTGGGACAAGACGCCAGGCGTGGTACTTCATCCCCCTGGCACTCTCCTCTTGCTCTACCGTCTTGTAACTCTTTCTTGGGCTGCCTCTGCCCCACCAGTGGATGCACTGATCAGTGGTTCTTTCTGCCTAATATTGGGATTCAACATTAGCCAGTCCACTTGGCTAAATAACCCAAAGCAGCATCTAACAACTTCACCTCTATCAGTAATAAAGCTGATGTGTTGATTTCCATCTTTACTTTAAAACAGAGTTTCTTCTGTCATCTACTCATCAAGTATTTTTTGAGAGCCCACTGTACGCCAAGTACTGTTCTACACTGGGCTACATTAAAGAGGGCCAGAAAAAGAAAATCAGGTAAAAATCTCTTGCTTTATTTTACCCATTATTTAAAACCCGGTTGGGGAAGAAGGTACAGCTTATTGGGGATTTCTTCTGAGGCTTCCTGCTTTATTCAGAATGAAGTTCTTTCTTTTTGATGGAGGTACTAGGGAATTGAAGCCAGGACCTCGTGCATGCTAAGCACACACTATACAGCTAAGCTATACTCACTCCCCTAAAGTTCTGATTAAAATAGAGGGTTGTCATCATAGTCTACAAGGCTTTTCCTGATCACTCTCCTTGCTTCCTTCTGTCCTCACCTCCTACTGTACTCCCTTTCTCAGTTGTGTTGGCTTCCTTACTGTTCTTCGAACACACTGTGCACACCTCTTCCTCTGTCCTTTGTACATGCTGTTCCCTCTGCCCAGACCATTCCTCCCCTAGATGGCCATGTGATCTTGGCTCTCAGTTCTGTCAGGTGTCTGTTTAAACGTCATCTTGGTGAGGCCTTTCCCATCCTCCTGTATGAAATGGAACCCCCTTATCTGTCTCTAGTCTTCCTTTATTTCCCATACTCAGTTTTGTTTTGTTTTACAACTATTAACTCATTAATATCAAACCAGATCACTTCATATCAGCCTCTTAAGGTAGGAACTATTATCATTTGCACTTTACAGAGAAAGCAGTTTAAGCACAACAAGATTAGGTAACCTCCCCAAGGTCATAGAACTTTTAAGAGGTGAAGCAGAAGATTTAAACACAGAGTTGTACCCCTGATGAGAATTATAAACTGTGCAGAGCAGGTACTTAGTTTTGTTCATATTCTACCCCAGGGCATAGAATAGTGCGAGGCACTTGGTATAAATGTGTTAATAAATGAAGGAATGATATTATCTGCTTTGTAGAGTTTTGAAGATTAAAAATATTAATACACTTAAAGGGTTTAAATCAGTGCCTGGCACATAGTTAAGCACTCAACAAAGATTAAAAAAACAAAAAACAAGGAAGCTGTCCATAGCTGCCTTCCAGTTAACCTTGGCAGATATTAATGCCCCGTCTCTATCTTATGAGCAGAAATTAGGTGTTGTTACGCATTTTCAACTTAAAATTAGAGGAACAGTTCTCAAGCTTTGTTCAAATCTAGTATTGCCGGACTATGAGCTGGACTAATGTCTTCAGTGCTTAAATCAAAAAATGGAATTTTCCCAACTCAGAAAAATCTCAAATAAGTGGCTAGAGTCTTTAAAATTTTAGATTTTTCTCTTATGATTTTTTCTTTAAACATCAGCTATTGCATCTTATTTGTTGGCTACAAAAGTGAGTGAATAAGTAACAAACAAGTACAAAAAGGAAAAGATGGAAACAGCCCTAATTGGAAACAGCTTTGTTTTATTTAAAAATATAAGATCAAGGGAAGGTTATTTACAGCACCAATGTTGAATAATCTTGAAAAACAAAATAAATGTACACATTTTTATATATTTATATAGATTACCATCCCTAGCTATAGATGCATAGGTAAATCTTTTTGTACTGAACCAGAATAGACATATCTGTATTTTGACATGTGACATACAGAGCACCTTGACTTCCAGGATGTTCTGCTTCCTGAATGAATTATAAAACCATTGAACTTGGAAAGCAAGAATAAAGAAAAAGTGAAAAGCTGGCAAACCCAGCATCAGAGATTTCCCAGTGGCTCACTCATCACTGAAGTGAGGAAACCCACAAGGACTTTAGTAGAACTGTATTTCCAGTGTAATTTTTGGTCTGAAGTTTCTTCTCCACCCACATCAAATTCCCTCAAATGTTTAGAGTGCCAAGAAATGCAGTTCTACAGTATTGCTCAGACACTATAAAGATTACTCAAAGGTCATTTTTTAAAAAATATAACTAATCAAGAAAATCATGATTTCCTCCTCCCACTGGTAAATCTTATCAAAGAATAGCCAAAGTCCATTTTTTTAGAAGTTATCCTGTAGCCTAGTATTATCTGGCTTTATTGTTTTTGCAAAGTAATAATCTCAATGCAGGCACTGGATGGCAAGGAAAAGTTTGTAGCTTAAGAGTAAAAATGTGAAAATAACATGTCATTTGAAGGACCTAATTATGCTTTTGGAAAGAGCACTAAACTGTAGCTATTTTCATTAGTGGGCATTGACTGTGCAAATTCCCACTTCAATCGGGCCTTGCCATTGCCCCCAAACCATGCCCTTTGTGTAAATATTAGTGCAATTTCCACCACAGGCATAAATCATGGTGATATTAACCAGATCTCCTTGAACGGTTCCACTGAGTTCCTCCTGGCTGTAATGAATCTCACCCAGCAGTCAGCTGAAACATGTTTATTTTAAAATATTTAAACATTTACTTGGTGCAAAATAAGGGAGCAGCAGCAGCAGCCTATTTCGCGGCAATTTTCTTAGCAGAAAGAGGAAAAATAGAGGTTAGGCATTTACAGTAACTCTTCCTTACCTCACGGAAAGACACATTCCAAATCTAAAAAAGGGGAAGATTTAAAATTCCCCCCCACACACACACAAAAAAGTTACAAAATCATTTCTCAAAAGAACCAAACCAAAACTAAACAAAACCTCAAAACTTGGAATGCCCCTTTCCCTGATGTTCCTTTCCTCGTCGGTGTTGGCGTTCCATTTCTCTCTTCACTGTATCTTTCATCGTGGTAAAGCCTCTTAGATCCTCACTATGTATTAATCAAAAAAAAAAAGTCTCTCCTGCAGGCAGTGTTATTGGAACCTGTATCTCCCCTGTACCCACTAGGCGACCCTAGGAGTAATTTGTCGCTCTAGTGGAATGACTCCTGCTCACTCCGGGAACAAGCTGGGCTCTCCCAGGCAAACAGCAAGACAGGTTAGCAGGTCTCTGCTTCAGACTTGGGCCCACTCTATCTTCCTGGGATGGTTTCCACATCTAAGAAAGTGGTGCATGACGTGCTTCCGAAAAATGTACATAGATAGAACTGGAACTGAGAATCCCTTTTCAAAATATGGAAAAAGATAAAATATTGCAAGCAGCCTCTTACTGTGAGCCTTGTCTTGTGACCACACTATTCAGCTGCTTCTCACTGGTGCTCAGCTTCATGGAAGATGTGACTCAGCTTTTGTTGCATTTTAAACACATCTGGTCACATTACACAACAAAATACACAGATATTTGCATATCTCCAAGCCAATCTAGCCTCATGTATTTGTGGCTCATACAGCAAACAGCCCATTCTGTTGCACTGCGACCTTGTCTGGAACATTACACAAATGTAAACCTCAGTCTGTTTGAAGATAATGCATAAATGTCATTTTTGCCCATGCCTCCACTTATTAAAAGCTGTGGACTTCTTTTAAAAGTTATGTAAAAATAACCTCTATGTTCCTACAGGGAATGTAGAAGAATAGAAGGCTGGAGTTAGCATTTCTAAAAAATAAAAGTTAGGAACGGTGCACTTGCAGTATCCTTACAAAGACGCTGATGATTATAGTGAGTTTGGAAACTGCATTTGTAGTGTGTGATTGGCTTTGGCAATGAATGCGGAGGTTTCTAAAATTCTGTTGCTGTGCTAATACTTGGACCACATCAGGCAGTTGCACACTAGCTTCGAGAAAACTTGCAACACAAATTCATATTCTGCATTTGTGCACCCTGAATTATAAGATATATTTTAACATCCAAACTCAAGAGTAGTCTCTGTTTTTTAAAGATGACAGTTGACTTGGCCAGGACTAGTAACTCAATTTCATTTTTAAGCTAAAAATGGGCTTATCTCCATTATTTCATATAGTTCATAAAACTTTGACAGTGAGGGACATAGTATAGCATATAACGTGGCATCCTTACATTTGTGGATGAAAATAAGGATGGGAAGAAAATAAATGTTCAGTACTACTTACCGGTGAAGGATTTCTCTATTTTCCACCTCCTCACATCCAGTCTACCACAAAGTCCTGTCTACTCTACATTAAAGATCTACCTCTCATCTTCTTTGTTCCCTTCCCACAGGTCTAGTTACCATCCTCTCAGCTGGACTGGTGCAGAGACCCTGACTTTCTTCCCAAACTTATACTCCCCCTGCCCCAACCTTAATCTCTTCTGCACCCAACTGCCAAAGAAATATTTAAAAAATTTAAGTCAGATTACCTGACTCTTAAAACCAAAGGCATCCCATTGCACTTCGAGTAAAATCCGTTCCCCCTGCTTGGCCCACTTTGTGCTACATCCTCTGGCTCCCCACGACCTACCACGCTGCTTCTCACACTCTGTGTCCCAGCCACGCCCTAGCCTTTCCCCTGTTTCTCTCATGTGCCAATCATTTGCCACTCTCTTTGCACTGGAACAATCATCCTTCTCATTTTTTAAGTCACACTAAGTACTAAATGCTGACTGTAATGTCGAAGAGCAAAGTTATTGCTTAGCCATTCCGTTTTCTTTGAGCCACTGGGTAGATAATGCTGGTTCACCATGCTCTGTCTTCCCCTCCCTCTTGGGCACACAGGAGACTACTTCCCAGCCCACGTGTAGCCAGTTGAGGCCATATGACCAGAGCTAGCCTGTGAAATGTGAGCAGGAAGAGGATGTGTCACTTCTGGGCAGAGGCAGGGGGGCAGCTGATTTTTACATGAGTGATTTCCCATCGTCATCCAGGTCTTGGTTCAAATGTCACCCACTCAGGGACATTTCACCTCCAGCCCAGTCACTTTGCCCACATGACCCCCTTTTTTTTTCCCTATCTCCATTATGATTTACTATTTGAAGTCATTTGTGTGTTTATTTAGTGTCCTCCCTTCCACTAAAAATATTAAAATAATAAGTTTTATAAGACGGAGACCTTTTTAATCTTTTGTACTGTATTACCTCCTATGCCTAGTACAGTGGCCAGCACATAGCGGTGCTCAAGAAATATGTGGTACATGTGTGAACGGAGTGGAAATAACATTTGACCCAGTCCGTCATCAAGATCTCAAATATGATAATAGGCAAACCTCATAGTCAATCATTAATCCACTCATTCATCCACCCCTCATGAATTCATTCAACATCTTTCACTGAGTACCTATTCTGAGGCAAGCATGTACATACTAGACAATGTGAAAGTGAAGAAAATTGGGTCCAAGCCTTTGAGAAGCTCATATCATGGTGGGACAATCAGACATGTGAGGATGTAATTACGATACTGTGTAGTACGTGGTAAAATACAGATCAGTGCAAAACGCTGTGTGAGTGTGGGAGTGACACGGAGATTCCTCATGTCCATTGGTTCTGAAATATTTAATGAAAGATTTCACTAACAATACTCAATTATATGTTATCCAGTATTTTTACATAGTAAAAGTGCTAAATTGTGTAGCTTATGTTCTACTGTGATTTCAATGATCCTTCAGATATCCTCAGAAAAGCATAACAAGCCTAATTTAATAAGATGTGAAGAGTAGTTTGTCAAATTCAAATTTAAATGACATGTCACTTATTTTAGTAGAAGAGCTGTCCTGGTTGTATCCATAGAGTAGGACTGTCACTATGCCTGGGCTGTGCCATTGGATATTGAAACTCCTGTTCTTACAAATTGAATTTGTGAGCCTGGTTAGTAATTTAACATCTTTGTGCTCTGGTTTTCCCATTGATATAAATGTCTGAAAAATTCCTTCTATTAACTTCAAACTAATAATGTTTGAATTAAGATTTTAAATGTAAAAAATGTCAGATAAGCCTTTTGCATATCTTGGAAAAAATATTTAAGTTGTCTTAAAATAAATCTTGAGTTCTTTGATATTTAGAGTACTGTAATCTTGAGAAAATTAATAATCTCGCTAAATCTCAATTTCTTCAGCAATAAATTTAGGTTGTTTTAAGAATTAAGTGAATTCATTAATGTGCCTGGCACAGCATAAGCCCTCAGTAAGTGGGAGGTAAATTATTCTTGTTAGTGTTTTATTTTGGAAATACAGTCAATCCTTATTATTCATGGATTCCATATTTACAAACTTGCCTACTTGCTACAATTTATTTGTAACCCTAAAATCAATACTTGTGGTATCCACGGTTATTTACTGACATGTGCACACACAGAGCAGTGAAAAATTTGAGTTACCTTAAGTAAATGTTCTCAACTGAATTCAAAGTGACCCTGTGACGCTTTGTTTCAGTTCTCACAGTGTAAACAAATGTCCTTTTTGTGGTCTGTTCAGTGCCATGTTTTTCTTTTTTGTGCTTGTTGTTGGCGATATCACTGTGTACGTTGGCCACAAAGCGTAGTGCAATAGTGCTGTTCCTAAGTGCGAGAGGCTTGTGATGGATCTTACAGATAAAATACATGTGTCACATAAGTTTCAATCAGGCATGAATTATGGTGCTGATGGTCACGATGTTATCCTTAAATAAGGTGTATTTGAATAGAGAAACACACATGTTATAGATTGATCAGTCAACAAAAATACTATGACCAAAGTCTTGCAGGAACCTAACCCTGTATTTCCTCTAAGAGCAATGGTTCAGTGTTTACTAATTCAGTGTCCGTGGTGACTTTATAGAATGTAAGTATGGAGGGTGGAGGGGAAAATATAGCTCAGTGGTAGAGTGTGTGCTTAGCAGGCATGAGGTTCTGGATTCAATCCCCAGTACCGCCATTAAAATAAATAAATAAATAAACCTAATTACCCCCCCCATAAAAAAAAAAGAACATAACTACCATGAATAATGAGAATCAACTCTATTCATATTGGAGACTTGCTTTAAATACACTTGCTATTTAGTGGAATTCAACACAAACAATACTAACAGAATTCTCAGAAATACTTTATTCTAATAAATACTGGAAGTACCTACCTACCTCAACACTTGCTATATAACCCAGCAAATATTAAGGACAAGGCCAAACTTAATTCATGCCACTCTAACTAGGGTTCCCCTGGTTTTGTCTAGGCCAAACTGGTAGCTGGAAAAATAAAATAGAACATAAACATGATATATAAGAATATAGTTTTTATTTCCAAATATATGACTTAAAGGAAAAGATTTTGGAAGGAAGAAATATTATTTCTTATAGAGAGAAATATCCTTCCCCTCAGTCAAACTCACACCAGGCAGGACATTAGAGAGGAAGAATTGCCTTGAACAAAAGAAATATTGTCACAAATTCTCTCCCCTTCTGAGCCTGCAAGTATGCAGATCGTCCCCGGCATTGCCTACTAGTTTGCATAAATGTATTGAATGTAATTTTGGAGCAGAGATCTTGGGAATTAACACAGTAAAACATTATCCATAATTATTGCCTAAACATCTCTCAGAAGATAAGCCTTGGCAGAGAATCTGGCACAAGGAAGTGAGGTTTGGGGAGGCATATTTGTACCTGGGAGATAGGTCAGGAAAGTCTAGACGAGGACAGTGGTTCTTAAACATTAGTAGGATGTAAGAATCACACTAGAATCAAACTGAAATGCAAATGCCCAGCCCCACCTCTTGGGATTCTAAATTGGTGGGAATAGCTGGGGTCCCAGGAACCCTGATGCAGGTTGTCCTGGACCACATTTTGGGTGCTGATGGGATGGGCATCAGCTTGGGGGAGCCATGACACCTGCTGATAGTCTTTCCTCACTTTTCCACCGGAATACGTTCCTGTATGTTATCCCAAGGATATAATCACAAACAGAGTGATTCTCTGAGAGAAGAAAACTTACAAGGATATATGAGCAGAACAGGAGGATGAAGGGTTCTGGAAAAAAAAAAAGCCCAGTTATAATTTTTCTATAACTGTTTCTGTTTCTTTTGGGGGCCTATAAGGTGAATGGAAAGAGGGTATTCAGGTATTATGTGGCCTTTCATAATTACAGTGGTAACGTTCACTGCTTTTAAATTTATATTTTAATGGTGATTCATGGGGAAAAAATTTAGGTCCCTAAAGTTCCTTGTATCTGCATGCCAAAAAATTGATGCACCCAACAGTAATATGTTTCACAGACATCCATAGACACCGTATTAACTTCAAAAACCAGTTGTGCTCATTCTTTAGGGTCACTATCTGTGAGCACTTACTCTTTCATTCATTCATTCAACATATCTGGATGGCACCTATGCTACATTAGGGTTTAACAAGCTTACATTCTGGTAGGGAAGATGCACAATAAATAAGTAGTAAATTAGATATTAGAAAGTGGCAAGTGTCATGGCAAAACAGAGAGACAGAGAGATGGGGTTCAGCAGGACCAGGGACAGTAAAGCTTATAATCTGAAATAGAGTTTTCAGAGTAGGCCTCTCATTTGAATAAAGATTTGCAGGAAGTGAGGAAAATGACTGTGCAGAATTTCAGGCAGAGGGACTGGCTAGTGCTAAAGCCCTAAGGCAGAGAGCCTGGATGGGGTATTCCAGAAGAGGAAGAGCAAGTGGCCTGGTGTGGCTGGATGGCTGTGTGCTCGGGAGGGCATGAGGTTACCACCGAGAGGGAAGAGGTGTAGACATGTAGGGCCTTGTAGGTCATTGTGACAAACTTGGCTTTCACTCTGAATGAAATAGGAAGCCACTGAATGGTTATGAGCAGAGAAGTGACTTGATCTGACTTTTGTTTTTAAAGGATCACACTTGACTACTGTGTTGAGAATGACTTGTTAGAAGGTAAGCCTAGAAGATATTTGGGATGTTGGTGCAGTAATCCAGTGGGGCGGTAACAGTGACTTAGACCAAGATGGTGGCAGTGAGGATGGTGAGAAGCCGCTGGAGTCTGGGCATATTTGGAAGGCAGGGCCATGGAAGTATCCTGACAAATTGCATGTGAAATGTAAGAGAAAGAATTCAAGGTTGTTTCTCTGGACTGAGCAAATGAAGGACAGAGGTGGCATTAACTAAGATGTCATCCTATGTTTTTCCCTAGCCCTGCCCTGTATTCAGAAGCCCACCAATCAGTATGAATTTAATCACACTGAGGCGTGAGTGCACATTGGTTAAGTATGTAGCCTCTACAGGCCAACTGCCTAGGTTCTAATCTTGGCTCCCCACTTACTAGCTATGTGACCTGGAGCAAGTTTCTTAAGCTTTCTGTGCCTCAAAGTTTTCCTGTGAAATGGGGATAATGAGAGTATCTACCTCACAGAGTTGATATGATTCAGTGAGTTGATATATAAAAGCACTTAAAACAGAAGCTGGCACACATATGTTAGCAAACAATAAAGTTTAAACACCAGCTGTGAAGAAGTTGCAACTCTTTCTCCCACACCTCATTAGAGTTGGTTTTTCCCATTTCTTTCCATAATGAGTCACTTGGTAACTTCTAGTTAGGAAGTTGTAAACGTTTCTGGGAACTTCAGAACAAAGGGTAAGTATGATTTCCCTTTGCTGATTTGTGAGATGAGAGTTAAAGGAACACAAGAAATAATACTTGGATATGCCAGAGAAAGTGAACACACATGCAGATATAAAAGTTAAAAGCAATTATTCTCAGATTCATGGTTCAGCCTTTATGTTAGAAAGAGTAAAGAGGGGAAATGTTTGAAAACAAGACCTTGGAGATCATCTAGCTCAATGCTTTATCCATTCCACATTGTTACGTAACACACATAACACCAGTGCCCAGGCGTCACCTACTTGGGGGCAACTAGACATCTAATATTAAAATGAGATCGATTCAAGCCCTTTGTATAAATATGGGGGAAACCCAGCTTCTATCTCAATGTCTTCAGTAATCCACGAGGATCTTACATTTCTCATCACTCTACTCCAATTTCATGTTATCCGTTGAGATCTCAGGCTCCACCCCTCTGTGAAGTCTTTTTTCCATCCTGTTCCTAACATTGGGCACTACTGGATTACTCCCGTTTCACAAAGCACCACTAATACAAGGTCAAGTGTGCTAAGTTTTTGCTAGAATTCATATAATAAAGGGTCACAGAGCTGCACAGTACAGGAAGCAACTTCAAAATCATTCCCGTGTCTCTCCTCAAATCTGGCAGTTAGTCCCTGTCATAGAGAATTTCTGTCTCCTAAACATATTTTTGCAGCCCCAAGTCTCTTCTTTCTCAGGTCACCTCCCACCTCCAAATCGACTAATTCTTATTTCATCGTAAATAGCAATTTAATACTTTCTTCCCATCTTTTTATAGTTTTAGTACTTTTTAAAATACCTGTTAATACTTTCTTCCCATCTGCACTCTGCCTTCCAGAGATTCCCCTTCCATAGCAAGCAGATGCATTTTAGTATGTTGAGCAACGTAAGAAACATTTATTCCAACCCCCATCAATTGTGGTAACTATCCTAGAAGGCAAAACCTGGGATACATTTATTCAATAATACAATCAAGGTACTATATCAGGTACTGTGCTGGGCCTTGGAGAGGGAAAAATAGGCAGGTTAGGTAATGGCTCTGCACTCAACATACTTATGGTCACCTAGCAGCGATAGTTTACATGAGTGTGTAATGCAAGTTATGAATAGTATGAAGAAAAAAGTGCAAGGGGCTATGAGAGTTTATAGCAGATTGACTTTATCTAGTGAAGATGGATTAATGAACATTTCCAAGAATTGAGATTAAATCTGACAGATACGAAGGACTAAAGAGGGGTGGGGGCAAAACTGGAAGGCTCTGAGGTGCGACGAATCAAGGTAATATGAGCAACTGCCAGGCCAGTGTGACCTGAGGAGAGAGGGAGGCGGAAGGGACATCCTGCAGGGCCTCAGAGGATATTGACATCAGTGTGGACCACTGCGAGGGAAACCTTCCTCCTTGCCAGTCATTTAAGCCATTCTGGGCTCCAGGGGAGACTGGAGTAGAGGGAGCAGAAGTAGAAACAGAGAGGCCAGCGGGAGGTGATCGAGTATTCCACACAAGAATTCATGGAGGAATGGTCTAAGGTGCTGGCAGTGCACGCGGCAGGAAGGGTGTGTGTTAAATTGTTTTCTCTCCTTGAGCACCAAATTCTATTCCAAGGGTCCTGTGGCACATTGCATAGTTCAAATAAAGAGAAACAAAGATGTGTCTCTATCAAGGTTTCTCGACCTCGGCACTATCGACGTTTTGGGTGGGATACTCCTGTTATGGGGCGGGGCTGTGCTGTGCATCGTAGGATGTTTAGCAGCTCCCTGATCTCTTCCCACTAGATGCCAGTAGCACCTCATCCTCTCTCCCCGTTATGATGACCAAACGTGTATCTGGACATTTCCAAATTCCCCCTACAGTTTGGTGAGTTTGGCAGGGGAGAAGGCAAAATTGTCCCTGTTGCAAACTGCTGGGCTATATGAAAAGAGATATTTATTTATTTGAAATTATCCAAGAAATGTTAAAAATTTCCAGCCTGGCTTCTCTGAAATTGGTTGAGATGAAAATCATAACAAAACTGGATGCTTGTAGAAATATTCTGCAACAAAAGTTTAGTTTATGTAAATAATAAGGAAAAAAAGGACACTGATTTGGAAAAGGAGTTTTGTCCATTATCAAACTTCATGTTTTATTATTTCAAACTAAATTTTCTACACACCTTTTATTACTATAGAAAAAAAAATCTTTTTTTGCCTGAACTTTAAAAGAAGGTATTTCTTGAGGTTTTCTTCTTTTAACTCTGACATAATGTCCCAGAACTGAGATGTGCTCCTGATTATTTATATAACATTTCCTTAAGAGGAAGTAGATACTTCGCAAATGTAGATATAGACAGTAACTTAGAAGAATTTTCACTGATGGTGATTATTTCCTCTTCTTGAACATAAGGCCTGGATATTTTAGATTTGCATGAAAAATAACTCAGGTTTAAGGCCTTTGGAGATTCCACTTAACACTTTATAACTGTGCACTGCCAAAGAATTGTGTTGATTAGATTATTACTGTCTAAAAAATCCCTAAATTTGACTAGCTGTTGAGATGGCATTGGGAAAAAATATCTAGCCCTAAATTTGTTTCTTAAATTGTTCATGATTTGCCTTAACAAAGGTAAAATTAAGTTAGGGTAAGGATTTTAATATCATTGTCTGACTGAGAATGGATCTGTTAGGATTTTTATGGTACATAAGCTTTACCCTTCTCCCTGCCCACCCGCGCCCCCCAAGTCAACGTAGCCATAAAACTGTCCTTTTGGCAGACTGCTCTCAATGTCCTCATGGCAGGAAAAATTGTCTTGGATTTTGTCCTTACCCTTCCACCGATCTGTTCATCTGAATGATCTGTGCTTCAGTTTCCAAATCACTATTGGCAGATCAGTGGAATTTAGAAAGATTTATTGTTTTTAATTTAAAGCATTGCATTCTGAAGGTATTACAAATATAGTCTTTGGCCTCTTTCTTAAACCCTGAGTGCTTCAGCACCATCGTACAGTCCAGGAGCTCCTATATGGTTTCCAACTTCTTTCCCAGGACATACTGTTCTTTCAAAGAAATATTTCCTTGTGGTCTAGCAGGGGATTGTAAAAATCTGAGCTTACAAATACCGGAATCAAACTAGAATTCCCCTCAGGCACTTTCCGATTTTAAAATTTGGGGAGGTTTTTATCTCTCCTTTACATCATTGATCACTGAAGCTAAACTCTGAAACATAACCTGGAGATCATCACAACATTTTGCACTGTGGGTTTTGCACATCAACCTAGTAAAAGCATGTGACTTTCTCCAGGGGCTGACAGGCTCTGAGGTAACATACATGTGATAGCAGACAGAGCATGTGTGTACAATGTGACTTTCCCCCTAACACATACAGTTTGTGTCTCACACAACTGCAGTGCTTACCTACAATCTGGACAATCAATTTCCTTCTTCACGATGACTTATGTTAAGAGAAAACATGATCCTTGCTATGTCATTTTACATTTCATATGCACTGAGTTTAAGAAAAAATGCAGGTAACATTCCATGGGTGGCAAATACTGTCTCCAAATTGAATCCTTGATTTAGAGGGAGACTTAGGAAACTGGTTCATGCCCACATGCTAACCAGAGGAGAGGCACAATACTGCAGTGCTTAGAAAAGACCTATCTTCTTAGTCCTGTGTATATATGTGTGTGTACACATGCAAATGTGTAAGTCACTTAGCCTTTCTGATCCTGTTTGCTCTTCTATGGCTAATATATTCATAGACTTAAAGATGCCATTGACTTGAAGATGCAGCATAATTTTAGGTATCATTAAGAAAGGACAAGAATGATGCCAATTAAATTGACAATTCTTTTTATCCCTTAGAATTATTATTTATTTTTGTAGTGGAAAGAGTTCTTTTAGCCCTATATACAGATTTTTGTCATATTTTACTCTTGTATATCGAAAAAGGAAAATAGAAGTCAGATAATTAGTTAAGGTACTCCTAAAATTTCTTTGGAGTCCGTCTTTTCAGGTTCCCTTTTTCAGATTTATTAATCCCTATGTATGTTGATGCAGCATTTTCCAAAAGATTGCTTGAATGCTGTCATTGTACATCCCCCCCCCCCACCAAGCTTCTGATACCTATTTATAAGTTTTTATGCTGTGGCTTTCTTCATCTTACCAAAAGATATCAACAGAAGGTTTTTAGATAGCAACCGCAACCCAGGTGGGCCTGAAAAGACATGGGTTTAGAATTTTCCAGTCTTGCCACAAGAAATAACTAAAAGTTTGTGCACAGCCAGCGGCAACTGCATCATGATTCCTGCTTGGCCGACAAAAATTGCAAGATCCTGTCCAATTTCAGAGACGCTAAAATCTTAAAGGAAGTTGTGTTTCTTAAAATCAAAATAATTGATTTAAAAAACCAAATGAGGCTGTTGTGAGTTTGTAAAATGACTGAGTAAATTTTAAACATCATGCCTCTGTAATACTTTTTTATTTGGGTATTCCTATGTTCACTGGAATAATAAGAGAATTTGCCACGAAAATTATGCCTGCTATGTTTTGGAAGAGAAATGTCAGACTCAAGATTCCAAGGCAGCTCCTTGAAGGGCTGTTATTTTTAGGGGTCAAAGTGGTTCCTTTCCCCACTAAATACTCTAATATCCCTACTAGAGGGTCTGAAATTCCAAAGTATTTAAACCCCTCTTAGGGAAGATACGTGTTAAAAACATAAACAGTCTGAAAACAGTGATGGGTTAATCTATTATTAGTCAATAACACCTTGGGTCAAGGTTGTTAATCAGAGTACTTATGAAATCGACAGCCTACGTAGAGAAAAACTAATCCATAGACATGTAATAAGAAGAGAATAATTGCAAGTAATAAACATGTACCAAGTGGTGGAGAATGGCGCAAAGTAAACGTGTAATTGCTGTACGTATTGACAGGCTCACAACCTACCTACCCCCAACAAATGATCATCTTAACTGACCTTAAAGGTCCTGAGATGGGCAACTGATTCTGGAAATGTTTTCCACATGTATCAATTCATATCTTTAGGGCATTTAAAGAAAATAATTATGAATTCTTTAAAAGTGGGGCTATGGTAGCATAGTGGATAAAGAATAGGTGACTTCCTTAGTGTGACTCTTGGAAATTTCCTATCCTTGCTTTATGCCTCACCTTCCTCACCCCTAGTGGAGACAATAGCCAGACCTCCCCATGTCCATGAGCGTGCCTTTCACTTTGTTGTCTTTGGCTTCCCTCATGGCTGCCAAATGAATGCTGCAATTTCTGCCATCACAGCTAGACATAACAACATGCAGTGTAAGCAGATAGGAAGTTTCTTTCTTCTGTTTTACTTTAAGAGAGAAGAAATGTTTCCCAGATGCCTTATGGTTCATTGGCCAGAGCTGAATCACATGTTCTTCCTTAATTCATCACTGGCAAGGGAGGAGGGTTTTTTGTGATCATTTTACCAACTAGGATTCACTCCTGAATCACTAATTTTTTTTTAAAATAGAGATGTCAGGGATTGAACCCAGGACCTCCTGCCTGCTGAGCACATGCTCTACCATTGAGCTATACCCACCCCTGAATCACCTGTGAGAGATGGATGCCCTGAGTAAATGGGAATTTGTCAGCAAAGAAGTAGGTGGGAAAGGCTGTAAACTGGGCCACCAAACAGTTCTGCTATAATATCCCATGGGATTATTAGGAAGCTAAATGACACACTCCTACAAAGTACCCAGTAATAATGACGGCAATGACAAACACTTCAATGACACTTGTTGGGTGCAGTACATTTTCCTATATGTACACAGCTTTACCTATACAGCAGTCCTCATAAAAGCCCCATGAGGCATTTGTATTATTGTTACCTCCACTTTACAGATGTGGAAACTGGGCACAGAGAGGTTAAGTAACTTGCCTGGGTTTTACAGCTTGTGGGTGGCTATGCTAGGGTGAGAATCCTGAGGTCTGTGCTTAACCACCCTCCTAAAGAATAGAAGTGCTCAAACCTTGTTAGCTGTTACTGTCATCTCTGGTGATCTACAATCCTCAGGAAACATTTACAGATTTTTTTCTTCTTGTTCTATCCTTTAAAAAGATGGAAAGATACTTTAAAAAAAAAATGTAGTAGAAAGGGTTTGAATACAAATTTAACGGAAGTATTTCCCAAGCTTTATAGCATCACCTATTAGTGGGTTATAAAATCTCTTTAATGAGTAAAAACAGATCAATATTAAAAAAATATATAATAGGATAGGTTAAAACAGTGGAATCGAATAAAAAAATCAAGGTACCCTCCATACAATAAAATAACTTTTGTCTGTGTTTCAATTATATATCTATTTTGTATATGTGTTCTAGGTTGCCAAGTAGAATACATTTGTTATTTTAGATCGTGGTCCAAAAAATGTTGGGAAATCCTACTTTAAAATCTTGCCTATTCAAAGTGTGCACCAGCAACATCGCAACAGCAGCGAGTTCCATAGAAATGCGAGTCTCAGGCTTTGCCCCAGACCGGACTTGAGTCAGAGTCTGCATTTTAACCAGAACCCCAGGGACTCTCATTTGCACTTTGGCCTAAGGAAGCCCTGTTTGGGGCGGGCCTGGCTTTTCTGCCTAATGACGCATACCTGCTGCCTGCGCAGGCAGGTCTTATGTGTGCGGAGCGGAGACTTGAACGCAGTTTGAAAATGACACTCAGATGATCTGCTCCTCAGGCTCCTGGAAGATGACTTCTCTAAAGGATAATTCAGAGAAATGGCTCGCTGACTTTCTTTTTTCCTTCTTTCCTTTTTCTAGACTGAACAGTGAATTTTTTTTTTTTTTGATTAGTTGGTTTTATGCACGCACACACACATACACGCACACACTCCATATGAACATGTTTCCAGCTTCTCTTGAAAAAACTGGAAAATCTGACAACACAAGGGTACTGTTTCTATAGGGCAACAGTCATCTGGAGCTGAGCAGTCCCTATGTTCTTTGCGCACTTTAGATACAGCACTGGTCCTCTGTCCTCTCCACCCCTACTGCTCACAATTCACTCACACGCTCCACCTACCTGGTCACTGACAGCATTTGATTTTATGATCTCTGGGCTACCTTATCCTGATTTTAAACTTTCCTCCATAGGTCTTAATCTGCAGTCATTAGATCCTCTTTGAACTTTTCCCACTGAAAATAATGTTTAAAAAATTAGGCTTTTGACCCCTGAACTAGCACAGAGTTTAGCTAGAGTGTATTTATCCAACCAGGACAAAAATACATGAGTCTGGGCTTCCTGTGCTTGCAACTGGTTTCCTCATTTTTACATTGCTGACTCCCATGCTGCTGCTGAGACAGTGGGACCCCGGCTCTTTTCAGTGGTTTTATAATAATCCCTCAATTCTTCTCAGTGGAGTTTCGGTCTGCATAATATACACCTTTGCATTGCTTCTTCAATTGTTCATTATGTTGTTCTACTTATTTTATCAGAGACTTTATTTTGTTCTGCGAGGACAAATTTATGTAATTTCCATTTAGTGTACCTGGAGTAAAGTGCCTCAGGCTGCGTGATGGGCCGGCACTCACAGAGACAGGTATTGGAGAGTAAGAATAAATGTCCTTACAAAGCATTTGGGGGATGAATTGGGTCAGATTGTGATGCAGAGTGAAAAGGTCTGAATTTTTTCCTGTGAATAATAATTTCCTCATTGTAATGGACTTACCTATCCTTTCTATAAGAAAGATGTTTCTTGTTACAAGTAATTGAAGGCCAACCTCTCAGTGGCAACGAAGAACATTTACAAGCTCACAGAACCAAAAAGTGCAGGGGGAGGTTGGGCTTCAGGCGTCATCCAATCAAGACTCCAGTTCTATTTCTCTTCTCGAGTCTCTCAGCTTTGCCCCTCTCTTGCGTCTGCTTCATATTTAGCCTGCCTTCCTACTCAGTAAATAAACAGTCAAGGTAATTCCACCCACACCAACTTCCTGTGGAAAAGAGAATATCTGTCCTGACAACTATTTGTTGAAAGCAAGAAGTTTCCCAGAAATTTTTGTAAAACTCTTCTTACATCCCTCTGGTCAGCATTGGGTCATTTACCAATCCCTGAAGGCTTTACTGTGCCATGGTAACAAGACTAAGTCAACCAAGGCTTACTCTTTACTAGTTCATTCATACCTCATGGCTAAAAGGTGTGGGGTAGGAAAAACTGTTTCTGTGAAGGAGGGGTAGAAAGCTGGATAGAGACACCCTCTTTAGAAGTTTAGCCAAGAAGAACCTTCATTAATTATGATTATCTTTTCATTTGTTGCTTCACATATAGAAAAAAAAAATACTTCATATGGTAGCCCTTCTCTTTTCCTTATAAGGATGAAACCTTAATTGTAAAAGGTTAAGGAAAGTGATATTGTTAACACCAATTTTTCTCAGTGCCTATCTTAGTCAGCTCAGGCTGCCATAACAAAATAAGACAGACTGGGCGGCTTAAACAACAGAAATTTATTTGTCACATGTCTGGAGGTTGGGAAGTTCAAGATCAGGGTGCCAGCATGTTTGGGTTCTGGGGAGAACTTTCTTCCTGGCTTGCCTATGACTGCCTTTTTGCTTCCTCACGTGGATAATAGAGAGAGAGAGAGAGAGAGAGAAAGGGAAAGACGTAGGGAGAGACCTCTCTTCCTCTTCTGATAAGGCCATAGTCCTATCAGAACGGAGTCCCTCTCTTATGGCCTCATTTACCCTTAATTCCCTTCTTCAGGCATCACTAAGTCAAGACTCCAGTTCTATTTTAAAATTGGTAGAAGAAAGTAAGAAATGTGTGACAGCATAAAAACCTAGACCAGGAGGGTAGCAGTGGGAATGGAGGGACAGGGACAGGGACCACAAAGGTCTTACAAAGAAGACTGAAAAAAAATTCACAGCTGATTGGCATGAAGTGAATGAGTGAGAAGAGTAGTTCTATAACAGAGATCAGAAAATCCAGACAAAGGGAAGGTATGGTTGGGGAGGGGGTTAGGTCCATGGGGAAAGATGAGTTCATGTTAGAAGTATCAGTTTTTAGGAACTGAAGAATTTACTAAGTAAAATATCTGTTAATGTCTTGGAAAATAAAGGCAAAGAGATGAGAAAAAGCAGGACCAGACCAGAGAAAATGATTATTTGAGACATTATCATGGAGTTGATAACCGAAGCTAAGGGAATGAAAGATTGCTTTGAAAAAGTATGTAGAGAGATGTATGGAAAGCAAAGAGCTAATAGCCATCATCACCACCCTGAAGGATCTCACAATAGCAAATGGAATGGTGGTATAAGACTATTGAAAATTTAATGAATTTTGTTCTCATTTTCTCAGGGTAGACACAGAATTTAGTGCTATATAAAATGAACATGTTTTGGTTGGCTTGATAATTGAATGACTGAATGTTAGAAGTTTCAAATCCTAAATGCCTAGTGTGCATCATGAATGTTTTGAAGTCAAGTAGCTTCCCACCGCCATTTAAGTGAGTGTGGTGAACCCTATTTATTACTCATCCACTGAAGAAATGATTAGCTGAAATGGTTCTCTCATCCCATGAAGGGATTAATTAGCTCAGTTTTCAGAGGAGTCATCTGACTGTCAGACGAGTCCAGGTACATTCACCGAGGCATTCCCAGTGGGCAAGGAGCCTGGGAGAGCACGGCACTGTGCTGTGACCTAGTTTTCCCCTTGGAATCAGGTCTTGTCTCCTGGCTTACCTTGGCCACCCCCCACCCCTCTTGGCAGTTCTGGTCTCACTGACCTTTCTTCCCATACCAGCAGCTGCTGCTGACAGTCGGGCCTTGGTTACCTCTGTGAAGACAGCGTGTAGTGTTCTGCCTTTACATTTCTGTCCTCTGTTAGGAGCCCATGCTCTTCACAATCACACCCAGTATTTTAGATCCCCCAGCCTCTTCTGCCCTCCTCTTGGCAATGTTTACCATTCTCGTGTCCAGTTCTTGAGGTGTCCTGGTGAGGATGAATGACTCTGATGCAAACTGGGGGCTTTCTGAAGACAAAGCCTTGGCTCAGACAAGGGGTTAATTAATACTATGTGTAGCATTATGGTCAAAGGCCAGCAGGGCTTTAAATCCAGAGACAATCCTGGATGTGAATCACTGGTCTTTAATTTGACAGGTGTGTGATTTGAGAAAGTTGCCCAGCCTTTCTTGGAAATGGTTTACCCAACTGAAAAATACTACACATAAGAACTATCTTTGAAAGTGGCTGTAAGGAGGAACAAGATCATATACATAACGAGACCTCACACAGTATCCAATACATTGTTGGAGCTTCGTAGGATGGTATTTAAAAGACAGGCCAAAGAAACATATGCGTGTCCCATTTCTCTACTTTGCAAATCGCTCTACATGGGCTTAGGAAAAAAAAGATTAAGGCAGACAGACAGACATACAATCTTCCCCCTACTTTAGGAATATATACTCTAGATTCTACCTGGTCAGAGCTTTTCGATTTGAATAATGTTATTTTTAAGCTAGTGCTTCAGCGTACTGAAGAATAGTACCTCAGAGAACTAAGCCAGTTAATAGATTTTCCTTAAATTGGAACAATTTTCTTCTCCTTTATTGAATCAAGAAAGCTAACTGTCAAAGAGCATAGAATGGTGTAGGTAATACCCAAAGGTAACAAAACTCTATTATGTTGTATTCCATTAGCGCTGAGCCCAAGGTATTTTGGAAGGAAATTTCACTGTGTAGTAAGTGGGGATTGTAGCCAAAACTTCATAGTGATTTTTTCCCAAGTTTTTCTACCTGGTACATTGTCCCAGATGGAAATATCCCAGGTTCGCTTTCTCCTCTTGAAAGAATCTAGTGTTAACACTTAAAATGGAGATTATCTTTAAAGTAAACAACATTCATATGCACAGAGAACTATTCAACTTCCCTTCAAGGGAATGTTTTGACCAACTTGTCTTATCACCTTCCTCCCTCCTTTATGTAAACCAGGGTCACCAGGATCTTCACCATAAATAAGCAGGCAGGTGACTTTGTAGCCACTCCTGATTATTAGCCAAATCTTCCTCAGAAGATTCTTCTGACTCTTAAACTAAGACACAACTGCTCTTCCTATGAATTAATGTTTGCTGTCATAAATTTTATATGATGACATCTATTTCTTATGTAACAGTCATATCCTGAAATTTTAAAAATTTTATCTCTGTCTTAGCATTGGGAATGTATATTAAAATCACTCAATGCTAGGTAAAAATGCACATCTTGATGTTAGAATTGGGAAGATTCTTGTTACCTTAAGTAAGAAAGAGACTTATGTGTAAATAAAACCAACCCCAAATCACATAGTTCGATTATGTGGCATTCTAACAGCAGAATCTCACGTGAATTTCATATCCATTGAATAAGAGGTTGACAATTTGTCTAGAAGAAATTGCAGACAGTATGGAAAAGTTTCACTTCTGATGATAAGAATGAAGAAACTGAGGTCGAGAGAACATTTTGCACTGTTACCATCTGGCTATAGGAAGACTGGGATCTGGAATTCTGGATTCCTGACACAGTGTGCTTTGTAAAACACAGTGGTAATATATTAGATGATATTGTGGCTACCTTTAAAAGAACATGGTGAGTTTTACTGTTTTGAAATAAAGTAGTGGCCTATGTACTACCACTAACAATTTTTTAGAGTGCAATTCAATTATGTCACTTTTAAGTTACAACACTGGTTTAAATATAGTGAAATTACAAATTTTACAAGAATAGAAAGTCCTGAAGACCTGAGCCTGAACACAAAGCTATAGTATTTTCACTCAATTATATCAGGTACTCTAAGTAGAAAGATATTGCTGGGAGGGCCCCCAAAGACCTTTGTTTCTTAAATGAGGAAGCAGGAAATGGGGCCCCAGAAAACTCAAATGGCTTGTTCAAGTTCAGTCACTTAGTGTCTATGGACCAGAACTCAGGTTTCTTTTCTCTCAGATGAGTGCTTGCTTACTGTTGACGAAATAAAATGCACAAACTTAAAGTTGAGAGTTACACAGTATCTCATCAGGCCAAAAGGAAAAAAAGAAAGAAAGAAAAGGTGGAGTTTCCTTTGATCTAATTTGATTTTACATTTTTTACATTTTAGGACTAAATCTCTATAAAGTGAGGAATAGCTAACTATATGTGCCCTAAATAGGTAGCTTTTCCTTATAAATACTACATTATTATTATGGTTCCATTTTTGGAGGGAGGAGAGGAAGGTATTTTGGGTTGAATTGCATCTCCCAAAAAGATATGTTGAAGCTCTAATCCCCAGCATCTCAGAATGTGGTCTTATTTGGAAAAGGGTTATTGCAGATGTAATAGTTAATACAATATGGTCATACAGGAAATAGGGTGGGCCCTTGATCCAAGATGACTGTGTCCTAATGGGAAGAAGAGGGAGTCAGAGAGAAGACTGCCACGAGAAGAGAAAGAGATACACGGGGAGGAGATGTCCATTAGATAACAGAGGCAGAAATTCCAGGGATGCATCTGCAAGCCAAGGAATGCCAAAGACTGCCAGTGACCACTGGAAGCAAGAGGCAAGGAAAGATTTTCCTCTACAGGCTTCATAGGGAACATGGCCCTGCTTTGATTTTGTGTCCTTCTAGCCTTCAGAACTGTGAGTGAATACATTTCGGTTAAGTTTCCTGATTTGTGGTCCTTTGTTAGGGCAGCGATAGGAAACGAACATAGGGGGAAATGTAATGAGGCAATTTATTTGGTTTTTCCAGATTCGTCTGCTCAAAGCATTCATAAAAGCTCACCAGCCTGAGGCATTTGTCCATTGCATGTAGTCCTGTGGCTGTTTCTTCGCAAGGGTTTTTGTAGAATTGGCTTTCCAAGTGGGAGGAAAAATAGTGAAGGGGTGAGGGGTTGGCGGGGGACGTTTTCTCCTCTGCTTTTGGAATTTTGGGATTAACAATTTGGTGAAGAATGCATGTGGATTTTGTGGTTGTAGGTTCTGGGTATGCTTTTATGGATGCCAGCATACTGTGTTTGCATGTTGCTTGTGCTATATCTTAGTTTCCTATTATTTTCTAATTATTCTAAACATCTTGAATACTACTTCTCAGCATTCAGACCTGCTAAAATGTTTAGATCATAAAAGTGGGCTTTGAACTAGAAGGTGGAAATGTTGATTTCCTTTAAAACAGTGTGTGTGTGTGTGTATGTAAGGCAGAAACTCGCTGCTTATTGTAACAATTTTTTTTGCATTTTTATCTTTAAGTTATTATCTCACAGAAATGACCTAATAAATTCAAATTCCTGTAAGGATCAGATAACTTTTCCATTTGGCAAAAATTTATAACATCTAAAGCAGTAACAGTGTAATACTTTGACTTTCATTAGTTGTATCATCACTGTTAGGCTTAGGAGTTGACAAAATTAATAATCATCTTATAAAGTTAAAAATTAGGAGAGTATAATCATTCACGTCTTTCTGTTCACTGGTAAGACTGTTCTGTGTAACTAGTAAACAGACCTCTAAATTATACAAAGTGATGTTCTAGCTCATTATTTTAACGTTATTAATGTTCCTAGATACTTACCAGTGCCAAAAATAATAAGTATTTTGTTTGGATTGGAAATTAGTGTTGAGAACTTAGGTAAGTCTTGAATTTAAAACTAGCAAAAATCCACTTCCAGTTAGAATTACCTATGATGTATTAGAAGTTCTTAATATACATGTCATAAATACTTGTTTTCTTGAATCACATTAGGCTATATACTTTTAATATATAAATGCTAGAAACTACTATAAAGTAACTTATTGTTTTTTGGCTCTATATAATTTCTTGACATTGTCTAAACTGGTATCTGTGAAGCTGGTTTGAAAAAATAAAATCTTTTCCTTCTATGTTTACCTTTGTGCTGTTCATCAAAGACAGTTGATACTGGATCTATTTCCAGTTGGGCATGTGCTTTTGGATTTTTAAGCTACTAGTTTTCTTGGCTTTGAGGTGTCCTTTCTGTATTCATGTGTTTACATCTCGTTACGTTCCTAAAACTTCTTTTCTTCGAAGGATTGCAGACTTACATTCCTCAAAAGTCAAAATAAATTTTCTTACATCAATAATTTTTTCTCATGAATCAAAAAATACATTTCCCCTCTGTATTGATTTAATATCAAGGAATGAAAAGGCAAAATATTTCATCATTCAGTTGTGGAAGCTTTGAGAAATGCTGGTTGTTGACACAGGAGTTCTGAATCTGAAGGTACAACTGCCAGCATCTCAGCGGTTACAAAGTGCTATCTCAAAAACATCAAGTCATAAATATGCTTTGGGATTTAAAATGGTGAGAGTATTTTTCACTTATTAAGTGCACCAAATCCTCAGCTCAGTTACAGCTTAGGATTCATGAATACGGAGTTGCCTATTTAGTGTTTGCATCTCTTACTATTTTTGTGTGCTGCAGTTTCTTAAACTTTGCTGCACTTAAAAAATCACCTGGGAATCATGTAAACAGGTGTTTGGTCGACATTCTGGGATAGATCTTGATATTCTGCTTTTCTAATAAGCTCCCAGGTGATGCCATTGCTGCTGGTTTGGGCAGCACTTGAAATACAGAATATAGTGACCTCTTTTCTTCCTTCTGGAAGTAGAACTCTCTCTACTGGGAAATCCATTCTATGTAGCATGAAACATGACCCACGTTTTAGTCAATCAGGATCTCCTAACAAGTGATTTGGAGACTTGAGATAGCATTTCTTCTGTGAGCTATAAGAGATGGGGTCATCTTTCCTGGCCTAACATGGAAGAGTTTAAGGCGGATAGGAAAGAATAATGTTAGTAAGAAACAGGGTAAGAGAACAGAGATGAAAAACGAATGTGTCCCCAGCACATTATCTGGACTTCTGGGTCCAAATGTCCTTAATATAGTTTATCCCTGGAATTACTAGTTTATACATTTTACCTTAAGCTAATCTGAGTTTCTCCCTCTGTTATAATCGAAAAGTCCTGATAAATATACCAAGGTTGAGCCATTCAATAAATTATAATTAATGACAAGGGGAGTTTGGTAAGTATAGGTGATTTACTGCAAAAGCAGATCCAGATAACTGTCACCTTTATATAACTTGAGACATGTACTGAACTCAGTCTAAAAGTATTGATGCAAATTTAGAGGAAACATGGCTAATTTCCAATGTCTTAATAATTGACATAGAGTATCATTTCTTTATCTAAAGATGTATTATAACCTCAAACCTTCAATTATGAAAAGGACTTTGGATAGCTACTTTTTCACTTTGTGCATGAAGTCAAAATTCACACATCTTCAAGGCTCCATCTAAAGTTACAGAACCCAGAACCGAGTTTCCCCTTCTCATGCTGTAATTCTTTTTCCTCTATTTTTATTCCGTATTATGACATTGTATAGATTGCTGGCTCTAAGTTAACAAAGATGACAGTGTGTTTCCACAAAATTGATTTAAAATGTTTTTTGTCTAAATGTCTTTGTAACATTTCTTTTTCTACGTGTATATACATTTGAGAATAGGGGAGAATCCTACTGTAAGGCACATATACAACTTGATAGCTCATCCATGAATTTAGGAACACTGAAAGAAGATAATCTCTAAATGTGATTCCAAAGGTACTTCTCAGTGTTACAAATCACTATAAAATTCAGACATTTGAGAAAAATATTTCCTTTTTTTGAAATTTAGAAAAATTGTGTTTTTGTAAGATTAAAGTAATTAATATAACTTTTAAATTTATGTGCTCTTGAAATACCAGAAACAGACTCATCACAGCAAGAAAGAGCTGGTACCTGAAACTACTTTATCTGGTTAAGTTTGGTTCACATATAAGATGGAAATTTATATATTTAAGTTTTATTAAAAAAGCTTCACAGCTTAATGAAATATTAAGAAAAACAATGATTATTTATATTAAAAATTCCTTTAGACCTTCAATCATTTTCTTTAGGAGAAATCTAAAAAAAATTCTTAACCAGAAAGGCTTAAAATAAGAGTTTAATTGTAGTCTTAATAGTGTTTGCATGTATGCTGAGTTACTATGATTGAGATTCAAATAAATCTCCAATTTTACAAAAAGGAAAAAAACCAAAACACTTTATTTTCCACAAGGAAGAGCAATAGGAAAAATTAAATCATTTCCCACATATTGTTTTCTTAAAACAGCCTACAAGGACATATTCAGCACCAAATAAAAGAGAAAAAAAAGAAATTACAAACAGCCATAGAATATAATCTATAAAGCAAACATTTAATATTGCACTTTGTTTTGCTAACATTTTGGATTTTACTCTCCCTAATTGAAAAATCAGGAATCTATCTTGAATACTGGAATACAACTGTGAACCTCACATCTTATATCAAGAAGTGACCAATATTTAGAAAGGAGTAATGCCTCTAAAAATAAGAAAGTAAAGGAATACTTTAATGGGGAAAATAAAACTTTATTTGATAAAGTTTTATATATTTAAAATTTTATCATATTTTATTTTGTGACCCAGTGCCAATTATCAGAATATTGGTCATTCTTTCCTCATGTGTTATTCGTAAGAGTATATAGTGATAAGTATTCCAATGCTATGCATATCAACAATTGTTCCCTAGTCAGTTAGACATAAGAGGAAAAGAAAAGGGATTTTCTGACAATCCCCACCCCCAACAAAAAACCACCAAATGCCCTTTATGCCAAATATTCCATTAGCTTCTTTTGAGGGGGACATTCACAAAATGATTTAACAACAATAAAAAAATATTTCACCCCCATTTCCTTATTATCTAGTATTAGTTTGCTACGGGAGCCCAAACCCTTTAAACGAATCACTTAAAACGCGATTCATTTTTACATGGGCTTTCTTCACCCTGTCAGCATTATTCAAACATGAATTGTCTTCCATGTTTTCTTAAAGGCCACTTATGGAAAAGCCTATTTGTTTTGTATGAAGCTTTAAGACAGTATTTAACCAGGTCAAGCACCAAGCCAGAGTTACTATTATTTTCAGCCACTTTATTAACTGTGGGGTTAAATGGCAGGATAGTTGTAACACCCATTTCACACATATGTTGCAACATCAGAGATGCTGATTTCCATTAAAAAACATCAGAGCTGAATTCCTTCTAAAATAAGACAATCAATCAGTACACTTGGTACCTTGGAAAATGCAGTTTTAAGTGTCTTCATGAATGCTGGTATATTTGTTATGAGCCAACTGGAAATTATCTTTAATATAAGCTATAATTTACTGATGAGTTCGTTCTTCATTATCTTATCTATATATACTGAGAGTGAATGATTTCTCATGTTTAGCAAAATGTTCTTTAAGGTAATGGAAAAAAATACTTTCATTAAAAAAATCCACAAAAATATAAAAGTTATTATTCCAGCACACACTGTAGTATTCATAATTTTGGAGTTACACACTTTTAGAATAAGCTTGGGTTTTCAAGCTGTCAAGCTTGAGCAGGATAGGAAATGTATCCACTGAGCTCTCTAATCAGAAACTGAACCTACGTATATATATATTCCTGCTCATGAAAATACTCTGCACCAGCAAAAATGACTTCCAACATATGTGTTTTGGAGGTAATTAGGTAACTCTGTATAAAAATAAATGCACTTTCTCCTCCTCTCCAGTGACTGGAAAACTTTCATACTTTTAAAATAATAATAAAAATACTAATTTTTAAGAGCAACAGCCCTTAACTCTTTGCTGGTGCCTGCCATACTGCCTTTCTTTACTCCATTCTTAGCTCTGCTAGTTTCTTCTTATATGTAACGATAAAAAGGGAATGCGGGTGGGTTATCACTTTTGTGTATGTCCCTTTTCCAAATTTCCCTATCCAAAAAGCCAACCAAACAAACAAACAAAAAAATAACTCAACAGTGCAACAAAACACAAATAGCATTCCAACAGTTTGGCAAGTGATGCGTTCACCTGAGATTAAGTGATTTTAGGCAGTCAGTAACAAAATGCTGCTTTGCTGTAATAGTAGAAAGGCAACAAATTCTTAAAAGAAACCAAGAAGGTATACAATCTTGACAAAGTCTCTTATTAGCTTCCTCCTTTCATCTCTTTTCCCACATACTGTTGCGTATCTACTACAGTAGGCTGCAAAACATACAGCAAGAAGGATTGGCTTGAAGGCATTTGATGTTTGTAAATAAATCCACAATAGGATCCAAGCTGAAGAGGTGATACATGGTCAGCCTAGTAGGACAATTCTGAGCATGGCATACGCAGGTAAAGTCCAGGCTATGTTAAATTAAAAAAAAGTCAGTGCGTTTTTTTCATGTTAAAGTTTTTTTCAAAGCTTTTGTTCCTTGTTGTGCTCACCACAAACAAGTTATAAAAGAGTATTAAGAGTCTGGCATAAATGGAAAAAAAAAGCTGTAGTGACATTGAACCGCACAATATAAGCATTGAGCATGTGCAAATTTTCAAATCAAAAGAAGGACATCATCCCTCTTTACAACGTGGTGTCTTGACACGTATGACCATAGGCTAAGAAGACTGCTCTTAGTATGTGCCAGGTTTAAAGGAGAAAAGCTTAGATCTTCAAGCATGTTGGAGCAGTCCCAGAATGTTGCTGTAGGCTTCTAAAGCATGATCACTGGTTGTTTCATGTATTTGTCATTTTTCTGGGCAAAAGCAATTCCACTTCCTCTGAAAACATGTCTCCAAGATACTTCTCTGTCCTCAGCCGGGAAGGGAGGAGATATAGTTCGGAATCCACGTCAACTTGATTTAACCAAGTATTCCTTCAACGAGACGGGCAGGATGGTCTATCATCTGCTGACTGATCAGGATTTGGATCAATCTAGAAAGAAAAGAGGAAAAAAACACAGTTATTTGATACAGTCTAGTAAGAATATACCAAATAGGACAAAGATTTTGAGTATGAGTTGAGAAATGCAATCAGGAAGAACATAGAGAGCTTGTATGGGGAAGAAAGGGTACTAGGATTATCTAAAAAGTACCTGCTATTCAACTAGATTAACAATAACATTTATGAAGGTATGCCCAAATAGTTCTCCTTCACAAAAGCTAATGATAAATTTTATCAGAGAATGGAGCTTTTTACTCAGCGCTCAGTAGTACTTATAACTCAAATACACTATGGCAAACATTTTCATAGCAGTGTTCTCCTTTTATAAAGGAGCCATTTCATCCTGTTAAAAAAATTCAGCTTACCTCTTCCCTAGGCTTTGGAAAGTTCTTTGTGCTTATGTGAGGTAATAACTCATGGATGTAAAGCCCTAGAAAGGGCCTAGGAATACACTTGCGTATCAAGAAATAGCAGTGTTGAATCCAAAATGCTCTAGAGGCTTCCCACCTTCTCTATTTCTTTAGTGACTTTCATATATACATACACTTAATAAAAGTGAATATATTCTAGTTGCTGCTCAGAAACAAAAAGAATAGACACAGGAAGGCAAACTGTTAGGTTTAATACATTTGTTTGACTGAAAGATCTTTTGGACAAGACCCATTTACTTGTATTTAAATATGGAATAATCCAAACTGCCTCAGAAACTTTAGGTGTGAAAACACATTTTTGAAGGAAAGAAGTCAAATAATTTTTCTTTCTTTCACTGACTATCCTTTACAGAAAAAAATATAAAAATTCAGAACAGCTTTAATACAATCTAGGACTGTTCCCCCTCTAAGTGGTTAGATGTTAAATAATTAAATCACACCATGAACCAATTTAAGGTTTTAAAAGTTTTTAATTCTCTTAATTATCTTTAGTTCATTTTAAAAGGTGGTAGAATTTTACAACAAATTGCTTAAAAGTGGATACTTAGATTACCATTCTTTTAAAATGCCTACTGGACAGCTAGGAAGCCTCAGATCAAATCACAAGTAACCAACTTAACCAGCAAGACAGAAATGTCAGAATAAAAATGTAGTAACATGTTTCTAACAAGTGGAAGAACATCTGCAGCATCTACTGAAAAATTTTATGAACTAAAATACTGGAATAGAAAAGTTATGTCTAATAAAGAATTTGTAAGAATGGAACAGATCTGAACTTCCTATAATCAATAAATAAAGTAGATTTCATATTAACCTCATCCTAAGGAAAAAATGACTCTTCCAGTCAAGGTGTTAAGGGGAAAAAAATAAAAAATAATAGAGATTTATTGGAGAGAAAACAATCCCTTTATGTCTTATTTGGGAGTAATATTTCACTGTAAAATAGGTGTCTAAATTATAGCAATGAAAAGGAAAAAGCTGATTCTAGTGATTGACAAAATTGTTATTATAGTGGTACTGAGGCCAACTCTCACAATGTGTATTATGTATATATACATTCTGAAGTATCCTGAAATTGCTGAATTTCCCCCCACCTCCTTGCTTTTGTTCCTATCTTTTTTCCTGCCTGGACCATCCTACATTTGAGGACTACTTATCCATCAAGAATCAGTTTAACAGTCACTTTCTCAGGAAAGCCCCTCCTGATTCCTAAGGGCCAATAAGCTGCTCCTCAGATGAACTGTGCATTCCCATCACATTGTTATATAATGTTTTTCTTCTAAGTTTGTTTTTCTCACAGTCCGTAAACTTTTCCCAAGTAAAGGCTATGTTTTATTCATGGAAGTGCTTAGTTACTTGAGATGAATAAAAATAATCTAACAGTGCTGGAATGCTGTTAAGATGTTACTGCAAATATGTTCTTTCCCCAATGACTGAGAATGTTAAAATACGAAAGTTAAACTGGAAAAGAATAATGGATAAGATAAATTCTAGCTATTTGGTCAATGACTGCGAAATGCCAGTTCTATGGATGCTTTAAAATATGAATTATCCCTTTAACTGGCATTTTACAAGCATAAGGTTAGATCATTATCTTTATTTTCCCAATAATACGAGGCCTCTGGGTCAAACTTAGTAAATATTGACAATCTTAATCTTTTAATCTATTGTTCTAAATTATTTGTTTTTCTCTTATGATAATCAAAACCTAAGTCTATTTTAAAAAAGTCTGCAATACTGTTTCCCAAGAGAGCCAGCCCATTTTGTACTGGATGATCTGATGCTTACCTCTGAATAAAGAGGTGGAGGCAAGAACCGAAACTCCTGGATATATGCAAACAATGGTCCTTGAAGCGCTCTCTCAAAGTCATCACAAGCACTCACTGGTGCAAGATTGTTCCGCCTTTGTTCCTCTGTTACCACTTCTGCATAGCTGGGTGGTGCTGAAGGAAAAAGATACACGCAATTCGAACAGCATGTTCTTATGCATGTCAAAATACACAGAATAGTAGGTATTAAAAAGGAATGTCGAGGTAAAGTAACAATTATTTGTTTTGTGTTCAAAACTAAGGGCATATATGTTTTAAACCTAACGTTAGGGGCATACCTACTCTCTTCAAGTACAGATACAGTTTATCTAATCATAAAATTAACAGAAGCAAAATCATCTTCTTGAAAATAATAGATTATGTTTAGATATGCATTATCAAATTACCTTCTGGTCTTTCAGGTAGGGATAAACCAAGCCAGTTCATATTCATGCTACACTGACTGCTTACACTTGAGGTTCTGCTACCAAATGGATGTAAAGGAATGGTACCGATGACAAGTGGCAAATTAAGAAATAAATCCATAGCTCCAGGAATATCCACATATACCTAAACAATGAAAGGAGATGTTAGGTTCAGAATACCAAGTACTATTTCATTTTTAAAACTAATAACCCAATTTTAATGTCATTTTTTTAAATTTATATACTTATGATATACAAGAAAAGTTTCTCCACTGTGTAACCCTATTATATAGTACATTTACCTAAAGTAAAATTAGTAATTATAATCCTAACTATATAGAGATTTATATGTAATTATATGTATCATATAAGGAGTAAAAAAAAATCAAATCCTGGATGTAAGACAAAATGATATCCATATGACTTTTAAGACTTAAAAAAAAAACCCCAAACCTTTAAATCTGTACGTACCATTAGCGAATATTCCACACGGATTATACTACAGTCGAGGATAGAGGGAGAAACTGGTGGAATTTTCAGCAACTTGCCATTCCACGTCTCTGTCTTTCCAGATGATAAGGATTCCCCACGCAAGTTAGCCACAAGCTGTTTGACTTCCTTCATTTTCCCTTTGGCATAGAAGGCCTGTGTTTGGTAAATGGCTGCCTTTGGCACCACCACTCGGGAAGAGCAGTTCTCAATCTCAGCAAATATCTGAATTGATTCACCTAGAGGAAAAAAAAAAAATATATATATATACACACACACACGCACACATATATACATCTACTGTTAAAAAACAAACAAATAAACCCCAAACAAATGTAGATTCTTAGATTGAAGTTTGAAAGTTCAATAAACTACATGGATAAAAAGCAGGATCCTAAGAGTGGCAAGGAACTTACAGTTACAAAAATAAGCTACTCATTGACAGTAACTACTAAAAAAGACAACTTAATTCTAATTTATGAAAGGAAACTGGATAAGCACAACTTACGTTATTTTACCAAAGAATACTGTATCATGTTTGCATTCAGTAGAAATAATGTAAATTTATACATGAAAGCTAAGGGAAAAAAGATCATTTTTTGTGAGATTCCACCTCATACATACCTGGAGTATAGCCCTTCCTTTCGATTTTGGCACTTAAGGATATTGGGCCTGAGGTACAGAACCAGCAACAGAGAGTCTTTTCTTTTGTGCCTGCTTGGGGTGACTGTAAGAAATAAATTTAGAGAAAAAGATCAATGTAGAGTTGGGACAATAATAGAATGTTTTAAAATACAATCCTAAATTCTTGAAGAATTTAACATTAAAAGCAATGTTGCTTTTTTTCCTGTATCCAAACATACTTTTCCACTAACCAGTGGCTTCTGATATATAGAAGTATTTTTGTCTTTATACAAGTTCCCATTCAATTAAAGAAAAAAGGGTAAAGGGCTTAACACCATATTTTGTAAACATACTTTAGCCCACACTATTTACATATACAGTAATTAAAGAAACCAACCAACCAAGCAACAACAACAAAAAAAACCCTTTCCACATTCCATTTAAACTGCCTTAAAAAAAAAGGCAGCTTGGAAAGCAACTTGGTTATAATCCCAAATAATGACATCTTTCTTTGAGAATATAAAATTCAATTTGTAAAAAAGGGCAAATTGCTCATCTTTAAGATTCTTATTTGCTTAAAGATGTTATTATTTGCTTAAACCAAATAAAGTTTTTGAAGCCAAATCTGAATCTTGTGAAAAATGCAATTAAAAAAGATTTAAAACAGAATTAAGTTTTTCATGACAGTGATAACCTCCCCATCATTTGACAACTATCCCTATAATGGAATAATGCAATGCAGTACAAACTTTAGATTATGATATTTTCAAATTAAATGATATTGTTATAATAATTGATACTACTGTTCCTTTTCCACTAAAATTATTCAGGGAACATCTATTTTTTTGTTACTGCTATTATCTTATGAGTAAAAGGTATTTCTTACCAAATATTGGTCTTTCTTTTAAAATTAATGTTATTACAATCAGAAAATGAGCATATTCTGCATTAATTTGTGTGCTCATGAGTATATGTTTTGGGAAAATAACATTTATGGAATTTAAAAATAAAACCACTATTTTAAAATTATAAAAATTACATAGTTTAGGTAATTATTCTTCAGTATTTATAAGCCAAAAATAAAGAATGAAGAATTCAGTCAATTCTTACCAGTAATGAAGGAGTGTTGATATCTATATGCTCAAAGACTGTAAATTCCTTCTTTAATTTTACTGGTAGAAGCCAAGGCCTGTGCAATTCGGCTTTCACCCAATAGCGCACACTGCCATGTCGGCCTTCGAATGAGGTAGCAAGTGGTCTGTGCAGAACATAAAGGTCAATATATTAATCTTATACCTCTTTCTGAAAATTATACAGTAGGTCAGCATAGAAGTGTTACTATATTGTACCGTTTATACATCAATGAGGTATCAAAGCCATAATTTAAAAGAATTTCCAAAGGGATAAGTCACTGGGGGAAAAAAACCTTGTTTTCAAATAACAGTAATTGTTAAATATTACAGAAATTTTGCTTAAAAAAGCCAGAATACAATCTCTTTAAGAAGAGGCTACTTTAATGCTTGTGGCAAAATTATGAAAGTCTGGAAATAAAACAGTTCTTGAAAAGGTCAAGATTTTACTTTAAAAATAAAGTTAAGAATGGTTTAACTATTTCTATTGAGAAATTCTAGACACTGGTCAAATATTCAGACCAAATTCTCTATGGCATTCTACTTTTCATTAGCTACAAATTATTATTATCTCTTTTTATACCAACTAATTAAGATCTAGAAAAGGCCTGGAATAGTCATTATAGTTTCAAAAAATTTTTCATATTTCATTAAGTCCACTGAAACTCTAGAAAACTGCTTTTACATTTCCTAGTTTACTTATGTTCTAACTCTTTTTGGCGATGTTTTCTAACTACACTATAGACTTAGGAAAAGAATCTTTCCTATTGCTCTACACAAGAGAATCAGAATTCTTTCTCAACTCTCCCAGATTTTACTACTTGTGAAAGATTTTATTTCAGTGAATTGAGTCTCTTTTTTCATAATTTTGTTAGAAAAATGCCCTAAGTTTGGTCTTTTACAAGGTAGCACGCTAGCTTAGGAGTAGTGGTGTTTTACTTTTTTCTCTTTTTTTGCATTTTAGATTCCTGCATTAACTTGTATAGCACAGAGAAATAAAATGCAGGATCTGTGCTAGTCTTCTGGAGTTTATATTAAATGACTTTGGTTTACTGATAGAATTTTTAAGAAACATACTAAATTATCTCTGTTCTTTGAAAATATTCAGTCCCAATTGTATTAGCCCGGCTGTATTCAGAGACTTAAATTTTTTTCTCTCAAAGTAATTAGGGCATTATGTTAAAAATGTTCTTAAATAATATGATAAATAGAATATTCTTAAAAATACCCTTTATAAACCCCATCCGCATATATTAAGTATTAGAATTAAAGTTTATCCTTCAGAAAAATCAGTACAAGTGCCACTTTGAGGTTTTTAACACCTGTTTAGGCATTATTAAAAATTGTTTTTTGTATAACTTCTAACAATTTGTTACTACATTGAGAATGTAATACTTTCCTTCTTTCTTTCATACTAGATTCCAAGCCTATGTTAAGGTAATTTAGGTATTTGATAGATGTTTCCTTTCATGCTCAGGTTATAACATCTCGTGTGACCTTCTCAATAGCTCTTCTCACAGAAGCTAATGAATTCATATATATATATATATATATATATATATATATATATATACATACACATATATACACACACACACACACACACACACACACACACACATAAATGCTTCTAAAGCTAGGATATCCCTAATTATTTTGATCTTCTTAGCTTACTGCTGTTGGTTAGCATCACTAGAAAAGATAAAACACTGACTTTTTATAAACTACTAAGTGAGACCTGGTATGTTCTACCTTCTCTGTTAACGCTGATAACAAACTAAATATTAAGCGCTATTTTGATTAGCAACTTTCAATTCACTCACTAAATGAAATGCATTTAAGTTTTTAAAACCTTATAAATCTTGAGACAGAGTACCAAGAGTTGAACTTTGCTTTCTATAATTTTGCCACACTAGATAAAAAAAAAAAAAAAAGCTTGTCTCTTTTTTGAGTATATTGTTTTCCTCTAGCAAGTTTAATGAAAAGGGTTTTTTTTTAAACTAAAAATAATTAAATTTTGAATAAGTTTCATTTCAGAAGAATAGATGTTTATGAAAAACGCCTGTTACAAAATACTTACGTCTGTGGAAGCTCAAAGCTGAAAGCATATTCATGCCTTCCTGAATGAATAGTGTTGAAGCCTTCTTCAGAATTATCATCATCTAAAACAAACAGAAAAGAACAAAAAACTTATTATTACACCTTTACACTCTCTTTGCTATGGCATAACTTTAAAGGTGCTTATATAGTAATTCAGGCCACAAACTTTGGAGTCTGAGAGATCTGAGTTCTAATTCCAACTTCATCACTTCCTCTCAGTAAAATAAAAGTCCTGTCTTCAGTTACTTCATCTGTGGAATGGGGATAATTAATACTTACGCTGCATAGGTGGTTTTTAAATGGAAAACGACCCTAACTGTAAAATGTCTACATCTCACACAGTACACGCTCAACAAAACACTAAGATCTCAAACCTCATACTAAGATGTTACCTTAGTCTTTACTATTTACTTAAATTAATCTTGTTAAGACTATATAAAATGAAAACTTCACGTAAACCTTTTAAAATGTCAGTTTTGATACTAGAAGATGTGAATGTGACAATTCTAAAACCATTAAAAAAAAGCTGTCAAATAGATCTGGAGTTAAAAAAAAAGGAACAGTCATTTTAATGTCAGTTTCATAGCTAAAAATAAAAATTCTTATTGAACCTAAAATGATGACAACACCCAGGCTGCATGAGCAATAGCTAAAAATGTGCATTTATATAAAATATACCTTAGGTTTCAAAGGTGCCTGCTAATGGGAAACACACCCTTGAAAAATGAACTAGGTTGTTGCCAATCGCTAGAAAAGAGGGCTGACCTTTCATTTTATAACCAATTTCTTTTGGTCAGTTTTTTAAAAAAGTCTCCGAAATAAACACAGTGAAATATGGGAGGTGGTTCTGGATTCTTAAAAGGATTTTTTTTTTCCAAAGAGTTCTGACTAGGTAATTTAAGTACATGTCTTCCTAATGTAATTTTCTCGGTGTAGAAAGCTTCATCATTAACTACGAGAGTAGAAAAAATGGGTTACTTTCCGTCACCAAAGTACTGGATACACACAAAAAACGTGATGCTTCCCTCCCATCAAAGGAGAAAAGGGACCAAAAAAAAAAGGCTCCAATACGTGGTTACTTATGTTCAAAAACCACGACGACTCGCTTCTATCTCAGTAATACTTTCCTCGCTCCCTGTACAGATTCCAGCACCGAAAACTGCCTTACGAGTTGGGGGCCATTTAAATTCGCTCCCCACGAAGGCGCCCAAAGTTTGCCTCCTCTCCCTTTCTTCCTTCTTGCTCCCTTTTTGTGCCAGCTCAGCAGTCTCATTGAGGCGAGCGGCGGCGGCGGCGGCCGCGCGGTGGTAAACAAGTGCCGGGCTGTCAATCAAGAACTAGACCGGAGCAGGAGAGGACCGGCCTAAACCGGCGCGAGCAGATCCCAGCCGGCCCGCCCGCGCGCCGCCGCCGCCCGCGCGCCCCGCTATACATACGGCATATGTCGCGCGGCGCTCGCGCTCGCGGCCGCGCAGCCTAGCCTGCTGGAGGGGGAGGGCGGAGCGAGCGCGCTGCGGCGCTTCCGCTTTACACGCCCCAGCCGGTGACCGGTTCGATCTGGCTTGGGCCACCCTGACACCTTTACAGTTGAGGAGAGGGAAACTGGGGCGGCGGCGAGGAGGGTGGGGAACGCAACAGCCCCGAGAAACAATGGGGAGGGGCAGGGAATACTCGCCGAGGCCCCCCCCCCCTAGCTTTTGATGTTAGTGCCACTTTCCTCTTTTGGCCAGCCTTTGCTCTCTCCCCTCAGGTCAAACCAAGGTAGCCCGTCTGGTGACTGCACAGACCGGGAAACTCGCTGTTTCAGCTAGAGGCAGACGAGCGTTCGCAGAAGCTGCCTGACAACTTCCAGCCGAAAAACTGGAAAATGGGATCCCACCAGCCCGGCCCGCCCAACTATGAATAGGATCGTCAGCTAAAAAGTTGCGCCCAGAGCCATTCGGCACCTGGGAGGCCGGCAGGGGCTTCTCCCCTCCACTCTGTCGAAACCTAAGCCGCTCTTTCCGGGGGCTGCCAGCAGGCCGAGGTGAGGGGCGACAGAACGGTATGTGACATGAGCCACGGGCGCCTCTAGAAGCCCGGGCAGGGACGCAAGGAGGGGCGGGGGCGGCCGCTCAGGAGGGACCTTTACCGGCGCACGCCGGTTCCAAGCCTCGCCCCAGCCGGCGAGCCCACTCTCCCCACCCGCCCGCGCCCAATCCAATCAGAGCCTGGCATCGCCTTAGCAACAGGCTAACAAACGCGGCTCCGCCTATCGCCGGCCGCCCGGGGCGGGTCTCAGTCACCAGGCTAGTTTGAGAGGTCCCAGGTTTTAAGTCATTGAAACTATTCCAGGCTTAGAGTTCTTCCATGCTTTGCAGGGGTTGAGGGGCATCTCGTGGGGTGCAGGGCACATAGTTTTCTCTACTGTGAAATCATGGAGCAACTAATGAAATTGTGTTTGTCCACATAAGTCGTGATTCTACTTTTACCCCACTGCAAACCTTAACTCTTTAAAAACCTTTGTTTCTTTTTATCCATTTTATAAAAAACTGCCACGTACAGAAAGGTTCAAATATAAACTCCTATGTCTGCTGTTCAGCAAACACCAGGACTGTCATTAGGCAGTTGCATTTCTTATCAGTGTCACTGCTCGGAGAGATTAACTAGACATTTTTCAGGATGCAAATTACCTATGTGTAACTGAAAACCCAACTAAATAATGGGTTTCATTTTAATGTTTTAAAAAATAATGCATTAATGCTGTAACTCAAAGCACCCTACATTTCCACACTTGCCTTAGTTCAATTAGCACCTCCTCACGGATGTGTATTTTTTAATATAAAAAGAGTAAAATGTGCTCTACTCTTTGAAAAACCGTCAACATTCGAACTAAATACTGCATTAAAAAGGAGAAGCACAAAATTACATAACCAGTTTTAACATTATATTCTTCTTGGGCTAGGAATTAAGTCATCGCCACCACCTGACGCGTGTAACCAATCTGCTGAGAGCAGAATAAGCGCCCCTCCTCACCACCCCCCAGAACTGGTCCGAAACAGGATTGAACCGCTTCTAACAAAGGGTGGAAACTTAGAAAAACAAGCTTAGAGTCTCCTATATTTCCACAATGTAACCATTTAAACAATAGATTGGAAATCTCAGGACCCTCTCTCCCTTTGACAACGCTTTAGCTCCCTTTTCTAACCAAAAATCAAATCCAATGAGCCGCATACTTTTCTATTCCATTTGACTGGCACGGGTTTCATTGAATGCACG
Source organism: Camelus bactrianus (assembly GCF_048773025.1). Taxonomy (NCBI): domain Eukaryota; kingdom Metazoa; phylum Chordata; class Mammalia; order Artiodactyla; family Camelidae; genus Camelus; species Camelus bactrianus. The sequence goes on from NC_133541.1 coordinate 63,183,381, forward strand.
TTCCAAAGTTAAGCATGATGCTCAGAAAAGAAAATTACTGACCCTAAATGCCTTCTAAAACTGATTTGAAACATACCATAATGACAGATACTGTCCTTTAAATTAGAGAATGCTTGATGTAAATTTCTAAAGGAACTGGAAAGAATAGGGAAAAAACACGTGGGGTGTTGATACCATATGTCAAAATAAGACACAGAAACCCTTTATCAAAGAACAACGATCAATTCTTTAAAGTCTTTTGCGTGTCAATATTAGAAATAAAATATACCTATTAACCCACTTAAAAATGTTACTCTATTTCTTCACTGAAGCTTCGTTTTTTAAGACCTAAGGTTGCAGAGTACAAGGGAAAAAAAATCTAATACGGACTGCAGCTTTTAGCAATTCATTTGAAAACATATTAGGAAAATTATTGAATCAGGCTTTAAGCAGAATTTACAAGTAAGGTGGAAATGGACTGCAAGTGCGTATGGCACAGACCGAGCCCGGTATAGAGGTAGTTGAATAAGTGCAGTTTGCAGTCACTTTGCAGATGCCTGCAAGCATTACGGCTTAACATACGATGAATGTCAAGGAGAAACCAAATCTAACTTTGCTAACATTTATCAAACTGCTACATGTTATGCTAGGAGTAGAATTACATTAATTCAGAAAAACTGAAAAGATAACTTTCCCAAAGAAAGCAGGTCTAATGATTTCTGAATGATTTAAAAACTTACCTCTTTCGTGTCCAATTAAGATGTCTTTATGGTTGAAATATTCTACTTCTTCAGTGTAATTCTGTGTATAGGCGGTATTGGAGCCGGCGTTTCTAGATTCGGTCCAGCGTACTTTCGCATGTCCTCTTGCATGAATTTTAAGAGATTTTACTCTGATTTCCCCAGTAACTTCTAAATTCACCCTTCCTGAGACTGTATCCCCACTAGAATACACAGGGACATTGCTGTCATTAAGACAGTCAAAGCTTATTGTCAAACTCTTTACCTTTCCCAGCACCATGTTTATAACAAAATCTATAAAAATATAATGTAAGACAAAAAAGTCAAGATCACATATAAAACGTGATCTTCACTTAACACTGATCGATGTCTTTGCCGTGCAAAAAGCTTGCAGGCAGGATCAGTGATTCTTTACAAATAGTTCATTGAGATTTCTTAAAAAGTCAGGGCAGCGGAGAGGATGCTGCTCCGCGCTCCTGCTAGTCTCAGTGGTCTCCTTACAAAGACGGGCGGCTGGAAGCTGCCAGCTCACTTTAAGAGCTTTGTGAAAAACAACCCCAGCGCGCATGCGCACGCCGCGGCTGCTGTCCGCCCTCCCTGCGCGTCCCCTCCCGCGCCGGCTCGTTCCCTGGCTCGCTCGCTCGCTCGCTCGCTCGCGGGTACAGTAGGTGTACAGCTAGGGAAGAAGACACGGGCTGCCGGGAGTCTGAACCTGACTTCTCTTCATTGTGGGCTCCTATTGGTAGGCAGGCTACCGTAAGCCCTCGACGTGCTATCTGGAGTCCCTTACCGAGCACAATCTAGTGGAAAGATAATGGCCGAGGGGGGCACTGGGGGACAAGGTTGGGTGGGGAGATGTTTGCAAAGTCAAGTGAGGATAAACTGCTGAGTGACCAGCCCGGAGCATGCCTTAGCGGCACTGCAGGGTTTTGCCCACTGCCTGGATGGGAGGAGGAAAAAGGGATGTGTGAAGAGAGATGGGGGAAGGGGAGAAACCGGTTGGGCAAGGGCTGGTTGTGAGCATAAACTAACGAATTAAAAAAAAAGTAATAAAAATCAGGCAAGAGATAATGTTCATAGACGACAGCATTCTTGGCTTGGATTCTTTTAAAAACCAGTGCTTTGTAGGCAGGGTGGAAATGAACCCAGTCGAGACCGATTCGAGACCTTAAAAGAGAATGCTGTAAGGATCAAGTATAATTTAATCAGTATGTTTTCTTTCTCTTTCATTTCTTAATTCGATAGCAATGAAAAACAACCAAGTTGTTTGCATGATGACAGCAGGGAGGAAAAAGGTTCGACCACTTCCTCGAAGAAAGAAAAAGTCCTTTTTTGAGACACCACCTACAGCTAGATTTGAGGGTATGACATGATTACACCTCCTGTGTCCAGAGGATTAAGAATAGAGTTCGGCCTAAAAAAGTACCGCCGTATAAAAGGCAGTATGACACAGTGTTTTAGCTGACATAATGTTTACAATAGGATCAAAAAATCTTTGTTAGCAGTCAGTGAAGCGCAGAAGATAATTTTTAAGAACCATGATTTGTTACATAAATAGAGCTCAATTCTGTAAAGCTTTAATTCTAATTTTTAGCTTTGGACCTTTCAACATAGTAATTCTCATAATACATCTGTCTTACGGACAGGTACGTTTGTCTGTTTATTGTAAACGTTTTGGTAACAAATGGCAATGCTTTCATAAAATCACACTGGGATTCAAGGCTAACAGCATATACTTACCTAGATTTTTTGCGGTCAATAAAATTGCTTATAGGAGAGAAATACAGGAAGAAAAAATATGAATATGGAATATATATATAAATATATATACATAACCAAATAACGCTTTGGAAGATTTTTGTCTGTCTAAACCACTTTAGATTCTTTTGTGCAGTATATTTGGATAGGTTGAACCTGTGAGTTACAATATACTAAGCTCATTGGTCTTGCTTGCTTGCTTGCTTTTTTTTTTTTTTTTTTGGATGGATGGAACTGAATTTTATTTAATTGAATTTTAATTGAAAAGGCAGTATCTTGGACTCAAGAGCATTGTATAAATGAGTATAAATATGCAAACTATTTGAGCAGTTAATGGGCAGGCCATTTATCTCTAATAAAGTTTAGATAGTTGTGCTTAAAACTATGAATTTGTGTTTTTGAATTGGGGGAAGTCTTTTTTCCCCCTCTCTTGGTTGACACCTGCTGGCAGTTCTAGTTGTTCAAATAGTTGGGATCTTGTACTAGCTTTGGTAACAGATACTATTTGGGTTTTTTCGCCACCTAGTGGTAAAAGTGGTGAATTTGTTAAGATGTCAGCTCCTTAGCATTAAGGTTAAATGATATACATTAAGCATTCAAATTACATTGGGCAAGGAACGGATTTAAAAGTGCAGTTCACAATGAGGCCTTCATTACTAAAGTTGTTTTAAATTATTAAGGGCTATAGCTTATTTCTGAGGAAATAAGAATCAGCTATTTAAACAAACTAGATTTGCATTTAACCAAAAAGAACTCTTAAGAGAATTATTTGTAGTTTGGAAAATTGTTTTAGCAATTAAATGATATATTCCCTGTCAGTGTATTACATTATTCCTTCTGTTTGAAAGTTTTAGGGTATTATAATTCATTATCATTATTATTTGTTTTTCTACTTCTCTTTATTTTCTTTTTATGGTATCTTCCTAAACACTTTAGTAACTGACAAGTTGCCAAGAAATTCTTATCCCCTATCAGTCTTACCTAAGATCCTACTCTTCTCTTTGGATTTGATCATGTGACAGTTTCTTCAGCACCTAAACTTGAATTTACTTGCTTCATTTTGTTTTCCTCCTATTTATTCAAACTATGAAAACATCAGAAACAAACAACGCTGATACCTCTAAATTCTTGCTTATGTTTTTATTTCTAAAAGGATAAAACCCCACTTGGACTAAGTTTCGAATGTTTTCTCTCATGACTTTTATAACCTCCCCTTTTCAAGACTCCATGTCTAAATATCTACCCTCTGACAGCTTGGAATGCTGTGCGGTAGCCATTATCCTGGGCTCCTGGACTTGCTTCACTGGGCCCTTATTGTATTTTGCATTAAATTTAAGCTATTCATCTTTACCACCAAGGCTCTTTCCTACTGCACCACAGCCTACGTCTCATATGCCATATCCTCCTACTCATCTGCTAACTCTCTCTATACTCCTGTCAAGTACATCCTCTGCCCCCTTTGTTAGCTTGGCTCACTGTTGCCAACGTGCAGTTACAGGCTGCTTTCTGTGCCCAGAACAACATCCCGCTGCTGTGTTGTCTCCGTTCGCTTCTTCCAACCCCTCCACTAGATTCAGTTGGCACAACTGAATAAAATTCAAACTAGACGGTATAACCAGTTCCCCCTCCCCTTTTTATAGCTTCTTCAGAATTTAAATAGGGTTCTCTTTTTATGGTATTTGTTTCTTGGATTTTAAATTCAATGGGTGTTCCATCTTACCATATAAAGGTTTAAACTGAATTTCAAGAACTCTTTCAAAAACTGACAAATGATAATCTCTATCAAGATATATAATATTAAGGCAATACGTCAAAATTACTGCCAAGTCTGGAGTTTTTCGAAAGTTATATCAAAATGCCCAATTTCATTATTTAAAAAAAAGCAAGCCATCTCAACCGAAAGTTTTGGTATGTGTTTGTAAGAAAAATTATATCAGCAATCAGAACCTATTTCTCAAAGAAATGTATGAAATCCATGCTTAATCCCTATTTTAACTGAGACCTGACAGGCTTGAGTGCTGTAGAACTAAGGGATTTTGTTTGTTAAGTCTTAATTCTGTATTTCAAGATTTTGTAACTCTGACTTCTTAACAATTCAAAAATGCAACAAATTTGACTTTGATGTGGAGACTGGAGGTAAAATTTGCTTATTATTAGCAAAATGAATAAGATTTGTTTTTTATATTTGGTAATTACATGGTATGTTTGCTATGTTGTTCCTACTTAATAAGCATTTTAAATGTCTTATGGATTTTGTGATGAAATTCAGTACCAAATATAGTTTCTGTTTTCCATTGTTAAGAAATAATGTGATATGTGTTATGTGGATGCCATTTAATCTCATTTTTGATTTAATATAAAATCATTCATAATTCTGCTATTCACCCAGAGATACCACTGGTTAACATTTTGACACATTTTCATCTAGATGTACAACTGAGAAAGAACAGCATTGCCAGTTAATCTATGACAATGCTTTCTATCAAGGAGAATTTTTAAACTTTTAAAAAAATTGTGTAAGTTTTAGGTGTACAGCATTATATTTCAACATCTGTACACACTACAAAGTGATGACCACTGCAAGTCTAGTCACCATCCCATTCCCTCTTTTTATCCACCCTCCAGCCCCCTTCCTCTCTGGAAACCACTAATATGATCTCTATTATCTTTGAGTTTAGTTTTGTTTTATTTTGTTTGTTCACTTGTTTTGTTATTTTAGATTCCATATATGAATGAAATCATACGGTACTTTCATTTTTCTGTTTGACTTACTTCACTTAGTATAATACCCTCATGGTCTATTCATGTTACTGGTGGCAGGATTTCATTCTTCTTATGGTTGAGTAATATTCCATTTTGTGTATATACCACACCTTTATCCATTCATCCATCTCTGGACACTTAGATTGTATCCATATTTTGGCTGTTGTAAGTAATGCTGCAATGAACATAGGCTGCGTTTATCTTTTAAATTAGTGTTTTCTCATGCTTTGGGTAAATACCCAGAAGTAGAATAGCTCGGTCATATGGTAGCTCTATTCTTGATTTTTTTGAGGAATCTCCCTACTGTTTTCCATAGTGGCTACACCAGTTTGCATTCCCACCATCAGTGTATGAGGGTTCCCTTTTCTCTACATCCTCTCCAACATTTGTTATTTCTTGTCTCTGTGATAATAGTCATCCTAACAGATATGAGCTGATACTGTGGTTGTAGTTCCCTAATTATTAGTGATGTTGAACATCTTTTCATTTGCCTATTGGCCATTTGTATGTCTTCTTTGGATAAATGTCTGTTCAGATCCTCTGCCCATTTTTTAATCAGTTTATTTGTTTTTTTGTTGTTGAGTCCAGCAGAATATTTTGACAACAGATTTGATTAGTGGCTCCAAGGGATAGTCTCTTTAATGAATTTGTAACACATAGGGCCTGCTAGGTTAGATGAGTTGATAAAGTTTATTCATCCAGGCTCGTGGGGCGTTGGGCCTACAAGGAGGATCAGAAATGCTGAATTTCCTTTCTGAACTATTCTATGATTTTTGACCAGGCACAGCTTTATAGAATGAGGGTAAAAAAAAATTCTAATATAATGACTAATATTTTCTAATAGATACTGAGTTTTAGTGGCAAAGTATAATTGAAAGGAACTAGTAATCAGTTTCTTATATCAAATTCATATTTGGCTAACTGGAATTTCATATTCCATATCTTCCTTGGGGAATTTTGCCCTTCCAATCACCTAAGTTTTCTCTTTTGATGAAAAGGATCATTATGAATAATTAAAAAAACAGTTTTAAAAAATTAAAAAAACAACAACTCAGAACTTGTTATTTACTGCCACTACCTTGTAAATACTATTTAATGGAAGTATTTTCCAAGGGTCTGCCATCAAAGGTTAGTTTTACTCACTGTTGGTAATTATTATTCTTATGTTACCATAACTTAAGAAGTGTAAGAGAATTCTTGCTTCTCATTCATCTGTAGTCAGCTCCGTTTTCATGTTACATCGTTTCTGTTGTTGGGGAATTTTACTTGCTACCGCATTGAAGATGTAGCTATGATGAAGGAAGTGTTTATTAGGAAAAGTGGGGAAGAGGAGGGGCAGTTTAAGTTTAAAAGTTTGCTGAGGACTCACTGCATCCAGAATTTTAAGAGTTTCAAATGACGTTTTGTTTCAGGGTCAGAAAACAGGTTAGGTGATATCTAAACCTTAAAATCACACGTGCAGTCTATGACCTAGTAAATTCATATGTAGATAATCAGCCATTAGCTTTAAATTTGTTGTTTTTGTAACATAAACATCTTTTTAGTTCTTGTGTAAACTACTTTCGTACCTTTCAATGGATACATGAGGCAACTGAAATTTTCTGCCTCAACTTGATATAACATTTTTGTAGTCATGTATGAATATCAGATTATTTTGCTACAGAGAATCGATAGAAATAAATTTAATGCTTTAATGCTTTGGACTTTGAAACATATATGAAGGATTTTGTGTGAGTAGAGGTGCAGATACACAAGGCAAAGTATCCAAAGTGAGGAACAGAATTAAATCATGAATAATTTACAAATTAAAATAATGCAGTATGTCTTGGTCTTTAGAAAGTGGGAGTAATGCTGAGATAAAGCCACAACAATTTAGTAAGGTATGAATTGAAAACAGAATTTGGAAGTTAGAGTAGATACCTTTTACCTAATAGTTATAATGTTCAAGTCGTATCTTTTACACTTTTAAAAACAGGGAACACTTTATTTCTACTAGTGGGCTACTTAAACCGGGAGAAGACTTTTAACATTAATTTGTTATTTATTATTATTACTAGTTACCGCTATTATTTGGATCTGTTTTGGTGAAACTTGGTAAAAGCCCTCGAAAGGTGAGTATATGAGAAGAAACTGAGTTGAGCCCTGCCCCTCCCTTAGGTTTCTCTGCAAATGAAGAGGAAGGAGAAACCTTTCAGAAAGAGTCACTTGGTAGATGAGTGGCCAGTGGGAGATTATTGCAGGGAAAGAGGAAAGACGGGATTGTAAAAGAGTCATGATCCTAAAGAAGATACTATAGGAAAGAATAAAAGGCCCAACTATTACTCTTTTTCTAGCACTAGTCTTTGTCATCTTTATAAACCTTGACAATTTTGTGTTCTTACCACTTTTTTTTTTTTTCTTTTTCTGTCTCTGCAATGATAGCTCCAAATGAAATGAAATGTTTGCTACTGGCTTGGAGACAGTGGTAGCCAATAGTTAGAGGGCAAATCTGGTTAAGTGAAATGCATAAAAATCACCAAAATACTGGTAAGAAAGACCCATCAGAGGGTAGTGTGAGGGTGAAGGCCAAGAGATCTGTCTCCTGGTGGATATGGGGACAATACAGGGTGAGAGGAGAGTTGTGGTGGACAGATAGTCTAGAGACAACTCGATCGTCAGAATCATGTTCAAACAGTGGATGTGGCACTGGCATGTCTGATAATGACAGCAATTCAAACAGACTTTTCAGGGAATTGGGAAGCCTGGCTGATGACAGAAGATGAGGCAGAGAGGGTTGGGTCAGTGAGATGGAGCAGTTTTTTCTTTTATAGATGTATAGGTCATGTGTATATTGGCTGAGAAGTACAGAAACCACCAGGTTGTATGCTGAGTGGGATGTGTGTGAGAGAGAAAGAAATCATCATCATAACAAGCAGCAAAATAGCATATCTCATAATAACCGTTGTGCTTTCTACTCTTATTTGTGCTTTCTCCTCTCATCTTACTTGGTCTCTTAATGGCCCTATTAGGTAAATATTGTTACATCCATTATATGAACAAGGAAACAAGCTTGGGATGATGAAATACGTTGCCCATACTTATTCAGCTAGGAACAAATGGTGCTTGGTTTTGAACCTGTGCTCTTAAATTATTAGGCCATACTGCAAGCGAGTTAGTAGGCTTATTTCTCAACATCTCCTCCAAGAAGTCTCCTGTAACCATCCTCTCCTCCTCTAGTTTGGATTATACATTTCTCTTCTTTGTACATAGCACCTTTTAAATAATACTGTTCCTTATCAATCTTTTATATAGTTTGTACATTTGTTGTCTCTTCCATAATGCTGCAAGCCTCTCAAGGGCACTCTCCATGTCTTATCTAGTGCTAAAGTGTTCATCATTTTTCTGTCTCTAGCACTTAGCATAGAGCCTGGTACATAACACACACTCAATAAATACTTATTGATATGTGACAAATTGATAATGGAATGTTATCTTTAAACAGTTTTCCATTCTAAGATTGTAGAATCTTCTGGGACGTTTTTCTAGACAACCACACAAAACTGCATGAGATGAAAGAATCAAAAATAAGATTTAAGTGAAAATATATAATAATCAGAGTTGAAAGAAATTGTGAAATCTGTATATATTTTTGGATATTTTACAGTACTCGTTTTATGCATATATTCATGTTACCTTAGAAACTTGAAAAACTTATAGAGTTAATTATAATAATGGCTATTGTCATTTTGAATTCATTAACTTATATTAAAATAGAAAAAAAGCAACGTAGGAAGGTTCCCTTTTCTTCACACCCTCTCCAGTATTTATCGTTTGTGGACTCTTGAATGGTGGCCATTCTGACTGGTGTGAGGGAAATAACGTGATCAGACTTTTGTGTTTTAGAATAACTCACTGATATATGGAAAATGGATTGGGAGGAAATTTGAGACTATTTTAGGATTGGTAATAGAGGAGCATGAGGGTGGTGGCCAGAATTGTGTGGTATCAGAGAGGCATAGGGATATTTAGAGTGTAGGATCACTAGAACTTGGTGTGTAGTTGGATATGGATTCAGAGGGAGACGTATTAATTGGATGTGTATTGTAATGGAGGGGGAGTGAAGGGCGACCCTGGATTTCTGTCTCAGGCAATTTGATGACTGAATGGTGGAACCGTTCATTAAGATGAGGAACATGGGAAGGAGTGAGGATGATGATGAATTTGTATTTGTTTAGTTTTAATATTTTTTGATTTAAAACATTTTTGAAACAAAACATTTACAGAAAATTTCCAGGCACAGTACAAAAACTTTTTTTCCCTGAAACATTTGGAAGTAATTTGCCAGTACAATGCTCCACCACCCCCGAATACTTTACTGTGCATTTCCTACAAATAAACACATTTGCCTACATAACCATAATGCACCCATGAAAATCAGGTCATTGACATTATACATTACTACCATCTACTCCTCAAAACCCAATCAAGTTTCACCAGTTGTCTTAATACTGTCCTTTAGAGCAAAGGGATACAGTTTAGAATCACCTGTGGCATATAGTTGTCATGCTTCTTTAGTCTCCTTCAGTTGGGAGCAGCAACATGATCATTTCCTGATTTTTAATGACCTTGATATTTTGAAGATTACAGACTAGTTATTTTACGGAATGTACCTCTGGAACTTTTCCAGCCAGAATTCTGGGAGAGAATTAAGTCCCAACATCCTAAGGGGTATGTTTTATGAACAAATTAACTTCTTCCAATACAGCTAAAATAGTATTTATTAGTTACATGCCATTCTTGAGAAAGTTGAGGAAATAGTCACTGTGTTCTGTGGTTCAGATGAAAAGGCTGAATTATTAGATTTTGACAGAAACACCTCGAAAGTGATGATGTTTTCTTTTCATTGAATCCTATTAGATAGCACACAATTTTGACTTGTCTCTACTAATGGTCACTTAATTAAGGATGTCTGTCAGGATTCTCAATTATTAATTTTCTTTTCTCTGTTGGTAATTAGTAAATGTTTTATGGGGAAATTCTTTGAGACTTTGCAAGTTTCATATTCCTCAATAATCTTTCAATTTACTCATTTATTTATTTATAGTACTATTGGGCCTTAATTCATTATTATCATTATTTACCTTGTATGCAAATTGTACTATCTTTAGCTAGTGAAAGCTCCTTCCAAGTGGCTTATCTGTCTCTTGACATGCCTCCGTCACTTTTTACCCACTTTCTTTCTTTCTTTCTTTCTTTCAGTCACAGGTATTAACAAGTTTATCTTGTACTTTCTTATTCCTGATTTCCTAGCCCTGAAATCAGTCATTTTAGACATGAGTCTTTTTAGTAGGGAATAATACGTAGAAGATAAGATCCAGGCACTAGTGTGCTCTTTGCTTTTCCCTTTCCATATATGCAATCCCCTTCTTTGATGCTGAGAAACTTGGCTCCTATTGGCCTTATCAGATTTACTTGTGTAGTCAGTCTCCCTGTGTGTAATCCATCTCTCCCATCCACTGCCATCTCCTCTCCTATACAGATGCACTCTTCTCCTGTGTGAGCTCTGTCATCCACATCAGACTGCCCCCCTTCATGGACGTATCCTTACCCTGCTCAGGCTTGGCCTCTCCATACTGGACTGACTTTTGTGTGATACCGTCTTCACCCTGTACCCGGTGGGCTCTGACTCACACCTTGCTCCCTTTCCTTCTCCCATGCCCCTCCTTCCACAAGCAGGGCAGATATACAACTGTTTTAATTTAGTTGTGAATGAGAAGAGAAAGGGCAGTAGCTAAAAGGTGACTCATTCAGGGAAGAGTTGTCTTTTATAAGATGCCCATCTGGTGGGAGAGGTTTAAGATATAGAAGAGAGATCATTGATAAAGCTACTTCTCTCAGAAGGTAGAAAGGAATGGGGTCTAGAGCATAATCCTTAGGATTAGTTTTAAGTACAAGGAAAGACCATGTTCCCACTTCAACGAGTGAGAGGAAAGTTTCCCTCCTGGAAGAGGAGTGAATTTCCATCCTATGGCTTTTACTTTCTTGGTATGGACATTGTTGAGAAGGAGTGACTTAGTTGGAGATTTGAGGAAAGTGGAAGGAGTTCATTGCAGAGAATGAGAAGTGAAATGAGCAAAAACACAGGAAGACTTCTGATCAGTATGGAAGATCTAACTGAAAGTAGAAACTGAAAATGAGTGAAGACACTAACCTGAAGGGTTGTAGTTTTTCCTCCAGTGCCCCCTGGCCCTAGGAGTGGAGGAGGCAGTTTTTATCAGGGAAGCAGTTAAATGGAAAGGCATGGTATGCCTAAATTGAAGATATTGGCTAGAGAGAGGTTGACATGAAGAAAATGAATATTGAATGTTGAAATGAATCATTCTTTAAACTATTAGGAAAGTAGAGAAAGCGAGGAGGGGGTCTGGAATAGGGATAGTAGATGGGTCATGCCTTTTCCAAGGTCCTTGTGAGATTTGGTCCCTATCAATCAAAACCAACTGTCTAACTTAAGGGTATGTGCATAGGAGTGGGGAGGGAAAGGATTTTTTATAAGTATATTGGATAGCTCACAGAATTAAAAGGCTGAACAATCATGCCCCAGATGTACAGGAAGCTTGCAGCTTTGCTGTTATAGGAGTTAGGAAGTCTCTTAAGATGATCACTATTGGGATGAATCAGCTCTTCCATCATCTATTCCTGTGTTACTTCTCAGGATTCACATACCGAGGGAAAGGTTAAAGTTTGATGGTTTTGCTTGGGTCTTGTGCCCATCTCCTTGGCCCGGAGGTTGAGGTTTCTACCAAGCCTGCATGAAATGGGATAGGGGTAGTTCCTCAAAGAAAAACAAAGGTGCTGTTAAGAGAAGAAAGAGAACAGGCGCTATGCTGGCAGAAACAAAAGATGTTCAGCACCAGCAGATTGCATGTGTGGTGTTGAATTTATGCAGGATAAAGCATGATTTGATATAGAGGGGAAGATGATGAATAAAATACGAATTCTTTTATTTTTCTTAATTACAAAAATAATAAGTCTACATTGCAAAAATCATTAAAACTATTCCCCTTTCCCAAATCTTCAGTGACTGGAACAATGACCAAGATATGACAGGAAAGGAAGAAGTGGGTAGAAGGTGATAGATTGATTTGAAAATCATGGCCTGAACATTATGGTTCAGATCTGTCATGGACACTGTGGATATGAAAGTGCATACTGAAAATTTGGTCCCTTACTCATAAAGTACAAAGCAGTACATTAAAAACTTAAAGGTCTTAACAAATCCTAGGTTGGTTTTACTAAAAATATCTCCTTTTGGAAAAGACATGGGTAGTATGTGTCTTCAATTTATATAATAAAATAAAATCTGTATGATTTTTTATTCTTTTGAATCTTCCATAATCCCTACATTTAAGAAATGACTTGTTTTTTTGTTATGTTGTTCTTTTCATTGTCCATTTTTAGGACAATGTGTAATAAACTTCCCCACCCCCAAGCAACCTCTCCCAGCCTGCTTTAAAAAGTCAACATTTCAGTGTAAACAGTTTTATTGAATAGACTCTACTTTGTGGGTATTAACACAGTAATGTTTTCATTTTTCTCAAATCGCAATTCCCAGTGGTGCTATGTAGAATCTCCCAAGACAATTTCTTGGGCACATTCCACAACTTTCTCATCACTTTAAGCTATTAAAAAAACAAAGCAAAACCAGACTAATTTCACTCCAGTATAAAAATCTAATCTCAAATCTGATTCAGATATAATCCTCTCAATTCCCTCTACTAGCATATAGCTCCTTTGTTGGGGAGAAGTATTGTGAGACGGCAGGGGTTGCTTACTGGGGATGAGGAGTGCCCCTCCCCACAAGACAGTACATGATTCTGTTGCTGCTGGTGGTCTCTGAGGATGTGGTCTACTCATAACTTTGTGCAGTTTTTAGATTTGTATAGTTTCACCCTGGTCCACCACATCACTGAGAACACCCCCAGAGGGAGTTCCCATGTCTTCCTATAGTCTTGCCTTTGGTCCACATCCCAACAATTTCTCCCCTCTTCTCTGTATTTCTTCATATCAAGTCAACCATAGAAGTCCTCCTCTGCACCCTCTGATAGATAAGGAAACCTGAAATGGGTTGGAGGTTTTCTCACCACCTTCTTAAGTTTGTATAACATGATGTCTTTTGCCCCACTTTCCTGGGCCCAGCCAACAAATCCTCTTCCTTAAAAAATTGCAGAAAAGAAACAGGCACAATTCTTGGTGTTCAGATACAGTCCCGAAGTCCGAAAGACACATGTCAAATTCTTCCCCAGATTCCCTCACAGATTCTCTGCACTTTGAAGGCAGGCATCGCATCATGTTGTTTTCTAGGTCCCTGACTCTGCAAGTATTCAGCTAGGTAGTAGGCTGTCAATCCTTCCTCCTTGCCAGCACTCGCATTCTGTATTCCATTGGAACTCTGTTCACTTGGCTTCTGGAGAGTTGAGGGGAAGTATTTTTCTGCCCACCTAGGACTGAGACGTTGGCTGGGAGGAGCAGTGGTGGTTCCCCTGCCTCTGAGTAGGTCCTTCAGGAGGCTTTTGGCCCCAGTGGTTGGAGAGGCCTTTAAAAGCATGGAATCTTCGTGCCTTTTTGACATCGTTTTTCAGTCAGAATAACTAATTCCAAGACAAGAAAAATCCCATTCGCTGTTCTATTTTTATAAAACTGAACTGAATGATATCCTTCATTCTTATTTGATACTGCAGTTTACAATGAAAAGAAAAAAAGCACAAACTCTAGGCCACAGGATATGGCAAATCAGATCTTTTCAGTGTCTTAAGATTTTTAGTTAGGCATGCTTAAAGCAGAATTGGTTTTCCACAGTCATCAGAAATACTATTAATGAATAATACTATAGTTGTTTTGTCTGACTTCCTATTGGAAGATGGCAGGAATAAGATGGGTCAGCGAGAGAGAGTTCAGCCTGTTGTTAAATCGTCAGTCAGTCAAGAATATAGCTCAGTAACAAAATTTGACTTTTTATTAGGAAGACTTTGAATGTAATAAGCAGAATTAGTGTCGATTTAGAAAAAAATAAACAGATCTCCATTTAAGAACTTTGAAAGACAATTTTTATTTAAGTAGATGTTAAAATTTACTTGTTAATCTTACACCTCATAGTCCTCTTAAGAGAGGTTTGAATAAGGAAGTATTTTAGGTTCTGGCTTAAATAGGAAGATGGTTTTAAGCATCCCCAATGGCTAACAAATAGAATGATTATCATTCCCAGAGCAATACTGTCTTCAAACTTTCTCGGCTGAATTCTTTCTGAGTGACATTTCTGATCTCTATATCCTTCTTGTTAAGAACTCAATAATGGATTAGGTTAATTAGAGATAGATAATCTTACCTTATATTAATCATCCTTCTGTCAGAATAAATTAACCTTTTTAGCTCCTATTTTCTGGAATTCCCAGCCTCTGCAGACACTCTTCTCGAGGCATTAGATAGCCTCGTAGAATTTTAAACTCATTTGAATTTAGAAATACCCATTACTGATAGAGTTATTAAACTTGATATTCAGAGGTTTACTCTGAGGTCATGGAAGATAAGGCTAATTCAGGCTGAGAGGGTCCTTATTCCTTCCTAGCTGTGTGAGCTGGGAAAATTCATTGATGGTCTCTGAGTCTTCATTTTCTGACATATGAAATTGTGATAATTATAGCCACCCCCAACTTGTAGAAATCAAATGGGGTAACTATGACATTGGGTTCTGAAATGCCCTGCTGAAATGTTGAGATTATTTTGAAATAAGATTATGTCAGAAACTTTACTTTTTCTAATGTTGGTGTTATCTGCTCCCTGATACCATAGAGTCTTTTTCCCTGGCGCCCCTATGTCCTTGGCAGGGAGGAAAATAATGGTAGAATGTTGTGAGAGGGTATTCTGACCACATGTGGCTCCCACAATTCTTTGGTATATGTGTGGCCCAGGGAGCAAATGTGTCAGTCAGTCCATCAGAGACTTCATCGGTCCAGGCATGTTGGAGATTGGTGACATCTTGAGGCAAACAAACTAAACATTAGCATGCATTAGTCTATTAATAATATACATATAAGTTTATCTGTTTTTCAAAGGCAAAATAATACAGCAAATTTCATCAGTGGTAATTTGGAAAGTATCCAAACATTTGGCTTTAATTGGAAAGCAGGAAAATACATCAGAACTAGATTCCATTTGGGCCGGGTTTGTTTATCCTTCTCATCTTGTGTTTGAGCCAAAAATCCTAAGTTTTGACTAGTTCTTAAATGTTTCTCCAAATTTGGGCAGAGCCTTTGGCCTATTTAGAGATAGATGCAGCTTAGTTCACTGTTAGATAAGAGGGATGGTGGCCCTTGTGTATTAGGACCCACCAAAATGAAGAGCAGGGGAAAGTCATGGGGTGGAAAATGCTGTGTGTGTGGCCAGAGGGGCACACTCATGGGCAAACGAGTACTTCCTGAGGTGGAGGAAATCCCATTCTTTGGCATTTCTCTTGGAAAAAGGATGTATATATTTACTTTGATGCATAGTATTTGAAAAATACTTTGATGAACTAGTTGGGAGTAGTTATCAGAACCCACCTCCCTCACCTGCAGGGGAGAATTCCCTTCCATGTAAGGCCCTTTGTTTCGGTCACTTTCCTCAAGAGTTGGTAAGTAGGTTTGGAGGTTGAGTTTAGGAGAGGGCTGAGTTTTGGGGTATTTATGAAGTGACTGGAATGTGAGATTATGGGGAATACGGGGAGGAGTAAGGCACCAGCTTGCCAGACACTTTAAAGAGGAAATAAATGGAAGCAGTTATTTGGTTAAGGAAAGACTTTGAAAAACAAAAATTTTTAATGAGGAATTTTTTAAAATAAAACTTTGAATAGATGATAGAAATACATGTTTTGACAGAAGTATGGGAACATGGACCATAACATTTCCTTAATATCCTGGTCCCTCAGTGCTCACCCCTCCCTCCACGTAACCCCTGTTATTGTTTTCTTATGTAAGCTTTAAAATTTCTTTATACACATAAAAGCAAATATGAATATTGATTTTTATTTTTATCCTCTGCTTTTTTTATACCGAATTTAGCTTATTACATACATTGTTCTATACCTTAATTTTTTTCAGATTATACTATATATTTTGGACATCTTTCCTATCACCGCATAGAGAGCTTTCTAATTCTTTTCATTATCACACTGTATTCCATTTTATCAATGTGCCATAATTAATATAACCTATTTATGGACATTGGGTTATTTCCAATTATTTGCATTTATAATATTGAGTAAACTTATATAGAGCTTGTTTTGCATTAGCACATGCATACCCATAGAATAAATTCCCAGTAGTGGTATTGTTGGACAAGATATATGCAGCTGGAATTCCGATAGACATTGCTACATTTCCCTCCTAAGGGACTGTACCAATTTATAGCTCCCAACAGAAATAAATGAAAGTTCCTGTTTTCCCAAAGCTTTGCCAACAGAATGTATTGTCAAACTTCTACAATTCCACAAACCTGAAAGGTGAATAATGGCATCTTGGTGTCTTATTTTTTTTTTTTTAAAGTTAAGTTTTTCAAAAACATCAAACTATCTCAAACTTACGGAAAAGTTGCAAGCACAAAAAACTGTTCCCCTGAACTATTTAAGAGTAAGTTGCTGACATGACATCCCTGCACTATGGAAAACTTAGGATGGATATCTTAAAACAAGTATGTTCTCTTTGTAACCAAAATAAAACTATCAATTTCCGGGCATTAGCTTTGATACATTACTACCATCTAATCCTCAGATTCCATTCATGTTTTGCTCATTATCCATATGTACTATGTCCTTGATAGCAAAAATATCCAATCCAGAATCATGTGTTGCGCTTAGCTGCCTGACCTCTTTAACCTCTTTCAGTCAGAAATGTTTCCTTCTGCTTTCTTTAACTTTCATAATCTTGATATTAAAGATTATAGGCCAGATATTTTATAAAATTCCTCTTAATTTGGGTTTGCCTGACATATCCTTTTGACTCAATACAGATTATACGTCTTTGGCAGGAATATCACAGAAGTGATACTGTATTCTCCTGGTAACCTATCAGGTGGTGAATAATTTTGAATTATTGTATTAATGATGATGTTCGTTCTGGTCATCTAATCAAAGTCATGGGTGCCAGTTTTCGTCACTGTAAATTTAGTCTTTTCCTTTTGTAATTAATAAGTGTTTACTTTGAAATTATGTAAATATCTCTTTTGGTATTAAAATTCAATTTAGTAATTTGTTTCTTTTAGCTACATCACTATGGACTCATTGGTTTCTCTTATATTCAGTGGTTCATAACCTGTTACTATCATTTTTATTTTGTTGGTCAAATTGTCCTAGATTTGGTCAGTGGGAGCTCCTTCAAGCTTGCTCCTCTCTCTCTTTTTTTTTTTTTTTAACTTATTTCCATCATTTTGTGAGCATTTCCTTGTTTTTCTGATTCAAAGAGATGTTCCAAGGTCATCTTGTATTTTTCCTGCACCAGACCTGTAATTATTCATTTCTTCAAGGAAACTTTTAGTGGAGAATGGTATGTAGAAGCCAAGATCTAGTGCTAGGTATGCTCCTTGCTGTTGGGTATCTCTGTTCCTAGGCCCTCTTAATAAACAGATACGGATCTAAGTCTATATTTGTCTTGTATTTCTATATTAAAAACTGTAAGTTGATACCATATCTTCAGTTCTTCTCTGACACCACATGATTCGTTTTAGTTTTCTCCCTATCCGTATTTTTAACTCCCTTCTCTGACAGTGAGAAACCTAGCTCACATTATCCTTACATACTCACTATTTGATCATTCCCTTCTATGTAACACATCACCCATCTCCCACATAAAGACTTTCCATGCTCCTTTAGGCTTTGTGCCAGGTGCCTCCCCTTCTGTCCTCCCTCCCCCCATTTCCCAAAGAAGTTTTCTTCATTCCTCTTATGCTCCTCAAGCTTCTTGGTGCAGTTTTAATTTGCATCCTTTTTGTTATGAGTGAGGTTGAGCAATTTTTAATGAAGAGTGCCAGTGTAAATCCTGTCTTCATTTCCCATACAAAATGTTCAGTAAAATCAACATTGCCCAATAGTATTTTTTGTATGACTGAATTATTTAGTACTTCTTGAATCAGAGCTGAGTTATGTTCAGCTCCATAGAAAGAGTACAATTATTTAAATCATTTGGTTCATTTAACAAATATTTGTTGAATTCACTGCATGTTCCAGCCACTGTTCTGGGCATTGAGGATCCAATGTGAAAAAGAGAGACAAATTACCTTCTCTCATAGAATTTATGTTTTTAGTGGTAGAGTCAAATAATGAGCAAGTTAACTTATAAGCAGAGAATATAATTTCGAGTAGTGAAAAAGCTACAAAGAGAATAAAGCATAGTGACAACATTTACAGTTGCAGGTGCCAGGGCAGCAGGGATGCCTCAGTGGACACCTGGGTGATAGAACGGGAAGAAATATTTTGTGCATACATCGTAAAGGTCAGCGTCTGCCGTGTCATGTTTACCTGGAAGGAACAAGACAATTTTTGGGTTTCAGAGCCTGGGTCAGAGATCCAAACCCGACAGGAGGGCAGCTACTCAGTAGTCTGTGGACCTCTTGCTCATTTACCCTGCGGTTACTTGCCAGACCCAGGCCTGTGCAACACTGCCTTCTTAGCTCCAAGTCTAACAAAACCATCAGAAACAACAACTTTATAAATAACCAATAGAGCTTTGCCTTAAAAATTTTTTAACCTATTTCTAATCTTTATGATGTTATCCTCCAAGTTAGGAGATACTAGTTCCATCTTACAGATGAGGAAATGGAGGCTCTCAAAGATTAATACTTGCTAAGTATCATATAGCTAGTAAGACACTGAGTAGTGACTAATTTCAAAGCCCGCCTCTTTCAACTATTGACCAGGGTCAGACTCTGTCCTGTTATTTTAGGGAAGTGCCTTCCAGAGGCAACTCCACTGTAAGGTAAACTAGGTCCTTAAATGAGCCCGGATTCTCTAGCCTGTGGGCCTCTTGCTAAAACTTAGTTATTCTCCTGTCATGTAGACATGTTTTCATTTCAATTACAGTAAACTATAAATAAATTTTTATTCACCTTTTTAGGCTGAGACATTATCCTCTAGTGTCCAGAATCCAGGGTATATTAGATGGTTAGTTATATACTTGGGATAAACTAAAAGTATACATCCTTGTAAGATGTAAAAATGTGTAATATGATTTCACAGCAAGTGCAGCTACACCTGATACTCTTGTCAGTGTGCATCTCTGAACTGTGTATCAACAGTGAGATCATGGATGAATTCATCTCATCAACTCAGCAAAATCCTGATCACATACTAGTTGCTTAAACAGATTTATTTGTATTAGATATGAGCACTCAGTAACTAAACTGTAGTTGGGGTTAAGACTACACTTAAAAGCATCAGATAATTGAAAAGACAAATTGTTCATGATTGAGGACCAAATAAAATAAAGCAATAAATAATAATAATATAATCATAAAAATCAAGCTTAAAAGGAAAAAAAAAAAAAAAGACCAGGAGAGGTAATAAGAGGTAGTAAGAGCAAAATATTTGAACCACTTTGTGTATAATGAGACATGTTACTGTGGAAGAATGCAGTTTGCCTCATCTGTAATTTAGCCTAAACCTGGGATAGCATAATCTTATTGGTCACTGGTAGTCACTTGAGAATGCCTGCCTGGAATGCTGTATTGAGAAAGACTGAATCCTAATCAGGTCTCAGCAGCATAGACAGCAGGGATCAACTAGTGATGTCTACCTTGGCAAGGGGCTAAGGAATGGTGGCTTTCCTACACTGGCCCTGAAGCCCCTGCCAAGCCCTCTTCTGCAGCTAGCTCTGCTGCTCTTCCCTCTAGGATGCTACAAAAACAGGCACCTAACCTAGAAATGCTGACCTTGCAAATCTGCTTTAATTTATAGTCAAATAGCTTAGTCTAGCACCCACCACCTTATGAGAAGAGCTTCTCAGTATATTTAACATGCTAAAATGAAAGAGCTAGAAAAATGTCTGGTGTTGGGGAAAAAGAAATCAAGACTGTGTGAAGGGATGGCCTGAGAAATGGAAGTATTGGTAGGGTCTTCAACAGCTGTGCCTCCTGCACACCAGTCAGTGTGCCCCTTACAGGCCAGACAGGAGAGAACATGTGGAAATGGAAAGGACTTCTGCTTAGGGAAACTAAATCATGCCAGAAATAGCAGCAGTTGGTGAAATATCTTTTTCAACACAGAAGCATAATAATGATTAAATTAAATACATTTCTGAAGTATAAAACTGAAAATTAGGATAGAATACTGTAATATTTCAAATCTTTTCTGAATTCTGGTTCTCATGTCTGTGAAGCCTTGGACCCCAGGAGATAATTACCTTTGTGGGTGATCAGGGACATGTGAAACCCATTTAATGATTATGTAGAAGTGGAAGATTACACAGCTATTCAAAAATAAGGAATGATCTCCAAGATATGTTGCTGTTGGAAAAAAGCAAGGCACAGGACAAAATTACTGTATGTTTACATTTTTTAAAAGGATATTTAATTGTGTGTATACTTGTATCATATATACATTTTCTGGGAATGATAAGAAATTTAATGCTTGGACAAGTAGGAGGATGAGTGATTCATAAGCCTCATTTTCAGTGTGTACCTTTTGTACTGTTTGAAACTTTAAATCATTCTTGTGTACTTTTTAACTATAAATAACAAGTTCAAAATTAAGAATAGATAGAGGTAAATATCCACTCAGGGTAGACATTTTCCCAATATATCATTTAACCTATTGAAATAGAAAATTTTCATTAGTAAATTATGAAAGTGAGGTATTGCTAATAGAATGATCCTTAGCAATTCCAATATGTATGACTGAATACTGAAATCTGTATAAAGTTATCTGTAGTCAATCATGATCTATAACAATTGATGGCATATTATAGTGAAGTATTTGTTGGATCTCATTTTAAGCCTAGTCTTTAATTCAGTGATTTGGATTAGAAGTGTATTCTCATTAACTGAAACTAAGTCATGATAGTAATTCATTTGTCATTTAAAGCATGTGACATATTTCAGCCAATAATAAGCATAGACTTTTTAAGTGGCATACAAGCAGCCAACAGTTGGCTTTAAAATGAATAATAACATATAACTTTTCTTGTTTATTAAAATCATATATCTTTGTTTTAGAATATTTGAAATCGTAGAAATAACAAACATGCCCCACCCATAAAATTTCTATCTTCTACACTGACTTCTGTGAGTGTATTTTCTTCCAGCCTTTTTTCCCCCTTAGTTTTTAAAAATTGCATAAAAAGATGCTGGGAAGATAGTACCTGGAAAAATTTTCCTTTCACTCCCAATTCCATTTTTTGTGCTTCTCCTGGATTGAATTGAGAAAGCTGAGTGTAGGTAGGCAGTAGGGCCAGTGGCTGAGTGGGCAGAGGAAAGTGAGAAAGCAGTGGATTCAGGGAGACTTCAGACCCTGAGGGACAGGGTCAGAACAAACTTAGCATGAGTAGACCCAGTCTCCTTAGCTTCTAAATGATCAAGAAGGAGTAGGGGGTCAAAAGTCAAAAACGGAAAGGTCAGACAGAATATTAAGTGAAATCGAGCTTTTGGAAGGAGAAAAAGGAAATCCTGAATTCAAAAATAAAAGCACCCAAGGAAATAAAAATGCAATACAAAAGAGGCTTTCTGGAGCCAAAACCAAAACATAATGAAAAACAAAACAACCAAACCAACCAAATAAAATTTCGTAGAGGATCTTGGTGAGAAGGTGCTCTTGTTGAAATCTGAAATAGTCTAAAAAATCAGTACCAAGACATTTCTCAGAATGCAGAGTAAAAAAATAGAGAGATGGGAATCTGAGGAAAGCAATTAGATACTTAGAAAATGTGTCCAGAAAGCCTAACATGTGAGTAATGGTAGTTGCAGAAAAGGAACAAGGAAGACAGACAATAAGTGAACAAATAAAGAAGTAGGAAAGAAGTCAGTTTCTGTAAAATGAAAGAAATGAGTTTACAGATTATAATATCTCACCAAGTTCCAAGCTGGAGAGATGAGGGAAAACACTTAGTATATCGTGATAAAATCCCTGAACTCCAGTCACTAATAGCAAATGGTACAGGACTTCAGGCAGAAAGAACAAGGTCTACAAGGAGAGAAATCTCAGACTGATATCGGAGTTCTCTGTTATACATTGGGAGCCAAAAGACAGTGGAGTCTACTGGCACTTGTACTTCTGAAATGCCTTAGGAATATTAATTATATTAATTCATTTATTCTTCACAACAACCCTGTGAGGTAGGTATCATTTTAATCTACCATTACTGGTAAAGAAACTGGTGCACAGAGAGGTTAAGTAATAGGCCCAAGGTCTCACAGCTAGACAGTGACAGAGCCAGGACTCATCAAAAGTGGTCTGGCTCCAGAGGCACTATGATTTTTCATCACACCAGTTGGGTCTTAAATGGGGTCTCCTTTTAAGGAAGACACGTGGGAAAGAGTCTAAGCAAGTAGCATATGAGCCAGAAGAGAGAAGAAACAAAGTGAGCATTGAACTGTAGTGTGTGTGCACGTGCACAAACTCCTCCCCCACCCCACCCCTGACACCACTTTCTCTTTCTCAGCAAATTCTACCATTGTGGACAATGGTTCATCTCATTGACTGCGACCTAGGTGGAAGAAAAAAAGGGAAAACCTGGAATTGATTGTTTTAACTTGAAGTGATCGTAAGAATGTGGAATATTTCCTAGGGAATCAGAGTTTTGTATTGAAATTTATGCTGCAAAGTTGGTGATGATAAAGCAGAGACCTATTTTATCAAGGTCATTTGTCAATCTTTTTGAAGATGTAGTTGTAAATTTTTTTGTAATTTATACTTCACCTATAGAAAAAAAATTCAGATAGTGAGTGATAAAAGTTAGATAAAACTTTGTTCTTTGAAGATTCCCTGATGCTGAGAAAGAATATAAAGCTCAAACAGATCCTCATATATATAGAAAAATTATAAATGACAGAGATGTTTTAAAAATCAAGGAGAAAAGGGTGCACTGTTCCATAAATGATGGCAGGACAATTCTTTGCCCATATGGAAAAAAGTAAAATAAAAATTTTACCTAACATTATACTCAAAAATCTATTTTAGCATTAAAATCTTCAAGGTGAAAGAAAAACTTGAAAATTTTTAGAAGAAAATATGAAGAAATATCTTGACAACCTCAGAATAGTGATTGTTATTTTAAATAGGACATGAGTTATAAAAAGTAAAAACCATAAAGCAAAAGAAATGAAGCTTCATGGTAGGTATTCCTAGTATTACTTTATGTGCATTAAAAAAGCATTTAAAAGTAAAAATATGAGCCACAGATGGAAAGAAGACATTTGCAATGCTTCTTACTGACTTTCCAAGGAATGGTCTTCCAAATATACAAAGAACACAAAGTCAATAATAAAGAGATCAGCAACCCAATAGAGAAATAGGCGAAGATATGAAGAGGCATTTCAGAGAAGAGAAAAACTGAATGGCCATCAATGCAAGAAAAGATGCTTTACCTCACTTGTAATTAGGACAAAAGAAATTAAACCTCATTGCAACACTACTTCACACCCTTCACACTGGCGTGTAATTAGAAAATTTCATAAAAAGAAGTTTTGGAGAAGAGAAAAGAACTCATTACTACTGAGAGGCTGTGTAGGGCAATGGTGTACATCAAGATGTGGAGTTCAGACAGTTTTGCATATGTGTATGAGGAAATTGGAACAAGGTTGATGACTGTGTTGTTCATAACGTAAGGATGGAAAAATGTCTAACTGTCCAACAGTAGAAGAATGAATAAGTAAATAGTATGGGGCAGAAAATCTGAATGACCCGTAGTTATGATGTGTCACTTGTAGTTAAATCACAACATTGTGTTGGATGGAAAAGCAAAATGGGGAAGCATACATACAGTAGAACACTATGTGTCTAAAAATTTAAGGTATGCCAAATATCATACGTTGGTTATAGATGCTTACACGTGTAGTAAGGATATAGCAACATGCTGGATCATAATAATATACATCAAACTGAGGTAGTATTTATCTCTGGGATGGGATTAGGGGGTGTGTGGAGGTGCACTGGAAATTTCATGTCCTGTTTTCTGTTTTAAGCTCAGGATGAGTTTAGCTATTTCTACTGTTACTCAATGTTTTGATAGGCCTAAAATATTTTACATTTAAAACGATGGAAAAATCCACTATTGTTATTTTTAAAAAGCCTGACAGTAGGCATTTTCCAAAATGATGCATAACATTAGAGTGAACTTGATTGGATATTGGATTTTTAAATTCATCTTTAAAAAAATTAAAGCATCTATCAGATTTATTTACAGTGGAAAAGAAATCCCGGTATAAAGAAATATGTTTTTAAAAGTTAATGCAAAAAAGCATTTATTATTTTTTTCCAGAAACACTGATTTAGAGTTAGGCTAAAACTAATTGAAAATAAAAAATGTGCTATTGATTTCAGTAACTTCTGATAAATACTTGTAGTTTAATTTAAGTAATGCTTTCTTTCTCCAGAGTTACACAAGTACAAATAACTAACCATTTAGTGCTTGTTGGTTTTCATGTACCGGTGTGGTTAAATGGGTCACAATGAAAGTAAAAACACAAGTGAGATTAGCACACATAAACACAATTAGTTTACTGCAGTAGACTGGGGCCAAGTCTACTAGATGTTTACATGATAGTCCCACACTAGTGGAGCATGTTGAAATACTTTCTAATTGCTGAGTTATAGCTTTGTTTATATAGCATTTTTTCAAGATTTGTGGAACATTTTGATGTGTCAGACATTTAAGAACTCTGTTATACAAATCATTAAAAGAAAACCTTCCAGGATTTTAAGGTCTGTTTTTGGTTTCCTTCCACCAGGCCTCTCCTTTTCCTCTGTCTGCATCCTAATCTCGGTCCCTCTATCTTTCTGGGTTACTGCAGGTCATTTTGGATGTTCTTTCTCCTAGGCCCTCCCCCCACCGCACTCCCCAGTTCTACTTGGCCTTCTAGAACTACTCAGAGATGTACAGTAGTTACTGGTTGCCAACCGTAGGAAATCACTCAGCTTTGTTTTGAAGAGGTGTTAACTTTTTCATTCATTTCAGTTTGCTCTCTCCATTTTCAGGCCAGTTACTCACCAAAGCTTATTTGTGACAATCTTCACTGGCCCATGGTAAAATGATAAAAATATGGAAAATGTGGTTAGAGTAGTGTAAAACCAAAATTATTCAAGTTAAAATTTTTGAGGTTATTTTTCCTACTTTTTGTGATGAAATATTCATTCTTCATAAAATACTGGTGATAGTTGATGGCAGAATTTTAAAAAAGATCTTCCTTGGGAAAAGTGTAAGTTGGCAACTTTGATGGTTGCCTTCTTCCTACCTCCCTACGCCTCTCACTTCTCCCCACCACAGAAACACAACACAGATGCACACACACTCTCTCTCATACACACAAATACATATATATTCTCTTAACAATTTTTTTTTTTTTGCAGATCAGGTAAACTTAATGATCTCAGTCGTTTTACATAATTCATTCTCAACAATTATTCCCACTTCTATCTTTTCTCATGATCATTCCTGTTGTCTCAAAGTCCTCCTGCTACTTCAGTACAAATTCTACACTTCCTATAATGCTCATATCAAATTTCCTCTCCTTCAGCTAATCTTTATTTTTTACTTTGTGATATTTTTATTTTATCACTTATCACTTTATTTATTACCTCTGGCATTGGTTGTCAGAAGAATTTTGTTTTTCAAACATGTCTTATAGGTTTTAATGCTTGTAATTGCAAGAAAGCACTTTTTGCATTTCTTTAATACTAAGAAGATTTGGTAAGGCCATAAAAATTCATATAAAATGTTTTATATTATAGTAGTCCTAAATCTGTTATATATGGTGTAATGGTGTCACAGTTATAAATTACATGTAGTGACTCTTCACCAATATATTTCCACCCTTCTGCTTTCTAGGTCTCCTGGTATTAGGTGTATCTGGGTGACTGGTTTTGGCTAATAAGATGTGAGTGAAAGTGAATTGTTACTTTCAGATGGAAGCTTTGAGCAACTGTAGGTTTACTACCTCTCTTTCCCTGTGCCATAGAGAGAAGGAAGATTCCAGTTGATAATTACCCCTAGCTTGGATCCTAGAGCAAATGTGATGTGAAAGAGAGCCCCAAACAACCTAAAATGGACTTGAAGTATGAGCAAGAAATAAACCTTTGTTTCTTAATCCACTGAGATTTTGAAGGCTGTCGATAATAGCAGCACAGCTTAATCTATTGATACCAATACAAGCTTCAATTAAAAAAAGATAACATTTCTAATTTTCTTTATTGATAATTTAAATTTAATTTATTTGAAATGTCTAAAATACCTGTAATTTCAACATATTCTATTTCTTGTATTTAAAAATAAAGAACAACATTGAAACCTGAATCATTTCAATGAGATCAATACCAAAGTCTCAAAATCTCATAGTATCATCTAGAAACAAGTAGAACAGATTTTAAAATATACAGTGAAATACTGAAAGTGGCAAATAGAAAACTAAAATACATATGAAGGTTAAACTCCTTTGAAAAGAAGCAGATATGCAATTCTCAAGAATGGAATTTCCATGTCTCCTTAATACATCTAAAATATTTCAACTTCCGACTACAAACCTTAATTATCCTGAGAAAGCTGCTTTGAATACTTTTATACCGTGTTATTTTGGATTTAAATATAACTAAAAATTAAGAGCTGGGAGTAATTGCATTTAACATTTTTTCTTCATTCACTGAGCTTATGTGGTAAAGGTCTGGCAGTGAAAAGTATCTTTTCAACGGGGTAGATTAAAATATGAACAGCAAAGTAAAAATCTGGTAGGATCGCATAAAGGAGTTGACCCTTAGGGAATGATTTCCCATGATTCTTCAAGATGGTTTTGTATGTAACCACCAACATCCATAAAGCAATTGATTAACCTTCTAGCTCTGAATTAACTTTTGAAAGCTGTTCTGTTCTCCAGGCACGAAGATTTTTGGGAGCTTGGTGCCATCTGCTGGTTAAATACCAACTTTTTGGATTCCCTTTTGTGACTTTTTTCAATAACTACTGTGATTATACTTTCTAATAAATACCAGTAAGTAAATAAGTAAAATTATTTCAAATATAAATTTCAAGAACTTAATGCACATAAAACAAAGACCTATTTCTGTATAATAGAAGCTACTTACATTTACATGACAGGGTTTCAATCTTGAGTGAATCTTTTATGTTTGTACTTAATTAATTTTTGAGAACAATGCACAAATAAAACTGCCACTTTTTTCTTAATATAAAGAATATTCTTTTCCAAAAAGAAGTTAGACTTGTCTATGTTCAATGAGATTTAAATTTATTTTTGCACATTTCTATAAAAGCTTGAGTTACAGGTGTGTGTGTGTCTAATTTCAGAAATTATTTTTAAAATACAAGAAGGAGAAGGTGAAGGGAGCTGGAAATAACTTTGCTAATTGTCTGCATTGTACTCAGCCTTGTGCTAGATGCTTTCAGGATGTGGTCTCACTTACTCCCCATCGCCACCCTGCAGATCAAATGGTGTTGCCTTAGTTTTACTGCTCAAGGAAGAAGTCTAAGAGGTTAAGAACATAAATGCTAATGTTTTGGGAGAAAGCCAACTTTAATAGAATGATTACAATTGCTCATTTGTTAAGCTGTGCCGGAAAAACTGAACTGATCGATTTTTTCACCTTTTTTTCTTTTGTAAGGACTGATTTTTATCATTGTTAATTAGATTACATGGGTATTTGGTTTGATTCTGTTTTTAGGATAATGAAGGGTAAAGGGTTGTTTGTGTTCTTTCCTACTACACTTTGTTCACTACTGTCTC
This sequence comes from Camelus bactrianus, assembly GCF_048773025.1. Classification (NCBI taxonomy): domain Eukaryota; kingdom Metazoa; phylum Chordata; class Mammalia; order Artiodactyla; family Camelidae; genus Camelus; species Camelus bactrianus. The sequence continues at coordinate 63,211,562 of NC_133541.1, forward strand.
TATTATCCAAAGGAAGCATTAAGTATAAAGTAAGCATTCAGTGGGTTTGGACAGAAAGAGAAAAAGAGAAGCAAGGATATGTGTGTGTGTATGTGTGTGTGTATGAAGGGGAGGGGGAGGAGGGGAAGGCAGGAAGGGAGAGGAAATAGTCCTCTATTTGGCACATCAAAAGCTTTGGTAAATGTACAGTAAGAAGCTTCACCCATGGCATGTAGTGTAGAAGCAGGGTGATGGAAAGTTAACACTTACTGGAATTTGCTATATGCCATGCAGTCTTAAGCTCATTATACCCATAATTTCATTAGTCCTAAAACCAACCAAGTGAGCTATTTATTATTGTTTCCACTTTTACAAACGAGAAAATTGTACTGAGCATGGTTAGGTAATTTACCTGAGGTTACACAGCTCACAAGTGGCACTGTCAAAATTTAAATCTTTATCTGACTTATAAGACATATTTTTATTGGGCTGTTTACTCATTCATTTAGCAGACATTGGCTAAATGGTATATCACCCTTGTCAGATAATTTCATTTCTTCTCATACCTTACAATATCACATATAAGGTAAAAACTCCCTAAGTATTTCTTCAGTCGAAATCTCTCCTCTTAACTATAGACTCATATACCCAAATGCCTTTTTGACATTCCTTACTCGGCCATTCCCATGTACTTTCACCTAATATGTATAAATCAAAGTATAGATTTTAGCCCCCAGTTTGTTTGTTCCCAGGTCTCCATTTCCTCTGCAAATTATACAACTATCTATAGAGTTACTCAAGTCAGAAAATTGGGAGTCATCTTCCACTCCTTTCTTTTTTGTTTTCAACTTTCAGATCCTAATCTCATGTTTTACAAGATTTAAAAGATCTGTCCCTTACCTCCGTCTTTACCTTCATTTCTGTCTGGCTTCATAACTACTGGTCGTGCAGGCCATTCTGGCAGTTTTGAGAACCGATCAAGCTCTTTCTTACAAAAGCATTTGGTATCATTTTCCTGAAATGCTTCCTTTATCTTTTCTCTCAGGTCTCAGCTTAAATGAAATCTCCTCAGAGAAATTTGGTCCTGGCAAACCATAATTAAAAACATAGTAATAACAAATTTCTAAGTAGATCCCTTGCTATTCAGACCTAGTACTGGCCTCATTTGCTTTGTAGTACTTGGAATAGTCTAGAATTACTTTACTTCTTTGTTAGATGGGTCTCCACGACACACTGAAAGTTCTGTGTGTCATTAAATTTGTCTATCTGGTTATTTGCTGCAAACCTATGACCTAGAACTGGGCTTTGTACCTAGAACGTATTTGATAAATATTGGCTGAGTCAACAAATAAATAACTTTTGGTAGAACTTCTTGAATCCTGTCTGTGCATTCAGAATACTTCTCTAAGGCCCATAATTATATCATTTTACACACAGGAACACTTTTGTGTCTACCAGAATTTTGTCTTCAGCCTCTTCTGTTTTCTCTCATAGCTCTCCATGGGTTAGAGGTTCCTAAACCTAACACTTTAGCTCAGACATTTCTTTAATTTTAGGCTGCTATTACTATGAGTATTCTGGTTACAATACAGGTAACTTAAACATCCTTTTTCAAAGCCAAACTTTTATTTTTCTCTCCAAACTTCTTTTCCTCCTGTATCTCAAGATCAATGTCCATACTGTTCACCTGATCCACCAAGATAGCCACGTGAATCCTCGCTGACGACTGCTCTGTTTCATCCCACATCTAATCAGGGAATTCCAGCCCACTTTAGCTCAGATATGTCTCTCAGTCTGACTGCTTATCTCAGCTCTGCTGCCTGTGCTCCAGTGTGTGTCACACTCTGTCTCAGATACTTTTCGTCTCTTTACTGTCCGCAGGATAAATTCTAAAGTCCTTCCCACAGTGTGCCATGCCATGCTTACCCTTTAAGAATTTATCTGTGTGACACTTGTTAGTCACTCTGTCTTCTGAAATTCCATGCCGCATTTATGTACATGTTTAAATCGAGCACTTACCATGTTGAATTGTTGTGATATGTCCATTGAATTTTGGACTTTTAAAAGACAGGATCTGATCATTTCCAGCATCTAGAAAGTGCTTTTTGCATAGTTACAATTGGTGTTTAATGACTATTTTTAAAACAAATGATGATCAGAGGGGTCAGATGGATTCCCCAAGGTAATATGCTTCTCTGTGGGAGGTTGAGCTTAGATTCTCTGACACTTTTGCCTGCTGTAGTACTGACTTCAAGGGGCACTTTAAGGAAGAGATTACACTTTTCTGTAATGTGCAGCATTTCTTCTCCCACACAAATTTACAATCTAAAGAAAAGTAACATTGTTTTGCAAACATCTGCCAAGACTAGCCCCACCTTCCAACCAGTTCACCTAAGTAAGTCCCTTCTATAAAATGACATTCTGTTCTTACTTATTTAGATTGCATTATGTAGATGCCACAGTTGATTTAAATATGCAGATTAGCACGTGCACTTAAGACTGATGAAAAACTGTGATACAGTAGTTCATGTGTTTTTTTGGGCAGCTATCAGATATAAGGTTACTCTGACAGAAGAGCAGGTTAATTAGGTGAACTCTAACAGCTTTTGAACAAGTCTGAGATAATTTGTATTAGATTTTCATGTATGTGTTCATTTAATTTAATAACTCATTCGTCACTCCAGCATAGATTAGTAGACTAAAATGGAAATAAACTATTTTCAAAACACTAGGGCAGTTTTTATATTAGATTGGTTATTAAATACTGTTGGATGAAATTCCTGCAAATTGAATGTTATCTCCCATGGGATTTTATAAATGTTTGGTAAATATATTCATAGTCTGAAACAGGGCTTGGCAAACTATAGCTAGTGGGCCAAACATAGCCTACCATCTATTTTTGTATGGCTGCAAAAGTAATAGTTTTTGCATTTTTAAGTGGTTGAAAAAAATTGAAAAATGAATGACATTTTGTATGTAATGCATGAAAATTACATGAAATTCACAGTTCAGTGTCCATAATTTTTTTTTAATTGAAGTATAATCAGTTACAATGTGTCAAATTCTGGTATACAGCACAATGTCCCAGTCATGTATAGACATACATATATTCATTTTCATTATCTTTTTCATTAAAGGTTATTACAAAATATTGAGTGTAGTTCCCTGTGCTATACAGAAAAAACTTATTTTTTTGAATCTATTTTTATATATAGTGGCTAACATTTGCAAATCTCAAACTCCCCACTTTATCCCTTCCCACCCTCTTTCCCTGGTAACCGTAAGATTGTCTACTATGTCTGTGAGTCTGTTTGTTTTGTAGATGAGTTCATAGTGTCATTTTTTCCCCTTTTTTTTAGATTCCACATATGAGTGATATCATATGGTATTTTTCTTTCTCTTTCTGGCTTAGTTTACTTAGAATGACAATCTCCAGGTCCATCCATGTTGCTGCAAATGGCATTATTTTATTACCTTTTTATGGCTGATTAGTATTCCATAGTATGAATATACCACAACATCTTTATCCAGTCATCTGTCAATGGACATTTAGGTTGCTTCCATGTCTCAGCTATTGTAAATAGTGCTGTTGTGAACACTGGGGTGCATGTATCTTTTTGAATTAGAGTTCTCTCTGGATATATACTTAGTGGGGGGATTGCTGGATCATATGGTAAGTTTATTTTTAGTTTTTTGAGGAATTTCCCTACTGTTTTCCATAATGGCTGCACCAAACTATATTCCCACCAACAGTGTAGAAGGGTTCCCTTTTCTCCACAGCCTCTCCAGCATTTATTGTTTGTGGATTTCTGAATGATGGCCATTCTGACTGGTGTGAGGTGATACCTCATTGTAGTTTTGATTTGCATTTCTCTGATAATTAGTGATACTGAGCATTTTTTCATGTGCCTATTGACTATTTGTATGTCTTCGTTGGAGAATTGCTTGTTTAGGTCTTCTGCCCATTTTTGGATTGGGCTGTTTGTTTTTTGTTATTACGTTGTATGAGCTGTATATATATATATATATATTTGGAAATTAAGCCTTTGTCAGTTGCATCATTTGCCAATATTTTCTCCCATTCTGTAGATGGTCATTTTGTTTTGCTTATGGTTTCCTTTGCTGTGCAAAAGCTTTTAAGTTTAATTAGGTCCCATCTGTTTATTTTTGCTCATATTCTATTGCCTGGGTAGACTTCTCTAGCAGAACATTGCTAAGACTTATGTGAGAAAATGTTTTGCCTATGTATATTCTTGCCTCCTTTGTCAGAGATTAATTGACCATAGGTCTGTTGGTTTACTTCTGGGCTCTCTATTCTGTTCCATTTATACATATGTCTGTTTTTATGCCAACATAAAGTTTCATTGAGACACAGCCAGGCTCATTCATCTATGTATCGTATATGGCTGCTTTTGTGCTACAACTGCACAGTTGAACAGATGTGACTAAGATTGTAATGGGCTGCAAAGCTTAGAATGTTTACTCTTTGGACCTTTACAGAAACCCTTTGCCTACCCCTGGTCTGAAATACAGCATAGACCATCCATATCCCATCAGGTCCCACTCACCCCTGTAGTGCAAACCCTTTGCCACTGGCTGAGGGCTTTCTCTGGGTCTGAACCCCCTTGCCTGGGTTCTCAGCAGGTCAGAAGCATCCATGAATCAGCACTTTTGGGGAGTAGCTTTCCATCAATGACTGTTAATGGTTAAATGCCCAGGCTCCCTTATCCTTATTTTGGGCATGTTTGACATTGACCGTCAGAGTCCTCCTTGAGTCTTAAGTCTGGTTGCCACAGTGCTAACTGCCTTGATAAAACCCCCTTCCTGGACTTCCCACTCTACCAAAGTGTTTCCTGAGATCTCCTTCCAAATTGGCTACTTGTACTAGGATCCTTATCGCAGTGTGTGCTTCTAGGGGAAATCCAAACTAAGATAAATGTGAATTATTTGTGTATATATATTATTTAGGGTGTCACTTTGATGTATAAGCTACCCAAGTGTGATGAAAAATTTATAACCAAACATTTGGGCCATTTTTTTCCTTACTACTAAAGGAAAGACAGGTTTTATTAATTGATAGTTTTATTCTGTCTGACATTTATTGGCCAAATTTATCCTGAAAGATGCAGTTTGATAATTTTCTCATATTTTTGAACATAAATGTCTGTTCCAGAAGAGTGGTTCTTGGAGTATTGAATTAATCTTTCATATTGCAAAATCTTCCTTTCATCTTCTGTAAAATTTATATTTTCTCCTTTTATACTAATAAAACTTTTCTGCTTCCTCCTCAGAAAACTTCTGCTCAAATTTTATTTTGTATCAATAATAGATGGAAGCAAACTCAGTGAAGAGGTAGCCAAGATAACTTTTTTCCATATGATAATTAGATACAGGTTCAGAAGGCTTAAAAGAAATATTTCATAACTCTGGGGAAAATGTCCATATTTTTTCTTTGTATACCCCTCATTTTTTCCCTTAGCAGTTAGTTAAAATTAGTTAAATAGTGTCAGACGTAATCCTCTGCCATTCACCTTATAAGATTCTTTGGAGTCTATCCCTTGAGTAAAACTTTAATATTACTACTTAAGTTACATTGCTTGTTTTTTTCCTTTGCTTAATGAACATAATACTAGATGCTCCTAAACTATTATAAGGAATAGAACCCATATTTAAAAGATTTAATTAAAAAAACCCTAAGGAGTAAAATATTTGACTTGTTTCAGCCACATTAATATTTAATTGTTTAAACAATTATACTGCCTCAAATTACTCTGATACTTCCTAGTTTTTCCCTCTTTGTGTGTGTGTGTGTGTGTGTGTGTGTGTATGTGAATGCAGTATAGTGTTTAACAGTTTTGGAGAAATATGGTTACATGAGAAAAAAGTTGAATTACTGCGTTTAAAAGAGTACCATTTGTGTAAAAAGAGATACTCACGTATATCTGTATATGCCTAAGGTATATTTAGAACAATACATGGGAAACAAGTAGCTATGCTTTTCTTTGAGGACAGGAACAGGAGACCAGGATGAGAAGTGAGAGGGAGACATACTTTTCACTGTACACTTTTTACACTATTTGTGTTTTTTTGGGGACTGTTTATATGAATAACTTTAAAAAGGAAGTTAGAAAGAAATAAAGTAAGAAGAAAGAAAGCAGGCAAGAAGATTGTGGCATTAGAGGGACCCAGATTTGAACACTAGTCAAGCCACTTACTAACTGTATGATTATAGTCACATCACTTTATCTCTCTGCTCTTATCTATGAAGTACAGATAATACAATTATAATACACATATAAAAGTACTTTGCATGCTGCCTGGTACATAGTAAGCTTCCAATGAGTGGTTATGTGACCATATACAATTATGAATATTTAAAGTAATCCTCTGCCCTGACTTCTACAGAGGGTAGGTTTTTAATTTATCCAGCCGCTTGACACATGTTTTTTGAGCATTCTTTTATTGACAGACACAGTAATCAGTCTGGGAAGTCACACTGCATCATTTCTGCCACACTCTGTTGGACAAAGCAGTCACAGGACTCAAGGGGAGGGGATGTAGGCTCCATGTCTCACTGGGAGGACTATGAAGAATTTGCTGTCATCTTCAGTCTACCACAGTCTGCTTTCTGGTTGCAGACTATTTATGTTCCTCTCACATGCAAAACATATGTACCCCTTCCAAGCTTTTCGAAAATGTCATTCTACTATAGCCTCAGCTCAAAATCCAGGAGCTTTTTATCTAAATCAGATCCAGATATGGCTGAGGCCCCTTACCTGTGGTTCCTTGGATACAGTTTCTTGAGTTCAGATCCAGTTGCTCTGAAGACCTGTGCATCAAAGAGACTGGTTATCTGTTCATCTTCCCTGCTGTTAGCCCTCCCTGCCCCAATGTGTACCTTGGAAAGACAGAGATAGGTTCACTGCAAAAGACACTCCCATTAAAAAGGAGGAGGACAAAAGGCTTTACCACTTAATGATTATGGTAGGTAGAAAAATGCCCCCGAAGGATATCCACATCCTAGTCCCCAGAATCTCTAAATATGTTACTTTACATGGCGAAAAGCGCTTTGTAGATGTGCTTAAGGTTAAGGACTTGAGATGGGAAGATTATTCTGGATTGTCCAGGTCACCTGAATCACCTGAGTCCTTAAAAGTGGAAGAAGAAGGCAGAAGAGTACATCAGAGAAAGGCTGCTGCTGGAAGTGAAGACAGAACAGAGGCCACAAGCCGAGGAATATGATGACCTCCAGAAGCTGGAAATGGCTCTCCACTTATGGCTGGCAAGAAAACTGGAAACTCATTCCTGTGATCTCAAGGTCCTGAATTTTACCAAAACCAGAATGAACAGGAAACAGATTTTGTCTTAGAGCCTCCAGAAAGCCCTGCCAGCACCTTGGTTTTAGTCTAGTGAAACTTGAACCCAATTTCTGATCTAGTGAACTACCAGATCATAAATTTGTGTGGAGTCAATTCACTAAATCTGTGATAATTTGTTATGGTAGAAAACGAGTCCCCCAGTCAGTTGCAGTTCTGAAACCCAGCTGGACACAGGTTGCCAGTTTGTTGATCAGACCCTGGTTCTGCCCTGGTTATAAGTCTCTGTGCTGTTGGCTATACCCTCTAAGATCTTTGGTTCTGTCTGTTATCCTTCCTTTTCCATGGCCCATGTGGTGGTTGGGCAGACTAAACCTGCTTTCACCTCTCCGTAGAATATTGGTAACACTATAGCTCTTCTTCCTTGTCCCTTTCAGTCTAAGCTAGGTGCTCCTGTTAGTATAATTTTCTTAGGAGTTTTCTCAGTTTTCAGTGAATCTTGTTGGGGTTTATGCCATTATATAAAAGTCACACCCACAAGTCTCTTCAAAATGGATCCCTCTCTGGCTTGTGAGACAAAGCCTGTATGTCATAGAAACTAGTTGGAATAGTAGAGAGGGTCAGTTTTTTTGAAGTCTTAACAGAAAGTCTTGTAGCCACATCCTTAAAATAATCTTTACCCTGAAAATATTTCTTACTTTTAGGACCTCTTGCCTGGAGAGATTGGGAATGACTTTGGTACTTTCTACAGCTTTTTTCTCTGAATTAAATAACAGCACATATTCTTGTCTGTTCTTGCCTGCCAGCTCATTACAAATACAGTGCAATGCAATTGTTCTCACTTTTTAACGTACATCACAGTCACTTGGGACCTCTAAAAATACTGATGCCTGGGTCTTATATGCAGAAATCCTAATTAATTTGGGGTATGGTCTGGATAGTAGTAGTTTTAAAAGCTCCCCAGTTGATTCTAATGTGCATCCAAAATTGAGAACAGCTGCCTTTAAGCAACATTTTATTATTGTTTATAATCAAAGTGAATTTTAAAATATATTTATTTTGTCTTGAACTCCTAAACATTTTTTTCTTAGGAGTTATCTAAGGACCAAATGAGTGATAAAGAAGTATTTTTAGGTCTTCACATTTTAGTAAATTACTAAAATCAGAGTTAAAAACCCATATAGTTAGTTTCTTAATTTTATAAAATTATGGTGACACAAACTAGAAATTTCATCATCATCCTAAGAGAAGTGTGAATAGATGGTTTCAGTTAACTCTATGGAAATATTTTTTTTATTTCATGGTTTTAAAATCTAGCTTCTGTATTAGGCATTTTGGGGAAGATTATCAATTCTTTAATAAACTGTTAGTTTAGATAGAATATTACATTTTGTAAGAATGAAATAATGTGAGTAGGAAGACATCCCCCACTGCCTGTAAATGAATGTATTCATAGTTGCTCACGTTGCTATGTGTAGCTTTAAATGTAGGATATTCCGGTTCATTACATGCACTCTTTGTAAGCGATGGATGTCTTTTTAAAACTGATTTTGATTTGTGTTAGGAGGATTGCTTTTCTTGTTCAGCAGCTGGGTATGAATTTAATTATTGAAAATAAATATGATCTAATGTTTCATTGAGCTTTCTGAATAACAGGATAATTTGGTCAGCGCTGCTATGTAAAAAGTCCTGGAAGAAAGCCAAATCACAAGAAGCAACTGCTCTGGTGAGGAGGAAATTATCAGCAAATTCCTGTGATTTACTCCATTTAACATACAATTAAAAGCGGGTGTAGATTTGCTTGATACTCTAAATGCTTCTGTATCTTGCGACTTGGTTGCAGAGAAATGTTTTAAAAAGGAAATGGCTGCTGATGTGTGTTTGATGTTTAACATGTGGTTTCACAACCAAAAGCTCCTGGCTCTGTGTGGGCACTGCATTCAAAGGTGTAGGACTGGGAATGTTTACAGTGTGAACGTGTTCTTGACACTGAAATTATGTAGGCAGCGGAGAGAAACAAGGTTTGAAACACACAAGACCAGAAATCAGTCATATGTGAAAATAAATTTAATAAGAAGCGTTGTCAAATTTGAAAAAAAAAATCCTAAAAATTTACTCGACATTACACGCTAGTCATTGTGAAAGTAAGAGAAACTTTTAGAACCTACTTGTAATAAAAAACAAAAATCTGCCAACCATGCTAGAAGGAAGATTGAAGGACTTTTCCATCTGTAGAAAATATGAGCTAATTGTCATTTAAGGAAATGGTCAGCGAGTATACAGATAAAAACTTGTAGAAAATAGTTTTAAAAGTCTGTCAGATATGTCAGCTTTAAAAAATAAGTAATTCATTGTTATTTATTTTTTCATTCTAAATAAATATTCACTTTTGTGCCAATGTCAAAACATCTAAAAAAAGTTGTAAGTCTGCATGTCATACAAATGTGCATCTGTCCCTGCCGTTCTGACTGAAGCAATCCACCTTACAGACTTTTCCTTATATCCTTTCAGATTGTAGCTTAGTTCTTATACCTTCCCATTTCTTCATCTCTGCCTTTATATCTGTGTTTCTACTAGGACTAGATCACACTAGAGCTGATTATCTGGGTCTGTGCTACTTTCTGCTCGCGGTTTTTCATCCCTAGCACACGGCCCCCTTCCATGTTAGTGGCTGTTCATGTGCTGATTTACCAAGGGCAGCAGTATGTACTTTAACGGAGTTGATCTGGAGAGACCAGGCCTTAAACTTCTGTGGTTATTAGTGTGGGAATTTGGGGGCAATGTAAACTGTTACATAAAGGAAAAGGCTCCATGGAGGCTTTTAGCAACTCGTAAGTCATAACGTTTTCTCTTCCTGTGTCTGTATCTATTTGGGAGCTAGTTTGTTGAGCTGGGATTGATTGATCCAGCACATTGAACTAGAAACATTTCAGAAACAGAGAGAGAGGGCTGGAGGAAGGTAGAGGGTGGGGGAGAGGAGGGGAAGGTAGGAAGTGAGGGAGGGAGAAAAAAGGAGAGATTTTGATTTGTAGATTTGTAGTTGGGCAAAATATTAGCTCTGGGGCTGGTAATGGGTCACCTGCAAATTTCCTTAGGCGTAGGATGTGATAATAAGGTTTTCCTGCTGATCCATTTGTTCACCTACCTTAGTAGGTGATTTACTTCACTGGAATATAAAAGGTCATTCCTAATTTTGGTAGCTAAAGCTGGCAAGTGTGAATGATGCCAGTTTCATGAATGATCAAATCAGTTTAGATTGTGGTTTATGACGCTTTTGAAAACTATTTTAGCAGTTCTTTGATGGGTAAAGAAAAGCGAAAACCTCAAGTAAAAATCTCCCAGGTGTTAGAAAAAGAGTTAATGAAATTTAATTTCCAATGTTGAAGGAGGATGGAAAAATAAATGAAAGCTGTACTGATGTTTTAAAATGTAAGCTGAAAAAAAGTTACTTTAGTTCTGAGATCTAATTGTATTATCTGGCTCCAGGCAGTTTTAAAATTGTGAATAATAGGGGATGGGGAGAATATATTTTTTATAAACTGTATGCCAATAAAGTACACTGATATAAATAATAAATGCAGAATAAATAATTTTCATTGTGGGAAATCACTGTTTTGGCAACTAGTGATTTTGTGTGATGCAAAACTGTTTTGCATATTACTTGTGTAGGGCTATCAGGAAACAGTACTATTGAAAATGATTTTAAAATTCGTTTACCAAGGCATGAAACTAAGTAACATAGGTACTGAGGTAGATTGTCTCTGTAGAAACCATCTGGTTAGAGGGGTGAGAGTTCAGTAGGGCAAAGTTATTGTTGGAAAACTCCTGCACTCACTTGCTCTCCAGCTCCTTGTTAGCTGTGTGTCATAGTGCACTGCAGGTACAAACTCTAACCTAGTTATTGACAAATTCTATACTTCTGCACTTCGAATTTTCCACGTACTGTTTTCTTTTGTCCTAAATTTTCATGTTGTTTTGTTTGTATGTTGCATAAGTCTGTTTTTTGTTAGCATCTGTTTTCGAACTTTCTCATCTGTGAAATGGTATTATCACCTACCAACATTGGATATGTGTGATGGAGAGTTTCATTTTGCAAGGCATTTTCAAACTTTTTTCCCCAATGGGGTCCAAGAATATACAGTTAACTAATTTGTTAACAGATTATCAGGAGAGGTAGTTGATTGTACAAAATAATCTTTGTATCACTGAGGTGTTTTTGGCTTCAACGAACAGAGACTGTCTCTAGTGAGCTTAGGCCAAAAAAGGGAATGAACTGGTTCAGATGCAGAAGAGTTGAAAATTAAGGCCTTGAGAAGGTCAACAACCAGTATGGCTCCAGGGACTCATATGGTGAAAACTCTTGGAGAATTTCTTTAGGGCACTGAACTTGAAATTCCTCAGCTCCCAATTCCTTCTGTCCTCTGTGACTTGACCCAGGTTTCAGATCCTAAGAGAGAGAGGCTGATTGAACCCTTGGGCCAGAAGTTTCCCCTGGGCCAATTGCATTGGGAAGGAATCTTAGGATGTCATAGTCTTGATCATGTACTCACTCTTTGTTTGGCAGACTCATAAGGACTCCATGGAGTAGAAACCCTTAGAAAGAACAAAGTGCTGTTACCAAAACAGATATCCATTACAAGTCCATTGGACCACACTATCCAGACTTGAGTAAATTCAAAAGAATCAGGTAGTAGGGTAAAATAATTTACCCAGTGTGTTAGTTTGTTAAAGCCTCATAACAAAGCACCACAGATTGGCTTAAACAAAAGAAATTAATTTTCCACACAGTTCTGGAGGCAGAGGCAGAAAGTCGAAGTAAGGCCTCTTCTTTTCGGCTTATAGATGGCAGTCATCCTCCAGTGTCTTCACATGGTGTTGCTTCTGTGTATATCTGTGCCCTAATGTTCTCTTCTTATAAGAACACCTGTCATGTTGGATTAGGGCCCACCCCCACGACCTCATTTTTATCTTAATTACCACTTTAAAGACCCTATCTCCGAATAGAATCTCATTCTGAAGTACCAGGGGTTAGGACTTCAACATACGAGTTTGGGGAGAACATAATGCAGGCCATAATACCTACCTAGTAAGTTGTAGGTTAAATGACAGTGTATTTCGGTGGCCATCATGATCTTCAATCAATGGTAGCTAAAACATTGCTACACAGCTCAGAATATTTGTGTTGAAATAAGATGTCAGGTTATCACAATGGGTACTCTGATACAATGATGTCTAAATTATGACCCTTGCTTTTAGGAAGCTCAGTAATATATATTTTGTGTGAATTGCATTAATAGCTGGAGGATTAATGTGTATGTATGTGTGCTATATGTCTAGGTATATATGTATAAAATGTAGCACTTGGTAATGATACCACCTGACGTCAGAAGACAGACATCAGATCCTGCTTTGGCAAACTACATCCTCTCTTCTGTTCTCTGAGAATCCATAATCCTTCTTTCATTCCTCAAAACCCCTGTTGTTTAATAGTCTAGTTCTAAGAAAGGCCCAGAGATGACAGCAGGTCAAGCAAACTAAGAGTAAAACTTAAAATAAGAATTATTTTATATTATATATTTTATTATCTTTTTTAAGTGATTTTCCCCACAAATTCTTATAGTTCTTGCAGATTTTTTTGAGGGAAGGGGAAATTTTATTTTAGATAAGCCTGTACATTTGCTTAAGGAAATCTCTTGTATATAAGATTTGTTTTTCCTTAGATTTCTGACACTCAGCAAGTTATTTTTCTGTGTATTTAAACTGGTAAACTATCTTTTGAAACACTCACACATAATATATGAATATATGTTCATTGTGAAAACTCAAACAACATGCAGAACTACTGAGGGAAAAAGTCACCATCTCTCTTTACAGTTTCCCCCCTCTAAATCCTTCTTATCCATTATCCTCTCGAATAGAAGGCATGGTTTGCATCCTTTCTGACCTTCTCAAAAATTACTCTCATAATCATATAAGAGCATACATAGAATTTGGGAACATTTTTACTTTGACAGAAACAGAATTATAATATAGATATTGTTCTAAGGCTTTTCTTTCTTCTACTAAGGGATTTTTGCTGTTTTGGGTGGAATTTTAATACCACATCCTACCACTGACCCACCTTCTCTCCAGGACTCTTGCCTAGTAAACAACAGCCCAAAGTCAGCAGGGCAGGGGAACAGTATAGAAAATGATGTCCGAAATAGAATAGCTGGGCACCTGCCCATAGCTTTAGAAGGAAAGTTTCTCTGTGAAATGCCGGTGTTCCATGAGGAAGAGGGTAGAAGTCTAAGCAGGGCTTCTTGCCCCCTGCTTCCTAAGACAAGTCACCAAGCCAGCCTATAGTTGGACATGGCTGGTCTGCCTCTGAGGCTGCGCTTGGCTCTGTGAACCAACAGCACAGGAGCTGAAAGTCATAGGAAATCAGTTGCTTTTAAGGAATAGTGGCCCCGCCACTAGTAAAATTTGATCTAAGAATGAGGCTAGTGACATTAACAATTCCTCCTCTCATAGGAGGCAGAAGAGTAGCTGGGAAGTGGGTGGAGAGATGGCCTGGAAGCATGGGTGGGAGGATGCCCTCTCCCATGGGTGGACATGGAAACGTGAGGCAGAAGGACAGACATTTCTTCTCCAGCTAACACATCTTTGAGATTTTATCATTTCAGCACAGGGTTTTAAATCATTTTAAAGGGGTCATAGTATTTCATAACTTACATTTATATAGGGTTTTAGAGTTTTAAAAACTTTTGTATTTTTCCTAGAATTTCACTCTCACAAAAATTCTGTGTAGGGCCTGTTTGATAAATATGGGAATAAAGCCTTAAGAAAGTCAAGGCGTTTGTGAATTTAAAATCTGTGGTTACCTGGTTCCGTTCCCTTTCCACTTTAACATACTGCTTCTTGTTAAATGCTAGTTTTTATTGAAATTGAACAAGAATAATTGGCTGCCATTAAAGTTATTTGTTAATAAGAATTCCTTTTCTGAAAGGTCTATTTTCAGCTGGTATAAATCTGATTCAACAAGTATTTATTGAAAACTATCACTGACATGTTTGTTTTGTATTGGTTTTTATTTTTTGATGCCCAGCATCTGAACCCATGCCTATGTTCAGGATAATGTTCTACCTGATTAATGTCGTTGGAGGTAGCAGTTGCCTATAATTATAAAGCAGAAACAGACCTTTGTGTATCCAGCCTCCCTTGCAGCTAAGATATGTGCTCATGATCCAGGCTTGGCTAATCTTGCACCCACATTAGACTTTGAATTAGTTGCTACTGGCCTGAAAAGTCAGGACAGAGAATTCTCTCAGCTGGCAGGTGATTGCCATGAGGTGTTAATATCCAGTTTCCAGGGGCTGTAGGGATAGCAAGGGCATGAACCCCAATGGAGCTCTGCATATTCCATGCCCTGAATGATGGCGGCAGTGCGGTCTCTGGCATCCAGACCCCAGAAGTTGTGGTGCCTTGTCCCCACTGAACTGATTTAGGCTGCGGTTCTCAATATTGACTGGCCTTTTTAATTTCTACTCATTGTCTAGACCTAGTTCTCCAAACATACGGTGATTATATGAGCTATCAAGTCATCTTTCATTTTTTCAGATTTAGAGACAATAAATTCCCTCTTTGTGGTAGACAGTTCTATGGATTTTGACAGTTGTAGTCACGCCTTAGCCACCTCAAACCTTAATCCATTTTCTGTTCCTATAGCTTTCCCTCTTCCAGAGTCATCAAATAATACCCAGTAACCTTGTAATAATTTTCATCACTATATTAATAACCTTTAAAATTAATATTAATATATGTATTTTCTGCTTAAATAATAATAACCAAAATTTATGGAATGCTTAACATTTGCTTTGTTCTGTTCTTACTAAGTACTTTACATGAATAAACTCATTTAATCCTCACTACGGTTCTAATAGGTAGATCCCCTTATACCCCCATTTTACATATGAGAAAGCTGAGGCACACAGAGATTAAGGAACTTAACCAGGTCCTCAGAGGTAATAAATGGCAGAGTCAGTATTCAAACCCAGGCAACTTGGTGCCTGACATAGGTTTTTACCCTAATGTCTCCTATGTTGGAAATCTGTCATAATTGGTGTCCACTGCTTGCTACCATAAACTTGAACGATAGAACTGGTGAGCAAAAGGCTCAAAGTACACACTCTCATGGATGTTACCACTGAATTGGGGACCCAGACATTATTGAAATAATCTCATCATGTATGCATAATTGCAAGTGTAGGTAAGTGAAGGAAAGGATCATAATCCTTTAGAGTTCATCATCAACAAACCTGATCTAGACTGGTGGTTATGGAAGGTTTCCCTGAGAAAGTGATACTTTAAGAAAGATTGGAGTGACTGACTAGATCAAGACTGTGCATGGAGCTTTCCAGAGGAAGCTGCAGCTTCCGGGGCCCTGAGGCAGGAGGCAAGGTGGCTGCTATATCTGGAGTATGAGGAGAGTGGGGAGCCCCACTGCTAGCCGAGGTAGGGGAAGTTAGATGTAGGCAGGTGGCCAGATCATACAGGGCCTTGTAGATCACATCAAATACCTGTGAGGCTTTGCTTCCCTCTGGTTCTAGATAACACTGGAGAGTCTTTAGTAACCCACACAAAGAAAGAAAGGAAAACAGAGGCAGTGTACATCAAAGCCTGTTTTCTCATGGAGCAAGACTCTTGCATTGGGAAGGTGATGGGCCCAGGGTCTCTTGCATGTTGCCTGGAAGGTATTCCTAGACCACTTGCCTTACAACAGGAAGTTTCTGGAAGTATATTGGGATCCACTGATGTGCACAGGAACACAATGAGGCTGACTTCTGCTCATTGTGAGGCCTGAAATTGTTACAGAATTTCTCCAAACCTCACCTCCTTAAACTGCAGAGTTGTATTTGATGTCCTTGAGGGACTGGTAGGTCTCTCAAAATGCACAACAAAGTCAGCCAACAGACACAGTGTCTTCACTTTGCAGGCTTCATAGACCCAGATCTCTGTGAACCATAGCCTTGTTAGAATGGGTTAACCCAACACAGAAAGACAAGTTGGCCAGAGTTGCAAAAATTGTGAACGAAAGAACCACGACTAATTCTCATGTTTTTTGAACTCCAACCTACTTGACATGTATTTGGACACATGTATTTCTAAACAGATCAACCACAATCATTATTTAAATGGCTTAATCTGATAACAATGGCTGATCATTTATATTTGATAGAAAATAGATCTAGGCATTCAAGAAACACACAGCTGAATTTTTCCTAGATACTACAAGTGAATTTTCAGTAAACTAATTTAAAAATCAGTAACAGAAGGCCTATGATAAATTTTTTAAAACTTTTTTTCATAATTTTACATTTGACTAATCTTTTATAACACCCAAATGGATGAGCATGAGTTCATGCTGAGAGGAAAACTTTCACAAATCTATGAACTGAGGAGGACCATAAAGCATTTAGGAAGTAAGTTAATATTCTGAAGTGCATTAATTAATACTTTTCACTACCCTGACCAGTTAAGATCCTCAGAGACATACATCCCAATTTTGAATCCAATTAAAATGATATCCATTACTAAATTAACCCATGTACATTCAAATCTTGAAATAAAATGACAGAGTCTCAAGACACCAATTAATTAATCAAACATGCAAAAATATGTCAAGAAAACTATTAATCCATCTATTCAGATGTTATGTCTCCAAGGTCTTCAAGCCCCTTATACGTTAGAAGTATTATATACTACATCAATTATTCTTCACTTCATGTAAAAGATAACCCTGAAAAAAAAATACTTCACCATATGCTTGTTTTAGATGCAGTGAAAAAATGTTCTTTTCAAAGCATATGGTGATATAATTAGGTGCCTCTGAATACAGCAAGGTTGGAAAGAGAACTGTATGAATTAAATGGAAATAATTTGCTGCTCTGCTATTCCCCTCACCCCCACCTCCAACACCACAGTATCTTCTGTGGGTTATCATTGTTTCATTAAAGAAGTACTATCTTAAGCACTTGAAGGTGAGAAATGTCTGCTGTTGCCTACCGTAGCTCTGGCGAATAAAATTCCAGGCTGCTCCCCTGACCTTTCCCTGTGTCAACTTGTGTGACTCAAGTCCCCAGGCTTTTGCTCTGAGAAGTTCTGGCATCACTTCAGCGTCACTGACATTGGTGTAAAGTTCTGCAGCTGGGAGCCTGCTTTTAGTTCTGGCTTAAGCTACCTTTCTTCATCTCCTTCATGGTGAGAGGCCTTGCAATTCTTTTTTTTTTTTTTTAATAAAAGATTTGCCATAAAATATTTCTTCTTGTTCTGCTGTATTCAATCTCGGAAGAAAAGAAAAAGTTTGAAAATAGGTTCTATATGATTTAATGACAAGGACATTAGTTATTTGTTAGGAGAAATATGAATTTAAAGATTCATGTTTTGAAATCTGGGAAACAAAACATCATGGTTTTAGATGAATTTGAGCATGATCTTGTATACTGTTTTTTCTTAATTTTTCCAACTCACTAGAATATGCTACATTTACCAGTGCCTGATGGGTGGTTGGATTTGTCACATATTTAAAAAATTTTTATTTTTTGGTGGGGGAAGTAGTTAGGTTTGTATACTCTCCCCCCAGGATTTGTCACATTTTAAACAGATTCTTGAGTATATTTGAATCTTTCCTTTTAGAACATCAGTGCCTGATATTCTACTGATAACCAGTCTGGATTATTATTACTATTTTTAATTTAAATTTTCTCTTTAAAGGGTCTGACTGGAATGAATAATATGTGTTTATCTTAGACATATGTTGTTTTCAGCCAAATTCATTACTAACTAATACGGTAAGTTTCACTAATTTTAAGTCCCATTTTTATATTATTTATAGTGTGTATTCTTGGTTTTGGTTAACAAGTGAAACTGTTAGCAAACAACTGTGGATTGTACAGCAATATACGTAGAAGATAGATGCTACCAAGAGTGGTGAATCATGATCACTTGATGGATTATTTGCCTTTCTGCTTTTGTGACATTTTCTGTTGATGGATCTTGAAGAAATGAATCATTTTCTCTAGCTTTCCCAGCACAGTTACTTTCTAACCAACTTGTTTTTGTGCTCACCTTGTATCAGGGAACCAGTTACTTCCTGAGGTAAATGCTACCATGAGCCAAATCCTATTCCCTAGCATGGTGGTTTGCAACCTTGTGCATGTATCAGTCTCACCTGGAGGCTTGTTAAAATACAAATTGCTGGGCCTCATACCCAGAGTTTTTGGTCCAGTAGGTCAGCAGTGGGGCTGCGGCATTTGTCTATCAAATGAGTTCCCAGATGAAGATGATACACTATCCTGGAAGCCACACTTTGACCACCACTCCTATAGTGCAGCTCCAAGTGCCTGTCCTCTGGTCAGTCATCTCTGTGTCTCAGGGGAGAAGGTGAAATGTCCTACAGCTTATGGAGATGGTCCCCAACTACCTCCCAGGCACTCCAGTTCTCCTTTCTTTTTTTGCTACAGAGCTTGGCCACTTCACTTAGGTTTTTCACTCGTAGACACTTGCACTACAAACTCTGTCACTAAGGGTCTTCATTCTCCCCACTCAGCCTGCTTGTTAAAAAAAGGAACTCCTTTTTTCTTTACTGCGCATGAAGACAAGCACTCAGGTTGTCTTCTCTTTATGGGTTTTTAACAAATCATTTTGGGAAAAAGAACTTAACAAGATAAATACACTTAAGAAATTTCCAAATTGTGCAAATTCTCCTAGCAGTGATTCTGGTTCATAGCCCCCCAATTCCCTTTAAAACAGTTGCTGGAAGCCTCAGTAGGGTTTGCTCTGGGCTTTTGTCTCCAAGGATGGAGCTCAGTAAAGGCCAAATTCCCTCTGATCTAGCCGTGTGGTCTCCTTCCTTCCTGGGACCTTATCAAGGAAGAGCAATGGTACCTCCTTGATTGAAGTCAGAAGTATGTGTATTTGAGACACCATCTATGTCTCTGCCTTACTTGAAAATTACTATCCATTTGATATTTTCTCACTGAAAGATAATCAGCCATGTTGTTCTTTGAAATGATATAATGGCTGGTATGGCTTTAGAGCCAGGAAGATTCCCACTGAATCTTGATTTTGTATCCTATTAGCTGTGCAGTGTTGCATATTTCATGTAAACAGGGTGAAGTGTAAAGTGGGAGTGATAATACTTCCCTCATGTAAGTATTTACATGAGACAACGTAGAACACTTAGCATAATACCTTAGAAATACGAGTTTTTGATGTTTGGCAGCTATTATATTTAGTAGTAGTAATACTAACAAAAATACAAAGTGCCCAAAATGTTAGGGACACTAAGTGACTTTCTTCTGAATGGACCCTTGGTGAAATGACAGAATCTGAGATTTGATTGAGACCTCAGAGGATCCTTCTTTCTATCATTGCTTCACCTATAATTTATTGAGCATTTACTATGTGCTGGCTACTGTGGCCTCTCTAATTTTAGTCTTTAATATAGCACTATTGATCCTTTGAATAAATACCTATGGGGCAGACTACTTGCTATGTTAGACCAGTCTCCCTTCCATTTTCAGACTAATGGTTAGAAATTTGTTCCATAATTTAGTAAAATCTGTATCTCTGTAAACTTTGACCCACTGAACCATTATGTATTAGTCTAAAAGTAACACAAAGCTCATGCTGTCAGTATGTGGCAGTTATTATGCAGGAACTTTCTTTAAAAAAGTTTGAAGTAAAATTTATTTTTTGAGTGTTAAATTTAAAGAAAAGTACAAAGAGGACATATTGATACATACATTGATACATACACACATAACCTTAAAAATATGAGTGGTTCTAGGCCAGCAAAAGTAGACTCTATCTAAGGGATTGCAAACTCAGAAACTCTAGAGAACCTAACAGTTAAAAACAAAAAATAGTTCAAGGCTTTTGAAATGGATAAATTTTTTAGCATCATCAATCAGGGATATTATTTTGCTGAGTGTTGGGTGCAAGTCATATTGATGGCAGGATTGTACTCTCCTCAGGTATACTAGATTATGTTGTCCATGGAGGAAAATTAATTCTTGATATTGTTGTGGGTTGGATTATGTCTGTACAAAGATGTTCAAATCCTTACCCCTGGTGTCTATGAATGTGACCCTGTTTGGAAGTAGTCTTTTCATATGTAATCAAGTTAAGATGAGGTCATACTGATTTAGGTTTGGGCCCTGATCAAATGACTGGTGTGCTTACAAGAAAGAGAAAGTAGGACACAGACACAGACACAGACACAGGAGAATGTCATGTGACCATGGAAGTGGAACTTGGGATGATTCATCTACAAACCAAGGAATGCCAGAATGCCAGTTGTCCACACCGAATTTTATGTAATTTACTACAAAAGGTACCCTTTCCTCAAAGCATATGACTTCTGTTTGGTTGGATAAATGTCAAATATACAAATATATGAAATCCACATGAATGTCGATGATATCTGGTTACATGTGTTTGTTGTACACTGCATATATATGTATATATATGTGTGTGTAAACCTCATACAATCCATGTAACTGTCCATGGTCGACTTGCCTGGAAAATTTGGATTGCAAGAGTATTTAGAAAAGAATGTGTCAGTCAGAATGGTTTGTCCACTTACCCAGGAAACAGAAGAGAGTCACTGGGGAATCATTAACATTGTTCATCCAGTCATTGTTCTGGGGAGTTGGATTTGCAAGTGTGTTCCTACTTGTGCAATGGTAGTGCTCACAAAGTTACTCTGGTGTTGTTCAGCTTCTGAATCATATTATCACTCCTTTGTACTGATTGTATGCTTATGTGCCAATTGTAATTTGACCTCCACAACTTGAGCTGAGCAGGCATGTTGAGTGGCTGGTTTCCTGTGACTGTTCTCTAACTAAATGCCTTAAGTTTGCCTTCCGGTATCAGCATTGTTGTTGTTCTCTTGCTGAAGGATGGGACCACTCTCTGTGTTTTAACATACCATATTTTGTGGTTGTTGGCATCATTCATTTCCTTGCTGGCTGTTGGACAGAGACTGCCCTCACTTCCCTGATGTGTGGCCCTCTCTGTACAGCAGCTCACAACATAGAAGCTTGCTTCTTTGAAGCCAGCAAGGGAGAGTCTCCTATCATGATTTTCATTACCATCTTAAGTAATGTAATCACATACATGTAATCATGTGCATCCCATTACCATATTCTATTGGTTAGAAGCAAGTCGCAGGTCCTGCCCACCCTCAGGCAGAGGGGATTAAACAAGGGTGTGAATAATGAGGAAAAAGGGATCATAGGGCCATCTCAGAGTCTGTGTGCTGAAAGTGAATATATATCTGCTAGAGTCTAGGTTTCCTAGCCTTCCTTGTAGTTAGGGGTGGCTCAATGTTTTGATCAATGGGAAGATGGAAGAAGTAATGGGTGGAAGTTTTGGAATCTATTTTAATAAGGAAGTTTCTTGCCAGCTACTCTGCTCTTTCCCCCTTCCCACAAGTGACTATGTGAATATGCTGTTGGTGGGTGGTGTTGACCCTGCAGATGAAGACGAAGCCTAGGAGGTGACACTAGAAGACCATGAAACAATGGCATTCCTGGATGACCTTGTAGAGCAGAGCCACTTTGTCAGCCCTGTAATGTTCATTTCTGGACTGTTGCATGAGAGCAAAATAATTCTCTTTGTTTCTCTAACTATATTTCGGTGCTTCTTTGTTACAGTAACTTAACTTATATCTAACTCATAGCAGTTCATTCTATAGATAGACTATCCCAACGTCATGAGTCAGCCACTTGGCACTCCCTGAATCATGGGAACCTCTCACAGACCAACCTGAACTGGAGGATAGGGTGCCAGACAAAGAGCAACACATATTCACTACAACAGACATCAAAAACATTTATTTTATGTGAGAAAGACATCACCTTAAGAGCAAACTTTTATGTAAAAGAAAGATATCACCTTAAAAATGCTTATAGGGGAAAAAAAAATAGTCTCTAATATTAACTTCATTTTCCTGGCATTAGAAAAAGGTTTTTCTAGGTAACTGTTTTAGTTATCTATTGCTATGTAATAA
The DNA here is from genome assembly GCF_048773025.1 of Camelus bactrianus. Classification (NCBI taxonomy): domain Eukaryota; kingdom Metazoa; phylum Chordata; class Mammalia; order Artiodactyla; family Camelidae; genus Camelus; species Camelus bactrianus. Next base: position 63,233,912 of record NC_133541.1, read on the forward strand.
ATTGTTCCAAAATTTTAGTGGCTTAAAACAACAAGAATAATTTAATTTTTTATTCTTATGATTCTGGGGTTAATTGGGCTCATGTAAGTGGTTCCTACTTGGGATTCAATAGTGGTCAGATAGTGACTGGGGCTTGATCATCTCCAAGCTCACTTCCTCATGTGTCTAGAGGTACTTGCTGGCTCTTGGCTGTGACCTCAGCTGGGGCTGTTGACCAGAAAACCTTCATATGGTTGTCAGTAAGGTCTTTCTTCTTCCTCCTGATGTGGTGACTGATTCCAAGAGGGAGTGTCCCAAGGGGCCCAGGTAGAAACTGTATCACCTTTTATAGGCTATGCACTGAAATCAGATCACTTCTGCCATAATCATAGACCTGGACAGATTCAAGGAGGAGGGGATATGTACCCTTTCTGTGAGAGGAATTAGCTCTCAAGGTCACATTGTAAGAAGAGCATCTGTAATGGGACATCTTGTTGTGGTCATGTTGGAGAGTACTACCTGTCACAGTCTACCCTAGGACTATAACAATTTCAGCCCCTCCCTTGTGCAAAATACACTTATTCTGTCCCCTTCCCCTGAGTCTCATTCTATTAGGCATTTGCTCAAGGTCCAGGATCATGTCATGGAACTCAGGTCCAGGTACAGGTGGGGCTTCTTGAATGTGTATCCTTGGGTACATCTCCTTGAGTCCCCTTCCTTTCAATTTGAAGACCCGTGAACTAAAGAGACAGACTCTCTCTCACCCACATCCCAATGTACAACTGTGGGATAGTGCCCTGAGGGTAAAACAAGAGGGACAGTCACTGATTTACAGCTTGTTTCTGGAGTCTACATGAGGGCTCAGTTCACCTGTTGGGCTCTTGTCTCCACCTTCTGGGCTCTTGGTTCTGCCCTGAGTCATCTTTTTTTTTTTTTTTTCCCCAATAAGAAAACCTTAGTTTGCAAATGAATAGCCTTCTTAGCCTGCTTCCTGCCTGTAAAATGGTAGGGGTTCAAAAGTCCTTTTTATTTAGTATTTGTCTGTCTAAGACGGCAGTGGTTCCACCAGAATAATTCTATTAAAAACATTGTGTTTGTGTATGTGTAAATGTATCACTTTATCATTCTATTTCTTCAAGATAAGCCCTTCTATACCTTGGGTTTATGTGACGCAAGTGTGGGATGACATCCTTAAGATTTTTAAAGGCCCAATTATTTAACTGAGAGGATCTGCAAAGCATGCTCTCAAGATCCTTAAAAAGCTTTTGGTCTGATTGAGAAGGGCTATGAGGTACCATTTTAAATCTTTCTAAAATCTTATCAAAGAATTTTAGTCATGCCCTCAGTTTCATTTTTAGACCATGTTTTCCTGATAGTGCACTGGATTTCATCTCTGCTCAGAAGCAACTTTTAATTTTAGAATCATTTGCCATCTAGAGAGGCTGGGAATAAGAATTAGTTTTATTTTCAAACCCAGCAAGTCTTGGCGCCTCTATCTTAACAGTTCATTCTTTAGCTTATCTCTTTCTTTTTTCATTTTATCATTGGCAGTGAGAAGAAGCCAGGTGGTGACTTCAATATTCTTCCTGAAAAGCTCCTTAGCTAGATCTTCAAGTTCACTAGGTACACTTTGTGTTTTTCCCCTTACCCCAGGCAACAGTGTTGCCCAGCTTTGTGCCTCTTCGTGACAAGCGCACCCTTTCCTTCTGCTTCTAGTGACATTTGCTTACTTTGCTTGAGCCTTCAGTTTCCATTAATGCTTTCCTGGAGGTTCTTTAGTTTTCCACTAACAGTCCCCTCAGTGTTCTCCCACTTTCTGCTCACAACCTGGTCTCACAGACAATGCTATATATCCTAGGATTTTGTTGTGACAACAACATCCCAGTTCCTGGAGCCAGAATCCTTCTTAATTATCTACTGTTATGAAACATACCACTCCAAGGCATAATGTCTTAAAACAACCACAGTCTGTTTATTCTCACCTCCAGTGGTTCTAGGGTGGACTGGGCCTAGTTAGGCATTTCTCACTTGAGTTCCATCTAGTCATGGCCGTCAGAGGGTGGCTAGGGCTGGGACTTTGTGGCCATGTTGAAAAATGCAACCTGATGTAGTAGCTATGTTGGAATAGTTTAAAATTTAAATCCTATACAGAAACCCTCACTGACTAATTAAAGCAGGAAAGAAATCAGAAAAGAACTTATTGAAAGTTTATGGTGTAAATTATAGTACTTACAGAATGGCATGGAAAACCAGTCTCAGAAAATTCGTACCGGAAAGCCTGTAACAAGTAACAAGGTTGCCCTGGATGGAGGATGGAAGAGGAAGGGCTCGTGATCATCTGAGGAGCAGAATCTCCCTGGCCTCCCACCTTGAAATATGGAGGCGATGGGAGGATGTGCCTACTTTGGGAAGGGCTTAATGTATATTAGTAATGTCATGATTTCCTTGTATTTACATTTTGATTTTGCTCTCCTTTCATTGTAATAACCACCCTATTATGTCCCACTGTTAAAATCTACTCATCCTGAAAAAGTCAGCTCAAATGCCCGTATTCCCTAATGCTTTGCATTGTTGGTCAAGCAGAATTGATTTCTCTCTTCAAACTCATAGTGCAGTTTTCTCTTCTCTTGTGAAGCTTATTGCAGGATGTTTAGTATTAAAGTATGTGTCAAATTGCCTTATCAGGCTAACCAGATACAAGTTTCTTGAGAGCAAAGACCTTGGCTTAGTTTTCTTTGTATCCCTGGGGTATCTCAAAGCAACATGTACTCAGACATATTTCTTGAATGAATGAGGTTAGGGACCAAGTTAGAGATTTTGCAAATAGCTTAGTGATAAGTTCTACACTAATATTTCTGTTTTATTGATTAAAAACCCAAAAAGGTGATTCTCTTCCCTCAATGTGTCATTAATAAAAAGGTTTCAGAAGATCAGTCATAGGCAGATAGGCAGAAGCTTTTTTTTTAAATTAAAAAATACTTTGATTTGAGATAAATGATTGGTATTACCTTAGAATATTGAATAAGATGAAATAGCAAAAATCTCTCCAAATAATTAGTTTCCTTATCAATAATTTTAATCAGTGACTCAAAGTGATTTTTGTTTTAATTATTAGGTAAGTGCTTTCAGTGGATTGCAAATAGTTTCGCTGTTAGAACAGATACCCTTTTTTTCTTCAGTTAAATGTGGATATGCTTGTAACTTTTAGATTGATTAAATTATTATGGTTGAGAACCTCTATTTTTACTTTTATGCTGCTATTTTAATGCTCAGCCAAGACAGAAAAGTGAACATGTACAAAATCAGATTTCAACTAAATAAAAATGTGTGTACAATGGAAGCTTATACAGTTGAAAATAAAGCTTCTATAAGAGTGTGGTAACTAGCCTTCAAAGTGGTCCTTAACTATCACGTCTAATATTGAAGCCATGGTGTAGTCCCCTTCTGTCTGTGCCAGGATGGGTTTGTATGACCATAAGAATATGGCAGAAGTGATGGCGTGTGACTTCCCAGGGTAGGTCATCAAAGACAGTGCCTCTTCTGCCTTGCTCTCTTGGATCAATCATTGGGGAATCCACCTCTCATGTCATGAGGACATTCAAGGAGCTTTCTAGAGTTTCACATTAAAGGGATGATACCTCTTGCCAAAAGAGTCAGCATCAACTTGCCAGTCACATGAGTGAGCCATCTTGGAAGTAGTTCCTCCAGCCACAGTCCAATCTTAAGATGACTGCAGCTCTGGTACCTCATCTGCAACCTTGTGAGAGATCCTGAGCTGTCACTGCCCAACCAAACCACTTCTGGTTTCCTGACCCACAGGAATCTTGAGATAAAGATGTTATTATTCTTCTAAGCTATTATGTTTTGGTGGTAATTTGTTACACAGCATATAGCTAATAAGAAGAGGTGTTCATTAAATGTACAATATGCAAATACCAGGCAAATACTTGTGAAGAGATGAGAACAGTGTAGAGATTTCTTTAATTAGATAACCATAAAGCTCACAGTACAGATATTTTTCTAGTAAGTAGTGTAGTTGTCAAGAACTAAGTAGAAAATGTGTTGGACATAGATTTGGCAAGGAAATTATTGTTTTTTGCTGTATGATGACTTGAAGATGGGTACCATACTGTACATATGTTCAACTGTGACAGCTAAAGTTATTTCTCCATTAGACTTTTGCAACAGGTTCTACCAATATATATTAAGCATATAGCTCTATCAGTAAGAAACATATGTCCATTTGTAGACAAAAATATTTCTGAAGAATATCATCTTATTATCTTTGAAAGTTCAACATCATAGCAAATGATGCATGGGTTTTGTGACATTACTAGATGACTTTCCATATGGGGAGCAGAGACTGCACACACGTGGTAATGCATGCATCACCACATATTCACTAATGAAGCAAGGTAAAGAAATAGAAAAGCTTTTCATGCCTTCAAACACGCAGCTGGTGTGTGATGCCAGATGTAAAATCATTACTGTTCTTGCCAAGTTCTCAGGATCATGTCATGATTTATTTAAACTCAGACAGTCAAGAATAGGTTGATTTAAAAAAAAAAAAGTCAAATTCAAGGAGACTGATTAGTAGGTGAATAGGAATATATCTTTTAAAATAAAATACTGGGCTGTGCATTAAATATGAAATGCTTATTTACATCTTTCATTCTTTCTTTGTAGGTTATGGTGGTTTTCCTCTGAAGAAAGAGTTAATGACTACTTTCTATCCCTCAACTCCTATGAAATTACTTTATAATGAGGCACATAAATTCACTAGAGCTGTAATTGAAAAAAAAATACTATGTGATTTTGAAACAAATGTTACAGATGCCTATCCAAATGTATAGTAGATGGCATGTCTTCTTTTAATAGTCTCAAGCATTTCCTTTGATACGTTGTAATTTATGATTAGAATTGATTATAATAGAGACCAAACTGTAGGGTTTCTTCCAGAGGGATTAGCGCCACCATCTGCAGGAGCAGGGCATGAAGCACTACAAGAGTTAGAGATTTTCCCCCCTCAGAGGAAACTTTTTATCTGGTAATAGGAACCCCGAGGGGCATTCTGGGTGACCTGTCACCATCAGGGGCAGTTGTTATCTAGAACTACTGGAAAAGGGAACTAAGTTTTATGGAGCTTTTGCCATGCTCCAGGCACTCTAATATCGCACTCAATTCTCAAAACAACCATGTGTTTCAGTAGCACAACTTCCTTTTCTTCTTACCATAGATCTCTAGTGGACAGTTTTTTTTTTAACTGTGACAAAATCTACATAACATAAAATTTACAGTTTTAATCATTTTTAAGGGTGCAATTCTGTCAGTTCAGTGGCATTAAGTGCATTCATGTTGTTGTGTAACTGTCACCACCATCCAGCCCCAGAACTCCATGACTGGCATTTTTAATCATGCAACCCTTCTTGTAAATCAAGGAGCTTTAATCTCTTAAGGAAAAATTATCCAGAAAAAGGAACAATTGTAGAAACTAAATTAATATATTTTATGTTTATTTAACCTTATAGCAACTTAATATATATTTTGGTACCTCCAAGAAACAAGATCTCATACTAGGCTGTTCAGAGGATATACAGACTTAACAAGATCAAAGCCCCAGCTCTCTAGTGGTGACTGGAATTCTATAGTCTAGCCTTGATTCCTTTAGGAAACTCATTCATTTAACAAATCTAGAATATCTTCTCCACGCTGGGAGCTCTCCTTGGCCCTGATGTCTAGTGGAACATAGTTACAGGCCCCTTGGAATTACATTTAAATCATCATCAAGGTGGCCCCCATCTGTTCCTCTTCAGCTTGTGGGGAGGAATTTGGAGGGGCAACCCCCAAATGATGCAGGAGTAACAGCAGCCTTTTATTGTATGTTTATTTATCCAAAGCACTTTATGACTAGGTATCAACTTACTGAATTCCTGCAATGACCCTAAAAAGTAGATACATTTATCATTTTTATTTTAGAGATGAGGCATCTTAAACAAACACATGTTAGGTAAGTCGTATAGTCACACCATGGTAGGACTGGGGTCTAAGGACTGGGGTCTATCCTAGAAGCTGCATGTTTAACTCTACCTCACACTGCCTCTGTTATGTGGGTGGACATAGGACATTCATGGAGTTCCTTCTAAATCAATCATTCAAAATCAGTCATTCTTCATGGGAGGAGTGTGGAGGAAGGGGCACACCAAGGCCAGGAGGGTTACTGTAGGGAGGCCCCCTCCATCTAGAAAGATTTCCTTCCACAAAGCAACACTACTAGCCCAAAGATCCTTTGTAAAAATCAGAAACAGGTAAACCTTCCTCCAGAAAGATTTTGATTAAAAAAACTTTCTGCTGGGAAATTTTCAATTAAAAATAAATACATTTATGATAACTTTGATGTGGGTGCATTACATAACTGGCACAACCGTATCTGGCAGCTCTGCCCCCAACACCCTGTTGTGGGCTGAATTGTGTCCCCCTCCCTCCAAATTTATCTGTTGAAATCCCATCCCCCCATGCCTCAGAATATAGCTGTATTTGAAAGTAAGGTTTTCAAAGAGGTGATTAAGTTAAAATGAGGCCTTTAGGATGCAGCCCTAATCCAGCATGACTGGTGTCCTTGCAGGAAGAGGAGGTGATATAGGAGCGGTGCGCATAGGGGAAACCATGCCAAGAGGCAGCAGGAGGGCGGCCATCTGCATTCCAAGGAGAGAAGCCTCAGAGGAAACCAATTCTGCTGGCACCTTGAACTTAGATTTCCAGCCACTGGAAGTGTGAGAAAAAATTCTGTTGTTTAAGCCACCAGTCTGTGGTGCTTTGTTATGGCACATCCAGAAAACTAATACGTACCTTTAACATTTTCAACTTACTAAGTTAAAGCATGGGAATGGATATGCCATGATGGGCACTGAGAGATAGAGATAGAGACAGAGATAGAGATAGAGAGAGAGAGAGAGAGAAGGTAGAAAACCCTCAGCATCTTAAAAGTTTGATGTTTTGAATTCTTTACCTGATACTACATTACCTCCCTTTTGTAGCATCAGTTACATTATATTTATAAATTTATTTGTGTACTTATTTGAATAATTTTTTCCCCACTATTATTTATGCTCCAAGAGACGAGATCTTCCTTGTGTCCTCAGTACCTACAGAGTAAATGGCATACACTAAGTGATCAGTAAATATTTGTTGGATGAAAGAATGAAGAAAGGAAGAAGTGTATCTCTGAACTTGTGAATGTTTTCAATCAGGTTATTACCTGATTAACAGCAATATAGACATCCAAGAAAAATGAAAATATAATAATTATACAGAATCATAATACATTTTTCCAGTTAAAATGACTAAAGTATACCCAGAAGTAAAACATGGCTTCATTAGAGTACTTTTGTTTAAAAGATTTATTTTTATTTGATGACATACAAACCTGAGGTCTGGACCACTTTCTGTCATTAGAAGTCCCATGACTTTTCTTAATGCACCAGGTTCAATATGCCAGCCAAATTCTAGTAATTATGTGTTTCCTTTGTAGAATTCCCAAAGAGTGTGGATTCGGAAGATAATTCTTTTCTTTCCCCTGTTGACCATTATGGCCATTTATTGAAACCACCAACGTGTGATGCAGCTGGTGGAAAATATCAACTTGGGCCACAGCCATAGTTACGTTCTTCGGCTCAGCAAACCTCCACAAGATAATGAAACAATTATTTGATTTATGATTTGAACTCAAGGGTAGTTTGGCTTGATGGTTAAAATGATGAAGAATAAAAGAAGAGAGGAATTCTTGAAATTCCAATTGAGTGTCTTTAGCTGGTCTTTTCAAACTCCTATTTACTTATGTACCAGTGCTAAGTATGTTACATTTTTTATATCATTTATTTTAATTATTATCCAACCTTGTAAAGTTGGTACAATTATTGGCGCACTTCTTTACATGGAGTGACTAACTGCTGTTGGATAAGCTTAAGTGACTCACTCAAGGTGACCCAGCTATCACTAGAGTCCAAACTTTTTTTTTACTGATTATAAAAATATTACATTTATTATAGGTAATGTATAAAATAGATAAAGTATTAAGAACAAAATGAAAAATCAACAATAACCCCCAAAGTGAGAAACAACCATAACTGACACTTTGGTGAATTCCTTTCCATTGTTTATTTTCCATGATTATATGTGTTTTGTAAAGTGTTATTATAACATTGTGGGTAGTATTTTGTAATCTGTTTCTTAAAACTTTTTTATTACTTCAGTGAACAGATTTCTACAGCATCACTTTCAGTGATTACATGCTATTCTGATCTATTAGTGAATTATATTATGTTTTTACCAATCTCTTACTTTTGGGTATTTAGTTTACAGTTACTTTAAAATATTAAAAATTTAAATATTATGACTCAATCTTTGTACACAAATTTTTTTATATCCATGATTATTTATTTTGGCTATATTTCTAGAGCTAGAATTAGTGCTTTAAAGGGAAAATATTCTTTTTTCATATTAGTTGTATAGTTAGTTGTAATAATATTTTATAATAAAATGTAAATTGTTGAAATTTATAATTTTATATAATTCACATTGTCCATCTCTAAACTCTATAGAAAAATTAATTTTCTCTGAATTCATGGGCTTCTTGGAAGGAAAAGTTCCATTTTTCTCTGTGTTTGCTTAATCTCCTTGCATGAACAATGTCTTCCCTAAGACCTAGTGAGGAGGCTAAAGAAGACTGCCTCTGTGGCAGGGGTTCCTTCTTTTTTGTACTGATTATAAAAATATTACATTTATTATAGGTGATGTATAAAAATAAAGTACTAAGAACAAAATCAACTTGACACAGATGAGAAATGGTTGCAGCAAAGCAAGATGGGGCAGGAGTACAAATAGGGAAAGTCAGTCTTTGTTCTATTATAAATTAGGGAAAATCATTTTGTTTTTTCCTTTCTTCTATCTGCTACTGTATAATTTTAAAATACAAGTTTTTTGGTTTTTCTTTTTTTTGATTTCGGGAAGTCAACAGAATTTTTGTTGCTAACCAAAACCTTTCTGTAAGGGAGTAGATTATTATTTTTGTGTGCTTTTTGATCGTGTATTCTAGTAAATACTCTAGAACTATTTTTTGCTTAGAATGCTATTTGCAGTAGAAACTACCAATTAAAATATTATCCTACTTGATTTATTTGACCCAATAAATGATCCTTAAAATATAAAGTTTTAACTCCAAATGATATCTGTGTTTATTATTATTATCAAACATCAGTGTATTAGTATTATTGAAGATCAATTGTTTTGCTGGGTTGAAGTGTGCAGTTAAAAAAATTTTTTTTTAAAGAATGATAACTTAGTATGGAATCTATTTCAACTCTCAGACTATGAATTGCATAGGCAACACCTTTTTCCATGGAGACTAATGGAGTTTTAGATTTAAAAACTTTTAAAAATACATGCTCCTGGTTCTCAGACCATATTTTTTGAGTCAGAATATCTGAACAGGCATCACAGGGAACTTGGTGGCATTCCACAGCTTGAAAAGCACTGTTTTAAAAACAGTATATCTGAAACAGTCATTTTGTTTCTGCATTTCTTCACATAAAATAGTTTCTGAACACTCAGTCTGGGGAGGGACCATGCCAGGCACTGAGGGGCATAAGAAGACAAATAAGACACAGTCCTTCCTTATAAGAGCAGAGAGCTTGGTGGGGAAAGAAGATCCTTGTATAAAAACAACAAGTACAGTACAAAGCAATATGTTTTCCTATAAAATCAAGGCAACTGAAGGCTCTTAAGAGAGAGCAGGAAAAACTTCTGATTGAGGGGTGGTCTGTGGGAAAGTGAAATGAAACTTAAAGGTGTAGAGGACATCTAAGATGATGCCAAAACACGGGTGTGTGTACTGGGGGGAGAAGTGGTTGGATTGGGCCAGGGCCGGGGAGATTGTCCTTTAGGGAAAGGAAATGCAGGAGTTAGGGCAATGGAGTGTCATGGGGAGGAGGGTTATAGTCAGCTTGGCTGGTGCCCAGAAAGATAGGAGAAGGTAAGACTGACATGTAGTTTGGGGTAGCTCCAGATATCTCAGAATAGCAGACAAGGGAAAAGTCACAAAATGCACACACACACACACACACACAGACACACACACACACAGACACACACACACACAGACACACACACAAGCTCTAGTCCATTCATTCAACATTCAGTTACTATATGCCAGGCATTGGTCAACCTGTTGCTATTTTAAGACCAATCAGTTCTTAGTACTTGGAATTCTAAAGAGAGCTTATCTTTCCCTTAGATTCTTTGTATACTCAGAAGACATCAGAGTTCCTAGTAATTTACAAAATATTTCTGATAAAAATAGCGACCCAATCAAGGCAGAGTTCAAACTCAAAGCTGAAGCGACCTGCCAGATGGATTGTTTGGAAGAGTCAAGAGGCTGTATAGTCAGGGAGCCAAGTGTGAGGTCAAACCCAAATTAGAGTTGAAACAATGGGAAAAGACAGCAGCAGAGAGTTGCAAAAAAGTGCTGAAGAAAAAACTGTTCCAACTTAGTGTTTAATTAGATCTGATGGGGGTGGGTGAGGAATGAGGCAAGATGACTCATGTTGGAGCTGGAGAGAACAAGTGTGCCCTTAACAAACAAGGAAGTCAGCAAAAACTGTTTCTTGGGGAAGTTTAATTTTAGAAATTTTAAGTTTGAGGTGCTTTCTGGGTATCCAGATTTAACCCTTTTATTGGATCTTTTATTGCAAGGGATAACAGGCAGTTCTATTCCATTACCAGAGTGTCCTGCTGTTAACCAGATCGCTTACCTTACTTTTCTCTGTGGATTCCATACCCTTCCCACCAGGGTTCTTTAAATCCTTCTGGCACAGAAAATATCAGGTCTTTTTTGTAAGTTGTTGGATTCAAGAGACTGGAGAATCTGCAAGACAAGTAAACGTTTTTCCTTGTTAATATTAATTACTTCCCATGATAAAATGTCAAGGGCAACCCATGATGGTTCTTTTCACTAGACCTTACTAAAGATGCCTTCCAAACTAGCAATAAAGGCATGAAGAAAGGACAGAGTGAATCATGGAGAAAGAATATTCCCTCTTACCACTCAAGACAATTGTATAGTTATATGAGTGGGACTGGAACCCTTGGAGAGGTCAGGGTTAGAAAGAGGTTGATTGATCTGGGAGTTTTCAGATGAATTTGAGTAGGAAAGCAGAGAAGCAGTAGGTTCTCTGAGTAGATGCTTTAGCAAGTTTTGTTTTACAATTCACATTTTGCTGGTGACTGGCTGTCTTCCAAAATAGATCACACTGTCCTCAGGCACAGTGAGTCATTACATGTTGTTTTCTTTGTCAGTTCTACTCTGCACTTGTCCCTTATCAGCTTGCTCTCATCTCTAACCATTTGGCCAATGTTTCTGTCTAAGCATTTCCCCTGTCTCCACTAAGGTCAGAGAAAAGGGAAATAGACTAAAACCACCATCCCATAAACGCAGGTTTATGAAGTACGTTGTATGTGCTTTGCTTCATTCTGGGTGTTTCAGTCATATCCTATGAGTGATTGAAGTTAGATCAAAAAGGCTTACCTTTATATGACAATTGTTAAAAATTGGAATGAATTATCTAGAGAGGTTGTATATTCTAAACGTGGAAGAAATGGTTAGAGTGGGTACTGCCTGGTAATTGACAATGGAACACAAATTCTAATATGTTCTGGAGATAATATAAATATATTTCAGTGATATTTCTTGCTGACTTGTGGGTCGATTGTTTTCCACTTACTTCCACACCTGTGTAAGCAGAACCCCTATCACTGAGCTTGTGTCTCTTTTTATGTATGATTACTTTATATCTTCCACATTCTCCATATTGGCTTGTATGTTGGCCAATGCAATAGGAAATTCTATTCTTTCCCTTAGAGCTTTTCTTCAGTCATTGTGGGAATAAAGTATGCATTGATTATAATCAATTCTGAATCATATTCTTTAAATGAGAATGATAAACAATTTTCTTCCTGTATGCAGTGAATATTATGCAAATGACAAAACTTTTCACTTGCATTAAGAAAGAGGAAATAATGTCCTACTTCAGCAGGAGGTATTTTTGTTTGGCATAACGAAGACATTTTCAATTTAGGGAATAGCATTAGGTCAAGGTTCAGGGAGGAGGTCAGTGAAAGACCAGTATAATGTATTTTCTCTTTTTCTGTAGATTTCTCTGAATAGAACAGAAACTGACCTCTACAGGATGTTTGGATTGCAGGTAAGGCTAATTTGAGGCAAATCTGCTTCACAGTACTGTGGTCTTAGCTCCCCCTGGCTGGAACCCCAGTCCCTGAGTACAGAGTTAGTGCCTGCTTCTCCCATAGCACAGTCCCCTCTGAAAGCTCCCACCCTAAGCTGGGACCCTGCTATTTTCCTTGGCAGCTCTGATGGAAGTGGCTGAAGTACCTGGTATGTGCTGGATGTGGGGGATTATTTGGGGGCAGTATTTCACCTCTTTATTATCTCTTTTCTAACTCCTCTCTTTGGGTGTAGCTGCACTCTAATTATAGCAAAAGCTAAACAACATGAACTTTAGTCCAGGAACTTTGCAGTTCCCCAATTTTTTGAGAGAGAAGAATTTCTCACATCATTTCTTCACTTCCTGGTTTTCATTCTGCTTTGTGGAATACATCTAGTTAATTGATTCATCATCTCATTATTATTGGCAGGATGGTGGACAGGTAAAATCTTTAAGCTTCTTGAGTATCTGAAAGTTGGCATAACTACACTTCAACTCTAGTTTGTTCTGAGGATGAAACAAGATAATTCCTACAACATATATTTGAAAAAAGAATTGATTCAGTTTAATTTGCCACCAGTACTGTGTATGCTAAATCCATTGTTCATTCTGAATTTCAGAGTTTGGAGAATGGCTCAAATAATTTTATATTAACTTACTATAATAACAATCACTTATTGAGTGCTTATTGTGTGTGAGGCTCTGTGTTAAACCCTAATATTAACCTGTTTAATTTTCATTACCGCACTGGCGTTAAGTTCCATTTTCTCTATTTTATGACGCATGGGTAGAAGTAGCCTGCCTAGTGGCAGCCTCTTAAAGTCTGTTTGACACCCCCATCTGTCCTCCTACCTGTACTCTACTGCCTCCCTGTGACCATCTTCTACATACTGGTGTCCTGTTTTGAAAGTACAATACACAGACTTGAGCAGCTGTTCTTCTGTTATGGTTGTGAGGTTGACTCTGAGGTAGGAAGATGTTGCAGTTGAAGTGGAAAAGGATTATGGACTTGGAACTCTGTGATCAGGTCATCCGGGGACAGCTTCTCTTCCTTTCTAGAAAACTGGCTAAGAACCTGGCTCTAGAATAATTTCCTGGGTTATATTCCAGCTTTGCTACTTGGTAGTGTTGTGACCTCTGGCAAGCTCAGCTTTCTGAGCCTCAGTTTTCTCATCTATAAAATGGGGATAATATTACTCATATCTTAGAGTTGTTGTGAAGATTAAATGAGTTAATACATGTAGTTTCTTTAAAATAGTGGCTGACACTTGGGGAGCACTACTGGATATTATTAGTACTTCGATGTCATTTGCTTTTTATCTCCCTTCTGGGTGTCTCCATGTGTGCATAGTTGCACACTCACTAAGAAATGCATAGATTCACTTAAAAATGTTGCAACGCCTGTCCCTCAGATCATAATCTGCTTTTGCAGTTTTTAGCATACCATATAAAGGGAAAAGTTGATTGTTAAGCTTACGTATTTTCCATCTTCCGAAACACTTACTACTTAGAAATTAATGGAATTAATGGTCTTTTATGTTTAATTCTGACTTCAAATTTATGAAATTGAGACCCGTTTAAAATCACTGTGAACAAAAGCCAAATCTATTTAGTGACTCAATTGCCTTATCTTTAGTCATCATTTCAGATTCGAAGCAAAAGCAAATTAAAAACATGTGGCTATCTAGAATCTTTTCTATTTTTATATCTGCCTTGTTAACAAGGTACATGGTTAGACATCTTAGCCTTTTGGCCCAGCTTGAGGAAGAGTTAATAAAGTAAAGTTATGTAAAGTGCATTGAACTCCTCAGGAGAGAAGTGTTATATTAATACCTACCTCACAGTGATGTTCTCAGACTTAATGATAGAAAGTTTGTAAATTGCCTTGGTACTCCCAGTAACGTCCTGATGAAGCATCATTTTGTTTTATTGCACAGAGCTCTAAGTTACACAGAATGCAAGTTAAGGGGGAAATAATATCTCAGTCTTTATTTTACAATCAGAAGTTCATAAAATAAAAAGAAAATTTTGCTCCAGTTGTGAGTGGTAGAGTTGATCATTTTTATATTATCTCTTTCTATTGCTTTTGGGAAGAGGAGGAATTTATAATGCACAGTATAACTGAGCACTCATCCTTGAAGTATATAATGGCAGAAATAGCAATCAGGATAGAGACCTTTAAGGACACTAGTATTCAAATATTTAAAAATTAAATCCCAGTTTTAAAAGAGTCACACTCTTTTTTATATGATTACTTTTAAGTTTGGCATTTTTGAGACATGTCTTCAATCGATACCTGTAATACTTACAAATATTGTACTGTAAACACATATTCTTGCTGTAGGGTACATTTAAAATGTCTAAACACTAATCAATATAGAGAAATTAAGTATTGACTAAAATAGCTTTATAAGAAGTAATTATTGGTTTGCTCTTTTAGAAATTAGACATTTTCACTTTGGGAATAAAGAGTAAATTTACTATCATGAAATTAAAGTGTTTTTGACCTTTTTGTACAACTTTCCTCTCTCTATGAAGTGATTAGCTTTAAATATGATTGCACAGCTGTATTATGTTGCAAGCATCAATTTTTAATTATTATAAGGTCAATGTTAGAACAAATGTGATTAGTATAGTACCTCAGTGCCCTTATTTACTTTGCACTCAAAAACCACCCAGTGTTTACCTAAACCGACCTGAACCTCTCTCTATTGATATGACTGATTAGATTTATGCCAAATCCTTTATTTTTCCCTCAGTGTTTAGCCTGTATATGTGATTTTGTTGATTCTTTCAGCTTTTAAAAATACAGATTGCTTGATTTATCTCTTCCCTTCATTCTTATGTGTCTATGTGTAGGTGTCTCTGTGTGTATAATCATAGCTATTAATAATTTGGCAATCTCCTGCCTTTGTATAACATGTTGTCTTAGTCAGCTTGGACTGCCTTAATAAAATACAGTAGACTGGGTGGCTTAAACAACAAACATTTATTTCTCATAGTTCTGGAGGCTGGGAAATCCAAGATCAAAGTGCCAGCAGATTCGGTGCTGGTGAGAGCCCTCTTGTTGGTTTGCAGATGGCCGTCCTCTTGTTATAGCCTCATGTGGCCTTTCCTTGGTGCGTGCACTTGGAGACACACAGTTCTTACTCTTAAGAGGGTTAATTATCTCATGAGATGCACCACCTTCATGACCTCACCCTCATCATGACCTAATTACCTCCTAAAGGTGCCACCTTCAAATATCAGGGCAGATTTATGTGCAGCCCATTTACAGAGAAAAGGAATTTCCTTTTTTAGAAATAGGTTTATATGATTAACGTTTGTAGAGATTTGCCACTCGTCCTTATGTTTCTTACTGCTCTATGTGACTTTAAATTTAGCTCTTTAAATTAAAAGATGCTGCATATAAAACTACAGAACAATACATGATCTACATACTAGCCATTAGAATTCCCCAAATGTTCGGCATGAATAGTGACTCAAGTTTTAATGCAAAGGTTGTTTTCTAGTACTTATCTAGTTCTTTAGGTTTCATTTTCTGTTGATATATTATTTACAGTTAACAATAACAACACTAGACAAAAATCTTTGTAGTATTTAGTAAGTGAAGCAGCATAAGGTTTCCAACAAACTAGAAAGATGCAAGCCAGATACTCCATCTCTGTGGCTTGAGGAATGAAAGATCAGAAGCTGGCTGGGCTCCAGTGGGAATCTTTTTTTTTCCTTTTTCTAATTGAGGTATAGTCAACCTACAGTGTTGTATTTGTTTCTGGTATACAGCATAGTGATTCAGTTGTACACACATGTGTGTATATATATGTAATTACACACACACACACACACACATATATATATATATATATATACATACACACATACACATACACACTCCTTTTCATATACTTTTTCATTATAGGCTATTATAATTTATTGAATATAGTTCCCTGTGCTATACAGTAGGATCTTGTTTATCTATTTTATATATAGTAATTAGTATCTGCAAGTCCCAGACACCCCTTTTCTCCCCTGGTAACCGTAAGTTTGTTTTTTATGTCTATGAGTCTGTTTCTATTTTGTAAATAAGTTCATTTGTGTCATTTTTTTTTTAGATGCCTCGTGTAAGTCATATCATATGGTATTTTTTTCTCTTTCTGGCTTACTTCACTTAGTATGACAATCTCCAGGTCCATCCATATTGCTGCAAATGGCATTGTTTTACTCCTTTTTATGGCTGAGTAGTTATATATATATATACACCACAACATCTTTATCCAGTCATCTGTTGATGGACATGTAGGTTACTTCCAAGTCTTAGCTATTTTAAGTAGTGCTGCTATGAACATTGGGGTGTTTGTAACTTTTCAAATTAAGAGTTTCCTCCAGATGTGCTCAGGAGTGGGATTGCTGGATCATATGTTAAGTCTATTTTTAGTTTTTTAAGGAATCTCCATACTTTTTTCCACAATGGCTGCACCAGCCTACATTCTCCAGTGGGAACCTTAAGATGCGATAGTGGAGAAAGACTATTGCCAGGTTATGACAAGGGGCAAAGTGGCTGGTGGGGAAATGACTCATTAGTTATTGATCAGGGTAAGCTATAAAGAACATAAGTCTTGCCTTTGATTCCTTCATACATGTTCAGCCAATTGAGTAGGGGTATAAGGAACAGTTCTAAGAATTATAAGAACTTATTTCTGTGTTGGATGATGCAGCTTCCCCACTCCCTCCATCTTTCTTATCCACTATATTATTTTTCAGTCACGTGTTCTAAAAATAGTTGCTTTTAAAAAAAGAAATATGTAGGATGCTCTTGTTGAGAAGTATTAGGGCCTAATAATTAGTGTGTAATGATCAAATTTTTGGCATTGAAACAAGGAGTTAGGAGAATATTTTGGGATTGGATGGTTATTTCCTGAACCTCGTAAGTTATGTTACCCAAGTAAGCTTATTCTAAATGGTTTTGTGAGCCATTCTTCTACTTCAGCTCCCCTACTGCCTCTACCCTCACTACCTACATACCCAAGTATTTGTGAGTAATGCGCCAGAAACATTGCTAGAAAAATTCTTTTTCTTTTAAACAGGACATCATGAAAGCAGGGAAAGACTTTATTATACACTAAAGTTGTAGAAAGATCACAAATATATGATTTGATTGAATGTAAAAGCCAGAGAAATATTGTTGATCAGGGTTAAAATCATGATTTATTCCTATCAGCCATGGACCCTGGACAAAAGCTTTCTTAACTAGGAAGATGTCACTGATTTAAGAAATCATACATTTGATGCAGGAATTATGTGGAGCCTTTCCCAGTTACCTTCATTGACCCAACCCTTTCCCAAGACATGATTGGGACATCCTGAAAAGATCTTAAAAGATGAGGTGGCGAGGTGTGGCACTTCATTTTAAGTCTCTAACTACCTTTAGATTTGCTTTACTTTTCAACATTATGCTAATTATTGTCCAGATTTTAGACATGTAATAATTTGTATGGATTGAACTTTTAGAGCAGATTGAACTGTGTTCAGTTTGGTGGTCAGGGGAGTCTAGTGTAGGGGGTATAAATAGGGGCCACAAGATGAAGGTGCAAGCAAGTATCATACTGATTTATTTCTAGGTCAAATAAAATCTATGTATTCATTATACACCTTAGTTTGGCTATTCAATATTAGCCATACTTTATTGCTCTCTTCTCTTTCAATAGGGCATAGGATGCTCAGGTGGCCTATCCATCCTGAAAACATCAGGGAAATGCTTTTGGTTACCGTTTAACTTGTTTTTACCATTGTGATAGACATTCAAGGTACAAACTTTGATGGCCAATTTGGAGGTGCAAGGCACCCACTCTAAGTAAAGCTAGGAGAGGGAATCTTTCCAAAGCTTTAAAAGACTATTGGAAAATGAAATTTTTGACTAGCCTGCAGCCATTCTACCTGGTCTGCTCATATCAGCCCTTCTCTGGGTTAGTGACTTTATTTTCCATAAAGCCACATAAATAGCCAGTTATCCTATGAAGCATGATCAGCCATCTTAGGAAAATGAAAGTTAATATTATAATGAGATAACATTTTCCACTGCTAGATAGTAAAAATTAAAAATCAGGACTATAATAAATGATGTTGAAGACAGGGAGAAATGAAACACATAAGTCATTGATAGGAGTATAAACAGGTACAACCACAGGCAATAGTCACAATGTTTAACCACTGGGTCAGGAACTGACCCTTTAGTTACTGAATTGTGGGAAGGTCTCTGACATCTGGGAGGCTGGCCAGGGAGAGTGACCAACTTGTCCTGGTTTGCTGGGAACTTTGTTGGTTTAAAACTGAACATCCTGTGTTCCCAAAACCCTCTCAGTCCTAGGCAAACCAGAATAATTTAGCCACTCTATAACCGTATCAGCTGCAGGGGGACCCTCAAGGAACTCAAGGTAGCAGCTATTTCTTAAGTGTGGAATTATTTTGATATTTTAAAAACTAGTGAAGCTGTACTGGTGTGTACCTGCTGAACACTAATTCTGGATACACCCACTTTGGAAGACCATGTGGCATATCCTGTGAAATTCAGTATACACATATCCTATGACCTTCAAATTCTTCTCTATTGCAAATAGATTAGGGCAACTCTTGAATCTGTGACCTAGGAGACATGTACAAGAATTTTATAGCATCATTGTTTGTAGTAACAAAAAACTGGAAACAACTTGAACATCCTGCAATAAAACACTAAGATAACTGTATTGTGCTTTTCATACCATGGGATACGATGAAGAAGTGAAAATGAAGGGACCATGGCTGAAAGCAACAGGTGAGTTTCTCTCTCAAATAATATTGAGCCAAAGAAACAAGTTGAAAAATATACAGCATATGGTTCATTTACATAAAGTTAAAGACAGGCAGAAGTCAACAATGGTTTTAAAGGGATACAAACATGCAAATTATAAAGAAAAGCAAGTAGATGAAAAATACAGAAATTCATGATAATTCCCTGTGGGAAAGGGGCTTATTGAGGTGAGGGCTTCGCAGTTACCGAAATGTTCCATTTCTTAAGCTAACTAGTGATATGTGGTGGTTTTTAAAATTCTTTTCACCTAATATATATGTTTTAAAATTTGTTGATATACACACAATATTTAATAAAAATGTGGAAGTCTAAAAAAGTTAAAATAAATTTTGGGGGGATTCCCTAAAAATTACATTTGCATCTTTCATATCCTTGAAAAGGACATGGGGAACTAATTATTTAATAAATATTTATTGATTCCCTACTGTGTATTAGTTATATAAGGTTGAAAAACCAAAATCCCTGCCTTCAAAGGGATTCTAGTGGGAGAGAAGAACAATAAGCCTCTACATGAATAAATGCATTAGTAGACAGGTACAATACATATGTTATCACATTTCAGGCTGAGGTTAGCATTCGAGAGAAATAGAAAGCAAATTAGGGAAGAGAAGGTGAAGGAGGTGGATATTTTCACGTTGTCAGGCAAAGCTTCCAGAGCTCATGACATGTAATGGAGGCCTGGGTGAAGTGTGGAAACAAACATGTGAGTATTTGGGGGAAAGCACTCTAGGCAGAGTGAAGAGCCCACCAACTCACCTCCCATGGCCCATCCCAAAACCTTCCCCTTCATGCAGAGCATTGTGTGCAAAAGAAGAGAGGTCTCCACCCCTCACAACCCAAACACCTTCCATTTTTCCAGGTTCAGGGAGGTTATCCTCTTGTCCTGAATAAGGCCACTCACCATCCTCTCCAGACCTTATGGCCTCATATAAGTAGAAGATTTTTGAAATGGAGCCCTATTAACTTTCCCCTTTGTCAACAGAGTCCTTAGCCCTTAAGGAGTCCAGAGTTCATTTGCTGTCTGGTAGTGGGGAGAGGACAACATCTCTCATTCTTTTGAGTCTTGAAAGAAGCTATAGAAAATATCAATGATTATTGCAAAAGGCTATTTTGCCACATTATGCATGATACAATGTTTTGAAGTCTGGTTGATTATGGTGTTTGCTAAAGCAGGAGAACCAGTCTTCAAAAAGACCTGAGTAGAAGGTACTCTGTGGTCGTTATCTTTAGTTTAGGGTGTTTTGCATGGTCGACTTCTGTGGTCATGCTTAGCTGTGGGTGGTAGAAAGTCCTGGCTCAGTGATAAGCTGCATAATATTGTCAAGCGACTTCTGTTGCCCTGAGCCTCAGTCTCTCATCTGCTCCTACCTAAAGTGGTTATCGTGATGACTAAATAAACTAATGAATGTGAAGTTGCCTTGTAGTTGACAAAATCTCTTCAGTAAGAATAAGTAAGGGTAAGAATAACCACTTGGACTTAGAGACAAATTTAATTTTGAATCCTAGTCCCACTACTTTTTTCACTTTAAGTTGTGGTTAAGTTTCTTTTCTGAGTCTTGACTTCACTCATTAGCTGCAAATTCATTCAAAAAATGTTTTGGTGGCTTTTATAACCAGATACTATATTAGGCATTAGAAAACAATAATAATGGTAATAATACTCATGATAAACTCAAAAGTTTGTCCTGAGGAATAAATAACTTACCTATAGCATTCAGTACATTGTTTTGTGCATAGGCAGTGGAAGTAACTATTATTACCATATTACATGAGTAACGCTTTTTATAGCTTCAGTTCAGATTTATTTTTTGAACTCTAGACTTGCATATCCCATTGCTGTCTTGTTATCTCTGCTTTGATATATTATAGGTAGTTCAAATTTAACAAGTCCAGTAAACAAACCCTCAATTCTTCCCTTAAATATTTTCTTGCCACCTTTTTTATCTAAGTAAATAGCACAATCATCCTTTAATTTGCATAGGCCTCAAATCTCTCAGTTATCCTTGAGTCTGTGTTTTCTACTACTTGCTACGTCCAGTTTAGCTGACACATTCATCATAATTTTGTAATTAAGGAAAGAAAAGCTTAGAGAGTTTAAGAAATGTTTACATGATCCCACAGCTAGTAACCTCAATGGGGGCAGTCCAGTTCAAGTCTTCTGATTTGTGCTCCACTGCTCTTTCAGTTTTACTATTCTGCTATTCTGCTATTTGGAGGTATCAGGGCATGAGTAAGAATTCCTCTTTAGCATCTTCATAATTAAATGAATGAGTGCATATTGATTTAACACTCATGTAATAATTATCTAGCAAATACCGGGGAAGAAGAATGCAGCCAGAAAATTATGAAGTACCGTTTAAAGGAAACTACTTGTTTTTGAAAATCCAGTTTCAATAGAGGGACAAAAGGAAATTTATATTATCCAATAAATAGAGCACTGATGGAAAGCAAATTTTGTCTGAACTTACACTATGAGATACTGTCATACAAAACCAATGACATCTTTCAGAATCTGTTAAAAGCCACAACATAAGCAAGAGAGGAAATTGGAAATCTCTTCAGATATCTACTCTGTTTAGTCATGAGGAAATTTCCAGGACAGTAGGGATGGCAATTATATTTTTCAAGCAAAATAAACACTCTACTCTGTTGCCATACATTAGTAAGAAATATAGCAGACAAAGAGTGAGGTGAGGCAAGAAAAGCAAGAAATTATTTATGCCGATTTAAAGAATGCTGAGTGTAATAGTTATTAATTGCAGTAAAATGACACTAATTAGACTTATGTTTGATGTTGAAAGCAGCAACTTTCTCTGTGATTTCTCAAACTCATTTTTAAACGGAAATATAGGAGCCCAAGAAATTGATTTGATTAAAACTCTTTCCTTTTGACATTGGTAATTACCATAATAATTTTTAGTGCAGTCTTCTTGAATATTAGTTATCTGTTTAACTGTATGATGCCTGTTACTGACATACTAACTGCTAGAAGTTGATATGGTAATACAGTTTTCATTAGTGCTTACTGATGTGTGAATTAAACATTGATATAAAAGATGGTTCTCACCATCATGGAAATGTTAATTAAATTGGTAAGTATAAAAACACTTCTTTTGAGAAAATTTTAATTTAAGCAGAATAAATATATTTCGCATTAGGAGAGTTTGATTCATGTATTTTGGGTTAGAGGAAAAAGTACTTTGGCAGGTATTCAAAGCCATCAAATAGATTCATTTAACAGATTCTGAAAGATGTCATGTCTGTTTTTCTAATTAAGTACTTTGACACAAACTTTGAATGTAATAAGGTAATATTAAAAGATTACTTATAGAAAGATAACTCATAAAGCAACAGGATGATGAGGCTGTCAAAGAAAGTTAATACAATTTTTAACTGTTTTAAAGCTATGGTCTAAAGGAAGGAGGAAGGGTGGTGGTTTCTGTTGGTGGGATGGATGAGAACTATTGTCTTCATCAGTCAGAGCTTGGGCTTTGAGATCAGGGAAGCGTAACCGGCATTGGAAGAGGATTTGAAACCATGACAATGAAGCCAGTTCTGAAAGTTATGGGAATGTTTAGAGAAAGACTTGGTGTGTCTTTTGTTCTTTCCTTTTCTTTCTTTCTCTCTCTTCCTCTTCCTTCCTTCCTTCCTTCCTTCCTCGAAGCATTGCTTAACTGGTGTCCTTATTATGATGGCTAGTAAATATTAACATTTTCCTCAAGTGAATCAGAAAGCCCATTAAAATGAGTGACAAAAAAAATCTTTTTTAACCACCTGACAGTCTTTTTTTATTTTTTTGAGGTATAATTGAGGTAAAATTGACAAATAACCTTATATTAGCTTCAGGGGTACAACATAATGATTCAGTATTTGTATATATTGCAGAAACACCACAACAGGTCTAGTTAACATCCTTCACCATACATAGTTACAAAATCTTTTTTTGGTAATAAAAACTTTAAAAATCTACTATCTTAGCCACTTTCAAATATGCAATGCAGCATTATTAGACTATTAGGCTTACTTATTTAATGAATGGAAGTTTTTACTCTTTGATCCTCTTCAGCCATTTTGCCCACCTCACACCCTCTACCTTTAGCAACTGCCAAACTGTGAGATTTTTTAAAACAGAGCTACTAAAATATCCTCCGTGTGAAAGGATCCATTCACCATAAAAGGCAGTAGAGATTATGAATAATGTAAATATGTATTTTTCCAGATATACATATATTCAAAACCAGGAACTAAATGAGGACAGGATTCGCTTATAATTTGACTGTTGTATAAGTAATCATATGTCAAACCTCAGTTGACTGGTGCCATGTTTTTAATTTATTTAAGGGATTTTTGGTGTCTGTTATGGCCTGGCACCCTGGGCCGCTGTCTAGCTTACCAAAATCTTAATTCAATTTTGTTGGATGACATGTTTATTGGAAATATACATAATAAAATCAAGTAGAGCTTAAATGTCTGGGATACAGAATTCTTAAGTTCATCCCAACCCTAAAATACTGTCGTAGAAATTATAAGATAATTTGGTATTTAGGGATACACAGAAACATCTTGATTGAAACTATTCAGCTAACCAACTGATCTGTCTTCCTATGTGTCTTGAAATTAGGACCAAATAGTTAAAGCTACAGACCAATTACCAGAAAGAATAGTCGGTAAGATTCACGTACTGTTCTTCCTGTTTGTACTGTCTCGCAAAAGATTTATGTTAATTCTTGATTATAGAATCTTCCAGATGAAAATGATTGCATTTAGGACTTTTAAAAATAAAACTTTAAAAAGTTATGAAGCTGATATCCAGAATGGAGAACCAACACTTTGTTTCATTACTGATGTTACTTGTAGAGGCAGTTTGCTGAAGAGACAGTTGTGTCAAGTGTAAACAAGGTGGTTTGTAATTTGCAGACGGGGTTTTCCTGCTCTTGCCTCTAGTCTGCATTTTATTTTAAACCATTTAACTGTGAAACAATGTATGTGTGTGGTGTGTATTTTAAGTTACTTCTTATAAACATTCCAGTCAAACATTTATCAGGGAATAAATAGAATGCTTTTTTCTTGTCTATTAGTGACCACAAATTTGCTGTCATTCACTCCTACTTTTTGCTGGCTGGGTGTTGTAACTGGTCTACAACTGGGATTGCCCTATGATCTTGACTTTGTTAATGTTGAAGCTAATTAGCTCAGCTCCCTGGTATAATTCTGACTGAGAAGTTGGTCATGGCCCATGCTAATTATCCAAGGAGCCAAAAAACAAGTTTAGTTAGTTAGGCTTATTTGTTCTAGGAAAACTACGAAATGTTAGAGGTAAACTTATAAAGAAGGAAACTATACCTATATGAAGAAAAATATGATATCTATTGAAGTCCATTAACCAATCTGAAAGACATCATGCTCTTGAATGGAAAGACTCAATAACATAAAATGTCAATAATACGAAATTAATACATACATTTGTGCAACTTCAAGTAGAATCTCAATATTTTAAAAATATATTACATAAAATGAGACTAAGTATCTGAATGTAAAAGAATGAACCATGAAGCACAGCCAAAAAATTAAGAAAAGATAGAATAAGAATAACTTTGTCTTAATATATATTAAGACATTAATCCATTATTAACAAATAATATGGTATTTATATAGTATCAGAAATATATACATGTATTTCATATATATATGAAGAATAAAATAGAGAATTTAAGCCAGTATACAAGGGATTTACCATATGGCAATTTTCTGGGAACATAGGTTTTATTTAATAAATATTGTTAATACAGCTGGTTATTCATTTTGGCGAAATTGAAAACAGGCTCTCCATTCCTTTTGTCGTATACAAGATACAAATTCCAACAGGAGTAAGAATTTATATACTATGAATTCATTGAAGTAAATTATTAACTGTCTCCTCTCTACCAGTTGAGTTGAAGAGATTTTCAAAAAGTAGAGATAAGCCATGGTAAACCATGCCAATCCCCACCTGCCTCCACCACATACACACAGTGAAAGCCACAGAAAACTCTATTGTAGGTTTCTAACACTCGTTACCTTGATGAAGATGTGATGGCTTACAGAAAAGTAGAGGGAAGACAAGGAAAACAAACACATAACCAAATAAATAAATTAGTAAATAGGTAAATAAATAACAGTTGTTTACAATGACAAATACCTTGGTCAACATAAAAGTGTGTTTATGCACAGATGCATAAAGAGAACCATGAGGCAATGATCACTAAAGTATTAATGGTGGTCATTGCAGTGTCATGTAATTTCTAATGATTTTTGCCTGCCCTATTATGCTTTTCTGTATTGGTTAAATTTCATTTATAAACAACACTTACGATTATATAAGCAGAACAGCAACTGATGAAGTTTTTCCTGACTGGAGGACAATCAGACCTGAGGGATAAGCTGAGAGAAGGGCAGGGCTTTACAGGGGCACAAGGAGATAGTGACTACATAATGCAGTGACAATTAATAGTTCTGCCTTCCTAAAAATTGACATGTTAAGGAAAAAAAACAATTTGTTATAGAATATGAAACTTTTACTTGTTTTCTTTAAGCATTTCTGCTATGTTTGTAGACAAAGAGGGATAAGCTTATAAGAAAAGGAGGAATGTAACTTTTGCTGCATCTATAACCGTGATAGTTTTTATTGTGTCAGCTAAGCTTGGTCTGTGTTTCCCTATCCTTTTTCCTGTTTGATTCTGGGTTAGAGTTGCCACAAGAGAAATGTGAATGAAATTTGGGGTGGGGGCACAAGTGAAGCAGCAGCCATTACAATGTGATACATGTACCTAAGGAACTTAAGAATATTGCTCAATAGATTTAGACATTACCAAATAGTATTTTTACTGCTTGTGATAAAATAGGAGGCGAGATAGGAACTCAAGAAGGAACGGTTTGAATAGAATTTAGAGAAATTTAAGGAACAGTTTTTAAGCAAAATTAAGAGGAAGTATAAGGAAGTCAGGACTTTCTGTGTTAAAAATGTAAAATTGTTTTTCATTTTCAGTATCTCTCACCAAAAGGTTCTCAAAGTCAGTAATGACATCAGAGAAACATCAAATCCAGGATGGTACAAATAAAGATCTCAAGAATATGCCGGTGAGACTCTTTGTTATAACTGGAGAAAAATTTAAGGGTGCTTAATAGAACTTCTAAGAATATTCTGGTATATCTTTCCTACTAGAAAATAGAGGCCCTGAGGAATCTTAAGAGTGTGACTCTTAGATATTTTCAACTAGATAAAAAGGCTTCCAAGTAGTCTCAGGTCATTGTCCAGTGGGATCTTGGTGTGTAGGTCAAGTAATTTTTGGAAAGAAATTGGAGTGTGACTTTCGTTGAATGAAATGGATTATGATTTGACATACAGGAAGCCAATAAAGCTTTGAAAGGAACTGTATTAGCTTGGAATGATAGAGATGAGATAGTAAAAATGAAAAGAAGTTTTTGTTCCCTTAACCTGCAGGAAGCAGGCTGAAAAAACTACTTAGTACAAGGATGATTATTCTCATGGGGAAAGAAGGATGACTTAGAAGGCAGAACCAAGATCCCCCAAACTCCAGTGAATTATTCTCAGGGAACAGGACTATGCCATAATCAAGGAACTGGTTACCCATGCCCAAATGGATTTCAGAACTACTGTGGACCTGCTGTGTCCTTCTCATTTTGTCTCTTTGTGACAGGGACTATCTATTTCAGTTATCCTATGCCTTCTTGCCATTGTGTGGGGTTGTGTATGTGACAGATAACTTGTCTCTTTAGTTAGCAGGTCTTCAGACTGATAGAAACTATACTTGAGAAGCAAAACCTGAGGAAACAGCATATCCTCACTTGGAACTGATGTAAATGATAAGATCTTGGCCCTCAAGCCTGAGCCTGATGTTATAGTGGGATGAGAATGTTGACAGTCTTAAGAAAGTGAGTGGGAGGGGCATGGATTTTTGGTGGCCAAAGGGTAGATTGTAATAGATAGTAAAAGATTACCCTTATAAATTCTGTTGCTTTTTATATATACATGCTCCTACTCATGTTGAAGAGTGATGTTTAATTTCCTTCCCCTTGAATCTAGGCTGATCTTAGTAAGTTGCTTGGCCAATAGAATGTGGTGGAAGTGATGTTATGGGACTTGTGAGGCTAGATGGTAAGAAGCTTTACAGCTTCTGCCTTGCTCTCTGGTGATGCTTGCTTATTAGACATTCTCTCTTAGAAACTAGCTGCTACTGTGAGATACCCAGGAGACACAGAGAGGCCACTTGTGGGCACTCCAGTTGAATGGTCCAGCTGAGCTCTCTCTAAGAGCCAGCATCAGCTGCCATCTTGGATTAGCAGCCTGGCTGAGCCTTAGCCACTGTCTTACTTTAATTGTACCAGAGACCCCCCAAAAGTACCACCCAGCAGAGCTCAGTCAATAGAACCATGAGAGATTATAAAATCTTAAGCCAATAGATTTTATAATGGTTCGTTATACAACGACAGATAAGCAAAACAATAACCATTTTTCACACCTTCCATACTCCTTTTCGCTCCATGTGGAATACTTTGCTCTGAGACTTTTATAGCATTCCACAAGAAAATTTTTCACATGGCCTCTACTTCAAAACTCTAAATAAAATTCACTGCCTCCTTTCCTGAGTAATTCACTTGTTTCTGACTCTCTCCTCTGCACTTGAGACATAATTTGTCTCATGTTAATTTGTCTTAGTTATATTTTGTTTTCAAAAGTCCTTGACTCGTTCTCAAGTAGTACATCTTCTGCTTTTTCTATTTAGTTGTTGATTTCTTAAGACAGACTCAGTCTCTTACTTTCCCCCTCACCCCTTTTCCTTCACAACCTCCAAGTTTATACTGACCACTCAGTAATTTCAACTACCTAAATATCTTCTGGATTACTTTTTAGAATTGGATGGAAAACACTCTCTTTTGTCCTAGCAGCCCTACTAAACTGTTAATCACCACATGAAATTGTCTGTTGTATACCACATTAATGGCTTGGAGTTCTGATGACTACTGGCTTATCTTGAATTGCTATTAATCTGTTATCTTATTTTCTCCTGATCCTCTCTATTTTTCAAAATTGAAGTATAGTTGATTTACAATGTTGTATTAGTTTCTGGTATAACACATAATGGTTTAGTTATAGACATACATACATACATATATATATATATATTCTTTTCTCTGTTCTTTTTCATTATAAATTATTAAGGTATTGATTATAGTTCTCTGTGCTACACAGTAGGACCTTGTTGTTTTTCTATTTTATATATAGTAGTATAGTTTATATTTGCAAATCCTGAAGTCCCAATTTATCCCTCTTCCCCTCCTTTCTCCTCTGGTAACCGTAAGTTTGTTTTCTATGTCTATGAGTCTGTTTCTATTTTGTAAATAAATTCATTTTTGTCTTTTTTTTTGATTGTACGCATAAGTGATACTCTGATCCTGTCTTGACTTGGCCCATCTACCGAGTTTCCTCGTTTCTTACCCATGGCCCTGGTAGTTTTACTGTCTTATGCCAAGCTTTTTCCTGTCTTAAGACCTTTACCTTTGGGTATCCTTCAACCCTGGCTTTACCTCTTCAATCTTTGCCTTTCTTGTCTTCCTTAGCTTCTTCACACCCTCCTCTTCTCAGATCAGATGTCTTTTTCTCAGAGACCTTTTCTGGCCATGTACTCCAAAGTAGCTGCAAACACTACTCCTTCTCTATCCTTTTATTTGGCTTTGTTTTCCTCATAGCACTCATCATTACATAGAATTATCCTCCTCATTTGTTGTTTGTTTATTCTATGGCTTCTCTTAATCTTGTTTGCCCTCCTCTCTCACTAGTATGTGAGGTCCAAGAGAATAATGCTTTTTTTTTTTTTTGGTTGTTTATTTCCATTATTGCTCAGAGTATGGTGGATTGCCTCGTGCACAGCAGGTATTCAATAAGTATTTGTTGAATGAATAAAGAAACTCATATTCTTCTCCCCCATCAGCACTGGGGGAGCCTTGGGGAAGTTCAACCCAGGGGCTCTTGATTGTGCCCACTGGGGACTGCAGTGACCACCTGCTGACTGGTGGGAGTGGTAACAGTGGGGAGGGAAACTAACAAGTTGAAAGGAGCTCAACTCCTTCTGCTGAGGTTAAATTAAAAATATTGGCGTCTTAGATTTCTTATTAATATTTTTATGCTTAAATTCTGTGTTTATGCCTAAGTGAGCCAGAGATGGGATGACGGAGTGTCAAAGTGAAAAATTTTGTTTTAATTTTTTATTACTTTGCCAATTGGAGCAAGGTTTAAAAAATTCTACAGATAAGTATTTTTATTAGCTTAAACTATAAATAGAATATTTGGTTTCTTCTTATTTGAATATATGTGGCAGCTTAAATAATGGAATCAGTTATTAATCTTAATTTATATGGTCTCATATAGGTAAATTTCTCTCTGAGTGTGTTTAACAGTATAGATTCTAGAGGAAGTACATGTTTTTTAAAGATTCTGTAAGGAGAGTTGCCAGTAATAGATTTGGAAATCTTTATTCTTTAAGAACATGTAAGTTTGTGACTTCTTGAGCTCACCCATATCCTATTTTCTTCTTCCAGGCACATAGGAGGATTATGATTTCTCCCAGCTTTGCAGTTGGGAAAAGCCACGTAACTAGTTCTGTCCAATGGGCTATGAGCACAAGAGACTAATAATTTAGTTGTATAATCACTGACTTGGGACCTGCAGCTCTTTCTTTCCCTTCTACAGTGTCTCAGGAGGCTGTATACTCCAGATGGTACAGCTGTGAGACAGTAGAGCCCCCATACCTCAGACTCCCTCAGTGGCTCTCTAGTGACCTATGTGGAGTACATAGCATGGATCCCTGAGCCACTGAGTCCCTAAATGACTATCTGTGGACCTATTTGTAGTACTTAGCATGAGCCAAAAATTTTTGTGCTTGGCCACTGAGATTTTGTGGTTGGTTGTTACTGCAGTGGAGCCAATTCTAAATGCATAATATAGTTGAGAAATGGGAACTGAGGTTGATTTTTTTTATTGCTTATCTCTAGCAGAAAAGATTTATAAATGTTTAAGAGATCACTTTAAACTATCTTACAATTTTTTTTCAAAGAACAAAGAAATTTGTACAATGTATGCCTGAATTCAATAAAGGGGAATACTTTGTGTGTTCCCGATTTTTCTTCATAGTATTGAAGGAAAAATCATGTACTGAGGTACCTGATTATAGTCTTATAGATGCCTTGAACATAGGTAGATACAGAGGAAAAAGCTCTAGGTCTTCTATGGTTTTAATTCAGAAAACCATCTTTTTAAACAAAAACGTCCTTCTATATAGCACAGGGAATTATGTACAATACCTTGTAATAGCCTATAATGAAAAAGAATATGAAAAGGAATATATATATATATACACACACACACACATATATATATACACACGCACACACACACACACACTTAATGGAATCACTATGCTGTACACTAGAAATTAACACAACATTGTAAACCAATTATACTTCAATAAAAATAGACAAGTAAATAAACCAAAAACCAAAAAACAAAACCATCTTTTATTTCAACTTAAAAGTAGCTGCAGCTACTGTCACTTCAGATATTTTTTCAGCTTTCATTGTGCTGTGGAAATTAGCATTTTTATTAGCACAAATTATTCTTGTTTGCTAATTCCAAAGATGTCCAAAAGCCAGAACAGCCTCCTGAGCTATTCGACTTTGGAAGAGAATAGTAAATCAATGGGTAGATAGGACCATATATCATATTAAACACAGGGAATTCACCACAAAATCATTACACTAAAAAGCGACAATTTTGATTGATTAAAATGGTATGGGCTGGATAGTGTTAAATCACCATGAGTGATATGACATTATAATTTTACATAGCATATTTCTGCCAAGACAATGAAGGTAAAAGGCATTGTCATCAGATGATAACAGACAATAAGAAGAATCCTGATGTTAGATTTATTACCTGGTTTAGATTTAGAAAGAAGTAATTCTTGTCCTGTTCCACTTATCAAATGACTGTAAATTCAGTGATGATGTAAAATCCTAAGGCAGAGCCACTTATAGGTTTGACAAAGTGCCAGCTATAAAGTATTTATTGTTCTCAGTGTTTCTGCCTTACACACTTAAATATTTATCAGAAACATAAGCCCCGCTGATAAATGTTTCTGATCTTTATGGGTAGATTATTATTTTTTTTTTAATTTGGATTTTTCATCAGAAACTGCATCTGCATTTTTATTATGTTAAAAACTTTGGGCTCATAATTTGAAAAGGCTATAGGTGAGTTTTAAAATTTTGTTCCTTTTAACTTCTGCTTTTAAGTGTGCAATTTTTGAGGTAATGTTCTTAGTATAGAAGTGAGGACTTCCTTATTTTGCCTTTGCTATACAGGTAGCCCAGCCAAATTTTCTGAATTTCATCTTTATGTGTATATATACACACCACATGAGATCTAAGTTGACGATGGTCTAGTATAGTCTGAGAAAATGTATGCTGTCCAAGTATATTAGGCGTTTGTTTTAATGCCACTTAAATCCATATCCTGTTTCTGAAGAACACAGACATAGGGAGGTCCTTACCCTGGGCTGGGGAGATCTTGCTTGGGAGCACAGCTGACTGGGTCAATGATTAGCACCTACGTCAAAGGAAGGCAGGCAGCACCATACTGGTCGGTGATCTGTGGTGTGGCGGGTCATGGCATAAGAACCCTGGGAAACAGGATGCTCTCTACAGGAGGTAGGAGACCGGTCCTGGTTAGATCTTCTTAAGGCATTCAAAAGTGAGACACACACATGGTAAAGCACCTTGGAAGCACAGAGACTCACAGAAAGAAATCAACTAGTAGACTCCATAAGGTTGTCAAAGCCACTATATATAAAAGCCAAAGGTTGAAGGAAAAAGAGCAGAATTACTGAATGAGTAGCAAGAGAAGTAGACATTATACAAGCTGAAATATAAAGTAGTGGAATGAACCATCAGGAACTTGAACTTGT
Source organism: Camelus bactrianus (assembly GCF_048773025.1). Lineage (NCBI taxonomy): Eukaryota > Metazoa > Chordata > Mammalia > Artiodactyla > Camelidae > Camelus > Camelus bactrianus. Next base: position 63,266,029 of record NC_133541.1, read on the forward strand.
CATTAAGGAGGGCTGAAAGTGGGCTCAGTGGCTGGAAGAAAGCTATTGAGATGATGATGATGATGATTTTTTTATTCTTCAATTCCCTGGGTATCTGTACAGGAAGCTAACTTTAACAATATTAAACTGGGCTTTTCACTTTTCTTCCAACTTCAAAAAGTCTAACACATCTAAGAAAAGTATAATGAATTCATATGATCACAGAATTTTAGCTTTACAACAGAATTTAGAGACATCTTGCCAAAATGCTTTCCTATTTATTTTTATTATGAAGAATTTCAGTGCCAAGGAGGAAATACCATAAAGTCCCTCTCTTTGCTCTACCAGCTGATCATATACTGTGATCATAAGCATCTTAAAGCCACAGACACATCTTAAATAGCTGTTTCTTCTGGCTCTGGTACAAAGTAGGAGCTCAATAAATGCTTTTTGAATAGTAAGTTGTAGCAAAATCTTTTGGCATTTGATAGTTTAGATTTGTCTGCAGAGCTGGTTAATTATAGTTAAAAGAGGGAGTATGGGAAAAAATGAAGTAACAAGACTAACTGTCCTCAGTCTATTTGGCTAACAGTTTCTCTTCTGCACACCACACATACAAACACTCATACACACACTCAAATAAAGGAGATCTTAGCCTTGTAAACCGATTAAGGAGGTTTCACATCCATCAAAATTGGTCCTGGAAAATTCATTGCACAAGGCTATCATTTGGGGTTCGAAACACAAGGGAATGGGGGCACTGACAGCATCCAACTAATTTACAGTTAGGTCTCCACACTTGCTTAAATTCATAGATTAAAAGTGAGAAAGGTTTTATATTTGGAACATTTTCTGACTCAAGGCTAAGGAAGGTTAGTAGGAAGCTAAGTTCTCTGCCCCTCTAATAATTTACGTGGAACTTTCAGTATCAGTGTCATTTTCTTGAATATCAAAGGCTAAAGAGTATTTTGAATAAATCAAAACTAAAAGAAGACTCTGGGAAATATTACATGTCTGTTGAGCAGACCGTTTCATAGAAGGAGACTAATTCGTTGAATTTAAGGACATTTCTTCAATTTTAGCCATCTCTATGGAAGAACAACAATAAGAGCTGTCTAAGTTACATCTGCCACTCTGTTTTGTCTTAACTTTCAGTTTTATATTCCCTTGGGATAAATCCTTAAAAGCCAGAATAAATAATTCTCCAAAATAGCAGATAGCAAATAAACAATGCTATTTCTAATCTTTATCTGAGTTTTATCTTAGGAGTTGTAAAGACAGATCTTTAGTTTTGGACTAATTCTTTGTATTGGAGAGTTGGGTTCCTTTTGCTAAGAAACTTTTAAAATTTCCTAGTCTAAATTCCCTCCAAAAGGACTTCTGAGAATTGTGATGATTTATGGGACATTATTAAGGGACTGGGCTTAGCAAAGAGAGAAGCCCAGCAATTTCCAAGCAGCTCTACGCGGGAGGAGCAGAAGTGTTTCAGGGCAAGGGCACACTCAAGGACAAATTCTGACTATTCCTAAATTACTTTGCTCATTGTGCGGTGTTTGCATTCTTTATGACACAGCCATTTTTTCCCCTAAGCTCTGGAACAAAATAAATCCTAAAGAAGGCAACATCAAGAAAGTCTGGAGTCCTTATTTGTGTGAAAAGAAAGAAAAATAAAAGTGATGAAGATCTTGTAAATAGGTAAACTTTATATAATGTGCTGAGAACAAAAATTTTTTCAAATGTTGAGATATATGTGCTAATGGAGACCTTAAAGTTATCTTCCCCCCAGCTCAAGACTGCTAGCATTTGTGAGGGAAATTCTAAGCCTTACTGACGAGATAAGATCAGCTTCATTCTTTTTGAGCCAGACCTTTGTTTTAAGAATTTGTTCTTGGGAACTCAGAGACTTTGGCTATCCTAACTTCAGAATTTGAAAATGGTTCTTTCTAGTTCGATAAATTCTTGTTCTGCTTTACCTGAGTGAATTTTCACCCTTCTTGACCTATTGTTCTTGAGCCTTGGGAGATGGAATTACAAGGTGATGTTTGAGCAAATAAAATGCCATAGGAAGCTTCTTGTAGTGAGTCTTGGTGCCCACTACAAGGCCTGCCACAGGCCGTCAAGTGGCAGCACAAGGGCAAACCGGATGGGTGAGTACTGAGACTCTAACTAAAAATCGGTTCTTTAATTGGCTCCTTAATTGTGGCTGCTTGATATCCACTAACTGCTGCTTTTTAAAACTGAGATACTTTCGAGCTTATTTTTTGCTATTTGTGTTATCACATATCTATTCTATCTTTCTATCCATTCATCAGTCCATTCTGTAATTATATATATTTTTGAGAGCTTAGAACAGGCAACAATTTATTAGTGTTAACAAGAAGTATAACCATAAAGAAAAAAACTCGATAAATTGGACTTCATCAAACCTAAAATTTGTTGCTTATCAAAAGACATTGTTACGAAAATGAATAGATAAGGCATGAAAATGTTTGTAATGCATTGTCTTATGTTTTTTGAAGCATTTAAAAAATAAGTTGCAGACACCAATCAGTACCCTTTCCCCCTAAGCACTTCAACATAATGAACACTAGAATTTAGCATTTATTTATTTTTTTGAGGTAAGACTTATATACAATGAGATTTTCAAGTCTTATGTGTGTACAGTTTGATAGTCTTGGTAAATGCATTCTCCTTTGTAACCCAAACCACCTCACGCCACCCAGAAAGTTTCCTTGCCCCCCTCCCCAGTCAATCCCTATTCCCATCCTACTGTTTTGATTTTTTTCAGGACAGATTAGTTTTGCTGTTCTAGAACACATAAATGGAATCGTTCATATGGATATTCACTGAGCGGTTTTTAAGAGTCAACCGTAATGTTCGTTACAAGTAACAGAGGTTCATTTCTTTGTCAAGTAGTATTACCTTAAATATGATGACTGAAATTTCTTTGTTGAGTCACCTGTTGATGGACCCCTGTTTTCAGTTATTCACCATTATGAGTAGAGTCACCCCAAGTCTCTGTGTGGCCATATGTTTTCATTTCTCTTGGGTATGTACTTTAGTGTGGAATTTCTGGCCATAGCATAGGTGCGTGTTTAATTTTGTAAACATTTTCTAGGTTGATAAAACCTTTGTTCCTAGAGGCTAAATATAATGTAGTGTAATGATGTTTGTGTCTTCCCTAAATCTATACACCTATTGAAGACATTAGTGGCTCTTAGTGTAAAAAAATATACATGCAGCTCTGTAAGTTAAGTTCATATACTTTAGATTTCTACTACTCAGATTCAGCATATATTTTGTACTTCATTGAATACATGCTTATCCTTCCCTATAAACAGTATAAACAAGACCTTGATTTATAAGTTTGTCAACTTAACCATAAAAACTGATTAAAGTATGGTAAGATTTTAGCCATTGCGAATCCAATCTCTCTCTCTGTCTCTCTGTTTCTTTCTAACACAGGAAAAAGCCCTTCTAAAACTGGTGCATGACTGTGAAGTTGTCACAAAGTACAAAATATTTATGCTTTTCTAATTTCTTTTTATAAATAAATGTCACAATGGCTGAGACTTTCTAGATGTAAGTTTTTAATGACCGCACCTAGGCTTGCCTAACCTATTTCCCTTTTTTCTCCCTTGACTGTTTAACTAGAGGATTCTTTTTCACCAGGGCTGTTCTAAAGGACCCTTGTGATTACACTGGACTCACCTGGATAATTATAGAGCCTGTCCATATTTTAAGGTCAGTTGGTTAGCAAACTTAACTTCCGTCTGCAACTTGAGTGCCCCTCTGCCATGCGATTTGCCATATTCACAGGTTCTGGGAATTAGGACATGTGTGAGGGAGTAGTATTCTCTCTACCACACAAAATTTATTTATCAAATTCATTTGATTATCAGAAAGAAATTCATTTTGTGATCAAAGTTATTTGCTGCTCTCTGTTGTTTCATTCAAAATTGGAATCCTGAGTGGTTCTCACTCAGACAGAAAGCTCCATGGTTCTACTCTCCTTGCTTTGGATGTGCTGCTCAGAGCAGGAACTTCAGACCCTGGCTCTGTCATCCTCTTGGACTTCCTCTGGTATATCCCACTTCTTCCTGGACAAACTGCAAAAGCTGCGCTGCCCCTGCCTCCCAACTTTCCCCACCAGGTGGAGCAATTAGAAAGGTGCTGGGATGCATAGATTGGTAAGAAATTTAGGGCCAGATTACAGCATCATCTCAGCAGGGTATAACCTATACACAAAAACCCTCCTTCCTCACTTACAACTTCTCTAGACTGAGTCCCATGCATCCAGCCTCTGCTTTAAACCCTTATTGGCATCCCACTTTGAGCCATCAAAGGGCGACCTGGTGTCTTATGAAGCCCCCTAGGGCTTTGCTTAGAGCTAAGTACAAAATAAGCCCGCTGAACTTTGTTCTGCTGGCTTCTGTGGGTGGCAATACAAAACCATGCCCTCTCTTTAGACAAAACTTAAGCATTTTAAAATAAAAATGTACAGATCTCTAGCTACTTAAGATGATTAAGCATCATTACAAGCAATCTTATTTTACGGTAAGTAAAAAGAAAATAAATCAGGCTTTGTCTTGTATGATGAATCAAGACTAAGTGCTTTGTCATCTGTGGGGGCCCGCCCAAAGAATCAGCTACTCAGAGAGCCCAGATGTGGCCAGGAACCCTTAGATGAAGAGTTTCTGTAATCTCATTAACTCTAAGTTCCAGTTTCCCTGGAGAAAGTCGGATGAGATATCTGACATTTTATGAAGACAAATTTTCTCAATAGGATTCACTGAAAGTAGAATTTCTTTGCTATTAGCCTTATTAAGCTTCCTGGACATTTTGGGGAAGAATTCTAGATGCCTTGTAGACATTTTTGTATTCCACAGATTCTCCTAGAATCAGACAGATTAAGGAACAGTTGGTGACTTGGACCACAGGAAATATGTTGTGTTATTAAACATTCTTCTGTTTGTAAGAAGACAACACTTAGCTCGCCATGTGGGAAGATTTACCATCCTGGAATTGAAGGTTCTAAATGTCAGACCAGCCAAAAGAATTCAGGAGAAAATAATAATAGACTTCAAAAACCTTTAATGATAAGATCCTGAAATTGCTCAAGATTCTTTTGGACATGTAAAAAAATCCAATTCAAATTACCTTGAGCAGAAAGGAAATGTGATGGTTTTTGTAGTTGGAATAGCTCACACGCCCGAAGGAACCAGGACCTCAGATCCTAGAAGGGATCTCAGTACCACGGGACTCACTTTCTCTTTCTATCCAGCTTTTATCTCTACTGGTCTCTGATGGGCTTTGTTCTACACACAAGCCCTTTCAAACAATGGAGAAGATGCCTGCTGGTAGCCCCAGTCCTGCCTCCTAGACTTAGCGACCTCGGCAGAGTGAGAACTCCTTTCCGCAGTCCAGTTCTATGGAAGGACTCTGGGCTTCCTTACATCCTGTGCCCAACTACTTGCAAAACACCGCCTTTCTGCCAGAGAGAGGAGACACTCTGATTTGACTGTCCTGCCCCATGTTTCATTGAGCCTTATCTACTGCTAGGAAGCACCTTGAGAAGAAGGTATACTTCAGAGGGGCCAGGACTAGGCACTCACTTCAGATGCAGAATATAAGATGAGCAATTCAGAAGTCAAGATAAATAATGTTTTAATCAATATTTAAAAACATCAAATCAGCCACCTATGCCTTCTGGATTGACTGACTGTTTTGGTTCATAAAGTTTTATTGGGACCAGGGCTGAGATTAGGTGGGCCAGTGAGGCCGGGTCATGAGAGTGCAGGGTCAGAGTCCATCTTTGCTTAAAATTGTGATATTTTATTCAAAAGCCTTTGGGAGAAAACATAAAATGTAAGATAAAAGAGTTACTGAGGCAACTTGTTAGGGTTTAAAAAAGCTAATTTGATACTCTTTTCCTCTGCCTGAGTTGAGATGAGAGATCCACGCATGCCTATCAGGTTAGGCAGGTAACATTGAAAAACGTTGCTTTTTTTTTTTTTTCCTGATAAAGCTCTTGGGGAAAGTGATTTCGTAATGATCCACTGATCTCCTCCATACCCGCCTCCTCACCCACTGGATATAAACTCGGGGTACCACATATGAAGTGAGGGAAGGTCAGGTTGTTACCCCCAAAGATAAAGACCCCGATTCTTGTCATACTCGAAAGACAAGTTTACATTCGGGAGCCGGTGCGTTGTGTAGGGAAATATTTTAAATGATTTTTTTTAAAAAGGGAAAACTACACTCCTTAGAATCGGAGGTGGGCTGATTCAACGGAGGAAAAGCGGTGGTTTTTGTCTTCCCTTTCTCTTATATCCTCGCTTCGAGGTGGTCTCTTGATTCATTAACGGCTCTTGTCTCAGGAATGCTTAGTCATGTTTGGCCCCTTTGCGCATGTCCTTACCCCAGTGTACACAGTAAAACTGTGTGGGGGTGGGGGGCTAAACCTCAGTGCTCATTATAATACAATGAGCAGTTGTGGCTGTCAGGTTTTAACCAGTTTCTTGCTGGCAGTCATTTAGAAGTAAAATCTCTTTATGCTACCTAACAAGGTGCTTAGAGGAGTTCCATTTGCCTGCCTGCCTGGTTTTGCACTGGTTCAGAGCAGCAGGAAAGAAAATCTCTGCTCTTCCTTCCTTATAGATTCTAGTAAATATGCACCACCCACCAACCAAGGCCATCACTCCTAATCATGGGAAGAAAATGGGGCAAGAGGCGAGGGGTGCCCCCAGAGGGTCTCTTTACTTGGAAACAAGAAGTTTCAAGAAAAGTTGCCACTAATAATGACTTGAAAGCACCTATTCTTTATTTACTTTCAAACACTTGAAAACCCTGTTTTCATCAAATAAAATAGGTCTGTGGTTTGCCTTTGGAGTGAAGTCTGCCATACACTTTGAATTTCTCCACCACCCACCTATTGTCAGGGTTATGAACAGCTGGTGACCACTGAGTGGCCCCTATATGAAATTAGTCAGTATTGTACCCTGGTTATGGATGCTTGTCCTAAAGTGGTTTAAAATCCAGCTGAGAGGTGGGTGAATATTAGGGAAACAAAGTGAATCATATCAAGAGCCCAGTAATGGCTTGGAACCAGAGAAAGGAGAAATTGGGAGAGAGCAGTCTGAAGGAAGTCTTCATGAAGGAGGATGTGATTAAATTAGGTCTTGAAGAAAGGGTCTTCCAAACAAAGGGAACAGCTTGAGTCAAGTCACAGGACTTGGAATATACCTGGGATATTTGGGAATTGGTAGCATGTTTGACTGGTTGTGAATCTAGTGGAAGAAAGTTACCAAAGCAAATTACCAAACATGTTAAACACTTTCTATGGACCAAACTCTATGGTGCTTTTCACGTACGGAGTCATTTAATCTCAAAATCCTATGAGGTAGGATTTCATTTCATCAATGAAGAAGATGAAACTTATGGAGGTTAAACCATGTTTCCTGGTCACATAGATATTTTTTTAAGACACAGAAATAAAATCCAGGTCTATTTGCCTTTATTTTTCATGCTCTTACTGTCTGCAATGTGGTGAAGCTATGGATAGGAAGGCTGGGAAGAGACAGGCTAGGGCATCTACCTGTGGGTTTGCTCTCTTGCTCAGGAGGAGGGAGAAAGCAAAATGAGATGGCTATTGGGCAGGTTTTGTGCTTGTGTATATGTTAAAAAAAACTTCCCCACATATTGAATACTTGTTTTGAGTCACCCGTGTTGTACACTCATAACATATGGGTAAAGAACGTGAGACAGCAAACACAGCCTTGATCTTGTATTTTTTTTCTCATGCAGGCAAGAGGGACAAGCCAGTAATAGGGTGCTAAACGCAGTATAAAATTGTCTCTTAAAGAACACAGAGTGGTAGAAACTGAGTTCGGTAACGTCTTTGTGCGCTTACACAGAAAGGGGAGATTTCTCATTTTCAAAGCAGCAATTTCTATTTTTATAAGTAATTGGAATAGATTAGCGAGTGTTGCTACTTATCGCCACTAGATGGCACTGTAGGACTAAAGTTAAATGACTTACTTTGTGCTCCCCCGCGGCACCCCGAGTCATCTGTTCTTCAGAGAAAAAGTGGATTAAGAAGTAATAAGGCATACATTTTAAGGTTAAAAAAAGAATGCTTTTATTCTCAATATATTTTTTATTCTATTGCATTACCTTTTGGAGAACATTACATCACTTGCAGAAAAATAAAGTAACTCCTGGTAGGTATCTATTTAGAGTTAATATTTTAAATTAGTTTTGGTTTTAAAATATATTCATGCACTCAAAAGTAGGTAGAGTTTAGACCCAGAGTTTGGCTTGTCCGTTTGTGATGGTATTTTAAATTGTGGTTTTAATAAAAAGAAAGCAGACATAAGACAGTGTCCTGCGACGATTGCTATTCACATTTATGAAAACAGTATATCTTCAGAGTGATGCAGTGTTGGTGATATGCTCTTTTGACTCTACAGTCTCAGTGAGTTTAATAGAAGTAGCTCAGCACCTTTATGAATGCCATTTGACTAAAAGATACCTAGTTTTGTTAAAAGTCACAGAAGTTTACTGCCTAAATTACATGATGAAGATTTTTCAAAAGGAGGAAGATTTAATTTTTTTCCTCCCCCGTTTTAGTCCTTGCCTTAATATGCAGATTTTATTTCAGGTAAAATAGTCAGGATTTGGACTTCTGATTTCACTTTTTAATATTTCAGAATGCTAATATTGTTTTACAGTCATTTCCTTTATCCTAAAGGTTTTATTATATTTCATCCCAGCTCTGACACATGAATTCCTCCTTACTCCCTTCCTTTGCCTGAGATTCTTTCTCTGCTCTTCCCCTCTCTTGTTCCCCGGCAGCACAGTTCTATCATGAAGGCTTCCAGCACGACGATGTGAGTGCTGCTTTCTCCTTATTTTATTCACTCTTCTAAATCTAGTTTCTTCTGTAGTCGTATCCAGCTTTCTTTCTTAGCATCTTTCATTAATCTTTGATAACAATATAGAAGCTGAAAATAACAAGTTTGTTTTCCCCAATTTACCTTTCTCATTTTTTTATGACATGACACCTAAGTAACTGGTTGAGAAACCGATTTAGATGACCAGTTGCTAGTTTTTACAACTTCTGATGAAACTTTTACTTGGACTGATATTTATTCCCAGTGAAAAGACTAGATACTTGGATTCAGATGGAATTAGCCTTTGTTTCTTCCCATTTCTACAGTTCCTCAAAATTTCACTGTTACCTCCTAATTTCATCCTCTCCTGCCTCTTGGGGAGTTTCTTCCTTAGAGTTCTAAGTCTTTGGAATTACCTGAGAACAGGGCTTCTCATCAAGGTTATGTTTCTCATGACTATTATTAAATAGTTTTTTCCTATTGTGCAAGCAAACATGATGAAACTAATACATCTGAGACCTAGGTACAGATTAACTCCTCCTCCCTTTTTTCAAGACTTCCCTTTCTGCAGAACCTGATTTCTGCTATGTAAGGATACACTGTTCTCAGTCCTGCAGACCTCTCGCCTTGCACCCAGCTTTTCTTAGGTGTGGCTGGTGCTGGCTTGTTAGTGGGCCTGCCACCTGATGAGCTGATCAGTCAGCCCGCAACTGACTTCTTCCTTCTACATTAGGAGGAGATAGATTTTTGAATGTTTCATCAGTAGTTAAATAACCAATATGCAGGATATACAGGACATAAGGGAACCAGTAATTAAATACCAGTTATCAAATAGCCCATAGTTCCTGTGGAGTGCAGTTAGGAAACATGAAGAATATGACCAATAGTACCCAAAAGAGAAATAATGGAGAAGTCACAAAGTTATGCCAAATATCAAGTCTACTTTAAACACCTTAGAGCAAAACAGACGAATTACAACATTTGCTTGAATGGATACATCTGGTAGGAACTTCTGTTGATATGCAGAGGCATTCAGGTCATTGATCCTGAGACCGTGGTCCACGGACCCAGCGGCATTAGCGTCACCAAAGAACTTTTTGGAAATCGGGACTCCCAGGCCCCATTCCAGACCTACTGAATCAGAAGTTTCATTTTAGCAAAATCTCCAGGTGATTGTCATGAACATTATAGTGTGACAAAAACGGTTTTAGGTCATGGTTAGAATAAAGGCTACTTTTTTTTTTTTTTTTATAGTTCAGCGGCCTCAAGTTTTGAATGCTGAAGCCCCGCCTCCTTCTCCCCTCCCCGCTCCTCCCCCCACTCGCCATCCTCCTCCCCTTCCCTCTTGTCCATCTCTCCTTCCCTCTCCCACTCTTCCTCCTCCTCCTTTTCCCTCATTTTCATAAAACATTCCAGAGAACATTATTAAAGAAAGAAGTTTCAAAATTTTTTGAGACAACAGAAAAAAAATTTTAAAAAGGGCACCTCTTTAACGTTTCCTAACTCCAAATTGAGACCCAATGGAAGAGGAAATGTAAAAGAGCTCTAGCGGTTTGAACTTTGTTCTGTGTTAAGACTATGTCCCGAAAGAGAGCAGTTATACACAAAGCGCCACTAAATGTGTATTCTTTAATTTCCCATTGTTGCCCCTGTGCCCTACAGCTGGGAAATGACTTCTTTAATTCGGTCTCTTTGTCCCATGCCTCACCTTGCTCACCCAACGCCCCCGTTCCAGGTGGTAAGAGTTTATGAAGCCCGCTGCAGTGTTAATACTTGTTAAGGTGGTTTCAGCTGTTGGGTCTTTGAGACGTCAGCGTTAGCGCGGTTTTACCGTGAGCTCTTGACGAGCAGACGTGCTGAACTTCTACCTTCTCACGCTGCAGGCAGCCGCGCAACTCCCGGCATCACTTCCCACGAGGCAGCGTTGCTGGCTGGGTAAGCAACTAGAAGTATTCTGCTTCTAGTCAAATCATTACAACAATTTGCAGACTTCTTTAAAATTATTTGTGGAGTAGACGTGACATCAATGGGAAACGCTACTATTTTAAATGTCCGTGCAGTCAGGTATAGAATGATGGAATGAATATTATAAGCTTTATTTCTAACAGGTGATGTAACATTTTAGGATTTGTAACAAAGAAAAAAATATTTTTTTTCCTTCAGTTTGTTCATACCAGCATATTGTTTAGAATTGTCTTCAACTTTCTTAGAATGCTTTAGTTCGACAGTTGGTGTTTTAGATTTTGACAGTAATATTTTAAGTATTTAAACTTTTTTTTTAGTGTAGCGTAACTTACTGAAAGCAGTTTTTTTCTTTTTTTGTTCGAAAAACATACCTTTTCCAGATCTACAACTGTGAGAAAAAAGAGGGGTAAAAACACGTTGGTGGTTTAAATCGAGTATAAGCTGGTTTCCCCCCAAATGCAGCATACCTAGTCTTTTTTCTCCCTCCACAAAAGAAAATGTACCGTGCAACATGTTGTTTTTTTCCCACTCTTTTTTGGTTAATTTAAACATGCAGTTTGGTCAATTTTTACTCTTGCTTGGGAGGTTAACTATAGGCCAGCACTGTTTGTTTCTTTAATATTGACTTAACTCTGACTGCTGTTGACATTTTTTAAGGTCTATTTCTTTTAATACTACGTAGTTTAAGGGAAAAAAATCAAGACTAATTAGTTGTTAATGAGAAACGCATATAATGAGAAACAAATGTAACATTAATGTCATGTACAATGTATGTCTGGGTGGTTTAAAAGGTAGGAACACAACCATTATTCAAAATTAGGGACTAAAATCATCGTAATAATTACTAGCAGATGTGTTGTAACTTGTGAGTTAAAATTTCTTTGTCGGGACAATGTGTTGCAGTGTTTGATAGCAGGCGTTTGATTTTTGAAGGGCTTTATTATTATTTTTTTTTTCCACCAAAATCTTTTTAAATCCAGCTGCCTGTCATCTTAAAGTTGAAAAAGAGTTAAGCAAATGTTTTCTCTTCCTCACAACTTGATTACCCCTCATTGGGGCAGAGATACTTGTTGACATGTGCTGCTGTCAGGTTGGGTTGTGACAGCCCCTTGCTGTCTCTGTACATGGTCTGAGCATCTTGTGAGTCCCAGCTCCAAGTTTACAAATTACCTGGTTACTGCAAGAGACCCTTAAGTTCCAAGAGATGGCTGGAATGTCATGATCACATGACCTCATGGATTCCTGGCATACCTGAAGCTGCCCACCTGGACCCACTAGTTCTCAGCCTTGCTTCCCAGATCCCGTGCTGCTGAGCAGTGTCTCGGTCCAAGTGTTTGTCTTTCTACTTTCAGGGTACTCCAGATGGAGGCAACTCTGAAATCTTGTCTTTCCAGAATTAGAAACTAGAAGGACTGTATATTTTGGTTGGGGGTGGTGAAAACGTGAGGATGAGGGTGAGGAGGGCAAGGAAGGAAAGACAGGTGGTGAAACTATCTAAAAATTGAGCTTTTTAATGGTGTAAACCTAAGTAGGTGTTGGTAATAACAGGAATTTTCATAGTCCTGCTCATCCATCCATCTATCCACCCACAAAGATTTATCAAGTGTCCTCTGTGTATTGGAGCAAAAATGACAGCAATGAATATACACAGGAAGTCACTGTTCCAATGAGACTTGTGTTCTAGTGAATAATATTATTATTGAGGCTTGCTACGTTCTGAGTACTCTCCTAATGACTATACCTATGATATCTCATTTAATCCTTATATCAATGCTCCTAGATTGGTCTAATTGAAAATGTAATAAGACTTTAAGATATGACATCACTAACAGTAAAAATTAAAGTAACACATCTTTATAGAAATATATCCTTGTTAGAAAAATGTGTTTGATTATTGAAAGCAAATAAACGTTCAAGCTGTTGAATAACTATGTAAATATCAGTGTAAGTGTAAGAAAACATATATACATGTATACATTATGTCAAGGTAGAAAATATTTCCAACATAATAAAATTAACTCTGATAAGACAAATTTAATGGGAAAGGCCAGCATTGGAGTATGTGTGGGGAGGGTGTTTTACATTTATGTTGTAACCAGTTACTATTTCCCAATAGTGTGGTACATAGACCACTTGCATCAGAGTCACCTGGAAAGTTTGCTAAAATTGCCCGTTGAGGGGAATTTTTAGACATAGTGTGTACTAACAGCTGAGGGAAGAGCTCAGGAACCTGTATTTTCCACCAAATCCTTACGTGATTCTTATTCATGTTAAAGTTTGAGAACCACTGATGTAGAATGCTATTTTCACAATCTACTCTCTCAGATGGTCTCTATCTATTTGAAATTCTCAAAGAGTTACGTTGTCAGCTGGTGAACATCTGTCCAGAATTCTAATACAAGCAATAATAGTGTGTAATAACATACAATATCCATTAATGTTGAACAAGGGTGTCTGTTCTCTGGCATTATGAAACCTGGAATATTGCTTTTCTTTCTATGTGTTATGAACCAGTGGCATAAATCTCAATTTTTGTCTAACTCTATTTCTGATGGCTATTATTTCATTTATCATAGCCAATGCTTTAGATTTTTTTTCCCTTGCTATTTTATTACATCCCCGATCTTCTCTCCAAAATAATTTCTTTGAGGTTATTATGAAACTAACTGTTTTTATAAGGGTAAGGATGACTAATTACTAATCAGTCTATAATCAGGATCATTAAATTATTAAATATACTTTTTTTTTCTTTTTATTGGTTAAGGTAAGAAAGGCTGAGTTATGGTAACAATTTCAAAATATCAGTGGCTTTTTTGCACGTGAAAGTTCTTTCTTGATTATACTACTAGTGTAATGTATGCTACGAGTGTGTGGGCTCTGTTCCTCGTGGTCACACAGAAATGTGGGCTCTGGAAAGCTCTGCTTCATCTAGCTGGGCTGAGACACATGCCTCTTGGATGAGGGTTGAGAGTTGAAGGGTCTCAAGTGGACTTGTAAATGCTTTGGTCTAGAAGGTGCACTTATCATTTCCTCCCATTGACCATGGGCCATCACTGGTCACCTGGCTTTACCTGATAACAAGGGGGCAGGAAATGTGGGGGAGTGCGTGTATCTGCCATGAGCAGTAACACTTTTGCCATATTTTTGGTACCTTTAAATTTCTGGTTCAGTTCCATACTGTTTGCTATGAACAAAGCAGATGTGGGCTTGTGTTTCATTTAACCTGGAAGGAGGCAGAAAGAAGATACCTTTGCTAAAAGACATTGTTACTTGTATCAGTCAATCTGTGAAGAGAATTTTTCTTAAACCCCTATGAAAAACACATGTGATGTGTAAGATACAGACGGAGAAAAATCATGATACAAAAGAAAAACAGACAAAATGAGACCCAGGTGACAGTTTTTAATCCAACAAAAAGTTTTTTTTTAAGCACAGCAATACTAACAAAAAAGCGTATTGGTCAGGCACTACAAGAAATGGCATAGAGATTTTTTTGGTTTGAATTTTTTTTAACATTTTTTATTGATTTCTAATCATTTTACAATGTTGTGTCAAATTCCAGTGTTCAGCACAATTTTTCAGTTATTCATGGACATATACACACTCATTGTCACATTTTTTTCTCTGTGAGTTATCATAACATTTTGTGTATATTTCCCTGTGCTATACAGTGTAGTCTATTCTACGATTTTGAAATCCCAGTCTATCCCTTCCCACCCTCCACCCCCCTGGTAACCACAAGTCTGTATTCTCTGTCTGTGAGTCTATTTCTGTCCTTTATTTACGCTTTGTTTTTGTTTTTTAGATTCCACATTTGAGCGATCTCATATGGTATTTTTCTTTCTCTTTCTGGCTTACTTCACTTAGAATGACATTCTCCAGGAGCATCCATGTTGCTGCAAATGGCATTATGTTGTCAGTTTTTATGGCTGAGTAGTATTCCATTGTATAAATATACCACCTCTTCTTTATCCAGTCACCTGTTGATGGACATTTAGGCTGTTTCCATGTTTTGGCTATTGTAAATAGTGCTGCTATGAACATTGGGGTGCAGGTGTCATCCTGAAGTAGGGTTCCTTCTGGATACAAGCCCAGGAGTGGGATTCCTGTGTCATATGGTAAGTCTATTCCTAGTCTTTTGAGGAATCTCCACACTGTTTTCCATAGTGGCTGCACCAAACTGCATTCCCACCAGCAGTGTAGGAGGGTTCCCTTTTCTCCACAGCCTCTCCAGCATTTGTCATTTGTGGATTTTTGAATGATGGCCATTCTGACTGGTGTGAGGTGATACCTCATTGTAGTTTTGATTTGCATTTCTCTGATAATTAGTGATATTGAGCATTTTTTCATGTGCTTTTTGATCATTTGTATGTCTTCCTTGGAGAATTGCTTGTTTAGGTCTTCTGCCCATTTTTGGATTGGGTTGTTTACTTTTTTCTTATTGAGTCCTAAGAGCTGCTTATATATTCTGGAGATCAAGCCTTTGTCGGTTTCATTGTTTACAAAAATTTTCTCCCATTCCGTAGGTTTTCTTCTTGTTTTGCTTCTGGTTTCCTTTGCTGTGCAGAAGCTTGTAAGTTTCATTAGGTCCCATTTGTTTATTCTTGCTTTTATTTCTTCTAGGAGAAAATTTTTGAGATGTATGTCAGATAATGTTTTGCCTATGTTTTCCTCTAGGAGGTTTATTGTATCTTGTCTTATGTTTAAGTCTTTAATCCATTTTGAGTTGATTTTTGTATATGGTGTAAGGGAGTGTTCTAGCTTCATTGTTTTACATGCTGCTGTCCAGTTTTCCCAACACCATTTGCTGAAGAGACTGTCTTTATTCCAATGTATATTCTTGCCTCCTTTGTCAAAGATGAGTTGACCAAAAGTTTGTGGGTTCATTTCTGGGCTCTCTATTCTGTTCCATTGGTCTATATGTCTGTTTTGGTACCAATACCATGCTGTCTTGATGACTGTAGCTCTATAGTATTGTCTGAAGTCTGGGAGAGTTATTCCTCCAGCCTCTTTCTTTCTCTTCAGTAATGCTTTGGCAATTCTAGGTCTTTGATGGTTCCATATGAATTTTATTATGATTTTTTCTAGTTCTGTGAAATATGTCCTGGGTAATTGGATAGGGATTGCATTAAATCTGTAGATTGCCTTGGGCAGTGTGACCATTTTAACAATATTGATTCTTCCAATCCAAGAGCATGGGATATCTTTCCATTTTTTAAAGTCTTCTTTAATTTCCTTCATCAATGGTTTATAGTTTTCCATGTATAATTCTTTCATCTCCTTGGTTAGATTTATTCCGAGATATTTTATTACTTTGGATGCTATTTTAAAGGGGATTGTTTCTTTACTTTCTTCTTCTGTTGATTTATCGTTAGTGTAAAGAAATGCAACTGATTTTTGAACGTTAATTTTGTACCCTGCTACCTTGCTGAATTCTTCAGTCAGCTCTACTAGCTTTTGTGTGGACCTTTTAGGGTTTTCTATATATAGTAACATGTCATCAGCATATAATGACACTTTTACCTCTTCTTTTCCAATTTGGATCCCTTTTATTTCTTTCTCTTGCCTGACTGCTGTGGCTAGGACTTCCAGGACTATGTTGAATAGGAGTGGTGATAGTGGGCATCCTTGTCTTGTCCCAGATTTTAGTGGGAAGCTTTTGAGTTTTTCACCGTTGAGTACTATGCTGGCTGTAGGTTTGTCATATATAACTTTTATTATGTTGAGATATGTTCCCTCTATACCCACTTTGGCGAGAGTTTTTATCATAAATGGGTGTTGAATTTTATCAAATGCTTTTTCTGCATCGATTGAGATGATCATGTGGTTTTTGTCCTTTCTCTTGTTGATGTGATGTATTACACTGATTGATTTGTGTATGTTGAACCAGCCTTGTGTCCCTGGGATGAACCCCACTTGGTCATGATGTATAATCTTTTTTATGTGTTGTTGGATTCTATTTGCTAAAATTTTGGTGAGGATTTTGGCGTCTATGTTCATCAGTGATATTGGCCTATAATTCTCTTTTTTTGTAGTGTCTTTGCCTGGTTTTGGTATCAGGGTGATGGTGGCTTCATAGAATGAGTTTGGGAGTAATCCCTCCTTTTCAATCATCTGGAAGAGTTTGAGAAGGACTGGTATGAGTTCTTCTTTGTATGTTTGGTAGAATTCCCCGCTGAAGCCGTCCGGTCCTGGACTTTTATTTGTAGGGAGGTTTTTAATTGCTATTTCTATTTCCTTTCTAGTGATCGGATTGTTCAAGT
This sequence comes from Camelus bactrianus, assembly GCF_048773025.1. Lineage (NCBI taxonomy): Eukaryota > Metazoa > Chordata > Mammalia > Artiodactyla > Camelidae > Camelus > Camelus bactrianus. The sequence continues at coordinate 63,283,130 of NC_133541.1, forward strand.
GTTCAGATTCTTCTTGATTCAGTTTTGGTGGACAGTGTGTTTCCAGAAACTTGTCCATCTCCTCTAGGTTATCCAGTTTGGTTCCATATAGTTTTTCATAATATTCTCGTATGATATTCTGTATTTCTATTTTGTTTGTTGTAATTTCTCCATTTTCCTTTCTTATTTTGCTAATTTGTGCTCTCTCTTTTTTCTTCTTTGTGAGTTTGGTCAGAGGTTTGTCGATTTTATTTACTTTTTCAAAAAACCAGCTTTTGGTTTGGTTGATTTTTTCTGTGCTCTTGTTAATCTCTATTGTATTTAATTCCTCTCTGATCTTTATTATTTCCTTCCTTCTGCTGCTTTTTGGGGCTTTTTGTTCTTCTTTTTCTAATTCATTCAGGTGGTGGGTTAAATTGTTTATTTGAGATTGTTCTTCTTTTTTGAGGAAGGCCTGTATCGCTATAAATTTCCCTCTTAGCACTGCCTTTGCTGTGTCCCATAGGTTTTGAGTGGTTGTGCTTTCATTCTCATTTGTCTCAAGGTATTTTTTAATTTCAGCTTTGATTTCCTCATTGATCCATTGTTTTTTTAATAACATATTGTTTAATCTCCATGCTTTCCTTTTTTTCTCCTTTGTTTCTCTGTTGTTGATTTCCAGTTTCATGGCATTGTGGTCAGTAAAGATGCTTGAGATAATTTCTATCTTCTTAAAATTGTTGAGGTTTCTTTTGTGCCCAAGTACATGATCGATCCTGGAAAATGTTCCATGTGCACTTGAAAAGAATGTATATCCTATTTTTGGGGGGTTGTAATGCTCTGAAAATATCCACCAAATCTAGTTTTTCTATTGTAGTATTTAATTTCTCTGTTGCCTTGTTTATTTTCTGTCTGGAAGATCTGTCTAGTGATGTTAATGCAGTGTTAAAATCTCCAACTATGATTGTATTCCCATCAATATCCCCTTTTATCTCTGTTAGTAATTCTTGTATGTACTTAGGTGCTCCTATATTGGGTGCATATATATTAACGAGTGTAATATCCTCATCATGTATCACTCCTTTAATCATTATAAAATGTCCTTCTTTATCTTTCTTTATGGCCTTTGTTTTAAAGTCTGTTTTGTCTGAAATCAGTACTGCAACACCTGCTTTTTTGGCTTTTCCATTTGCATGGAATATCCTTTTCCATCCATTCACTCTCAATCTATATGTGTCCTTCTCCCTACAGTGGGTCTCTTGTATGCAGCATATTGAAGGTTCTTGCTTTATTATCCAGTCTGCCACTCTGTGTCTTTTGACTG